>NC_083097.1:90632686-91301694 GCF_949774975.1 Lagenorhynchus albirostris | reverse complement strand
AGAGACGGAATGATGTGTCCAAGAAACACAGCTGGTCAGGCAGAGGCAGAGCCAGGAATCAAAATGTTTGCCCGACTCCAAGTCCCTGCCTTTTACTTAGGTAAACGCTGAGCTCTGTGAACGACAAAAAAACAGAGCAAAGAACCCGCAAGCCAGCATTAGACAGTGTAAATGAGAAGAGGATACGAAACAAGGAAAAGTAAATGGGAGAAGAGAAATGCTCGTTCCTCCATGGGACAAAGTTGAACTTTTCACAACAGATTTTCTGCATGCAGAGCCCAGAGGCAGCTTCTCCTTGGAGAAGGCAGGCGGCCACAGAGCCCTGAGAAGAGTAATCACAGTGCAGAGTATCCAGGGGGCCGAAAGAAGCACCTGAGCAGACTCTTCATCACCTGAGACTGCCCACGGCTTCCAAAGGCTTCTACCGGTATTCACGAAGCAATCCAACGTGTGCAGTCCCAGCGGGGGCCCTCCCTTTGCTCTGACATCCTCTCTGGAAGAGGCTGATGTCCTAGATTGTGACTAACAGTCAGCTGTTACCTGTGCGTGAGGCTCTCAGCTGTGGTTCTGGTGGAGGGACTCACTATAGACCATCCCCTGATTTCACAGGACAGGAAAAAGAAACTCTGAAGTTTTAGCCTAATTTTTCACGTAAACAGAAGAGAGCGGTGCTTGAAGGACCAGATGACTGCAGCAGAGAAGGACCGTGCGAGTCTGTCGAAAGACATTCAGCATGGTTATGGGGCAGGTCAACAGCAAGGGTAACCTACTAACAAGCAGACCCAACTTACACATTCACGTGGATGCATCCTGTCCTCCTGAGAGGTCGGCTCGCCGGGACAGGCACTGGCTTCCACAAGGCTACCTCCACTCAACCATTCGCTGTCTCTGACTGCCAGCCACGTCAAATTCTAGTTAAAAACCAGCACTCTCCTGATTTATTATCTACCTCACGCAGATTCAATACAACGGCCTTTTATTTTTAAAAATCCAATTTGCCCCCAAAGGATGAAGATCTGTGGCTACTGAGAAAAGGTCACAAGAATATGCGGCAATCTTTGCAAGGAATTCCAAATGGAAAGCTCCCCAAAAGTCATCTCTGTGTTTCCTCCCCTTTTATCAGAAAAGATTAGAACTCACAGACGACTAGAGAATTGTACTGTGTATTGCCTACCTCGATTTAATGAATGTCAACCTTTGGCCGTAGTTGCTTCCAGATTTTTTGAAAGGATATATCATGTTACAGCTATCCTTGAAGCCCCCTTTTGTATCCATCCTTGACCCCACTCTCTTCCTTACAGAGAGCCGCTCCACTGAAGCTGCTATGAACCTGCCCTGACAGGTCTCCATACAACATAACCTCCCATACATGTGTAGAACTGTTCATCTTGCTTAAATTCGAAGTGTTCTCTTCTACATTGCCTTTGATATGTTGCTTCCCCCCACTCCATTCACCATTACAAGATTATCTATACTGATACAGCAATATTAATGAAGTATTAATTTGAACTGCTTCCTTTTCACAACCTTTAAGAAGTGTTCATTTTAACTGCTGTGTAGTATTCCATCGTCTGACGATTCCACAGTTTGTCAATTCACTTACCGCAGGAAGTTTCAGCTGCCCTTCATTTATTTACCACTATAACCAACGCTGTGACATCGAGTCCTCTATTTGCCTCCCCGTACGTGTGAAGGAGCATCTCCGGGACATACCTAGAAGTGGAATTGCTAGACTACCTTCAGTCTTCCAGGAAGCTGCCCATATACTTTTTCTAAATGGTGGTACCAATTTACACTCCCACCAGCATCGTATGAGAATGGCTACTGCTTCTCAACCTAATATAAATCGTACAATTAGAGTTTAATTTTTGATAAATGAATGGGTGTGAACATCTTCCTTTAATATTTATTTCTATTCACATTTCAACGTGATGAGGAATTTGAGCTTTTGAATCAGAATCCTGGCTCTGTAATCTGTAGTTCATATAACACTGGTAAAGTTCCCTGGCCTCATTAAACTTTGGTTATCATGTATGTAAAATGGTGGGTATAAGACTAGCATCTTCCTAGAGGCATTATGATGATTAAATAATGTGCTTAAAGCACTAATATCAATTGCAATGTGTCTGGCACATAGCAAGTGCTCAGTAAACGTTAGGTAAGCCTCAAGGTAAAAGCCTGCCCTTTAGGTGTAAGCCCATTTTACAGGTGGTGAAACTGAGCCTGAGTTTGGACGGACCCTCCAGGATCACTCTGACTTGCTAAAGCAGAGCAGGGGACTCAGGGGACTCCAAGCCCCACAGTCTACCTATCACCGTGCTGCCCTGCCTCACAGAACCCTCTGTAATCAAGCTGCACAACAGAGAATAAATCAAAGCGAATGCAAATCAGCTAAGCAACCCAGAGGCTCCGGGTGCTGTGGGAAGGACCAGAATACGGCCAAATCGTGATTGAAGCTTGGAAAGAGACGTACTTTGTGATCAAGGGCATGGGTGGGTACTACCGCATTTAAGTTTAAGAGGCTGGCCGCTTACTTTTTATTAGCCACAGTCTTAATTAAACAGTCACCCATAAAGAGGCAGCCCATAACCACCACCGACCCAGCTGGGTGATGTTCCTGCAGGAGGAGCCCCAGGATTCCTCCCTAGCTAGGGGTTACTACAGCCGCATTTGCCTCCCCAGGTCCTGGCCTAAAGGGCCAGTTAAGGCCAGAGACAGCCTGTCAACCAGCCAAGCCACCTGCAGCCTGCCACCCCTCCACCCGGCTCTTCCATCAGCATCCAATCAGGTGTTAAAGTGCCCATGAGGTCCCTGTATTTCCTCCCTGGAGAGCTGCTATGACAATCTTGCTCATTCTTGCTGTTGTAAAGTGAGCAAACTGCACCGCTTACAGGTCAGGTGATCAGATGTGAAAGAACTAGCTAGTCGTCTTTTGCTTGAATTTGCAAGGCTGCTCCAAGTCATGAAGGCTTTGCCAGGCCACTTGGTCTCCATTTCCATGTGAAGTTCAGCACGGAAGGGCTCTTAGAAAAACTCTCCAATGTTAGGGAACTTTAAATGACATACTCCACAGGAAAAGGAGGGGCTTGGAACACAGAAAACAAATGGCTCTGGATCAAAACAAAGCAAAGCTCCGAATCTAGGGAGGAAAACTTGTTCCTGAGTCACAGCTAAAGAAGGGAGAGCCAGTCGGTATTACGCTCCCTTCTGCTGGTGAAAACTAAACGCACAGACAAAACAATCGCAAAAATTAGGGTGGGGTGGGGTGGAGTGAAACGCAGAAGCTGCTACAATAATATCCACCAGGAGCTGGTACAGTAGTACAGAAGTATCTTAATGGTTCAAGAATTAAAGCATCTAGAGACGCAAAAAGGCTCTGCCAATGAAGCCTGGGCAGGGGTGAAGGGAAGGGCATGAAGATACCCACCGAGCTGATTCCTTTCCCTGGGGACCTGCCTCATTCTGAGAGGCAAAGAAAAACAATAGATGGCCCTCAAGTTTCAGCATGGAAACGTCTCTTGAAAACAAGCCATTACCACAACTACAACCCTCTTTAGGGCCAAACGAAAGTACCCTGAAGTGGGAGAGGGGCGTGAAGTGGAGGCCAGAGCTCGGTGCCCACTCACAGCAGGCGTGGTCAGGACGGTTGGTCCTCTCTGGATTATACGAATAGTTTTAAAGGCGCAGAAATCATCAAATGCAAACATTCCATCACCTCCTTTTGGCATTATCCATCACACTGCACGTAAGTTTCCCAATGTCACTGTGGAGAAGGTGGAGACTGTTTACCTGTCCATGCTCCAGATTTCTTCCCATCCCGTCGTGACAAACGGCAGAGGTGGGAAGGGTTGGGAAGGGTGGTCTGCCCCCATCAGTCTCCACAGCAGCTTTCCACACATTTTTCCGAACAGGGTTTGAGAATTCTTTGCAAGTGTCTACTCTGTTCTCAATTCACCCGGCCTCCCAGTCAGCTGCCTACACCTCTCATTTCAGGTCAGCCCTGGCCTTTGCTGCTGTCACTCTCCTTTCCTCTATCCCTTCAGAGGAACGAGGAAGCAGGGTCTCTTCTCTTTTTTAACATGGCCCTTTCTGGCCCTGGCTCACGCAGGAGCATCGGTGGAACTGGTGAAACAAAGTTTCACGTGGGGAAACAGGGCTTGTCCTGAGCATGACGTTACAGAATCCAGACGGCACCCAGGCCCTCCCGCTGGACCATGTTCTCCCACAGCCAGGCTGCGGCCTTCTGCTGGAGCAAAGGAAGGACGGGCAGATGGAAGAAAGAGGGGCGCAAGGGAAACAAAGATGACAGCTGTAGGGGCTCCCTGATCTCACAGTGATGCAGGCGGAGATTTCCTGCTTACCTCTGGCAGCACTACTTCTTGAGCCACACCTCTGTGCACATGAAGGGCAACAGAAAGGAAGCAGGGTCACGGGGCTAAGGGTGGTGCCGCCATTTGAGTTTTACGTGATGGTGAAGGTGATACAAGCGATTACAGAAAAGCGACCGAAACAAGCAGCCTGCTGGTCGGCCATCAGTCCCCAGGGCTGCACCTTCCACATTCTGCTGGTCCCAGGGCCCCATGTCCCACCATCTCTGTCCCTCCCTTCACCACAGCAGCCCTCCCCTCCTCCCCCTGGCCCAGAACACGTGCCCACACCTGAGAGTAAGCAAGGACAATACCTGGAGATGTTTTGATAAGGCCAACTATTAGGTTAAGGCACCGTTTGACAACCACCTTCGAGAGTGCTTTCTAGAGGGCTTCTGATTCAGAAAAGAACATTCTCTGGGAGACTTTGTTCTCAATGACGATACATCACGAGAGGCAAGGTACGAGTCTTTCACTAAAAACTTTTCCCCCTTCTCCTGAACTTCAGATTATATACTCACTGTAGAAAATTTGTAAATAAAAAAAAGACCGTAAGAGGAAAATATCACTTATAACCCCACCCACTACTGACAGGTTAGCATATATCCTTTGCATGTCCTCGTAAGTGACACATACATAAAGATACGTATGTATGGGGTTTGGGGTCATGTGGGCAGATAGACTCCTAGCTCTGACACTAATGGTGCGATGTACAGTTTAACAACTTAAGCCTTTTACTTTACTTATTTGCAAAAACGAGAGTTATACCACCTTCCCCATAGATTTGTGAGGGTTAAGAGGGATGATACAGGCAAAGCACACAATTCAGTCCAGACACGGAAGCACTTGCTAAGTGACAGCAAGACATCATCACTAGGAAAGTTTCTCATTTAGTTGGGCTCTGTGTTAGCTTCCTATTGCTGCTGAAACAAATTACCACAAACTCAGTGACTTAAAACAACACACATTATCTTACGGTTCTGGAGGTCAGAGTCTGAGGTAGTTTCACTTACGCCAACATTAAGACTCACGGAGGCTCCAGGGGAGAATTCGTTTCCTCTCCTCTTCTGGCTTCTGGTGGCTGCTGGCACTCCCTTGGCTTAAGGCCTCTTCCTCCATCTTCAAAGCCACAGCCTTGCTCTTCAAATCTCTCTCAGACTCTGACCCTCTGTTTGTCATCACATCTCTTCTGACTTTCATCTTCCTGCCTCCCTCGTATAAAGAGCCTTTTGATTATATTGGAGCCACCTGGTAATGCAGGATAACATTTCCATCTCAAAAGTAACTTAATCACATATGCAAAGTTCCTTTTATCTCGTAAGGTAACATATTCATAAATTCTAGGGATTAGGAGGAGGGTGCCGTTATTCAACCTACCAGATGCTCTCAGCATAGACGACGCTAGTTGAGGATGGTAACATGAATATGTTGGAAATATTTTTCTCCAGTTTGTCTGAATTCTTCCCATAAAAGTAACATAGTTGTCGTCAAATCCGATTAATCTATTCTTTGGTCATTTCTCCCACTAATTTTTTTTTTTTTTTTTTTTTTTTGCGGTACGTGGGCCTCTCACGGTTGTGGCCTCTCCCGTTGCGGAGCACAGGCTCCGGACGCGCAGGCTCAGCGGCCATGGCTCACGGGCCCAGCCGCTCCGCGGCATGTGGGATCCTCCCAGACCGGGGCAGGAACCTGTGTCCCCTGCATCGGCAGGCGGACCCTCAACCACTGCGCCACCAGGGAAGCCCCTTTTCCACTAATTTTAAGCCTAGGAATTCCTTCCATATCCAGTCAGGTTCATATATGAGTACATGTGCATGTATCTGTGTGTATCTGACTCACTGTTACAAATCCAAAAAAATACAGAAACACACAAAGTAAGAGTAAATTCTCCTTCGCATAGGAAACCACTTCATAGCTTGGGATCCACTCTCCCAGAGGTGATGCCCCTCATTCGCACACACACGTGCATTTCCATTTGTTTATGGGGCCAATTTGCACACTTAAGTCTCTAGTCCATCTGGGAGCTCCTTTACACCTGAATGCTGTACACCTCGGAACTCCTCCTCTAACCTGTTTCTGTTCTGAAGAATGATTAACCAAAGCACTACCTACGTAATAGGTGTTACTTTTCCATGAAAGCGTGTTTTGTGGGCTATTCCTGTTTGCTTTTTCCAGTCACCCACACCTGGGGATCAGCCCGCTGCCCATTCTACTTCATGTCTGCAGGTGCCACCATTCACCTGGCAGCTGTTGCACGAACTGCAGAAATAACACGTGGGTAAAACTGGGCTGCGTCCAGAGGACTCCTGCTTCAAACCCACGTCCATTAAGTGACAGAAACATCACATTTCTGGTTTTACGGTGGGGGAAAAAGAAAAATGGTTCTATTTGACAAGTGAATGATTCTGCTTTGAATTTGTCACAAAGAAGTCCAGGAATCCAGCAGGTGTGCACAATGGACACTTATCTGTCACTCACTTCTCCAGGGCTTTGAGGCACACTTAGTGTACACAAAACAGGACTGAGAAACTTCTGTTGAGTGAATGGGGAAAAGAAGTTCAGCACTGCCCCACAGAAAATGATCTAAGGCTATCTGAAAGGCCTCCTGATGCCACGTGGCTGCTATGTGATGACCACTCCACTCTATTCAAGGCTTCTGCAATCTTGAATTCCTTTATCAACAGTCATTTCTTGAGGACCCATTGTGAAAACATATCTAGATGCAGTGCAAAAAGCAAATGAAATAAACCAGACCTAAAACAACCACAAAATAGATAAAGGAATAAGCATCCCTGCAGCTCCAGGGGCAGATCTCACTTCGCTGCTTTCTGTGGCAACATCACAGCCAGGCTGGCGGTTCCGTCGCTGCGGGCAGGGATGTTTAACTGTGAGTGAAACCAGGTCATCGCAGCTAAGAAGCATCTGTACCCGTTTCTGATGGCGATTATGCCACAGGCTTTCCGAGGGCACAGTGCAGACTAGACATATCAGAGCGTTCATTGAACAGAGCAGCAAAGGAAGTCGGCTCCAAGATAGCATGTAGATCACACTCGGTGAGGACAGAGGCAGACTTCGCGAAGGCATCAAGCAGTAATTATTCAGCAGTAGCAGCAGCATTCTTAGTAGAATGTGCTCCGAAGGGGACAGCAGTGTTTCTCACCAACACCCAGACCTCGGCACCAAACACCAGGAAGGCAGCATCTCTGCCGGTGCTCAATGGCGGGCAGCAAATTAACAACTATCAGAACCTAGTGAAGTCTCACTTAGAGAATCAGACTTACAATCTGGCTGGAGCCAGACACACACTGTCCGAATGAGTCTGAAATAGATTAGAGCAGCCCAAGATACACTTTCCATCTCTGTATCTGACAGGCAGGTTAAGCTCCTCTTTAAGTGTCACCACACCCCTTTAATGCACTTCAAATTGCATGTGAAATTTATCACCTGTCTACGGGCTCTGGGCCTGACAGTGTTGGGACCCTGCCAACCTGACAGAAGCCACAGGCCTAAGAAGGAAAGGGGATCTTTCCCACCTCATCAGGGCACCCTTGGAAGAAGCAGCTTCAAGCAGCAGCAGGATGGAGGGTGCCCCGGACGTCCAAGCAAACATGTCCACAGCCATTTCTACCTTTGGGATGTTTGCTGACAATTGAAAAAAGTTTTCATTTCATTTCTCAAGCTCCTTTGATTGCCATCTTCTCAAAAGTCTTTGGCAGCTCCCCACTGCCTATGCTCCAAACGCCACTCTTTGGCCTTGAAGGCCGCTTGTCTGATATCACCCCCTCTTTTCAGTTCCCTCTGCTCCTTCCCATATGGGTCAAACTGGTCAAGTCACAGCTGCCTTTTCCTGCATATGTCATGCTCTCGGGGGAGAAGGCCGCTTTCTCCTCCAGATACTGAAACCCTATCGTCCTTAAAGAGCTGGGTCTCCCTCAGGGGACCCCCATGAGCAGCTCAGGCAGAGGCAGGGACTCCTTCTTTCAGTTCTTTATTTGCACCGCTCATTTGGCAGATACAGACGTTCACCACAGTCATCCCTGAACCTACTGGTGACAGACACAAACTGGTCCCGTGCTCCAGCTCTGCCTCCCTTGCCCTCCCTCAGCACCCAGTGCCAGGTCTTAGAAGATGCACTACATGAGTGAGTACTCCCCTTCTGGTATCGGGCTCTCAGACCATAATGGGGATTGGGCCCCCAAAGCCAGTGAAACCTAGAAAATAAAGTACTTAATATGTAGTGCCCTGTACAAACTCCAGGAGGTCAGGTGGGTGCAACACGAGGGGACAGTGCTGGGTGAGCATCAGGGAGCGGCGGAGCCTATCGTAAACTGGGAGAGCGTGGGTGTCTGCTCCTCAACTCCAGCATTTGTTGCCAGGTGGGAATGTGGGCTCCATGTTGCTAGATAATTCTGCAAGGAAAAAAATCCAAATATCTAGATTTTCAAGTGAAATATTTTGATATGCAAGGGCCACTTACTAATTTCTTTAAAAATACTGTGTGGGTAAATAGAAGCACATCTGTGGGTTCCAGGTGTGAGTCTGGTACCTGTGATCTAGAACCTCTGCGGATGTTCTCAGCAACTCTTTATTAAGGGTGCTGTCCTGCATGTAACAGTGAAAATAAAAGAGAGCCTCTGCCCTCAGAGAGTTTGAACCCTAGTTCAAACTAGGGGTGCTAGCTAGTTCTGGACATGGAACAAAACTGTCGTAACATGAGCAAGAAATGGCAGCATGTGCTAATATTGCAGAAGTAGGACTTTAGACCTTTTGAAGTGAGAAGCGTTGCCGTGGGCCAGGTGGCCACTGTGACAGGCTTCTTTCTTCTTAAAAGCAGTTCTCAATATGACCCCTTGTACACGGGAAGTCTGATGCCTCAGACTGCAAGGGACAAAGCCAGTTTCTTTCATTTCACCTCCTACTATTTCTCAGGCTATAGCAGGCCAAAACAACAATTAGTGACGGCATCAAATATCAAGGACCTACTTCATACAGGGCACTACATATTAAGCACTTTATTTCATTGATTTCAGAGATAAATTAAATAAAGCACACTATTTCATTCAATCCTCACAGCAACCTTATGAGGGAGTATTACTTTCATCACTTTATAGTTGAGGAAAGAAGAGGGAGGGCGTTAAGTAACCCACTCAAGGTCATAGAACAACTGTGAAGCCAGGCCTTGAACCCAAAGCTGCAGACACCACAGCCTGTGTTCTTCGTACCGTGCTAGGCTGCCCTCCAAAAACCTAGGCAGGAGGAGAGGTGAAGGGGAAGCATGTGAGGAGGACAGTGAAGGCGTGTCACCTGAGTCTGAGTGTCTCAACGTGGCCAAGGGTGCACGGATAGGGCTGTGCAGATGTGACAGGTGGGAGATGGGCTGCTGGCGTGCAAGGAGAGACACAGCTTCAGATACGAGGAAAGTGGGTGCACTGCAGGGCTGCATCCCTCCTCGGGTTTATTAGTCTGGCATAAAACAGGTCTCCTTCCATGTAGACATGGCAGCACCCACAGAAGGTGGTTCCACTTGTTCGTGTCTCTGCTGATGTACATATTTGAGTTTAAAGGGTTTTTGCATCTTTCTGAGCTGCGAGACAGCAGGGGCTGTCATTCTGTTCCCATCTTCTCCTGCCACCTAGTAGGTGCTCGGATATTTTAAAATAAATGAAGCTTGGACAATTTCTATATTTCTAGAGAGGATTTAAGAACAAAACCACACCCCAGTTAACCTTTTAGAAATGTGTAAATGTGACAAAATTATTTCCGAAGACAGCAAAGAAACAATGGGTCCGAGGCCCAAGGCAACCCAAGGCTGGGTTGTAGGCAGGACTGCACAGGCTGAGGTGAACAGTGTCACATTCTAGTTTCTGTGTTGGGGGTGGACTCACAAGTGTTGTTACACAGACATAAAAGTGACTTCTGCATAGACCAGAGGTGAGCATGAGATAAACCGAAGACTGTGACTAACCCATTTCTGGGCACCTGAATTCCAGAAGTAAATACTAAATGGAGTCACACAATATAGAGAATAAAAAATCCGCAATACAGACTGCGGTAAGATAAACTGCCCAGTTTCAAAGCAACCTGTGTATGATGCATGCCAGGGGTCTTTAACCTGGGTTCCTCCCCCTTGATTAGGAACTGCAGAGTCCCCTGAGAGTAGACTTGAATGTGTGTATATTTTCTCCGGAAGGAAGCGTTGCAGTTTTCAGATTCTTGGAAGGATTCCTTATCTAAAGAGGTAAGCCCAGGGCTAGAAAGGGCAGGAAGTGAAGCAGCAGCACTGCAGCAGCTAGCACCCGATGTCCTGGGCTACGGAACCAAGCCCTGGGATGCTGCAGGAGACGGTGAGGGTGGGAAACCTGTGGGGCTCCCACGTGGATGAGACCATTACTCCCCAGTGGTTGCAGACTTCCTGAAGAAAATGACAAACGGGAAAGAAGCGACAGCTCGCCAAGGCTGACCCCGCCCTCTCCTTTCCCATCTGCTAATTTACACAGGAACAAGCGACCCCATGAACACATCCTGGACTTTCTGAGGACAGTCCTGAAACTCAAGGGAGGTGTTTTCCTGGTTTCTTTCAGGTGAAGGTCATTGATTCTTAAAGATAAAGGTGGACAGGGATTAGAGTAACATACATGATGATGGAAAACAGGATCCGTACTTATTATTGTTATTTTTTTAGGTACGTGTGTAAGGTGCTAGAATGACGACTCCTAACGGGAGAAAGAACACCTCTTGACCACGAGTGAAAAGCAATTCTGCAGTCAAGAAACTGACAAGGTGAACAAGTTTTGTTTTTTTGGGTTTTTTTTTTTTGCGGTACAGTCCTCTCACTGCTGTGGCCTCTCCCTCCGCGGAGCACAGGCTCCGGACGCACAGGCTCAGCAGCCATGGCTCACGGGCCCAGCCGCTCCGCGGCATGTGGGATCTTCCCGGACCGGGGCACGAACCCGTGTCCCCTGCATCGGCAGGCGGACTCTCAACCACTGTGCCACCAGGAAAGCCCCTTGAACAAGTTTTAATGTACAATTTGGGAAGTGGAGAAAGACACTTAGGTAAAACTTAACACCCAGCTACAGTGGAAGGCAATAAATATGATATGTTAGCAGAGAAGGGGTTTCAAACCTAAAAGGAAAAAATAAAAGGGAACTGGAATATCATCATAAACACACAGACTATGGGTGGTAAAGAGCACGAACCTGAACTTCCAAAGGAAAGGAAAGGCGATCTCTCAATTATGGCCTTGGTGGAAGGGACAGAGCAAGAGGAAGGTGTGTCTTGTTCAGTGAAAGCCACCCAGAGGAGGGTACAGGAGAGCAGCTGTGTGTCAAGATGACAGCTTCAGAGTGGAACCATGAGTGGCTATAAGAATACATCACTGGCTGCCTGCCTGCACAGACCGTCTCCCCATTAGAAGGCAGCAGACTATATGAAGGAGGGCTGCGGCAGGGTTCCTTCCACCCCAAGACGTTCTGGTTCAACTTGAAGAAATGTTCTCACATACTGAACTGCCCAGTTCCACTTAGTTATGCTACAGCTTGGGTCTGTATAGCAGACTGAGCTGATACAGGATTACTCTTACTCATTTCAAATATATAGAAATGTTGGATAAAACATAAGAAATTAAAAAAAAAATCCAGCTAATCTCAGAAGCAAAAATATCAATACCCCAAAACAAAGAGAAATTGCAAAATTAGAGCAATGAGGGGGTTTGAAGCTAGACAGTACCCCCAGAGCTATCTAGGTGAGACCAGGAGGGAGGCCAGAAGACCCCTTAGCTGGACTTTGTGTCAGGCTGTACCTGTAAGTGTATTCGCATTTCTTGAACAAAAGTTAACTTGACCATGCAGCAGACAAAGGGCTAACATTCTACACTGGATAATCTGCAGGTTATTTGGAGTATGGTAGTTTATTTAACATCAAACATTTAAATTCTTACACTGAACCATTACACGTGGGAAAAAAGATTCCGATCTATTCCTCTAAAATTGACTTGCCACCACGAACGCTTGGATCGAGAGTTAGAAACGACTGGCCCGCTGCAATCTAGCCTTCCCACCCCTCCATAATCTAGGGCCCTAGGTTTGACTGAGGCCCCGATCCACGGCTCCTTGCTGGTAACTTACAAAACCCAAGAACCAAATAGCTTTTGTTTTTCTCCCCCCGTTATGAGTGTTGCTAAACAAACCTCTTGCATTTCAGAGTTGATTCTTTTGACAGTCTCATTTTTCAAACTTTACTTAAAATTTGAAAGAAATATTTAAACCATATTCTGGGTCATACTCCAACTCTTAATTTTTTAGGTGCTCTTTTAGTTCAAAGTAAGTAACTGAATTATTCAGGAAGGTTAGTTTAGCAAAGGTTCATTAATGCCCAAGACACACATTCCTTTTTCTTTAAAAGGGGAAACTTACTCTGCTAGAGGGACATATTAAACCAAGCAAGTTTTTCCAGCTAATTGAGACCAGGGGAGCCAGGAATGAAGTACTTTTCTGATGGGCCATCCAAGCAACATGTTTTCCGACAGGCTCCACTCATGCTAGCCAGAAAAGAGGGGACAGCAGCAAGAAATGACCCTCCCCACCCCATTCTCTTCATCTTTCCTCTCCCTCCCTCCCAGGCCTTACTGGCTGCCAACACAACCAATTAAACAGCAAACATTTCTTGCACCAAACAGGCTTTCCTTCTTCCATGACCCTGTGCAACCTCTATCCTCCATTACTAATCCCCCCTTTCCCCGAAGCCACCAAACATCCACTGTCTGCTTTCCTTGCCTTAGACACCTCCGAACCAATTGAGATGAACAGAATTCAGTGTTCAGTTTGGCAAAGGGGGGAAAGAAAGGGAGGGATGGAGGAAGAAGTTCAAAAAATAAAGCAACCCTCTGTTCTGCCTGAATGCTCGGAGAATGTCAAGGAGAAATGACTCTTTAGTCGTTCCTTTAAAAAAAAAAAAAAACGACACAGAGTCCAAGCAGTCACTTTGCCAAAATCAATTCTCCAGAACTAATAACCTACACTGGGGGAGCTCCCCCATCAGTTAGAGTTTACTTTAAAAGGTTTTCTGCAGGCAGTGCCACCAATTTTCAATCTTTTTTGACAACACACACGCATACACAATTTGTCTAGACCCGTCTCTGTAGTTCTTTCTTTGGACATGTTCACGTATTAACAGTCACTCAGCTATGTCTCCGGTGTTACGTGGTGAGGACACAAGAATACACACGCCATCTGCATCCAGCACGTAGCCCACACTCATACACAGAAGAAGGACTAGGTGTCTAAGGCTGGGAACAAAACTTAAGGCAAAGACCACATAACTACTTTCTTTACTTAGAGAAGTGAGACGATTTATTGGACTTTATGACATCTGCCCCAACTGTCCCCTCCCCCAAATACCTTCTACTTTCCTTCTCTAGCCCCAATGCAGACAAAAGTTTGCCGTATTTGTACTTTTTCTAGTGGTATAGAAGTTTCAGACTAAGAAAGAACAGAAGCTTAAATTCTCAACCCTGTTTTCCACCTACATCAACAACGCCTGCTCACTGCCAAGTTTACACGTGACTGAATAATGCTCAAACTGGAAAAACATTTGACAGTATTTGACTGCTGGCTACGTAAGTAAAACATATACGATTTCCTTTTCCCCCTTTCCAAACTTTTGAGCCACCGGGTCAGGAGCTCTTTTGGTGCAGAGCCCCCTTCCCATCAGTATGGAAATCCAACACTTAGGACCAGAGGCTGTGGACCCGCATTTCCGCTGGGGCCTCACTCTGCCACCACCGGGACTGTGCGCAGCTATGTGACTGTCACATAGATCAGCTTCTCCAGTTCCTACCTTGTCAAGTGCTGCCGTCCTCCTTGCCGGGCATGGAGTGGAGCCTTAAGGACCTGGAGGTGTGGGTGTGGCGGCAGTGCAGAGTCCAGGGTTGGTCTTCCCAGCCAGCTGCCCGTGTAGTAGCCTTTTAATGAACTCAGTGACTCAGCGGCGTCCCCTCCCCCCCACTGGCCTCCCGTCTCACTCCTCTCGATCGCAGGGATGTCCATGTGACAGCGCGGTGTCTCCACTGAGACTAATCCCATATCAATAAGAGCTTTCAGCACGACCCAGACCAGATTACTCTGGCTCACAACCACTCTGCTGACCTTCCCCGGGGGCCAGAGAATACTCCCCCAGCGCGTACTATTTATGGAAGAGTTGACATAAGCCGGATCGCTTGGTGTGATGATTTCACTTCCAAACTTTGTGGCTTTAACAAAGCAACAAGGCATCCAATATTCAACCACTCAACCAGGCGCTGAGGATTTTACATAGATGCAGCGATAAAAACCACTCTTGGGTTCTATGAAACACAACCACCATGGCAGAGTATCGTTCCTGTATGCACCAGCACTGCCACCAAATCAAAACATTACAAATAAAGGCTGCGTATCAAACGACGGGTTAAGACGAGCTCAAAAATACCAGAGGTATGGGTTTTGCTATTAGATGTCTGCCACAGAGCCAAGGCAAGGCAACGTGGTGTCTGATTCTCAGATTAATTTGGACTAAATGCGATACGTTTTCAAAGAATGCTGAAACAATTACTAAGACTGGTTCTTAACCAAAACAGCCTAAACTGGTTCTGAACAGAAGTCAATGAAACAAAACTTGAAGGTGCCAGGGAACCAAAATGAGTGGACCAATTCCCTCCCCTTTCCCATCTTTTCCAGCAATTTTTATCCCTGTTCCTGGTCTCTCTCTACAGCCTTTCTGAGCAGACAAGATAAATAAGAGGAATGAGTACAGAGCCTACAAACTGTCAAGGAGATAACTGGGTGTTCCCAGAGAAGCTGACATACATGCCTGGAGAGACAGTCTTGAGGTTTTGCAAGAACAATTTCATCAGCATTACGTGCAAGAACAAGAATGCTAGGCCATATATAAAATGATCACAAAGGATTTTTCCAGCACGAAATGTTAAGCTATGAAAGCATCTCAACAGATGAAGCCCTTTGCACACACAACTCTCTTCTCAGAAAAGCTCTACTTATTGATCTTGAAAAGCAAGGTTTTTAGTTCTAAAACTGTGATGACAGCCATTGAAAAAGTCAACCTCTTTTCCTTAGAAATGCATTAAAATGGGAAAAAAAATGCACCAACTAAAAATGTACTTTTAGTATTAAAATACTTGAAGCTTATTCAAGTCTCTGTTCAAACCAGTTGGGCAGATGGGGGGGAGCTGCAGAGAACATCACAGGGGAGAGATACCAGGGGTTGGCGGAGGGAGGGGAAAGAGAGCAGGCTGTGGGCTGCAGAGACGAGCTTCCAGGTAGAAAAACAAGAGGGGAAAGCATGGACATCAAGGACCCAGGAGAAATTCAGTAAGGGTGGGGATTCCTTCCCAAGTTGCTTGCTCTCTGTCCCAGAATTCTAATTATTACCAGAGAGGAGAGTAATTCCAAGTACTTTCTGATCCTAATACCTTTTGCTATTTGTCAGATATTAGACCTCAAATTCAAGGTGGATTAATTTGGAAAATTAAATTGAATCCATTTTGAAGTCTTAGTTTTACATGCAACAATTAATAAATGCAAATAGGCGATAATAGGGGATACAGACAAATACTTAGGATTTAAAGGGGAACTGTCTGTAACTTTCCCCTAAACCCATGACAGGGCTGAAGCAGGGGGAATGGAGCTGGTTTATGGTTTTTACAGACAGAGCGGCAGAGAATTCCATCACTGAGGGCTCCTTCCTGCTCTGGGTTTCGAAGGCAGGCAATCCAAGTGCTGGTCTTCGCCTTCTCCCTCTCCCCATCTCCTGACCCTGCCTTACTAGCGTGTTCCCCAATGAGTTCCTGAAACATGATGTCTTTTACGTTGTGAGATGAGGGCCCTGCCTGAAGCTTTCACAGAATGTGCTGAAATGAAAATCTACCCATAAGGTGAACAGAGCAGGCCCAGGAGGCAGCGGAGGTAGATTAGAGGTCTGACAGCCACAGAGCAGAGGTCAGCATCTGAGGCGCGATCTCCGCAGCTGTAATGACAGTATCATCACTGCCCTGCTTGCGTCCTCAACAGGACCGAGCTGGTGCCTTCATGGCCAGGTAGGTGAAAGTGGCTTTGTACTGTTGAGAAGGTGGACAAAATATGATGGCGAAAACAAAATCTGAGCCTAGCGCTGCCATGTCCCTTGTGTGCCTTCCTTCCCTTTTTAGGCTCATTTGTAAAATGTGGGTAGTCATTCCTGCTCTGTGTACCTGCTAGTGTCAACATGACGCTTACTTAAACAATGCACTCGAAAACAAACATTACAAAACACAGGATGTTATCAGAGGACACATTCTTATCAGTCTCAAAGGGCTTTCTATCCAAAGACTAAGTCTGGAAAGTATAAATAGTTCCAAGGTTGAAAGAAAGTCTTAAAGAACATCTTTCTATTGTACAGTAGGAAAACCTCTGATTTGCTTTAAATACAGGAAATCTAACCGTTTTGAAACAATGGATTAGAGGTGAGATGGTAAAGAAACGATGAGGGTGGCACGAGGGGGAAACATAACATTCTCCCAAAGACGACTACTGAAACCAGCGCTACAGGCATGAATGAGGAGTTGATGCAGGGCACAGACCAGCTTTGGGATCCAGCATCTATAAGGTACCTGAAGACACAACACAGGATGGGTCCTCTCTGTTGCCTCAGCCTAGGAGGGTCTGCCCAGCCCTCTGCCAGCACGTGAAAAAGCCCAAAGCTGGCAGCCAACTCTGTGCTGGCATCCCCAGTGAACAGTGACAGCTACGCACCTCAGTCCTGCAGGGCTGCCCCAAACACACAAGTTTAGAATGATAGGTCGCTGGAGTCATTCAGTCTAGGTATCTCATTTACAGATAGGGAAACCTGAGGCCTGGCAACAAGATGAAGCACTTCCCCAAGAAAGGCAGCACCCAAGCCTTGCTAAGCACCTGGTCCCTGAATGAACTCTTCACCCAGTGTACATTCCACTAGCCTGGGGGGATATTTTTCATCTAACTGGAATCCCTATTTTTGGCCCATCTGTCAGTTATGTGCATGAACACCGTTAAGACTTTAAATTTATCTTGGAGCATTTTCTCCTCCCGGCTTGATAAAAATCTTTGTTCCCTATCTTTCCTTAGGCCAATTATTCTCCCAAAATTTAAATATTTCAGGTGCTCCGAGGAACCCCAGCCTTGAACCATTTTGAATGTACAAAATGGGTAAATCAGGTAATTGGTATATGAATCCTTCTTAACATTTACACAGCTCCTCATGGTTTCCATAAGATCTTTCTCATTTGATCCTCACAACAGCTCTGGGATAGAGCCAGGGCAAGGATTACTTCCCCACTTTATGTGCTGCTCTAGGGAGGTTCGATGATTTACCCAGTGCCAGCACTAGAGTGGAACCCAGGTCTTCCTTCGCCATTCATTCAAATTAAGAGCCTTTTACATACCAGGCACGGTGGTTGAAACTGAGGAGACAAAGACGTATAAAACAGAGCTCAATGGGAGTTCCCTGGTGGCCTAGTGGTTAGGATTCCGGGCTTTCACTGCCATGCCCTGGGTTCAATCCCTGGTCAGGGAACTGAGATCCCGCAAGCCGTCCGGCGCAGCAAAAAAAACCAAAACCAAAACCAAACAGGGCTCAATTTTTCAGGGAGCTGGCATCTAGTGGCGAGACAAACACACATTATAAAGACATGAATTCAGGGGTTAGAAGCTTTGGAATCAGACAGACTCACATGTGTGACTAGACCGTACTGTTTACTAATTATGTGAGTATGGCAAGCGGTGGGCAAGCCTCTTTAAACTGCACTCTCCTCAGCTCATAGGATTGCCTCGAGAATTAAATGAGATAACAGATTAAAGATGTCTGGTACAGGGCCTGGTTCACGGTAAGCACTCAGTAAGTATTACCTGTTTTAATGAACATTAACACGGTGCAATGATAGAGACACAGGAAGGCCATTACTGGAGCAGGGTCCAGCGACACCCACCCAACTTTGGGAGACAGTGTTTTTGGAGGAACTGAATCTTAGAGAATGCCTTTAATAAAGGGGTTGTTCATATAAAAGGATCCTTCTTTTCATCCACCCATCCACGTAGTTATCCAGTGTCTACTGTGAGCACAGCACTTTAGAACATGATTCTCAGCAGGGCTCCCTTAAATAAGGGGTTTTCCTGGAATGCTTAAAATATGAGCTGATTTATGAGTTATACTCACATGACTTTTCAGAGTTATACCTACTGGGTGAAATGGAGCAAATCTGTGCTCCATTTTGACCCTAGCCAGTGGTAATAATAGCTTAATAGAAATGCATCTATGAAAAGAACCTCAACAAAATGACTTTATGAGAAGGAAGTTGGCATCTAGCTGTCCTTTACCCTTTGATGGACAAGACCAATTCCTTTCTACAAAGTTTCCTAATCTTATGCAGAAGGAAAACTACAATCCTTCAAGAACACCCAGCAGCTATTTATAGCTGGCCTCTTGAACGTTTCTCACCTGTCTCAGGCTGCTGCCTTGTGTTAAAAAGAGAGAGAGAAAAAAAGGACCAAATCCTCTGGATAATGATCTTTACTACTACTGTCTTTCACTAAGTTCTTTGAGATAGGATAAGATTTTCATTTTCATCTGAAATGTGAGATGAAGAAAAACTGAAAAAAAAGCAAGTCTTCCAACCATAAGAGACAAGTACAATTGCTATACGAAAGTAACACTAACCTTTTAAGTTTACTACAAACTGAGACTAAGAGGAAGGCACAGACGTTTTAGCTAACAAGAATACCACATAAAAAACCAAAAACAGGGGCTTCCCTGGTGGCGTGGTGGTTGGGAGTCCGCCTGCCGATGCGGGGGACGTGGGTTCGTGCCCCAGTCCAGGGGGATCCCACGTGCCGCGCAGCGGCTGGGCCTGTGAGTCATGGCCGCTGAGCCTGCGCGTCCGGAGCCTGTGCTCCGCAACGGGAGAGGCCACAACAGTGAGAGGCCTGCGTACCGAAAAAAAAAAAAAAACAAAAACAAAAACCAAAACCAAAAACACCTCCTTTTCTGGAAAGATTCAGTTCTTTCAAGAGACATCTCTCACCTCAAGAATTATAGAAGTCCCCATGACATTACCCAAAGGCAATGTCACCAAGAACATGGCCACAAAATCCGCACATGGACATGTATATTACAACTCACTACAAAATTCAGGGGCCAAACACTGAGGTCAGATCCTGAAGACACTCTGTGAGGGGTTAAGGGATGTGGAACACATCAACATCCTATAGTGGTCTAATTTCCTACAGTGGTCTAATTTTATCCAAGGACAGATCCTAAAATACTTCAAAAGAAGTGGACTGATACAGACTGCCTTTTCAATTGCCGTCCTGAAATAATATCTCTTACCCAGGGTTTTTATAGGAGCTTTATACCCAACAAGATTATATTCTGTATCTAGAGTCTAGGTATCCTGACAGGCTCTTATATTCCAAGATTGACGTTCTAAGCAATTCAATACTCCACACATACAAAACTCATTCAGATTTTAGGGATTACTTGACATGTTTACCTAAAGTCATAAAGAACAGACTTATTAAAATGCTTCAGAAGTAGAGAAAGTAAGGCTTCAAAAATTATTTTCATTCCCAAATGTTATTGCTCCCAATTGTCATTCGTCAACAGTGCCCAATCAGTCATGCTCTGCCTAAGCAACGCGTAAAAAAAAAACATCAGCCTGTACCTATGGCAATTCCACGGGGCTCCTCCAAACAGAGCCCATAAAGACCACAAAGGAAATATGAAAGATGACAGAATATATACACTTTGAGACCTATCCTGATTTCCTTTAGGCTTTGGGTACATGACTACCTTTATGGATGCAGTAATTTTTATTGTAAAGATCTGGTACAGAAATTTCTTCTGGAAAAGACTTTTATATTAAGTTGTCAAGGAAAAAGCAAGTTATGTTTTTTCCCATTCAAAGACACCACTGCACTCAGAAGAGGAAAGTAGCTGCTTTCAAACACTGGACTGTAGCTCCTGGTGTAAGCTGATCCTGGACATTCTCCTTCTTCTGTGGTCATTTTTACAGGGAATCGTCTACTTCCTGGATCATCACACTTTGGTCAGGTCCCACATTTATCTTACCTACTCTTCGTAAAAAAGAAACACCAAGACTGGACAAAAACAAAAAAAGTGGGGTTGGGGAGGAATGGAGAGTGTTTTCCTTAAATTTATAAATATCTGTGTCTAGAGTGTTCTTGCATTTTTTGCTAATAAAAATGGTGTCCTTGCTTAGAGCCATCTGTGTCAGCAGTGATAAGATTAAGATACGGTCTCCACCTGACTTAATGGACATATGGTTGAGTGTTGTGTTTTCTTTTTATGTAGCCACCACAATTTGATCTACCCTATTCCATTTATTAGGCTCTTGTAGCACATATTTTAACAGAGGGAGAAAATAGGGCAGGGAATGTGGTGACAAGACTGTGGCTGGCAACAGTGAAGCGTTAAGCCCTCAACAGTATAACAGGACTTTTTTTTTTCCCCAGACAAGTGACTGACCAGGAATTAAAAGGCATCTAAATATACCTTCCTATAATTTGCCCATATTCTCTCTCTTAAATATTTATTGTGTTTAATATGAGTTTTGTGCTCTGCTAAACTGAGGGTGAGGGTAGTTTAGAAAATGCATACAAGGTCCTTATCTTAAACGCTATATTCTGGAACATGAAGAATATAAGACTACCATCCCACCTCCCTCATTCAACACACACATAAAACCAATATCGAGTATGAGTCAGCCAGTGTATCTGATGAGTATCTGTCCCCAGACTCAGTGTGGTTGGGATGCAGAAAGGGGCTGGGAATTTGGAAGTACAGTGTGGTGAGGAATTTGACGATGGAATCTGCAGAGGTGAAAGAGGGTGTGTGAGGTGAAAGAGGGTGTGTGTGTGTGTGTGTGTGTGTGTGTGTGTGTGTGTGTGTGTGTGCGCGCGCGCGCTTGCGTGCGTGTGTGTGTGTGTGTGTGTGGCGGGGGCACACAGGCCGTGAACATATGTACCCAGGCAAAAAGAAGAACTCGATGCGAGTGAGGATAGGAAGGAGAAGAAACCAAGGTTGACTGGTACCAGGGAAGCTCCCTAAATGAGGAAATTACTTCCCAGTAAGAGTCATATGAACATAATTTACTTTAAAATCGTCTAGGGCAGAAAATAGGACAGGGATGTTAATCTACCCTCCAGGTGTCGTGATCTACCCGAAACAGGCACACCTACTCCGGAAGTGTTTGGCCAGCGTTTGAAAGATGCTCATCAGAGGCACCACTCAAGAGGCAGCTACTTCAGACTCTTCACCTCCCTCTTCTCAACACAAAATGCTTTGTAAATTAGTTCAATGGAGGGTGGCCAAGATTTCTCACTGGTGAATCCATGGTGTTTAAGATCTGGGGATTGGCTAGAAATGTGGACTAGGCGCTCCACCCAAGGATGAACAAGCTCAGAGAATCTGAGGAACCCAACCTTACCCTGTGCAATGGTGCCCACAGCCCAATTCTGCAACAATGCCGTGGGCAGCCACTGGCTTGCAGGCTTCCTGTCACCTGACCCTGACTAGGTTAGCAAGATCCCACCTCAGAAATGTCACATGTGCTTCAAAACAATTTTTCACATAAGGTACTGTCAGAGCATCTACAAGTTCAGAGAACAGACTCGGTGACTGTTTCCTGCCTACTAATGGAATGAAGTGTTCACATATATAGCCGGGTTTGTGGGAGTCTGCTCTCATATCTGAGACATGATTGAGGGAGAAGACATATCCCTCTTCCACCTCAACTGATGGTGGTTGCCGATACCAACCCCAAACCCCACTTAATTAAACATAAGCAAATTGGCTTAGAGGTCAGTTTGTAGCACACTTGAATGGAGATGTTTTATTTGAAACAAACATATAAAAACTGACATTTTCAGAAGCATAAAAAATGTGAGGAGTGATGTGTGAAACATGCCTGAACAACTGAAACTGAAAACTACATGGATTTTCATTAAAATCATAACCTAAACATGCTAACCTAGAAAGTCAAGCATCTACATTTTTTTAACTTAAAAATTATATTTATTTATTTGGTTGTGCTGGGTCTTAAGCTGTGGCAGGCAGACTCCTTAGTTGTGGCATGCGAACTCTTAGTTGCGGCATGCATGGGGGATCCAGTTTCCTGACCAAGGATTGAACCCAGGCCCCCCGCATTGGGAGCACGAAGTCTTAACCTTTGTACCACCAGGGAAGTCTCAAGCTTCTACAATTCTTAAACTCATACAATACATGGTTTCTCTCTGAGGATGTCCCTATTATGCTGTAAGATTACAAATGATTATAGAAAGAGGACCTATTTGCAGCTTAATAAAGTGCACTAAGGTCTGGCATTTAAAAACTGATGGATATTTGATAATTAGGATCCCATCAGATCTTTCAATAAGAACACATCAGTATATAAAACTATGTTGATGTATAAATTATATACATAACCAATCTTTATCAATTCACTTACAGACCATACACACCTATCCAATGCTAAAAGGCAAGAAAACGCCAGTTCCCCTTTCTCTGCCAAGGAGCATGCTACACATTTCCTTCTCGCTAATCTTAAATCCCTAGATATTTTGAACATGAACATTTGTTGCTGACAGCCACCGTCAGACAAAGCTTTATGACCTGACTCCACTCCAGGGAAGGCCACAGAAAAGGCTTCACAGCATTCTTAGAAAGCACTCAACTGCCACATGCAGCCTGATCTTTTAAAACCAAAAAATCCCACACTGCAGACAGTGTCCCTGTAACGTTAGCATTCTCAGTTGTTACACACATGCATGCACGCACAACAAAGATGTAAGCCTCTAAGTATAACCACCTTTATTTTACAATGTCAATATTCAAACCCCAAATCTCCACCCTTTCAGGCAACAGTGATCACTGCCTGCAATTTCATTCTCTCAACTCCCAGCCCCTCACTCCGAAGATGCAAGAGACTGTTCCTCCTACCATTCATGTACCAACACTGACTGTATGCCAAGACACCGTGCCAAGCACAGAACACAGAACAACAAAATCAGTTCCTGCCCACAAGGAGCTCAAGGGGAGACATTCTCGCACTTTTGTAGATTGCACAGTTTCTAAGGTGTCGGTCGGTCCTCCTCTAATTGCTGCTTTAAAAAAAAAAGGGCAAAAACAAAAGCCACCTTGTTCCATTGCTAATCTACCCTCCCTTCTACTAGTGCTTCCCTTTCCCATCCAATTCTGAGTTCTCTTTACCTTTGATTTACTTTAATTGTTTTACTCTTTAATTCCTCCCAAACACGGCTTCTCTGTTTGTAGTGGTCCTTCTTTCTTCTGAAGTGTACTTGTTTTTCTTGCATTTTAAAATTCGACTTGCTTTCCAGTGAAAATGTTCCTTGACCTGTATTTTAGGATAATCTAACCAAGACTGTTTCTACAAGATTATGATAACTGAAATTGCTGCTATCATGTGCTGGGGCATTGCTGTTGCAATCTGCCACTTTTTCTAGGGTCTCTGTAACTTACTGACATCCCATACCTCCCTAACTCAGGGAACTAGGAATAAACATGAAAATAATCAGAGTCCTCAAGCAGCTAAATTAGTGGGCTAATAAGATATTCCATGAGGTATTGAAATATGAAACAGGGGCTTCCCTGGTGGCGCAGTGGTTGAGAGTCCGCCTGCCGATGCAGGGGACACGGGTTTGTGCCCCGGTCTGGGAAGATCCCACATGCCGCGGAGCGGCTGGTCCCGTGAGCCATGGCCGCTGAGCCTGCGCGTCCGGAGCCTGTGCTCCGCAACGGGCGAGGCCACAACAGTGAGAGGCGCACGTACCGCAAAAAAAAAAAAAAGAAACAGAATGCGAACACTACTCTAAGAGTTACACAGAACCAAGGAGGCTTGGAAGGGAGACAGAACGAAATGCTTTGTAGAAGCCGTGTGAAATGTAAAGCCTTCTGGTCTCACAATATTCATGGCTTTCAGTAAATGCTCATAACCGCCACGACCCTTCAGGCAGTTCATAGCAAGCAATGTCCTAATAAAAATATCTCGTTATAAAAGGAGAACAATAACGTAGCCTGAAGACTGCATGGAGCCTAAGGATGGAAGGCAGGCTCTACCCAACTCGCTGCCCAGGGACTTGACAGCCTCGTGTCAAAGCACGTCCGATAAGAGAGGAAATGCAAGCTGAGGTCCTTTTCAGGAAAGAGAAAGAGTGGGACCGATAACCGTGTTCTGAAGCTGCCTAACTCAAATGTATGGTCGATTTCTAATTCCTGACCCATGTGCTCTTTCATACACACTCACGGAGCCAGCAACTTCCCTTTGTGATCCCATCACTCACGGTTCTGTAAAAAGCTACTCTGTCCGGAAAAGGACACACCGGCTAATCCTCAAGTCCTCTGGAATGCTAAAGTATTTCCCTGCAGGGTGCATCATTTATTTCTTTTCCCCCCACTTCCTAAGTCCACCTCATTTCTGAGGCACAGAACACAGCACAGGGGACGCTGGCAGCCAAGTCAGAATGTGTCAGACTGGCGGTTTTCTGCAGTGCTGTTGTCTCTCCCATTGTCCCTCTTCCCACCCGGTCTCCACACTCCACACTCCAAACACAAGGTCACACACAGTGATGTGAATGCACAAAAGCCCAAAGCCACACACCAAGCAGCTCCTGCTTCAGTCCTGAAAGGCCTTCGGCTGAGGTCCAACTGCATCCCCCCCGCCCCATTCCCTTGGGCCTCCTTTCAAAGCCTGCAAAGGATGACACAGCTGAGGACAGAAGGCACCACCACACGCTCAGTCCTCTGCTCAGGGGTCCCTTCTTGTGGGCCACATCCACACATCTCATAACTTGATTTCCCATGCATGTTCCTGTTGCACTCCTATATTGGGCGTAGTGGATACAACAGTGAACCCTTGAGTAAATTAGATTCAAACGTGGGAACCTAAGAAACAAACACTTAAAATACAATGGGACATGTGCTGTTAGAACAAAAGCAGGCGTGAGATCTTAGAGCACGTTAGGTCTGCTCCTTGACTCCTTCACCTTCTCCATCCAACCACAAGGGTTATCGGTTCCAGAACCTCACTTCCGAATCTCTACTCTTCCCCTGCTCCACCACTCACTCAGTTCAGGTCACCAGCATCTCCCTCCTGGATTGCTTCTGTCTGCTGACGGTTCTCACCACTTCTAATCTCATCTCCCTCCAAGTCACGCTCCACAAGGCAGCCAGGTACAACCATCAGGATAAAGTTCATATGGTAATGCCATTTGTAACCCCTCTGTTTCCCCATGTCTCAGAGGCACCTGGCTCAGCCATACCGAAAAGCCTGTAGTACCCCCAAATCACCATGCTCAACCCTGCCCCGGGGACTCTGCACACAAACCATTCGCCTCTGTTCAGAACACGATTCCCATTTCCCCCCGATCCCCTTACCCTTTACTTATCTAGCTGTACCCAGTCCTTTAAGTTTGGCTGTGGATATCATTTCCTCCAGAAGGCTTTGCTGACCACCTTAGGCAAGGCTAGATGTCTCTCCTTTAAATTCCTCCTGTAAAACTTATGACCTTGTATTATAATTGCTTGATAGCTTATCTCTCTTCTCCACTAGATATCAAACCACTTGGGGTCCTAGAATGGAACTTAACATAGAGTCGTCTCTTGATGTCTCTTGAAAATAAGGGATCATAAATAAGGACAGGAACTATGACTTTGTATCTTTGTCCTTAGCATAGCGCCTGACAGAGGCAGACAACCGTTTATTGAATGGAAGGTCTAACTCAGTTTGGAAGCTTTGGTGGAAGGTTTCATACAGGAAAAGATCATCTGAATCTTGAAAGAAAGAAAATGGTTCACCTCAGGTTTGGTACAGCCAGGTTTTGACCATGCTGTCAATGGCTGCCACTCTGGGAAGATCCTCAAATTAAAACAAATGCCAAGCCTGTATCAGGACAAAACTGTAATTCAAAAAGTTACATGCACCCCTATGTTCATAGCAGCACTATTCATAATAGCCAAGACATGGAAACAACCTAAATGTCCACTGACAGATGAATGGATAAAGATGTGGTACGTATATACAATGGAATATTACTCAGCTATAAAAAAGAATGAAATAATGCCATTTGCAGCAACATGGATGCAACTTGAGATTATCATACTAACTGAAGTCGGAAAGACAAATACCATATGATATCACTTATATGCGGAAGCTAAAACATGACAGAAATGAACCTATCTATGAAAAAGAAACAGACAGAGAACAGACTTGTGGTTGCCAAGGGGGAGGGGGTGGGGGAGGGATGGACTGGGAGTTTGGGGTTACTAGATGCAAACTATTACATACAGAACAGATACACAACAAGGTCTTACTGTACAGCAGAGGGAACTATATCCAGTCTATATCCATAAACCATAATGGAAAAGAATATAAAAAAGAATGTATATATGTGTATAACTGAGTCACTTTGCTGTACAGCAGAAATTAAACAACACTGTAAATTAACTATATTTCAATTTTAAAAAAAGACAAAAGCAAATAACAAAACAAAGAAAACCCCAAATGCCAAGCCCATCCACCCATTAGCCTCATCCTTCCACATCAATCACAGCTGTCAGAGACAGATTATCTTCCCCAGTATGGGAGGAAGGACAGCTGACCCCTGAAAAACACTGGTTCGAACTGCGTGGGTCCACGTAAACATGGCTTTTTTTCAGCAGCAAGTACTACAGTACTATTCAATCTGTGGTTGGTTGAATCCATGGATATGGAACAGCAGATACTGAGGAATATGGGTGGCCACGGAGGGCCCGCTATAAGTTACACGGGGACTTTGGACTGCATGGAGGGTGGGCGCCCCTAACCCTTGGTTGCTCAAGGATCAACTGTGCTTCATTCTGGTACCACAAAAAGATCACTGAGCTGGGGGCTTCCCTGGGGGCGCAGCGGTTGAGAGTCTGTCTGCCAATGCAGGGGACACGGGTTCGTGCCCCGGTCCGGGAAGATCCCACATGCCGCGGAGCCGCTGGGCCTGTGAGCCATGGCCGCTGAGCCTGCGCATTCGGAGCCTGTGCTCCACAACGGGAGAGGCCACAACAGTGAGAGGCCCGCGTACCGCAAAAAAAAAAAAAAACAACCAAAAAAACCCCCCACAAAGATCACTGAGCTGAATTATTAAGACTAATTTTGTACAACTGAACTGTGGACAAGTATTTGTCAGTGTGACTCAAATAACAGAACTGGTTTGTAGACAAAATAACAAACTTATGAGTATCAAAGGGGAAAGGGGATGGGGGAGGGATAAATTGGGGTTAGCAGATACAAACTATTATATATAAACAACAAGAACCTATGGTGTAGCACAGGGAACTATATTCAATATCCTGTAATCAACCACAATGAAAAAGAATTGTATATACGTATAACTGAATCACTTTGCTGTACACCAAAAACTAACACAACATTGTAAATGAACTATACTTCAAAAAAAACTGGTTTGTTATGCTTTCACAGATGTTCAGAAGGAAGAACAGTGCCAAATGAATATCTTACATCAGTGGGATGTTATTAAAATCACCTAATGGCAGCAACATGTAAATGGATACCTTGAAGTTTAAGCCGTACGAAAACTCTGGTCATGTTCAAGACGTATTCTGTCTGTGCCCTGTGAATAATATACATCCTCAGACTTTCAATGAGAGCTCAAAATTTACTTCAGTTTCAATGACTTCAATATCTTTGGACACTAATTACCAACGCTTCCCCTCTCCCCCCTACCACCCCACCCCCCAAGAAGAAAATCCTGAAAACCAAACCACAAATAATAGTATGCCTGCTGGGCCCCAAACAGGTGGCCATCATTATGACTCCATTTAAACATAAAAATAAGCTTTCAGACAACAGGACCTTTTCTTTTTCTTTATAATAAAACACAAGTAATTTATATACAATCCATTTAAAATTTGAATCAAATTCCTATCACATTCACCTCTCCCTTCACTACCAGATTGCCTCAGTTACTATCTCCAGCCCAAATAGAAGCCATCACTTAGTCATTGGACAAATACTTACCAAATGCCTAAAATATTCTAGGTAGGGGCTGGAATGACCACACTAATCTCTCAAAGTAGCCACCAACTGCTTTGTTTTTCAGTCAAAACTGTTCCTTTCCAACTGGACAGCTACATGTAAAAGAATGAAATTAGAACACTCCCTAACACCATACACAAAAATAAACTCAAAATGAATTAAAGACCTAAATGTAAGGCCAGACACTATCAAACTCTTAGAGGAAAACATAGGCAGAACAATCTATGACATAAATCACAGCAAGATCCTTTTTGACCCGCCTCCTAGAGAAATGGAAATAAAACCAAAAATAAGCAAATGGGACCTAATGAAACTTAAAAGCTTTTGCACAGCAAAGGAAACCATAAACAAGACAAAAAGACAACCCTCAGAATGGGAGAAAATATTTGCAAATGAAGCAACTGACAAACGATTAATCTCCAAAACATACAAGCAGCTCATGCAGCTCAATATCAAAAAAACAAACAACCCAATCCAAAAATGGGCGGAAGACCTAAACAGACATTTCTCCAAAGAAGATATACAGATTGCCAACAAACACATGAAAGGATGCTCAACATCATTAATCATTAGAGAAATGCAAATCAAAACTACAATGCGATATCATCTCACACCAGTCAGAATGGCCATCATCAAAAAATCTACAAACAATAAATGCTGGAGAGGGTGTGGAGAAAACAGAAACCTCTTGCACTGCTGGTGGGAATGTAAATTGATACAGCCACTATGGAGAACAGTACGGAGGTTCCTTAAAAAACTAAAAATAGAACTACCATACGACCCAGCAATCCCACTACTGGGCATATACCCTGAGAAAACCATAATGCAAAAAGAGTCATGGGGCTTCCCTGGTGGCGCAGTGGTTGAGAGTCTGTCTGCTGATGCAGGAGACACGGGTTCGTGTCCCGGTCCGGGAGGATCCCACATGCCGCGGGGCCGCTGGGCCCGTGAGCCGTGGCCGCTGAACCTGCGCATCCGGGGCCTGTGCTCCGCGGCGGGAGAGGCCGCAACAGTGAGAGGCCCGCGTACCGCAAAAAAAAAAAAAAAAAAAAAAAAAAAAGAGTCATGTACCACAATGTTCATTGCAGCTCTATTTACAATAGCCAGGACTTGGAAGCAACCTAAGTGTCCATCGACAGATGAATGGATAAAGAAGATGTGGCACATATATACAATGGAATATTACTCAGCCATAAAAAGAAACAAAATTGAGTTATTTGTAGTGATGTGGATGGACCTAGAGTCTGTCACACAGAGTGAAGTAAGTCAGAAAGAGAAAAACAAATACCATATGCTAACACATATATAGGGAATCTAAAAAAAAAAAAAATGGTCATGAAGAACCATGGGCAAGACGGGAATAAAGACGCATACCTACTAGAGAATGGACCTGAGGGCACGGGGAAGGGGGTAAGCTGGGGCAAAGTGAGAGAGTGGCATGGACATATATACACTACCAAATGTAAAACAGATAGCTAAGTGGGAAGCAGTCGCATAGCACAGGGAGATCAGCTCCGTGCTTTGTGACCAGCTAGAAGGGTGGGATAGGGAGGGTGGGATAGGGAGGGAGACGCAAGAGGGAAGAGATATGGGGATATATGTATAACGGATTCATTTTGTTATGAAGCAGAAACTAACACACCATTGTAAAGCAATTATACTCCAATAAAAATGTTAAAAAAAAAAAAAAAAAAAAAAGCCGTTCCTTTCCAGTCATCCCTTGTTTGATAACAAGCCCCTCTCCTTCCCCCATTCCAGGGGTCAGGAAACTATGGTGCATGTGAGCCAAAGCTGGCCTGCTGCCTGCTTTTGTAAGCAAACTTCCACTGGAACACAGCCATGCCCATTCGTTTACGTGGTGACCGTGACTGCCTCTCCTGCTACAACGACAGTTCAGTAGTTGCAGCAGAGACTGTGCTGCCCACAACACTTATGCTGTTTTCTTTTTGGCTCTCTACAGAAGTTTGCCGAGCCCTGCCCTATCTGTGGTAACTTTTTCCTGTGGGTTTCCTTCCCACCTCCATGATTGTATCTTCACAGGCTTCTGTCTTCTGCTGCCCAGTGGAAGTGGAGGCTGGTGCTCCCCAGAATTCTGTCCGTCATCTTCTCACTGACACGTATTCCCTCCCTCCGTCGTGGTTCCCGTGGCACCTGAACATCCTCCATCACACAACTGAAGCATTAAGTGTATCTGTAAGGTGATTTGTCTTCCCCAACAGACAAGGCTCCTTGGGACAGGGCCCATGTGCTACAGCTGTAACTCAGCATAGCTCCAGGCACATGGTAGCCACTCAAAAAATATCAACTAGGTGGATGTGTGTTTACGAGGCATTTCAAAAAATATATTTAAAGTCTCTGGGGAAAGTTCAGCCATGATCTCTTGAGAAAAAAACAATCATTTGATTCATGAAGTTTCTATTCTTTTGTGTTATCAGTTTTGATCTGTCTATAAGCGGCATGGGTGACAAAGCAGAAACGCTGAAGAGGGGATTTCTCATCAATTAAGAGTTGAAAGTCTGAACTTGGCCATTTACTAGCTGTGTGATCTTAGTAAGATGCCTATTCTCAGAGCCTCAGCTGCGTCATCTGTAAAATGGAAATAATAGGTGGTTGTGAAACCAAGAATGTGTGTAAAGTGCCTACCACCTTGTCAAGCAATTTAAGTGCTCAATAAATAGAAGTATTATTTTTATGGACAAGTTCTTCTGCTTTAAGGCTCTAAGTACACTGGCAATGAATGTGGCTGTAACTGGCATCTCTGCGTTAGAGCATCACACTAATTTTTCATGGCAGGAGCCCAGGTTCAGGTTGTTGTTTCATATTTTACATTATAAAGACAAATGGCTGGGTCTTAAATGAATAATTATCTTTCAAAATAAAAGATCAAACTCTAAGAGAGGAGCTTTTCCCTCTCCCCTGTAAAGCTTCAGTTAAAAAATATTAGTGCTTATATTAAATGGACGCATCAACAAACTGTCCTGTAAATTGCCTTTTCCGGATAAGACTTCACCATGACTTGCTGTTCCAGCTCTGACACATACCTTAGAACTCAAGTTACAAACTTTTAAGAGTAGGTATTTTGGTAATCAAAAAGACAATATTGTGTAAATGAACTTTTAAGGTCTTATTATTGCAAAGATACTTTTTCTAAGTTAATGAATATATGTGAAACTTTTTCTTTCTTTAAAGGTAGAGCTTATTATATGGAGGCTAGAACAGAGATACTTAAATTCTGCACATGTCAAAACGAAAAGAAGGAGTAATACCAATAAATTCACTGAAAGGAAACCCACAGATATCCCACCAGTATATTAAAATATTTGGAGAGGCTGGCAATTGAGGAGCTGGGGGAGTGGAGTTTTTTTTTTTTTTTTTTAAACATCTTTATTGGAGTATAATTGCTTTACAATGGTATGTTAGTTTCAGCTTCACAACAAAATGAATCAGTTACACATATACATATGTTCCCATATCTCTTCCCGCTTGCGTCTCCCTCCCTCCCACCCTCCCTATCCCACCCCTCCAGGCGGTCACAAAGCACCGAGCTGATCTCCCTGTGCTATGCGGCTGCCTCCCACTAGCTATCTACTTTACGTTTGGTAGTGTATATATGTCCATGCCTCTTTATCGCTTTGTCACCGTTTACCCTTCCCCCTCCCCATAGCCTCAAGTCCATTCTCTAGTAAGTCTGTGTCTTTATTCCTGTTTCACCCCTAAGTTTTTCATGACATTTTTTTTTCTTAAATTCCATATATATGTGTTAGCATACGGTATTTGTCTCTCTCTTTCTGACTTACTTCACTCTGTATGACAGACTCTAGGTCTATCCACCTCATTACAAATAGCTCAATTTCGTCTCTTTTTATGGCTGAGTAATATTCCATTGTATATACGTGCCACATCTTCTTTATCCATTCATCCGATGATGGACACTTAGGTTGTTTCCATCTCTGGGCTATTGTAAATAGAGCTGCAATGAACATTTTGGTACATGACTCTTTTTGAATTATGGTTTTCTCAGGGTATATGCCCAGTAGTGGGATTGCTGGGTCATATGGTAGGGAGTGGAGTTTTAAGCTGATGAGCGGAAAAGCTCTGCCTTCCACCTATACCCCTTCATTGATGTTCTGGTGGCACTGTGTGACTCTGATGGGAAGCCAAAGCCCTGTCATTTATCTTTTAGAGTGAGACCACAGAACCCAGGCAGAGCCCACTGAGCACTGCTCATGGCAGCGCTATCCTATCTACTCCCAGAAGAGAAGAGAGACACTGAGAGGTCAGAAAGGACACATGCGCTGTGTGTGTGCGTGCGCGTGCGCACACAACACACCTAAATACTCCTCTTCCAACTCAGTACATTTTGGGGGGCTCAGGAAGTAGGGAGTCGACAGGCAAAACAGAATTCTTAACAGTATTTTCCGCAGGCTGATCTACCCCATGTTGACCAGGCTATGCAAACAGTCTGGCTTAGAAAGGATCCACAACTTCTAATTAAGGGTCTGGCTCCTAAGCAGCAGCCAGAAGGAGGGCGGGGAGGGGGCTGATGGAGCCCTCAACCCAGCTTCTCTTCCTCATCAACCCGATACTGGCTTATAAATGCCTCATCTACGATAAATAATTTTCGAAATGTATGCTGGGTAGATGGATCCCTATCCTGGCTTTTATTAATTTTATTTTTTTGCATCTCTAACATTTACATCTTCTTAAGATCAGCTGGTAGTTTTGTCACTGAGCTGAGAGGTTGGGGGTTGGGGTGAAAGAGCATTTCAGGAGCAGAGTGAACGGTCAGACGAGGGCAAAGGGCAGAGTGTGATCTGCTGAGTGCCTCTGCTTTCTCCTTATTACTGACATTACCATCCACTAAACCAGGAGGGTAGAAGGTAAGTCAGAATCATGAGTTATGGGCATTAGGGTTTTCCCCCCTTCTTTCCTACAAATCCCACATGGGCAACTAACAAGAAAATGCCTAGAGGTAGAAATGAACTTCATAACACCAAAGTGTAGGTGCATTTCAATTTATGCAAGTCAAAAATTAAAAAAACAAATCACCCTCAAATAAGTGAAGCTATTTTTTTTCACATCATAAATGAACGCACTACGGAATTCGTTTAGAATATGAATGTCCTCTCAGGCATTTAAAATAATTAAACCTTTGATTTGCACACAACGTGTCTGGCATATATTTTGTGCAAGTCAGAATACACTCAGACATGAAGAAACCTCAGTTTAGGTACTTTAACAAATAAAATTTTTTAATTAATAACTATCCATCAATAGAAGGAGCAACGTTATAGGAGCAGCTTTGGAAATAATCTAGAACTAAGATTATCCACAGGAATTCTCAACATATTACGGATAATGCATAATTTGTGGGGCATTTTCTTGATGGGAGTAGGGAGAGTCTTAAAAAAAAATCCCTGTATAAGAGAAATGCAGTAAACAGCAGTTTTGAAACTGTCCTCTGCCCCTGAAAATGTTTATAAGTTTCTGTAAACAATGAAGTATTTGCCGTCAAACCTGGAATAAAATGCCTAAGGAGGTGACCTGTTCATTGCTTTTATCTTTGTGGTTGTTTTAAATGTTCGGATGCTGAAGGTTTCATTTGAACAAAGAGTTCTGTTGCCAAATAAGTCTGGAAACTATTGTTTGGAAGGTGCCGTGCAGTCTGTGCACAGGAAGGTTTGAGGAAACAGCCCTTGGCAGCAAACTCACTCCTGAGGCCTTTCCTCAGGGGCCCTTAACTCCTGCCACAACCTCCAAAAGTTACTAGCATTAAGAATCAGCAATTAAAACACCACCAATGATCACTTGTTGTATTTATCCACAAACTTATCTAGAAATAGTTTTAACATGATGTTTTTATTCTCAAAAAGATTTGAAGAAATGTGAGGTTAAAACATTAATATCTCATAGAATATCATTTCTCACTGTATTAATAATAGCGTATTATTGATAGCCATATAATCATTATTTTTAAATTTTAATAAGAAGTCCCAGTTGGGGAACAGTATAGTGAATCCCATTATATCTATTTTCTTAATTTTTGAAAATTTCCGCAAAAAAGACACATTTTAAGCCTTATAAGGCTATTAAAGGCTAAACTTCATGTCCTTTAACCATAGTCCAGGGCTTCCCTGGTGGCGCAGTGGTTAAGAATCCACCTGCCAACGCAGGGGACCCGGCTTCGAGCCCTGGTCCGGGAAGATGCCACATGCCGTGGAGCAACTAAGCCCGTGCACCACAACTACTGCGCCTGTGCTCTAGTGCCCGCAAGCCACAACTACTGAAGCCACGTGTCACAACTACTGAAGCCGCATGTCACAACTACTGAAGCCGCGTGTCACAACTACTGAAGCCCACACGCCTAGAACCTGTGCTCCGCAACAAGAGAAGCCACTGCAATGAGAAGCCCGCACACCTCAATGAAGAGTAGCCCCTGCTCGCCGCAACTAGAGAAAGCCCACGCGCAGCAACGAAGATCCAATGCAGCCAAAAAATAAATAAATAAATAGATGTAATCTCTCATCATTTAAAACAAAAGCAAAACCATAGTCCAGAAGGTTTGGGTCTGCTGTGATGAAGGTGTTGATCCCTCTTCAACCAGCCCAAACTGGACTGCAGGATAGTTCTTCTTGTTTTTTTCCTACACCCCTCTCTGCTCTATGATGTGCTGTGGAGCCTTGACCAGCCAGGTACAAGGAACTGTGGCGCATCACATACTCCTGGTCAGTGACTGAAATAAACCCAACCCATCTGATCAAGAGCACTTCTGTCCATGTCATTTTGCTTGGAGGCACCAAAAACAGCAATACACAAATCCAAAGACAAAGTGACTAAGGTCATTTCCAGCAGAAATACAGAGGTACGTTATTAAGCAGAATCAGACTCTACAATCATTTGTATTCGGCAATTAGCCAGGTTTCCTTAAAATAGGAATAATCTTCCCCGTCTCTCTGAATCAGGCAGAGAAACAAACAAGAGTGGTAATGTGACTTGGAGAAAGCATCTGCCACGCAGGATTAATGAAGAGGAAAGCTAATAAGCGTGGAACCATTTTACGTGAAGGCCAACACTGTGGTATCAGTCTGGGCTCTAGAATTCTTCAGGTCTGGTTTACTCACCTATAAAAAGGGAAGTTTGGGGGCTTCCCTGGTGGCTCAGTGGTTGAGAGTCCGCCTGCCGATGCAGGGGACGCGGGTTCGTGCCCCAGTCCGGGAAGATCCCACATGCCGTGGAGCGGCTGGGCCCGTGAGCCATGGCTGCTGAGCCTGTGCGTCCGGAGCCTGTGCTCCACAACGGGAGAGGCCACAACAGTGAGAGGCCCGCGTACCGCAAAAAAAAAAAAAAAAAAAGGGAAGTTTGCCTTCATATTATTTAAGGCCCACTGGGAACAAAGGTGTACAAGTTTAAGGCTCTAACTATCAGAGCTAAAAACCAGCTCTATTTTTAGTCTTTTCTTCCAGAAACAAGTCTACTGAAGACAAGAAAATAACAGTGGAGTAGTTTAAAAGGATAGGTGGTCCCAGCCGGCCTCCATTTGAACAAATAAAGCTGAGACCATAGAAGTTGTAGTGGTTTTTCCCACAGTTTCCTACTCCCCTCTCCCCCACATCCAACTTTACTTTTAAAAGAAATCTGTTTTGGGAATTAACAAGCACCTATTATAAGCAACGATGTATTCTAGACAATGGACAAGATCAAAGAAATAGAGACCCTGTCTCTTTATTTTCAGTTTTGAGGCATAATAGTTCATAGAAAAAACTGCACTTAAAGTAGACAACTAGAAAAGTTGACATATTTACACATGTGAAAGAATCACCACAATCAAGAGAATGAACACACCCAATGGCCCTCAAAAAGGTCCCTTGCCTGTTCCCACTTTCCCCGGGCAATTGCTGATCTGCCTTCTGTCACTATAGATTGGTTTGCATTTCTACAGTTTTACATAAATGGAAGCATACACTCTGAACTCTTTTTTTGTCTAGCTTGTTTCACTCAGCATAATTATTTTGAGATTCATCCACGTGGCTGCGTGTAACAGTAATTCACACTACTGAGTATACTTTATTGTGTGGCTATTACACCCTTCGTTTATCCATTCACTTGTCGACGGACATCTGAGCCAGTTCCAGGTTTTGGCTGTTGCAAATGAAGCTGCTACGAACATTCATGTCCAGTTGTTCGGAATGACTGAATGATACAGAAGGTGTTATGTTTAACTTTTTAAAAAACTGCTGAACTGTTTCCTAAAGTGGTGAAAAATATTACATTCACACCAGCAGTGTATGGGAGTCCCACTTGCTCCACGTTCACACCAGTTCTATTCAGTCTTTTTAGTTGTAGCCATTCTCATGGGTGCATAGTGGTTCTGGGGTGGTGAACACATGGTGATTCAAGGACAGGGGCGTGCTCAGAGAGTATGGACGCTCCACGCCCCTTCCCACATATCCTGCCCTATGTACCTCTTCATCCGGCTGTTGATTCCTATCCTTTGATATCCTTTTGTAATAAACCAGTAATCTAGTGAATAAACTAGTTTCCTGAGTTATGTGAGCCAATCTAGCAAAATAATCAAGCCCAAGGGGGTGCATCATGGGAACCTTTGACTGACAGCCAATCAGAAGCAGAGTAAACAACCTGAACTTGCGACTGGCATCTGAAGCGGAGGACAGTCTTGTGGGACTGAGCCCTTAACCTGTGGAATGTGATGCTATCTCCAGGTAGACAGTGGCAGAATTGAGCTGAATTGTAGCATAGTCAGCTGGTGTCTGAGAGTTGGCTGGTGGTGTGGAAACACCCACACATATCAGATCTGGGTGCAGAATCATCCTAGGGTAGGTTGTAGGAGGAGTCTTCAGGGAAGACCCCCTGAGGGTATGACCCCTGAGCCAATGAGAGAATGCAAGGCACTGAAGGCAAGGAAGATCCATCTCACTCATCAATGAAGCACAGTTCCTAGGGCTCAGATATTTTTCTGCAAATCCAAAAGTAAGAGGGCTTTGCCTGGCCAAGGGTGAGGATGTGAGGAGGTCAAAACATGCACTCTGGGCAGCGAGGACTTCACTAACAGGGGTAGAGGCACAGGTCTAACAATGGGATGCAGACGAGAAACTACCAGCTGCAGGGGTAGCTTCAAGTGTGAAACAGGAAGTGCACAACGATGGGGCTGGAGGCAAGCAGGAGACTTCTCACAGAAGGTCTCGGGTACCCATAAACATGTTATGTTTGTGAAACATCAATAACCAAAGTTTAAAACTCTGGGGATTCACACACTAATTTGGATTTTGGGCTTCTCTTAGGACGATGTGGCCATACAGAGTCCATGATTCCCAGATTCAAGAGGCATCTGTCCCCGTTAGAGCCACCCTAGTTCACCAGGGTCCCTACCCAACGGAGGCCCTGAGAAGGCATTTGATAATGGGGCTGAGTATTAGATAAAATCACTCTGGTGGCAGCTCCAAGCCTATAACAGAACGACTGGTTGCAGGGACAGGGTAGGAGATGCAGCAAGCCTGTACTAGGGCAGTGGAAACAGAAACTGGAAGAAGCAGGAGGATTGATAATTTTTTTTTTTTTAAACCAAGGATTAAATGATCATTCAATAGAGGGAGGAGTCGAGTCTTAGCCTAGGTAACGGACGGGCCAAGTCATCAACGTGGGTAGTTTAGTTTCTATTACCTGGCTATGGATTTGACATTTTACCAAATAAGTACTTCATTTCCATATGTCTTGCTTGAAAACTGTCACTCCTGCCAAGCCCTCCAATACTGGCATTACGACCAGGTCTCTAGGCCAAGGACTTCTGAGGCCTTCTCTGTGTGAACCCCCATCTTCTTGCTCCACTGCTGTATCACCAACACTTCCTGAGAGCTTACTATGTACGAGGTACTATTTTAAGTCTTTTTACAAACAGTAATTCAAGTCATACTCATAGCAATTCTTGGAGTAGGTATTGTTAATATCTCTATTTTACAGATAAGGAAATAGGTTAAGCAACTTGCCCAAAGACACATAGCTAACAAGTGACAGAGATGGAATTTGAACCTAGGCAGTCTGAGACCTCAAGTTCTTAACTATTTTTCACACTGTATTCAAATACTTTGTAACTGAGAGACCCGGAAAACTCCGAGTATAAAGCAACTTGATAGGTGAACATGCTGATCACCTCTACCCCGCCTCTACCCCTTCCTTGATCTAGTCTGGTGGTCTCCGAACCTGGCTCATCACACTGTCCTGACGAACCGTTTACAAGTACAGATCTCAGCTCCCTCACTAAAGACCAAGTTGGAGGACCGAGGAATGCTCATTTTTGTACCACACCCCTGGCCAAGCCTCAATGCTCCGAGTGGGCTGTGGCGGCCCATTCTCTCTGCACAGCACACTGGATGGCTACACCATATGAGTGACACTCTCATAGGGTCTACCTATAGATACTGCAGATTGGATCAATTATCTCATGAGTCCCAAAAGATGTATCTAATACCATTCTCATGTGAATGTCCTTCAAAAACCTCAAGCCAACTATCACCAGTAACCCCCTTCAGGTTTCTCTTCTCCAAGTTTCTTTTGCTCTATGGATAGGGTCCTAAACCATTACGTGCAAGTCAAATTCTTTTTTCTCTCCAACACTGTTATCATACATGTTTAATCTCTACTTTTGATTGATTTTCAATTAATTTTCACTTCTAGCATTTAGGCTTTAAGCTTCACTGCCACCAGCCTAATATTTTAAATAATTTAATGATCTAATGAAGATTTGGTAATATTTATAGCAAGTCTTTTTATAGATCACTCAATTTCCCTCTATCTCTATTTCCTCTTCAAGTTCAAAACTTTTTATAATAGGATATCCCTTAAGTGGGGCATACCTGTACAGTATTTCTACTTTGATCCTTTATTTCTTCCTCTCTATGTGCTTTTAAAAAGCCTACTTTTAGGACTTCTCTGGTGGCGCAGTGGTTGAGAGCCCGCCTGCCAATGCAGGGGATGTGGGTTCGAGCCCTGGGCTGGGAAGATCCCACATGCCGCGGAGCAGCTGGGCCCATGCACCACAGCTACTGAGCCTGTGCTCTGGAGCCTGCGAGCCAAAACTACTGAGCCCACGTGCCACAACAGAAGCCCGCGTGCCTAGAGCCCATGCTCTGCAACAAGAGAAGCCACCGCAATGAGAAGCCTGCGCACCGCAACGAAGAGCAGCCCCCACTTGCTGCAACTAGAGAAAGCCCGTGAGCAGCAATGAAGACCCAGTGCAGCCAAAAATAAATAAATAAATAAAATTAATTTTTTTAAAAAAAAGCCTACTTTTATACAGTGAATGCATGCAAACTATTTTTCCTATTGCAAGTTTTAATTGGAGGGGATTAAAACTGAAAATACCTGTTTTCCTTGGAGAAAATATCCTTTTTAAGAATTTTCTAACAGTGGCATAACATTTAATTTTTTTTATCACCGTGGAAAGAATAGAAGCTTTTTAAGGCTCTCAGACTCAGTAAACAGTATGTTTTCTTCTGTGTAAATTCCAAAAGTCCTACCACTAATCCAAAGAGCAGCTCTTCAAATGGCAGTAAATAGAGAAAAAAACCTCAACTGAAAGGTCATCAAAAGAACCTTCCTGAAGTACAAACAAGGGCCATGTGCAGTTGCTACGAACTTCAAATCTCTTACAGACGCAATGAGGTAAGTCTAAGTACACACTCCCCGTTCACAGAGACCACTGCAACCAGGGAATATCAAGTGACTCCTTAAGAAAAATTTCCGTCCGAGATCAAATGCATAGGATAGATAGACGGAAAACTGAACACAAGTTGGTAGAATATAAGAGATGTAGAAGTGGTAGCCCTGCTCCCAGTTTACACTCAGTTTATAGAAATAAAAGAGGTGGAAGAATGAGGTCACACCCACATGGACCAAACAATAGCCAATTATATCTGCACAGTACTCTATGATTTTCCTAAAACATTTATAAACGTTGCCTAATTTGGCGATAACCTGAGATGAGTATTTACAGATTCATACACGGAATCAAAGATGCCAGTATCACAAAGCTGGTTATTATCTGTGTTTTGACCTGAACCCAAGTATAACACTAAATTTTATATGCCCTCCCCTATATTCCACTGAACTATAACGTTATCAACGAGTTTCCTTCTAAAACTCTTGCCACTGAAGTGTTCAGATTGCCACCAATCTAAAGATCTCAGTTCCAACACACCCTAAGCAGTCACCATATATACCTTGGACCATTTAGAACTGTTGTGCCTCTGACACTTCAATACCAAGATCCCCTTCTTCAATCAAACCTCAACCACCCTTCCACTTGTCCCCAGTGAACTTCCTTTGGGTCTCAACTGTTACCGCCAGGCATTCACTGAACATTCATGGGATTTGGCTAAATTCTCCCAGTCACTTCCTCTGAACACTCACGCCCTTATCAACCCTCAAGTCTGATGGGCACTTCATGACTACAAGCCCCAGAGAGTCCTTCTCCCTCTTGATCTTCTAACACTATTACAATGGGAGGGTGGGAATCACAACCCAGGGAACCTATACCAGGCACCTCCTCTGCTCCTGGTTCACTGACGTGTGCTGGACTGTCACAGACACACGCTCATTGGTGTCTCAGGAAGCAGTGAGAACAACAGAATGTCAGAGCTGAAAAGGATATTAAATGACTGCATCTAATGCTTTAACTCTGAGACAAAGAAACTAAGGCTTAAGGTGAGAATGCTGGCAGGCAGTTTAATCTATGCTAATACTAGGAAACTTCCTGGGGGACAAAAGTTTTACTGAAACACTTAAGGGCCAGGATAAGACCAAAAGCAATGACTTTGAGTCCCTCATTAAGGACTAATGTGACTGGAAGGGCAAGAGCCATGATGGAGAAAAATGAGATGTGCTCAAATTTTAGTTTGCAGGCAACAAGAAATCCATTAACACTTCTACACAGGGATGTAGCATGATGAAAAGGTTTGGAGAAGACTGTTCCAGCACCCAGGCATAGAATGAAATCAGGCTTTCAAATGATAGCTTTCATTTTCAAATTAAGTTCCATGTGTCTAAACGTACAACGTTTGCAGGTAACTAACAATTTAATATGAGGGTCTAGAATTATTACAGTACATTTTAGAAAAGATGTTACATTTAAATAATTTCGATATGCTCTTTACAAGCTTTAAATTAAGCTAATTGAACACTTTCTCAAACCAATAATAAACAATATCCCCTAAAATGTTAAGTGTTTACCTCTGGGATGTGAAATTATGGGTAATTTTTTGAATTCTAACTTTACAGTGTTTTTCTTTGAGCTAAGTACTATTTGTTGTCAGGGGAAAAGCCTTCTGAAAAAGTCTTGGCCTCAAATAGACCTAAAATTTGTTCAAAATTGTTCAAAATTTGTTTCTGCTATTGACCAGATGAGTGGCTTCAATTTGATTACTTTATGTTAATGATGATTTTTGCATCTGAAAATGGGGATAACTCTACCAGCCTTATATAATGCTGTGAAAATTGAGAATGTATATTGTTACTTGCTAAGGATAAAGTAATGCGATTATGTCAGATATATTTAACAGCAGCAGCAAAACCAAGTCTCAGTTATCATTTTACTTTTCAACCAAAGTGATAAGACAACCTATTACTAGAGGGCACTAATTAAGTAATTTTGTTTAGCATTAGAGCATTATAAACCTTTAGACTGTTAACAGAAATTGCCCATAATGCTCTAATGCACATTTTAATTTCTTGCAATCACCTCTGTCTATTACCTTATCTCTAGAGTATCTATCGTATCCCTGTATCATCTTCAAAGAATAAATTTCATCCTTTCTCCAATGCACCAGAAAATATAAGCATGCTCAACTTTGCCAAATAATCTGCTGTTAGGTACTCTAAGAGATGTCAAAACATTAGAGAAATCAGGATATGAAACCTCACCAAAAGATATCATATATTGTATAGAATATAACCATATCTTCGATAACTCAGACATCTCTTTTCCAAATATTTCACTCCTTAACTCAAGCATACTTTATGGCAACTTAAGTTACCGATGTGATACCTTCCAGCTGTGGGACATGGTTCCCAAATTTGACTTCAGTTCCTGTCCTGTAGCTGTGGTACTTAGTTCACTCATATAACCAATCTTTGTGCTTTAAGTAAAAAGGTTTACAGATCACCTCCCCCACCACTTCCATTTAAAAATTTTGAAACAAAGGGCAAATTACATATTTTGGTAGACTGTAGAACTTAATCAGATCTGGAGGAAACAATATTGGGGCATAAATATAAATTTTTCATGGGCATATACTACTTTCGTGTGACTATGATGACTATAAAGTAGGAGGTAGATGTCAAACTCATTCTGCTCCTATCATAAAAGTGAAGTAAAAGGCAGTCTTTTCCCCCTATAAGATGTATTACTTTCCATTAGTCCCCATTTTGTAGCACTCCCTTATGAAAATCCTGCAGTAAAGAGTAAGGAAGGCTTCTCATTAGTCATATGTCTGATCTTTTACTCCTTCTGGTAAAAGGCTGGTCTAGTCTAACCAAAACCAGGTAAAGGTATTAAGTGCAAGAGAGCTGATGCCAGGCTACTTGCTACCAATCCACAGGTTATATACCCTTTAGCCCCAGTGAGTCTGGGCTCAACTAAAGCCAAGAGACCAAAGTATTTGACTACTCAAGTCCCTGTTAAACCAACAAACTCATTTCTAAACCTAAGGTATCTGAGGAAAGCTTTTAACGATTCAGAAGAGATATGAAGCCCAATCCAAAGAGTCAGATTCTGTAGATCTGGAAGCTGTACTAAAGAAAATAATAATAATAATAAATAAATTAGCCAAAATAGCTCTCCTGGTGATTGGCTACATTTGGGTACCAGTGCTGCAGTGATAGATCCAAACTTCTCAGACTCTGTCAAATTGCCCTACTCAGGGTAGGAATGATTCCAGGACAGAAGGATCCCAGTTCCAGACCTGCCTCAGCCTGAATGACATTTATACAGTGGCAGGAAGCCAGTTAAACAACATTGTTCCCTCTGGGACACCCAAGACCTCTTCATTTTCCCCACAAAGGTTCCACTATACTATTGTTCTCTTTAATGTTATACAATTATTAGGAAACTCCTTTATCTCTTCTGACTATACTGAAGAAAAAATGCCTCAATTATTTTCCCCATCAAAACTGGAATACAGGGCTTCCCTGGTGGCACAGTGGTTGAGAGTCCGCCTGCCGATGCAGGGGACACGGGTTCGTGCCCCGGTCCGGGAAGATCCCACATGCCGCGGAGCGGCTGGGCCCGTGAGCCATGGCCGCTGAGCCTGCGCGTCCAGAGCCTGTGCTCCGCAACGGGAGAGGCCACAACAGTGAGAGGCCCGCGTACTGCAAAAAAAAACCAAACTGGAATATAGAACTCCCCCTAGCCAAATAACAATTTGGGTATCAAAATGAATAATGTAATGAATTTGAACACACTGGATATAAAAGAATTCATGAATTTATACTGATACCGAAAAGGATTTTAAAACAAGAGACAGAAGGGAAAGTTTTTACAGACAAGTATCAACTAATAAACATAGAAGGAATGATAGGAAAAAAACTGCCATTTTTACATACACCACAGTAATTGTTTCAGGTAAGAATCATTAACAGATAGTGATACCACTGGGTCAAAGATTGCTGGGGAGAAGGATTTTCACATAGTCTCAAAGTATCACTTCAGAGACCACTGACTACAAAAGAAAAAAGACACCTTTACAATAGGGCAGTTTGGTGGACACCATCTTAACCTAATGATCCAAACTGGCATCACCAATGATGAGACCAGGTGATAGCGCGTGCCTGCTGACGGCAGTGGGAGAAGCACACCATATCATCCGTGTTCTACTCCTGCCAAAATCATTTCCTCTTGATTGACTCAGAGTACGTAATCAGGCAAATCCAAATTGAAGGATGTCCTGCCAAACATCTGGCCTAGATTCTTTAAAAATGTTAAGTTGTGACAGACCAATAAAATCCAGGGACCTGGGCTTCTCTGGTGGCGCAGTGGTTGGGAGTCTGCCTGCCGATGCAGGGGACGCGGGTTCATGCCCCAGTCCGGGAGGATCCCACATGCCGCGGAACGGCTGGGCCCACGGGCCATGACCGCTGGGCCTGCGCGTCCAGGCGGGAGAGGCCACAGCTGTGAGAGGCCCGTGTACCGCAAAAAAAAAAAAAAAAAAAAAAATCCAGGGACCTATATTCTAGACTAAAGAAGGCTAAAGAGGCAGGACGATTAATATAATTGATGAAACTTGATTAGACTCTGGATTTTAAGAAACAGTTACAATGGACATTATAGAGATAATTGCGGAAATTTGAGTATGGACTATATTAGGCAGTAGCACTATATCAATGTTGAGTTTTTGGAAAATGAGATTTCTTTCATGAATATGTAGGAAAATGTCCTTGTTCTTAGAAGATACAAATTCTGAAGCATTTTAGGCATGAAGGGTCATGGTACCTACAACTAATTCAAATGGTTTAGAAGAAATTATATAAACTCAGGCACAGAAAGAGATTAAACAAAAGTGGCAAAATATTAGAATCAGGGAAGGGTATACGGGTGTTCATTATACTACACCTGCAACTTTTCTAAAGGTTTGCCGTTTCTCAAGAAAAATGTAATATGCACAGCTGAGGCATTTTAATGGAGAGAAATTAAAAGGAAATTATCCAGGAGGATAAATAAAATTACTGAGGACCAACATAACTATCAAAAGTAATATAAAATAATGTACTCTTGCAACTTTTTCAGGGGAAAAGAAAAGGATACGAAGATCATTTATTCTGTTAAACATCGATTGAGAAACTACCAAGTACCCGGCTCTATACTGGCTTCCCAGAACACAGCAGTATGCAAATCAAATTCCTGCCCTATGACATTCCAATGGTGTGGGGAATGTAGGAGTAGAGGGGTAGGATGGGTGTTGCCATATTTCTAGGATGGTCCAAAAGGCCTTATTAACAAGGTGTCATTTGAGCAGGGACCTGAAAAAAGTGAGGAAGCAAATAATGGGGCTATCTGGCGAAAGTGTGCCCCTGAGAAGTAAGTTGTTGGTATGCTTAGAGGAACAGCAAGGCAACTGATGTGTCTGGGGCCAGGAGAACGCGAGGGAAATTGTAGACGGTGGTGGTGGGAGATGACCATACACCATAAAGTAGGACGATGAGGCCCACTTTTAGGACTTGGCAGCTTTTATACTGAGTGAGATAGAAAGAGGGTTTTGAACAGAGGAATAACAGAAGTTGAGTCACATTTTAAAAGGATCACCCAGCTGCTGTGGTGAGAATACATTGTAAAAAGGCAAGGGTGGATACAGAGAGTCCAGTTACAGAAACAACAAACACAAAACAAAGAAAACTAGATGACGCAGGTGATAATGACTTGGCTTGTAGGTACCGTGATGAGTGAACAGATTCTAGGTAATTTATGAAGGTAGAGACAATCTGGTTTGGTGACAGATTGAGTGTGGGGTATGAGAAAGAAGTTCAAGGATTCTCCAGGGTTTGGGCCTAAGAGAATGGAGTTGATATTTCCATATGCAGAAAAGACTACAAAAAGTTCATGGAGCTGGGTTTCAGCCTGTTTAGTTTGAGATACCTGTTAGATATTCAAGTAAAGATGAGGAGGAGGCAGTTGAATATGGATCTGGAATTAGGAGAGAGCTTTGGGCTGTCGATATGGACTTGGCAGTCAGCATTTAGATGGCTGTTTCAGCCAAAAGACTGGATAAGACACCCTCACATGAGGAGCTGGGGAGGGATGGGAGGACCAGCAATGGAGACCACGAGGGGTAGCCAGTGTGTGTGTGGGAGAGCCCAGGACAGCACTGTCCTGGCCACATCTATCACAAGCGAACTAAAGGCCTATTTAAAGCTTCAGAAACCGGAAAAACACTGGTATATACATAATGGTAACTAACAGCCACTAGAAATTACAATTATATCTTTCTAAGCATCTAATATTGTAAAATACTAGTGATTCCAACTAACACACAAACGGAAAAGTTGACTTAAAAAAAAAGATGAAAAATTCTCAGGTCAGCAAAACAGAGCCTTCTGAGGATTACGGGCCCAACACAACCATTTTCTGATGCCCTCTATACAGGTTTACACACATACTCCAGGCAGATCTAAGTAGTAACCTACAGAACTACTTGGCAATTACTATATATGCTACATTTCTGTTCCACTGGAATTCTTCCCTCTGGCTAACGTGTAGGCAAAGGACGAAAGCAAACTGAAGTCTTCACACCCCCTCAGTGATTCTCAGTCCCCGGCTGAGAAGACATTAAACAGTGGATTCTAAAAACGGCCACTGGGTAGTTCAACTACCTAATCTTTTTTTCCTAATAAATTAGGGCAGCGATAGGATTTTTATAAACTGTTAATGGATTTTAAAACTTGCTTTCATCATTTCAACATATTTTCATTAAAAATTCAGTTTGAGGGGGGCACCTTCAAGATGACAGAGGGGTAAGACGTGGAGATCACTATCCTCCCCACAAATACATCAAAACTACATGTACATGTGGAACAACTAGAGAACACCTACCGAACACTGGCAGAAGAACTCAGACTTCCCAAAAGGCAAGAAACTCCCCATGTACCCGGCCGTGTGGCTGACAGGGACATGGTGCTCTGGCCAGGTGTCAGGCCTGAGCCTCTGCGGTGGGAGAGGCGAGTTCAGGACATTGGTCCACCAGAGACCTCCTGGCCCCATGTAATATCAAACAGCAAAAGGTCTCACAGAGATCTCCATCTCAATGCCAAGACTCAGCTCCACTCAATGACTAGCAAGCTACAGTGCTGGACACCCTAGGCCAAACAACTAGCAAGACAGGAACACAAAGCCACCCATTAGCAGACAGGCTGCCTAAAATCATAAGTTCACAGACATGCCAAAACACACCACCAGACGTTGTGCTGACCACAAGAAAAACAAGATCCAGCCTCATCCATCAGAACACACGCACCAGTCCCCTCCACCAGGAAGCCTACGCAACCCACTTAACCAACCTTACCCACTGGGGGCAGACACCAAAAACAATGGGAACTATGAACCTGCAGCCTGTGAAACGGAGACCCCAAACACAGTAAGTTAAGCAAAATGAGAAGACAGGAAAATACAGAGCAGATGAAGGAGCAAGGTAAAAACCCACCAGACCAAACAAATGAAGAGGAAATAGGCAGTCTACCTGAAAAAGAATTCAGAGTTATGACAGTAAAGATGATCCAAAATCTTGGAAATAGAATGGAGAAAATACAGGAAACATTTAACAAGGACCTAGAAGAACTAAAGAGCAAACAAACAATGATGAATAACACAATAAATGAAATTTAAAACTCTCTAGAAGGAATTAATAACAGAATAACAGAAGAATGGATAAGTCACCTGGAAGATAAAATAGTGGAAATAACTACAGCAGAGCAGAATAAAGAAAAAAGAATGAAAAGAATTGAGGACAGTCTCAGAGACCTCTGGGACAATATTAAACGCACCAACATTCGAATTATAGGGGTCCGAGAGAAGAAGAGGAAAAAGAGGGGACTGCAAAAATATTTGAAGAGATTATGGTTGAAAACTTCCCCAATATGGGTAAGGAACTACTGAATCAAGTCCAGGAAGTGCAGAAAGTCCCATATAGGATAAATCCAAGGAGAAACACGCCAAGACACATATTAATCAAACTATCAAAAACTAAACACAAAGAAAAAATATTAAAAGCAGCAAGGGAAAAGCAACAATTAACATACAAGGGAATCCCCATAAGGTTAACAGCCGATCGAGCTAGAAGGGAGCGGCAGGACATATTTAAAGTGATGAGAGGGAAAACCCTACAACCAAGATTACTCTACCCAGTAAGGATCTCATTCAGATTCAAGAGAAAAATTAAAATATTTACAGACAAGCAAAAGCTAAAAGAATTGAGTACCACCAAACCAGCTCTACAACAAATGCCAAAGGAACTTCTCTAGGCAGGAAACACAAGAGAAGGAAAAGACTTACAATGACAAACCCAAAACAATTAAGAAAATGGTAACAGGAACGTACATATCGATAACTACCTTAAACGTAAATGGATTAAATGCTCCAACCAAAAGACACAGACTGGCTGAAGGGATACAAAAACAAGACCCATACATATGTTGTCTACAAGAGACCCACTTCAGACCTAGGGACACACACAGACTGAAAGTGATGGGATGGAAAAAGATATTCCATGCAAATGGAAATCAAAAGAAAGCTGGAGGAGCAATTCTCATATAAGACAAAATAGACTTTAAAATAAAGACTATTACAAGAGACAAAGAAGGACACTATATAATGATCAAGGGATCGATCCAAGAAGAAGATATAACAATTGTAAATATTTATGCACCTCAGTACATAAGGCAAATACTGACAGCCATAAAGGGGAAATCGACAGTAACACAATCATAGTAGGGGATTTTAACACCCCACTTTCACCAATGGACAGGTCATCCACAATGAAAATAAATAAGGAAACACAAGTTTTATATGATACATTAAACAAGATGGACTTAATTGATTTTTATAGGACATTCCATCCAAAAACAGCAGATTACACTTTCTTCTCAAATGCGCATGGAACATTCTCCAGGATAGATCATATCTTGGGTCACAAATCAAGCCTTGGTAAATTTAGAAAATTGAAATCATATCAAGTATCTTTTCTGACCACAAAGCTATGAGACTAGATATCAATTGCAGGAAAAAATCTGTAAAAAATACAAACACACGGAGGCTAAACAGTACATTACTAAATAACCAAGAGATCACAGAAGAAATCAAAGAGGAAGTCAAAAAATACCTAGAAACAAATGACAATGAAAACACCAATACCCAAAACCTATGGGATGCAGCAAAAGCAGTTCTAAGAGGGAAGTTTATAGTAATACAATCCTACCTCAAGAAACAAGAAACATCTCAAATAAACAACCTAACCTTAAACCTAAAGCAATTAGAGAAAGAAGAACCAAAAAACCCCAAAGTTAGCAGAAGGAAAGAAATCATAAAGATCATATCAGAAATAAATGAAAAAGAAATGAAGGAAATGATAGGAAAGATGAATAAAACTAAAAGCTGGTTCTTTGAGAAGATAAACAAAATTGATAAACCATTAGCCAGACTCATCAAGAAAAAAAGGGAGAAGACTCAAATCAATAGAATTAGAAATGAAAATGGAGAAGTAACAACTGACCCTGCAGAAATACAAAGGATCATGAGATTACAAGCAACTCTATGCCAATAAAATGGACAATCTGGAAGAAATAGACAAATTCTTAGAAAAGCACAACCTTCTGAGACTGAACTAGGAAGAAACAGAAAATATAAACAGACTAATCACAAGCACTGAAATTGAAACTGTGATTTAAAATCTTCCAACAAACAAAAACCCAGGACCAGATGTCTTCACAGGCGAATTCTTTCGAACATTTAGAGAAGAACTAACACCTATCCTTCTCAATCTCTTCTAAAATACAGCAGAGGGAGGAACACTCGCAAACTCATTCTACAAGGCCACCATCAACCTGATACCAAAACCAGACAAGGATGCCACAAAAAAAGAAAACTACAGGCCAACATTACTGATGAACATAGATGCAAAAATCCTCAACAAAATACTAGCAAACAGAATCCAACAGCACATTAAAAGGATCATACACTGTGATCAAGTGGAGTTTATCTCAGGAATGTAAGGATTCTTCAATATACGCAAAACAATGTGATACACCATATTAACAAACTGAAGGCGAAAACCTTATGATCATCTCAATAGATGCAGAGAAAGCTTTCGACAAAATTCAACACCCATTTATGATATAAACCCTCCAGAAAGTAGGCGTAGAGGGAACTAACCTCAACACAATAAAGGCCATATATGACAAACTCACAGCCAGCATCCTTCTCAATGGTGAAAAACTGAAACCATTTCCACTAAGATCAGGAACAAAACAAGGTTGCTCACTCTCGTCACTATTATTCAACATAGTTTTGGAAGTTTTAGCCACAGCAATCAGAAAACAAAAAGAAATAAAAGGAATCCAAATTGGAAAAGAAGAAGTAAAACTGTCACTGTTTGCAGATGACATGATACCATACATAGAGAATCCTAAAGATGTGACCAGAAAACTACTAGAGCTAATCAATGAATTTGGTAAAGTAGCAGGATACAAAATTAATGCACAGAAATCTCTGGCATTCCTATACACTAATGATGAGAAATCTGAAAGAGAAATTAAGGAAACACTCCCATTTACCACTGCAACAAAAAGAATAAAATACCTAGGAATAAACCTACTTAAGGAGACAAAAGACCTGTACGCAGAAAGCTATAAGACACTGATGAAAGAAATTAAAGATGATACAAACAAATGGAGAGATATACCATGCTCCTGGATTGGAAGAATCAACATTGTGAAAATGACTATACTACCCAAAGCAATCTACAGATTCAATGCAATCCCTATCAAACTACCAATGGCATTTTTCACAGAACTAGAACAAAAAATTTCACAATTTGTATGAAAACACAAAAGACCCCAAAGAGCCAAAGCAATCTTAAGAAAGAAAAACGGAGGTGGAGGAATCAGACTCGCTGACTTCAGACTCTACTACAAAGCTACAGTCAACAAGACAGTATGATACTGGCACAAATACAGAAATATAGATCAATGGAACAGGATAGAAAGCCCAGAGATAAACCCACACACATATGGTCACCTTATCTTTGATAAAGGAGGTAAGAATTTACAATGGAGAAAAGACAACCTCTTCAATAAGTGGTGCTGGGAAAACTGGACAGCTACAAGTAAAAGAATGAAATTAGAACACTCACTAACACCATACACACAAAAAAACTCCAAATGGATTAAAGACCTAAATGTAAGGCCAGACAGTATAAAACTCTTAGAGGAAAACATAGGCAGAACACTCCATGACATAAATCACAGCAAGATCCTTTTTGACCCGCCTCCTAGAGAAATGGAAATAAAAACAAACAAATGAGACCTAATGAAACTTAAAAGCTTTTGCACAGCAAAGGAAACCATAAACAAGACAAAAAGACAGCCCTCAGAATGGGCGAAAATATTTGCAAATGAAGCAACTGACAAAGGATTCATTTCCAAAACATACAAGCAGCTCATGCAGCTCAATATCAAAAAAACAAACAACCCAATCCAAAAATGGGCAGAAGACCTAAACAGACATTTCTCCAAAGCAGATATACAGATGGCCAACGAACACATGAAAGGGTGCTCAACATCACTAATCATTAGAGAAATGCAAATCAAAACTGCAACGAGGTATCACCTCACACAATGGCCATCATCAAAACATCTACAAACAATAAATGCTGGAGAGGGTGTGCAGAAAACAGAACCCTCTTGCACTGGTGGTGGGAATGTAAATTGATTCAGCCACTATGGAGAAGAGTATGGAGGTTCCTTTAAAAACTAAAAATAGAACTACCATAGGACTCAGCAATCCCACTATAGGGCATAAACCCTGAGAAAACCATAATTCAATAGGAGTCACGTACCACAATGTTCATTGCAGCTCTATTTACAATAGCCAGGACATGGAAGCAACCTAAGTGTCCATCGACAGATGAATGGATAAAGAAGATGTGGCACATATATACAATGGAATATTACTCAGCCATAAAACGAAACGAAATTGAGTTATTTGTAGTGAGGTGGATGCACCAAGAGACTGTCATACAGAGTGAAGTAAGTCAGAAAGAGAAAGACAAATACCATATGCTAACACATATATATGGAATCTAAAAAAAAAAAAAGGTTCTGAAGAGCCTAGGGGCAGGACAGGAATAAAGATGCAGACATACAGAATGGACATGAGGACACGGGGAGGGGGAAGGGTAAGCTGGGACGAAGTGAGAGAGTGGCATGGACATATATACACTACCAAATGTATAACAGATACCAATTGGGAGCAGTCGCATGGCACAGGGAGATCAGCTCGGTGCTTTGTGTCCACCTAGAGGGGTGGGATAGGGAGGGTGGGAGGGAGACACAAGAGGGAGGAGATATGGGGATTATGTATATGTACAGTTGATTCACTTTGTTATACAGCAGAAACTAACACACCATTGTAAAGCAATTATACTCCAATAATGATGTTTAAAACAAAATTCAATTTGAAGACTCTCTTACGAGAGTTAATACATCAACATCCTTGAGATGTGCATTTCTAGACAACACAGAGGGAGATCTCACCTCTCATACATCAACAACACAGAAACCACTGCATTTTCAGAAACGAATCAATCTGATGTCATAAACGTTAATAAAAGGGCCCTAATCAAATTCTTATAGGCAACAGGGCCCATCTTACCCTTCCTTCTAGCACAGTGAATTGAAAGCTACAGTAACCTGACATTTCTTCCTTTAGAGGGAGAATAAGGCATGCTGATTTTTTTCCAATTTAGCAAAGCTATGTCTCTGATCCAATAAGAATTAAAGATTTAGTCTATCCAAAGCAGAAAGAACATGCTAATGTAGCCTAACCTGGAAAAAGATCTACTCTTCCTCTTCTTTGGAAGCTTCAATTTAGTGTACTAATTTTCAGATCTAAATATGAATATTTAGTCCAACTAGGAAAAAGCCCTGGTGTCCATTTCCACATCGTTATATGAACTTGGTTATATGAACTTGGCCTTGCGACTGCACCTCCACATTGTGATAGCTCTAAAACGAAAACATATGGTTGCACTGATTTGGGGTCATATGACTACAGAGGACGGCAGAACAGCCCATTCTCCCTCTCTTTTTTGTTTTTAAATTGAAGTATAGTTGATTTTCAGTGTCTCAGGTGTACAGCAAAGTGATTCAGTTACACATATATATATTCTTTCAGATTCTTTTTCATTATAGGTTATTACAGGATACTGAATATAGTTCCCTGTGCTATACAGTAGGTCCCTGTTTATCTATTTTATAAATAGGAGTGTGTATCTGTTACCATTCTCTCTCACTTCTTCTTAGCATGCTCCTACGTACTCCCTATACCTTAACAAGAGTTTTCTGATCCTAAAGAGATGAGCCCAACAAACACTTTTCCCCAGCTACAGAAATTCCTTGGATTGCAGAATTTACATATTGCAGTCAAAATTATTAAGTCTTCATTATGAAAAGCTAATCGTATTCTCCAAAATTCCTATCTAATTCCAGTAATGTTTCCTCGGGGTGAAAAAAAATTCAAAAGCTTGACCTTCAATCACTGGTGAAAATTACAGAGATTACATCCTTTTAAAAAAAACTGGAGTATTAAGGTATCACCACATTTCCCTATCTCTGTGCTTCTCACTCCCTGCAAGTTTCTCCCCTTCCTTTTAAGTTTCCCAGCTTTAGAGATTCCCTAATGTCACATTTCCAACTCTAATTTAGGAGCTCAGTCTGTACTGCATTCTCGCATGTCACCAGTAAATACTATGCTCCCACCTAAAAACTATCTTAGGACATAAATCCTTTAAAAAAAGAATCATACTGCTTCAGTTTTGTAAAGCAGATATTCTTAACATGTTTCCTTAAAGTGAAGGAGGCCTGTTATTTGGCCAGATCACGACTGAGAACATTCGCATGACCACAGGATATGGGTGATGTTTCACCCATTACTCATGGCTGTCGCCCATGTTGGCTTTGTTCCTACAGCCAAGGATGTTAGTATTCTTCCTCATTAATCCTTTCCCTCTCATACCATCTCCAAACTGGAATTTCCTCCTAGAAAGAAAAAGCTCACAAATTTTCTTGACAGCTATGAAAGTTACAAGTAATGTCTCTAAGATAATCATGATGACCGATTTCCCAGTATGTACGAAAGAAACCAGGAAAATACATATTGAACTTCGAGACAATATAGAACATCATGATTTTGTTGATACTAAGAGAGTTTTGTGAGTTGTGGTATTTATTTCAAGGGTATTTCACATGGCCAATGTTCCTTATAAACATCCAAATCATATGCTAATTACTTCAATTCTATCTATACCAATCCCTAGTTTTTATATGCCAACAATGACCCGACACTAAGTTAAGTTCTATAGGACCTATATAACTTTGAGCGTAACCTTCTGGTCTTATATTCGCTGTATAGTGGATTCATCAACTATGAAGTCCAATTACCTAGTTTATCACCCCTTCAAGCACAAAGACTGTACATTATTAACTAGCTTCCACCTTAACGGAAACTCAAAAATCACAAGGAAAACTAAAGTTTATCACTTCTAACATTGGATTTTCCAAACTCCAGAGAAAACAGAATCAACAAGTATGAGCGCTACATCCATGTACATTGAGGTAGGGAAATAACGTAACGGAAACTTTTTCAGATTTGCATTAATCATTTCTGCTTAAGCTATTTAATACAGTATGACTGTATCCCATCTGTCAATGCTGGAATACTAGGCCTCAGTGGGTGGATAAGGGGTTAATTAGTTGACTTTTGGAGTCAATTTTCCACAACTAGATGCCTAGACACTAGCACACAACAGCAGCGGGCTATGTGAGCCTTCATGTCCACACCCATGCCCTGGTCTGCCAGCTTTTAAGTCGCCCCAAACGGTCCCTTTGCCTTCCTATGCCGGATTCACTTGCCTGAAAAGCTCCAAACGGGTGAGCCTGGAGAATCTGTCAGTTTATTTGGTAAGTTTTTCACAGTAGCGCAAAATTCTGATTAATGCATAAATTATATACACATATATTCAATGTATTAACACTTCAAAAAACTTCTAATTCTAGTGAAAGGTATTTTGAAAATTGATTAAAGCAAGAAAGGACCTGTTTGAACACTAGGAAGAATATAGGATTGCATATTAAGTATAATTAATCTAACATTTCTATGAGGCAGAACTTTTATACAGATCTTCAGAAAAACCCAGCCTCTTTCCTGTGGGCAGAGTGCCTCAGGGTTTGGAGCCAGACAGCCTGGGCTTCAAGCTAGGCTCTACCACTTACTGTGTGACCTGGGGCAGATTTCTTAATGTCTGTCTTCTCAACTATAAAATGGAGATCATTAAAAGTATCTACCCAGGGGCAAAACCGGGTTTGGAGGAGCTATTGCTTACAGAGTGGGGAGTCATTTGCAAAGACATATGATTAAGTGGGATTAAATGAGATATTATACATAAAGCATCCAACATGCAGTGAGTGCTCTATGAACTTTACTATCACTAATATTAGTGAAACAAAATTTCACAAAAGAGCAAATGGAGTAAGCCCGTTCACTTTATCTCAAACTATTAGAGCAAAGGAAACAGGCTCCTTTGAAACAAACTGTTGGGGGTGGTGGGGGAGATGGAATATTTATTTACACAGCAAGTTGCCATGAGTTGAAATGTACAGAAATATGCATACTCAGGAGAGCACATGTTATCAAAAGGGTTTTTATGGTTTCCTATAAATACCTTAGATAACTAAACACAGACCCCAAATGCCTCTGGATGGCTCAGATTAGGAAGCACCTCATGTCGTGAATTTAAGAAGAGGTGACCAAAGTAATCACATTTACTGACTCCAAACACAAATATGAATGCAATGAAGTTTCCTTAACTTGCCAGATTCTCTGAAACCCCAGGTGTTAGAAGTCCTGTGTTATTCCAAGAGACTATCTCGTGACTGACAACAGAAACAAGACTGCGATTTCTCTGTGATCTGTCGTTCTGAGGTGATGCTAACTTGTGTGTGCGCGCGTGCGCACTTTCCCTCCTGAGTCTCTTCCCCATCCCCACTCAGGCCAGATGTTAAGAGAGAAAGGCTGAAGCATTTACCATTAAATCAACATTTCTGGGCTTCCCTGGTGGCGCAGTGGTTGAGAGTCCGCCTGCCGATGCAGGGGACACCTCGTGCCCCTGTCCGGGAGGATCCCACATGTCGCGGGGCGGCTGGGCCCCTGAGCCATGGCCGCTGAGCCTGCGCGTCCGGAGCCTGTGCCCCGCAGCGGGAGAGGCCACAACAGTGAGAGGCCGGCGTACCGCAAAAAAAAAAAAAAAAAAAAAAAAGATCCGTGAAACTGAAAGAAAAATAGGCACTCAGTATTTGTTGACTAACTGAACTTAGTGGTGCTGACCTACTTTCAGGAACATTGTGATAGTTCATGAAAATGAAATCGTCTCATCATTACGTTGATGACTGAAGACATTTTAACACATGAAGAAACCTCTTATACAAATACTGCCATACTACTGAAAATTACTTTTAAATAAAGTTGTTTACTATGATCCAGTCACTTTCAACATTTAGCACATATCAGATGAATGACTGACACTCACTCAAGTTACTAGAAGTCTGAAATCTCAGATAAATGAATAATGTATTTGATTAAAATCAAGTGTTATGATGCTGCCAAGAAGAGGAGGCCTCCGAGAGCAACACTTCGATAATAAAATGCAATTAGCTTACCAGCTTCTTCCTTGTGAAACGTGTCTGCAAGCAGCGACTGCATCAGATCAGGGCAGAGGGACATGCTATAGGCCCGTATGATGCTTGAGGATGCGAGGGCAGGTCCCCCTTGACAGGTTTTCTACAAAACCAAAATCCCTGAAGAAAAGGGATGTACCCCTAGTTTTCAGTTTTCCTTCCAAAAGACAGAAAAATAGAAAGCTGCCCTGAAGACAGATATTATATATAGAAAACAAGCAGAGTTAAAATTGGACTCTTCTTCCTGCCCATTTCCTCAAGGAAACGCACAGCCCCACCCAGCCTTGTACATAATACTATACTTCTTCATGGATCCCGGATATGCAGCCTACAAGTAAAACATAAATAAGCTGCTGAAAAGCAGCAACAGGTTCCTCGCTGAATGACAAACTCTTAGGTTCTAGCAATTCAGCACGAAGATACATGCAAGAGATACGAATGTCATCTTCAAGGGGAAAAAACCGAGGGCCTCATCCTTAGGACCCGTAGCCCCCTCCACGGATCGAGGTGGTAACTTCCAGCTGTGTGTTATTACCAACAATACTCCTAAAACGCTGCCTCCTTGGTTCTGCTTCTCCTAGGCTGGGCCGAACGGATTTTCTGTAATTATTTAGGGGTGAGATGACTTGGCTCTCGGAGCTGCACAAAACTGTTCAATTGTTCCACAATAAAACTAGGGTCTATTTTTTTAAAAAATTAATTCTGGGAACAACACAAAACTCTCCTCATCCTCTTCTTTTCACTTCACATTTTGGGTTCTTCAAAAGTATGATTTCAGTATACATAAGAAATGAATCAAAGAGGAATTTTCCTCTAAATAAAAACACTGGCTTCCTTTTTAACTTAGATTCCAATAACCAAACACATACATATACCATGCTATTTCCCCAAAGGAATTCCCAAGTAAACTTAAATCTGATTCAGCTTGCAAGTGGATTCATTTCTTCAACCCATTCAATATGAGAAAAATACACGATCGTCTGAGAAAAAGTATATTTAAATGGAATTTAGTACATGAGAATTAAGAAGACCCAATAATACTTAAAGGAACTGGGTGCAGGGAGTACAATAAAATGGTGGACGTGAATTTCACTGTCTTGGTATTTGAGAGCAGACTGCCTGGGAAACTCTCCTGGTCCACGTCTTTTCCATAACAGAACTACACAAGGAGATTTAGTGCTTGGAGAAGCACATCTTCACTTATGGTGCAAAGAAGTTTCTCTGGGCATGAAATCTTCTGCAGAAAACCACTGTGATGAAAAGACTTTCAGACTTCCATTCCCCCAGGAAACAAAACAGTTTAGAAAGGACATCTTTTACTTCAACTTTATACCAAGCTCGACGGCTCCAACTTTGCAGAAGCAGAAAGAACTAGAATCTGAACATTCTGTTCACTTTACCTAATTTTAGTAACCGTAAGACTTTGGCAGGGTCTGCCAGACAGTTTGGGAGTCCAGGAGACGAAGGCAGCATTAGTGGGGCTCCTACTACCATGTCCTTGGTATCCTGACCTGCATAGGCTGGTCTTCCCCATGTTCATGGCAGACCCTTGAGTGCCCCCATCGGGGAATCCTATGATAGGGCATGATGCTGGCGGCAATACCCCCTTTTCAGGCTTCTCTGGCCCACACGACTAAGCCATGCTCCCAAGAGGGCGCGAGATGGTAGCCTGTAGGTGCAGGATACTTGACCTTGGGTTTGAAACGACATTGCGTCATTAATTGCACAAACCAAGAAAGACACCAATAATCTGGAATGCAAATATCAACCAATCCCAGAGCTGCTGGTTAGCAGACGGGCTTACAGGCTTGCAGGCCCCCAGGGAGGCAGTGTAGTGGTTAGGAGCACAGGCTGTGGAACCAGACTCCCATGCTTCAGTTTTAGCTGTGATGCTACATAGCCATGTGACTTTGGACAAGTCACTTAATTTTTTCTGTCTCTGCTTCCTCATCTGAAAAATAGGGATAATTACGTCTAAGGTGTTGAGGAGTGAAGGATTCCTTATGTTAATGAATTATCAAGTGCTTAGGATGCTGAGTGCCATATAGTGTTTGTCTTCATTATTAGTGTTACCAGCTATAAATATTATAATTGCCCAAGCGAGGCACTCTCAGCACCAGCAATAGCACACTGAGCTCCAGCCCCAAGTTTCGGGCAGGGCAGATGAAGAGCCACGTAACACTCAGAAGAGAACCAAGCTCCTCCAAGAGCTGATCCGATGTCTGCTCAGGGGGACTACATGGGTGCAGGCTTGGGAGGCTGGGCCAGGAGTGTGCTCCTGAAGGGCCGATGCCCAGGAGACTGAATTTATAACGAAGTTTACAAAATAAGAAGTCAGAACGTGTACATTAAGAGAAAAGAAATCAAACCTTGGAATTAAGTTGTATTCACTCTGACACATTTTTTTTTTTTTAATTGGGAAGGAAAGTGGTAAACTGGGCTCCTAATGTACTAAAAGCCCTTGGGGTAGTCATTAAACACTTGCTAATTGACTGAACTTGCCTATTCAAAGAGAACTTGGAAACGTATATGCCTTCAGGGAATAAGTCTTCACCTATACAATTCACTAAGTATCTGGCTTCTTAACAGTAACCATAGAATACAGTTTACATGTAAGTTAAATATTTAATTGGTATAAATATACTACTCAGCTCACTGAGGCAAAAATGTGAACATTTTATTTCTGCTTTATAATGAGTACGATTTTGGCCACCATGTTTAAAGCTAACACCACAGAAATGTTTGAGTTTCATACCTCAAAGATACTTTAATAAAATTTAGCTATTTTCCTTGACATCAATGAGTACCACAAGGTGGGGAAGTAAACAGGCAGAATCCATGAAAAGCAGCTGCTTCTACCGGTCATTTATCTTCACGTTCTTAAAATATTTTTAATGGAGAAACCCAGTTTAAAAAAATTGCAAACGAGGAAAACTGGTGCCTCCAGATTTAGGAGGTCATAATATTACCTAATCTTATTTCTCCTAAGGAGAATCCAAGTAAAGTTCAAATCTACAGAAGAGTCATTTACATTAAAATGATAGCTGTTCACTAAGGAAGCCGGTAAGGGGGGAAACACAGAAGCTTCCGGGCTAAAACAAGTAAGTGAATAAGAATCAGTTGTATTTTAGAGAAAGCACAGACACACACATCTCTCTTGGGCTACAAGAGAGATAGAAGGTGTCTGAAAAATAAAATGGGGCTTCCTCATTGATCAGTCTCAGCTCTACTGTAATTTCTGACTGATTCAGAAACTTCCAAGGCTCTCAAAGCCAAGACAGGCAGGAGTTTTGATGTGTGTTGGCTGGATGCAAAATACTGCTGGAGATTTAATTTCTTCTAAGGCAAGAGCAGTGAAAAACAATCAGGGTCATCTCATGCTTGAAGGGTCAGAATTGAATTATTTTTCAACAACTGCAGAAAAATAATTTCCATGAATTGAGTACGATGAAAGGGGGTAGGTATAAACTAAAGGAGGCATTCAGAGGTGAAGAAGGAAGTGTGTTTTGTGGATTTTCCCTCCTTTAACAATAATGGAGAGTTCAAATATTTCTGGCTGTTAGACCGGCATCAGACAGACATCAAGAATGCAGCTGTATTTGGCTTCCCACATGGCATAAGCAGCAGTCACAGTAATATACACTCAACTTCACAGTTACTTAAATTTAAAAAGTAGGCAATGCAAGAATTACAAAGCTTTGGGGGTGGGGACACCTGGGTAGTTTAGAATATAAAACGTAGTAAAACATCAATTTACCTTTCAATGCCCATCACTGCCAACTGATGTAGACATTCTTAAATCAGGCTGAGGACATTTTGGCACTTTTAGAAATGGCAGTAACATTCGGGGGAGAAAACTGTTTGTTTTGTAAACAAAGCAATTATATCTGATGTAACTGAAAACTGGGTGATGAAGAGAAAAAAAAGCCACCTACGCAATCACTTTCCACAACTTATTATTGGCATTTTGTATATTTCATTCCAGTCTTTTTTTTCCCCCCTATTTCCTACCGTGGCAGTTAAACATAACACACGGAAAAACCCAGTTCAGCATTACATTCTCTCTTCTTAAAAAACTCTTCACTAAAGCTGTTGAAACAGAAACAACCTGGTCACTTAATCGAAACCAAATTTTGCTCACAGATTTCTCCCCACCTTAAGGTTTTGTGGTGGTAGTTGTTTGTTTGTTTTTAATTCAAAAACAAAGGCTGTTAATGCTAAGACTTCAAAAGTATAGACAAAGCCAGGAGATTAGAAAAAACTGTCAACACATTCAGGAATTCCGGGGATTAGCCAGTGTTTGCCCTCCCAATGGGGTGTGGTGAGGACAGGATCCAGTCCTTACCAGGGTTTGACTCAGTCTCAAGGTGATGCAATGTGGCAGCAGGAAACGACTCAGGGTCTCAAATTTATAACAAAATTGTAGTTTCAATTTTTGTTAAACTGTTGTTTAGAACTTAAAACATATTTTCAAGGGAAATAGTACAAGAAAGGGGCTGGGGCGTATTTCTGCAAAATCTATTTAATCCTTGTAGTTTCAAACAAAGTTCTCAAAGATACGGTAACTGTGACAATTCACTGAAGTATGGAAAGAATATTCATCTATCTGTTTATTTCTCACCTGGTCCTTTAATGCCTACTTTGTGCTTTATAAGGTACAGAATATTAATACAGGAGGGAAAGTATTTAATTTCTAAATATACAGAAATTGGCTATACAAGCTGTAAAAACTCAAACTACTTATTTGTTAGAGAAGTTTGGAGACCATTAGTTTTAAACAGTAACACCAGCATTACTCTTGTTTGCTACCATATTGATAACAAGATTTTTTTATAAAAATGTCTCCTGTTTCAGGTGGGACAGCCCCAGGAATATATTTGTCATTGGAACATCCCATGACACCGTGGGTCTCTTTCAGAAATAAATTGAATAATGGGAGTTTGGAATCCCAGAAGAGGGGTTCTGAGAGGAAGCAGGGCTACTTCATTTCTCCAGGGGGACTTTCATGAAGCAGTGGTTCTTAATCTCCTTCAGTTCAGCCCCCTCTTAATCTGACAAGTGGAATGGACCTTCTGCTTACACATGTTCAGGGGTTTGATTGATGTACTTGTTGAAACCACTCATGGATTCCTGGGACCATGATCCCAGGAAGCAGTACGTGGCCTCAGCCACAACTAGACAGGATCTCAGTTGTCAAGTCCGGATGGGGACTTAAGGTCCAATAATACATCCAAGTGCAGCTCATTTGTGGCAAATCCCCCACTGGGAAATGGCTTGTGTGGACAGAGCCTCAATCTGGGATGCTCATCTTAGTCAACCACGGTGTATACACTCATTCGTCACACACACATTTCTCATTTGTCAGATTTCCCACGGCGAGCTGCCAACTCTTCTCTGGGTGAAATCCAAACATGGAAGACAGAGTTCTGGTTCTGTGCCAGGTGCTACCAGTTTTTGATCATTACCTGGTCTCCTATTTCCAACTCAGTTTAGGTGATTGATTCTCCACATGGAGCCCACGTTGAGCTTTAAGATACAAATCCCATCAGGTCATTCATTATATTGTTTGTATCCTCCAATGGCTCCTCTCTGCCTACTTTAAAAAGTCCAAACCCTGCTCCTTTCTGGTTTCCTGTTCTGCAAATTTAATCTTTCTCAAGTGACTGTACTTTCCATGTATGAAGCAGAGAGTGGTGAGGAGCTGTTGTTACTGTCCATCCTGTTCCTTTTGGGGAAAACTTTCCCTTCTGTGTGGTTGCCAGAGGGCTGCTGGGCTGCTGCCTGAGCAAGGACAGTCATGATACCCACTCCCCATAGGGGCTGGTCTGGGGTCAGAACTGACCCAAGTGAACCTTCCCTGAGCACAACATGCACGAGCACAATGAACAGAAGTGCAGAGAGTCAGGTATGAATCTAACAGCTTGGTCTCAGGATCTAGCCAAGGTCACTCATAGACTTACAAGTTATATGAGTTCATTTTGTTGTTGTTGTTTTAAGCTAACTTGGAATAGGTCCTCAACTTGCAACTGAAATAAACCTAGAATTCAGACCGTACTGAACTGACCCTCCTATGACAGATGCACCATCTGTTTATAAGGCTATAGGAGTAAATATGTCTGGATCGTTCAACAAAATGGGACGTAAGGACATCACACAGTCCATGATTCCCATGTTCTAGTTTATAAAGCTTCACTGCACGTCCTTCCTCTAATACGGCTTGTTTTATAGTTCAGTGGGACTTTTTACAGTGAGCGTAGTTTCAATGGAAATGGCCCGGATAACACATTTCCCTCCCGTAGAAAGCTGAATGCTAACTGAAACAGTTTCTAGTCCTCTAACCTGTACTTCACTCAGAGCAAACCGGGCCATCTCATGAGCACGTGGGTGTGTGCGCTACAGCCAACAAGCATCTGTTCTCCGGGAGCCACAGCCTCGGGACCAGAAAGGCTGAGAACCGGAGCAGTCCCCCAGGCTACACTTTACATGCAAGCAACGACATTTCATGGGGACTTCAGTTACCATGTGGTTGTGGGTCTCCAGGTCTAGATGGAAGACCATGGAGGGAGAGGCGTGTGGCTTTCACACAAGCCGTCCTCCCCTTAGCTGGCTGCATTTGCGCCGGGAGTCACAGAATGCGACCTATAAGGCACTGCAGAGACCAGGCCCTCATGCACAAATAAGGAACTGGGTCCTAGAGGGGGAATAATTCAACTCAGAGCACCGCAGAGTCAGGTGGGAGGAGACTCCAGTCCCCGACCCACAAGGGACATGCTCGTGGGGACATCCAGCTGCCTCTAGAACACAAGTGCCAACGTGCTGCCATGGGCTTTGCTTGCCCTATAAATCTGTTGGATCAGAGACTGAGTAACGTCGGCAGATCATTTAGAAATTATGTAGGAATATCTTGAATTTCATAATAATAATAGGGTTTAAGTTACATGACATATTGATATAACACTGTATAGAAACTCAACTAACTTCCAGCCTTTTCTCTGGAGCACGATAACGGGCCGCTGGTTAAATGTAGCAGAATGACTATACACTTCTCACCCTACTCACCTCTTCTGTGCAAAGCCATCCAGATGATGGCAAAGTCCACCCCGCCCCCTCCTCCAAAAAAGACCTAAAGAGAAAGGTGAGGGCAAGAAATAGGAGGGAAGACAGCAGAGGAGCCATTTCAACAAATTTGGGAAGACAAAGCAGAGCGATCCCTGAGCTAACTTCCCCACTCTGCCGTAGCCTCTGAAGAACCTGCAGAGGGGATACTGAGAACAAACTGCTCTCACAGAACTCCAAAGAGGCGCAGGCCTGCAGACACCGTGTACCGCGGAGGACAGGAGTGAGACGTGAGACTAGAAGTGAAGGGACCGTTTGAAAGTTTATCTAGACAGAGACTGGACCCCACGTCTCAACCTTAACCCTTCACAGCTCTAGGACTGTGTCTTCTAACCTTGACCTTCTTCCCTCAACAACAGAGAACCCCGGGGCAAAGTCGGGTATGAGGACTGCAGACCTCAGGCACTATGGGCAACACAAGTGAGGCTTGGATTGAGGGGGGGGAAAAAAAGGGGTATTTTTAAAATTATGCATTCTGAGCTCTGGGATTCAACTGCTGTTTTCCTTTCCCGAAGTTTTGTTTCTTCAAATGTAAGAAGCAGACACCCTTAAAGAAGGAAGTTAGAGAAATCTTCTCTGGAAAAACTAAGAAAAAAATCTCCAGTTACTGTATAGACATTCAAGTTGGCAAAATAATTGGCTCCAAAGCCCACCTGTTGGCTAGTGTACCCTGCTCCACAGAGCTTCCAATTAGCTTCTTCACATTCTTAAGTAGGAGCAGAGGACCAAGAGCACCATACATACATTTCAGGAACTACTCCAACAGAAGACAGACCAAATCAAATAATACAGTGTAAAGGGAAAGCTCTCCGTCTCATAAACCACACTTAATTTCTTCCATGACCTCTCACCCCTTACCAGGAGTAACCTAACACCCCCCACCACAGCCATCTTTGGCAAGTAGACCAATATGCATTGTATACCTGGATTCATTCACAACATTCTGAGCATCAACAAATTCTTTCAGGATATCATCTGACTTCCTGTGTGTTAGGAGACAGCTAGGCTAAACTTGGGGAAGAGGCCTTCTGTGGTATGTCACAAGGCATCCATTCTGGCTTACTCAACACTCACGCAAATTATTGATAAGTATGTCAATGGCATGGTTCTCGAACTTCTAGATGACACCACTCTAGGAAGGACAGCCAACATATATGCTGACAGAACAAGGACCCTTCCCAAACCAAATTTTAAATGACAGGCAGAGTAAAGGACAAAATTGACTGAATCAAAAATTGTCTTACATTCATGTTTTTAGAGAGTTATACAAATAGAGGGAGATATGAATTACTAAGAATTATTAATAAATTAAGAACAAATATAGACAAATGGGACCTAATTAAACTTAAAAGCTTTTGCACAGCAAAGGAAAAGACAACTCAGAATGGGAGAAAATATTTGCAAACGAAGCGACCAACATGGAATTAATCTCCAAAATATATAAACAGTTCATGAAGCTCAATATCAAAAAAACTAACAGCCCAATCAAAAAATGGGCAGAAGATCTAAATAGACATTTCTCCAAAGAAGACATACAGATAGCCAAGAGGCATATGAAAAGATGCTCAACATTACTATTAGAGAAATGCAAATCAAAACTACAATGAGGTATCACCTCACACCGATCAGAATGACCATCATCAAGAAAACCTACGGACAATAAATGCTGGAGAGGGTGTAGAGAAAAGGGAACCCTCCTACACTGTTGGTGGGAATTTAATTGGTACAACCATTATGGAGAACAGTATGGAGGTTCCTTAAAAAACTAAAAACAGAGCTACCATATGATCCAGTAACTCTACTTCTGGGCACATATCCAGAGAAAACAGTCATTTGAAAAGATACATGCACCCCCAATGTTCACTGCAGCATTAGCCAGGACATGGAAGCAACCTAAATGCCTAAATGACAGAGGAATGGATAAAGAAGATGTGGTACATATATACAATGGAATATTACTCAGCCATAAAAAAGAACGAAATAATGCCATTTGCAGCAACACGGGTGGACCTAGAGATTGCCATACTGAGTGAAGTAAGTCAGTCAGAGAAAGACAAATATATGATATCACTTATATGTGGAATCTAAAAAAACGGTACAAAAAAACTTATTTACAAAACAGAAATAGTCACAGATGTAAAAAAAACAAACTTATGGTTACCAGGGGGAAAGGCGGGGGGGTGGGGGTGGGAGGAGGGATAAATTGGGAGATTGGTAATGACATACACACACTACTATACATAAAATAGATAACTAATAAGGATCTACTGGAGAGCACAGGGAACTCTACTTGATACTCTGCAATAATCTATATGGGAAAAGAATCTAAAAGAGAGTGGACAGATGTATGTGTATAACTGATTCACTTTGCTGTATAGCAGAAAGTAACACAACATTGTAAATCAACTATACTCCAATTTTAAAAAAAAAGAAATTAAAAACAGAAAAACATGACCTCAGGAATCTGCTTCCTACACATTCAGCGACTCTTCTATAAAACGGTTCCCCAAAGACTAACACCATGTTGGACGGCAGCAGGAGAAGATGAATGCTGGGGCGCTGAGGGCCTTCTGTGCACTGGCGCCCCACGGCTGGACCTGGCTGAGATAGCTGACAGGCACCGCGCTTCAAGAGGGCGCTGGGGGCTTCCCTGGTGGCGCTGTGGTTGGGAGTCCGCCTGCTGATGCAGGGGACGCGGGTTCGTGCCCGGGTCCGGGAAGGTCCCGCATGCCGCGGAGCGGCTGGGCCCGTGAGCCATGGCCGCTGAGCCTGCGCATCCGGAGCCTGTGCTCCGCAACGGGAGCGGCCACAACAGTGAGAGGCCCGCGTGCCACAAAAAAAAAAAGAGGGCGCTGGGCAGGGCAGCACGTGACAGACAAGCGCCACCAGACTGGCACAGCTTAAGACTGCAGAGGCTGAGAAGTGTGCGCTTCCCACGGAGGGGCTTGAGAAAGCGTTCTCTCCAATCTCACCAAGAGGAACAGAAAACTGTGCCATGGGAAACTGAGGAGGTGAAGCTGTGACTTCACAAAAACCAGTAACAAGAGTCAGACAGGACCAAGAGACGTGAACACGCACCCACCTACAGGAATCGGTGGTAGAGGGTGTTCCCACTCCCCATTCAGACTAGGATCAGCAAATAAATCCAGTTCACAGTGCGATGCCACGTGGGAAAACTCTTGTTTCTAGTCAGTTATTCATTTTACAAATTTAAGCCAAAACATCCAGTCGAGTAGTCTACTGAATTCTGAAAATAACAACATGCCTTCTGTATCCCTCATCTTGCAATCGATACATTCCAGAAGCCCAGGTCTAAAAATGGCTGTCTAACCACGATTTCCGTTTTCTTTCTTTTTTTAATGGGATGGTATCAAGTACTGGCATGATCTAGAATTTTACTGCAGTTACAACAGCCCATTTCCATTTAGGAATCATCAGCCCATATAAAAGGTCAAGAAAATGCTATTGTATTAAAAGAAACAATTATTAACTCACATGGCCACAAAGCTGTGACAGATACAGAATAACCTTGAGTACCAACCTCCGGCCTGGCACCCAAGGCCCTGCAGTGGGGCTCCTGGAAGCCCAGTTCTCAGGGCTGTCCTTCCTTCGCCTCATATGGCAGCCAAGAGACCCCACATCCTACATTTCTCTATCTCCTTTCCTTGCTTCAGGCTCTCCCACCCATTCAACACCCAGGTCGACCCACATGTGAGTTCTCTACACGATGCTTTGCAGTGGATTAGAACACGAAATACCCAGCAATGGTGAGCACGTACCAGGATCCCCTTCTACTGTGTAAGCAAAGTAAACATATAAAAATCTGGTTAAGATGTTTCTTTGGATAGTATATATGGAAATATTGAAATTATCTAAATAATTGATTGACACATCTGGCTTATCTAATAAACAAATATCCAAATGGGAACATGCCTCTGTGACTCCCAAATTATGTATGTAATGTGATTATGATTGTTGGCCTCAGTTGCTGATATACTTCTAACAACACATGGAATCATCTATGTTTCCATGAACTATAAACAAAATAAATACCCACAGATAAGTGATCTGCAAGTAGACTTAAATACTAAAGCCTATAGGAATAAACTAAATGTATTTTGATCTTCCAATAGTTACACTTTGAGTAAATGGAGGAAACACTTCACATTATATAATACTTGATATAATCTCTGGAATTGGAGAGAGAATGCATTAAACATCTGCTCTGAAGTTTAGCCTATACATTTCGAAACTTTAGATGTGTCAGCTTAAAAAAAGAAAAAAGCCTTAAATAACATTTCTAAATAAATTTGGCTACTAGGAATATCTCTTGTGACTGAGAATTTACTTAGTCAGAAAGATAAAATGTCAGACTCCAAAAGGAAGGAAACAAAATTAGTGCAAATCCATAACCACTCTCTCACTGGAGAAAGGATTTCACTAAGTGAATTTACTGAGTTCTGCCTCTTAGAGGTTAGTAGTATAGATAGCTCAACAACGGGAAGAGATGCCTCCCTAAAGTAATTAGGAAAATAATGTTTCACTTTACTGCTATCCCCAAACACCACACCTATATATTCTTATCAGTAAAACACTCCCTAAGTATGTACAAAATTTAAGTCCACTGTGACAATAAATGTGTCAGATAAAAATCTGAGTTTTCCTTTGTTGTTCCACCAGCAATGTTGCCCACAAGTATACAAAAATTAGTATCAATTAGTCAACATGGGTTAGAAAAAAATTATACAGACTTGCTGGATTAAATCATCTGGGTAGCTCTTGCTTCTGGAAAGCACATAAAAATATTTTTTTCCATGGAGGTTCAACCCAAAGACCCTTGAGAAGTGAACCACAGAAATATCTTATTTCCTCTTTTTTGTGTTGTCCAAGTCATCTGGTTTCTTTTTTTTCACCCAACTGAACATTTTAAGTTGATTAAATTAAATGTGCTGAAGCCATCGGCCATCCAACTAGTCAGAGAAAGGTTAGCAGAGTGGAATACAGTCTTTGCCACAATATCTTTGGAGCAATCAAGGACATAAAGCCTATAAGAAGTATATCACCAGGGTATGGCGCAGTGGTTAAGAATCCGCCTGCCAATTCAGGGGACACGGGTTCAAGCCCTGGTCCGGGAAGATCCCATATGCCGCAGAACAACTAAGCCCGTGCGCCACAGCTGCTGAGCCTGCACTCTAGAGCCCTCGAGCCACAACTACTGAGCCCACGTGCCACAACTACTGAAGCCCGCGCACCTAGAGCCCGTGCTCCACAACAAGAGAAGCCACCGCAATGAGAAGCCCGCACACCGCAACGAAGAGTAGTCCCCACTTGCTGCAACTAGAGAAAGCCCGCGCGCAGCAACGAAGACCCAACGCTGCCAAAAATTAAAATAAATTTATTAAAAAAAAAAAAGAAGTATACCACCAGGGTAAAAGTTGGTTTGGAATTCAGTGTAAGAAACGGGACTCCTAGCAATTAACGTTGAAGTTGTGTCATCACGCTGCAACCTTCCTAGGGGACGTGCAGCCTCTCAGTTTCAGTAACACATGTCTGACAAACCTCATAGTTTTATTTTAATCCCCTCCCCCTAAAAGATGGAAAATCCAAAGAGATCCAAGCCATAAAAAACTCCTACTGAGACAATTTAAAACCCATTCAATCACAGCAACTGCCACTTTGAAAGGAAAAAAAAAGTCACTAGGAGTAAGGGCCAACAATGTAATCAACATCTAATGGGATCAGAAAACGTCTGGATGTCTGGGCTTCACGATGACATGGGGGCCAAGGAGAGCAGTATTACTTCAGAGGTTTTAGAAAAAGATCTTGTTAGAAAGGCTTTGAGATACAGTCCTAACCAAAAATATTTCCCGAGGCGAAGATGGGGAACGAAAAAGAATGAAGTTTCTGTAGAAAAGAGAGACATGTGGATTCAGTTATAGAAGATGGTTTTCTAGAAGAGAATTGATAAACAATGGCAGGGAAAAAGCATGTAGCCAGAATTTTGAGACTCTGTGTAGCAACTCAGATTCTAGAAGTTTTAGAGTTCCAGAGACAGTTATGTTTCTGCTTGCCTGCCCCTAATCAGAGATTTAGTACAATGAAATCCCTACCCATTGAAGTATTTTTTAAAATTGATAAGTGGGAAGTCAATTCATTCTTCCAAAAGCAGTTTCTCGTGAAAAGTAGCCTCATCTTGATTTAGAGGAAGAGAAATATAAAGGGGGAAAGCTTATCCCAGCAGAAAGAAGGGCAGTGATATATCATGGAACTGAAAGGAACTCAGATTATGTCTTCCAGATTGAGGGGTGGCGTGGGGAAGAAGAGGGGGACTTCATTTTTAGGAGAACAGGAAGGCCAAGTGATGACTTTGCTAAGTACATGCTACTTGCCAGTTCAACCAGGAATTCGGAGGAATGGAAAGAAGTGGCAGCTAATCCTATTTAGGACACAGAGAGAGGCTGACAGCCGAGTAAATGAATCCTAGGAGGAGATATTTTCTTTTGTTTCCAGTTGTGAGCTCTTCATTATTTTTTTTTTTTCCCGAAAGTTGTCTCATCACTTTCTGTGATTGTGTTTAAGGAAAAATCCTTCCACTTTATTTGTGAACTCTCCATCCTGTCTTTATTAAGTTACACATTGCTTCTGTAAACCACTCTATTCTCCTTAATCATAACAGGGAAGCGGAGACTGCAGTGCAGATATCGTTTCCAAATCCAATCCCTGGAGTCATTCATATAACAATAGGTTTAGGACCTGAGAAATGGCTTCAGCTCCCTTCATAGTTAAGTACGCAGAAATGGAGGCCCAGAGAGATGAGGAGATATGGCCAGGTTCTCTGTGCTTGTAGAGGCGGAAGTAAGATCCTAACCCAGTTTTCTCCACTTGGTTCATTGTTCAGTCCATTATGGAACCCATTCTTTCTACCTTTGTTCTGAAATAGTCTGATGAAGAAGATGCTGGACATTGGAGATGGAGTCTTAAGACATGACCCTTGCCCTGGAGCAGTTTACAACTGGGCGGACACATGAAAACACAGCTGATAATAACACAGCTGATAAAAACACAGCTGATAATAATTTTTCACTAAAAATAGTGAAAAATCCTAGAGGAATCCAAAGAGGGAAGCTTTGCCAACGGGCAGGGCCAGCAGAGGAAGGCTTTGGTGGAGAAAGAGTAAAGAACAGGTGAGGGCCAGAGGAGACCACTCTTAAGTGGGGAAGGGAAATGCGGGTACAGTCCCATCCCCAGCACACACAGATAGATGTTGGAATGACTCATGATACATCTAAGACAACAGAGAACAATGTGAACAGAGACGAGAAGGAAGGAGAAAAACTACAGAAAGCCTTCAGTGCCAAGCTATGAAATTTGGACTGTATTCATCAGACTGGCTGTAAAGATGTCTGTTGGTACAGATAAAAGTTTTAGTAAAAATAAAAGTGATGTGTACAAGGCAGCCTTTTAGGAGAATAACTCTGGAAATACAGTGCAAGATAGACTGAAGAAAGACTAGAGTCAGGAAACCTGGGAGAGGAGTTCAGGTATGAGAAGGTGGGGACTGGTAAGCAGAGAAAGGAAGGACCTTTCTTCCTCAAAGAAAGGTCAATGGGATTTGGCCATCAACTGGATGTGGGCAGGAAAGGAGATGGAGGAATTGAATTAGGCTCCAGATCCTCAGGTACAGATACGAGAGGATGGTGTCTCCCCAACCAGAGAGCGTGATGTCAAATGCTGAACCAAAGCTCTGGAAAGACACCAGGAAGCATACTGTTGGGTGTCATACAGAAGAGCCAAACCCTGAGGGTGACTGAGTCATGCAAGGAGTCCCAGAGCTCAGCCTGCGGTGCAGGCCATTGTCAGGGGGCAGGAAGAAGCAGGAGAAGTCAGGGAAGGGAACAGACAAGGAAGAGCCTCAGGAGGAGGCGAAGGACGAAAGGCAGGAGGGAGCTTCATGATAGCACTAAATGCCCAGGTAATCAAAGTCAATGGACACAAGAGAAAACACACTGGACGAGGTGATTAGAAGATCATGGATATTAGAAGAAAAAGTAAGAAAGCCGTTGGTAAGCAATGAAACAAAAAGAGACATGGGAATATGAATAATCTACATTGATTATTTGTGAGTAAGAAGTAAAACAGCAAAATCTAAAAGGCAGTGAGATAACAGAAGGCTCTGTGCACCGTGATTCCGGAAACCGGAGACTTAACAGTGATACCAGCTCCCCGGTGCTGAGCATGAAACACGGGCCCTGCACTGTGCTCTGCGTTTGACCTGTGTTAATGAACTCAGCCCCTACAACTGTTCTGCAAGTGAGTCCTATTAGTCCCTTTTTTTTTTTTTTTTTTTTGCTGTACGCGGGTCTCTCACTGTTGTGGCCTCTCCCGTTGCGGAGCACAGGCTCTGGACGTGCAGGCTCAGCGGCCATGGCTCAGGGGCCCAGCCGCTCCGCGGCATGTGGGATCTTCCCAGACCAGGGCACAAACCCGTGTCCCCTGCATCGGCAGGCGGACTCTCAACCACTGCACCACCAGGGAAGCCCAGTCCCATTTTTTAAATGTAGAAACTGAGGCACTGAGAGGTTCAGGAACTTGTCCAAGGTCACAAGCTAATGCATGGTAGACCCGCGGGTCCCAGGCTGTCAGGCTGCCCTCATCTGCACCCTTAGTCACTATGCTCTTCTCCACCAGGTACTGTGTAACCTTGGACAAGGACAGGTCTTTTGAGCCTGTTTTCTCACCTGGAAAATACGATTAGGCATCGCTGATACCTGACATTTCCAGCCTTAACATTCTAAGATGCTGGGGCTCTGTGTTAGAGGCTGTCTTTGAAAAGTCTTTAATGAAAGACACAACTTCTTTCCCTTTTTTGGGTTCTTCCCATTTCAACAAGACACTTCACTGTATTTACAATGAAGCCAGGAACCCAACAGAGGGTGCTAACCCTGGCTTGCATCTTCTTGCTTTCAACAGGCAGCTGGAGATTAGAGTCACCCTGGAGGATGTGAATCAGACCAAGCGCAGTACTAGGTTTTCTCATGTGTTACCACTGCCTCACTGCTTCAGTAAATATAACATAAATTTTGTACCTAAGCGAAGCTGATATATGAGGACAGTGTAAGAAATGACCTGGCTGCTTCTGCAATTTCCTTAGTGTGGAAACCCTGGTGGTCTTCTAAACACTAACGGGACATAGGTCACGTCTTCTTGGTCCAATACATTTACCATAGTAAAGGTACTGTCACCATGCTATCCCACGGTAATAGTGAGGTTCTGATTTTTAAAAAAATTTTCTGCACCAGGAGCAGGACAGAGCAACGTTGTCTGGTGCTTGGCGCACATGCAGCAATCTCTCTCGTGTAAATGCCTGACTGAACACCACTCTCTCCTCTGCTGGCTCAGAAAGGAAATGATGAGCTGATGGAGAGCAAAGCCGAATCCCTGTTGTTTACTCTACAACAATTATTCTCCTTCAAATGCCAATCCCAACAACATAAAGATCCGCTTAGGATCAAATGAAACACAGCAAGATCAGGAAGTCAGGGGAGAGATGAGGACAGTAAGACTTCCCTACACGCCTGAGGACAAGTCAGAAAAAAAAACAATTCCTCACGGCCCCATCTCCCCAGCGTCCAAGCTGTATACTAACTCATTCTTTTCCTTCATAGCTTTCGGTGATGACGAGATTTCCTTTCACATCTGGCAAGCCCTTACCCTCTACTTACATTCCAACCCCATTCTTTCCAGCCTCCGCCCCGCTGCTGTTCCATTAGTTATTTCCTCTCCCGTGTATCTTCTCCCTTCCTTCTGGTTCACCCCACCAATGTGCTCAGGTAGATCTGGATGTCTCTGCACTTCTGTGTTAGGGGCATGTAGAACATACCTGCCTCTGTTGGGTTTCAAGGGCAGGAAGCAGAGCTATGCAGAGCGGCATGCTTCCTCTCCCTTTCAGTCCTGCTCAACCAGAGCCAGTCTGGACACGTTTATCAGATGGATGAAGATGACCTTCAGGCCCTCCTACCCACTGTGCCTTATTCTGGTGTCACTGTCTACCCATAATCCTTCGGTTTTGCCATTTGCTAAACCAATCCTCTGTGATGTTACTAGCCTCTTCACACTCCAAAACACAGTCTTTAAGAAGGAAAACAAAACTGGTTAAAGAAAAAAGAAATATTGTAGAATTTCAGGAATCACTAGCAAAAAATAAGAAACCTCCAGAAGGAACAGAACTTCCCTGACATTCTGAAACCCAGACAGAAAAGACTGTCTCCCTATAAAGCCAGTCTTGCTTCCCATAGTGTCTCCAGATGCGCGGCATACAGAGGTCAGTGAGGACTCGCCAAGTGTCCTAAATGACACAGGATATCAGGTCATTTTTTGTTTGTTTTTTGCGGTACGCGGGCCTCTCACCGCCATGGCCTCTCCCCTTGCGGAGCACAGGCTCCAGACGCGCAGGCTCAGCGGCCATGGCTCACGGGCCCAGCCGCTCCACAGCATGTGGGATTTTCCCGGACCGGGGCGCGAACCCGTGTCCCCTGTATCGGCAGGCGGACTCTCAACCATTGCACCACCAGGAAAGCCCCCATCAGGTCATTTTATCAAGAAGAAGAGTCCAACTGAAAGACAGGGAGGAGCCCTTTCCGCAGGAGAGTCAATGACTGCTCGAGTGTCGGAGATGGAAATGCTGCCTTGAAGATCAACAGTTCAACCTCCTTAGTTTACATGAAAGGAAACAGGGATGTAGAGGAAATCTGCTCAGTGGTCACACAGCAGGACACAGACAGTGCTGGGATTAGAGTCCACGCTCCTTGGGTCGCCATCCCAATTCGCCCTGCTACCAGCACACTGCCTCCCGACCTCTGTTCTTTTACACACTGAGACATGGACCTTTATAAACTAACACAAGTCTGTAATCTTGTGTTCTTGCTATTGGAATCCAAACATCAATCACAAAGTTATGTCACACTTCCTGAGGAGTACATGGAATTGTTTATGTAAGTGGTGTGGGGAATTCGGATCAAATGGTCAGTGAGTGATTCAAAACTGAAGACAAAGACGGCCAACACTGGAAAATGCATGTGCCTTTTTCTAATGGGCTAGATTCCAAACATGTGTAATACTACTCCTTCTACTTCCTACGTTTTGGTGACTGGAAATCTTGGGGTTAGTCCAAGGTCAACCTACATGCACAAAGGGAACTCCCTAGGATGGGCTTAGAAAAAAAACATGGCCCCACAAACAGGTAAATTTAGGGCACATCACTCCAATAAACTATCTCAACTGATGATTTTTGTTCCAAGTGTTATGTCGCACAAGGGATATATACCTTTTCCTTATTGGCTTAAGAGGCAGAGATTTTATCCGGAAGGATTTCTTAGGGTACTCCCTCAACAATACAATCAAAACTGCTTTATTCAGCTCTCCTTTCCTGCATGTTAACGCGTCGCTATTGGCCAGAGGAAAATAAAGTTATCCAGTCTCTTAGCTTATGAACCTCAGAAGATTTCTAGTTGTCACCTCATTGCCTTTGTGAATGGCAGCTGTGGTGACCACATCATCAAGAATATTTACTTAAGTATGGCCAAGCCAAAAGGTATTCTTTTTAATAACTTTTAATCAGTACGGCCTGCATTTTTCTTTTTAAACAAAAGATCAAGCATTGACTAGGTTAGATTCCAACCTTTTAGAATTTAAATTTCCACGTTATCCCATTTGTTTATGCTTGGAAAAAAAGTGCCAACAGAGAGTGTACTAAGAAAAAACCTTAAGATAGCAACAGCTGCTCTGATAGTTTGGAATCCTTGGCAGTGGGGTCTCTAATAGCCTGGATGACTAATGGAGAGCTGCGGGGTCCTGGCAGGTAACTGAGTGAGTCACAAGACCTGTGCCCAGTGGAGAAGGTATGGCCTGCCTACAAGGGCGGCAGCTCTTCAGGCTTGGCCAGTTACTACAGTGAGGAAGACCATCTCAGTGCAGCCAGATCTTCCTCTTCCTCAGGAGAAACCATGCAACCAGGGTTAGGGGAGGTCTCAGCTTTGTAAAATGTTAACTCAAGTAGAAGACAAAACACTGTGCCTGAGTGACTATGCCCACGGGCTAGACTTGGTTGCCAGTTGGCAGAGGGAAGAGGGAAGAGGGAATAATGCATATTCCATGCTACGGGAAGAGGGAATAATGCATATTCGATGCTACTGTTAAAATTACTTTTGAGTGTTAGTCTCAAATCCTCCAGTGGCCTGAGGGAATGTGTAAAAGCAATAGGAACATGAGCAGAGACAGCCAATTATTAAGGTTTTATGGACATCGGGGACAAATGAAGCATTCACTTTCTCTGTAAAGTCACTGGGTTAATGCAAATAAAACCCCACCCTCTGTCCACTACCAGATCGACCTGGAGGCTTACTCTGTTTTCTCCCTAACCCAATTCCCCCATTTACTCCGGCCTCCCCTGACATCTTGCCAACACCAAAGCAGTGGCTGGATCCTGTAACTCCTTCTGGAATTCTCATTGTCTCACCCCTCATGCCCAGCCCATGGCCTCAGTGCAGACCCTTAGCCATGGCTTAAACCACTAATGGCACCAAGGCTCCCCCAGACTCCAGTTTCTCTCTCTTCCTACCTCACTCCAACCCTAGCCCCTTCTACACACAACTACCGAAGTGAATTTTCCTCAATGTCCACGTGGTAAATTCTCTGGAAGTATGCAGGAAACTGCTGACAGTGGTTGCCGCTGGGAGGGGGGCTTGGAGAATCGGGAGCCTGAGTTTGAGGAAGGCTTGTTTTCCCCTGCGTCTCCTTCTATACTTTTTGAAGAATTTTTCTCACCATGTGAGTCTCACTTTCTCAAAAATATAGTAAGTTTTATGACGTTAAATATTAGTATCTCATTCTGATGTTTGATCCTTTGTCTGGAAAATGTGTATGATTGTGTCTTCTACTGCTAACAGGTGGAACAGTTCTCAGAGCTTTCTGAGAATCTATCTCCTGGGTTATAATCCTCAGTTTGGCTCAAAGTTCCCTTATTTCTTCTTTAAAAAAAAATATATATATATATATAAAATATATATATACATATAAAATATATATATACACATATAATATATATATGCATACATATATAAGTTTAGAAAACTGTATTGCTGCAGGAACTCTAGATTGAGAAGCAAGACATCTCTTCATCACAACCCACTGAGGTACATCCATGGGCTAAAGATTTTTTTAAGTGAGATGAGAGAAGATTGAGAAATAAACCACAGCTGAGCTTGGGACACATCCAGGTGAAGGCAAGAGCGGAGGTGGAAGATGGTAGGAAGGTGAAATTAGTAGTGTAGACACTGGAAGGGGCGTCTGTCTCAGAACGGGTGGCACAGCCCGAGCTCCCCTTTCCCCCAGCCTGTGAGGGCAGCACAGCGTCCTCCCCAGGCCTGAAGTCAGACATCTACTCTCCAAAGGCGGCAAGGGGTTGGCATCCCTCAGCAGGGGCCTCTCCTCTGGCACTGAGGGAACCTCAACTTGTCCTGCTGATCGCACCTTGACACACCCTCAAGGGAAACCTGCTCTTTCACATCCTGCACCTTCAGTTTCAGAACGCAGTCGGCTCTCCCAATGAAGGGAAAGGTGAGCAGGGGCAGCAGCTGTTTGTAGGAGGAGGGAAATTAAATCAGCTCTCGAGAACAATCATCCTAGGCCTCCTTTTATGAATCTGGATAGGTAATCAAGGATCATCAGATTTGAGGAAAGCTAAAGGAACAAAAGAAAGACTAGTATAAAACAAACAGAACCAATCCCACAGAAAACAGAGATAGTAATTCATGAAGCAGAAGAGAATTTAAGGGGGGAAAAAATCTGAGTATAGTCAAAGATACTAGGAAGCACAGAATACATACCTGAAACAAAAAGCTTATTATGAAAAGGAAAATCACATATTGAAATTAAAATTGGATTTAAGAAGTTAAAAATTCAATAGAAGGGCTGAGATAAAAGGGTAGATGAAATTCCCAGTAAACTGGGAGGGTGGGGTGGGGGAGGAGGAAGAAGAGAAGACAGAACGTTTGATAGGCAGTATGAGAGTTAATCCAGGAGGTCTGATATCAATCTATTGAATTTAGCCCCCAACACCCCCCCCCAAAAAAAAGACAAGAGAAGATAGTGAAGAACACAAGTCTTCAGATGAGAAGCCCCACAGGTGGTGAGCAGAACAGCTGAGAAAAAATAGATTCTCATGAAAGGTCACACAATCAAGAAGAAAACTTTCTTTAGAAAGAAAATTCTAAATTTCCAAAGAAAGGTTTATATGAAGGCACAGACTCAGTAACGTTGACTGCTAGAAAGAAATTCCTTTCAAATACTGAGGGAAGAATATTTTGCACTTAGATTTTCATACCCAGCCAAATTACCAGTTAAGTATGAGGGCAGATAAGCATGGGTTCAAAGTATGCTTGCCATGCACTCTTTCTGAAAACTTTCAAAATATACTCAAGAAAAATTAAAAATAAGTCTAAGAAACACAGAGCTCCAAGAAAAAGCAGAACTAGTCTAAGAATTTTTAAAAAAAAAGAAATTTCAGGATGACAGCTGTGTAAGCACGTCTAGAAAGCAGTTAGTTCATAATAAAGCATTCAAAAAAGTTGTGTATTAAGAGAGTAAATTATAGTGTTGAGAGAAAGAGAATACATGTTACTTCTCCTAATGAGAAAACAGGCCATTAGAAAGTCCAGAAAGAACAAGGCTGTACAAGAATACTGTGGTCCATACATGAAGCAAACAAAAGCGTGCCATGATCCTAAGCAAACGACCACACATAAAGTAAGAATTTTACTTAGATGCTCAGAACATCTTCATTTAAGTAGGCTACACTTAGTTAGTAACATAGGATTCCATCTTTATGATCCATTCATATTTTTGAATACCACTTTAAGAGAGGTATCTGAGCCTCTGGATCCAACCAAGAAAAAAAGAAAACCACCTCCTTGCATTTTCCCAGTGTAAGAGTGTGAAAGACACTGTTAGTTGACTAAGTAAATCCCCATTCCCCACCCTTGATTTCCCAACCCCTTTTGCAATCTGACCACGATTACAGCCAAGGAAATGTGAGCCACCAAAGTTCTTGGGATGGTTGCCTGTAGGATAGGAAGGCCAAGACTTGCTAAAGAGAAAGCCGTGAGCTTTTCCATTCTCTGTTTTTTCTGCCACTTTGTAACTGAGGATGAAAAGCACGTATTAAGAATGGTGGGGCAGGACTGCAGAAGGTTTGAAATGATTTCCATGAGTGGCTCGACCTGCCTTGGATGGACTTCCTTCAGGCTTCTGGCTACAAGAGAAAACTAATCCCCTGTCTGTTTAAGATGTTAGTTGCACATTTGTTGTTGTTGGGGAACACATTCCTAACTGAAACAAATCAATTTCCTGATTTTAATGACACCGGGTTTGAGCTGGGTTTCCCTTTCTTGCAAGCAAGCAAGAGCTAACACTGGGTTGGCCAAAAAGTTCAGTTGGTTTTAAGTAAAAATAAGACATTTTTCATTTTCACCAAGAATTTTATTGAAGCACATATTCATTAACCGAACGAAATTTTTGGCCAACCCAGTACATATCCTCTTTCTTTGCACTTTGCTCCAGAGGAAAAAAGAGCCACAATCAATGACCAAATCTTTTACCTTCAGCTTCAGGAGGAACAGGATGTTGCGGAGGGTCCCACAGCTTTCATTTAAACACTTACTTGGCCCCAACCACAGGCTAATTTCTGTGCTGAACACGGAACACATAACAAGCCTAACGAGACACTGCGTTTGCCCTCATGGGCCCCAGGAAAATGGGGCAGAGAGTTTACAAACACATAGAATACTGTGAGAGTATGGGATTGTGTTATACAACGATCGTAAAGGAAGTAATTTAGGCCAATCTAGCAATATTTCAAACGTAGTAAACTCTAAAATGCAAGAGTGCTTGTTTGGTCTGATTCAGCTACACCAACATTTTATTCAGTAAACTCTTAGTTATTCACTGAATAATAGCACAGATAAGCCAAAATAATATTTGCCTTGAATGAATTTATATTTTAAACTGGGTGTGTCTGTTGTTCTGGGAATTCACCGCACCCCAAGTAAACTGAATCCCTATGGAAGGTTCTAATTCAAAAGAAACCAGCAATGTTGTTCAGCTGTGCCAACGTTACTCTCCTTAGTGGAATTATTCCTGGTTCTCCCCAGTTTCCATGCAAGAGGCAGCTACATCCCACCATACTAATTGAATCAAAGCCCATCCTCATCCTAGCACTGCTTATTTTGGTCATTTAATACTATTAAACAAGCACCTTCTAGGTCAGATGCTATGCCAGGTGTTGTGGATATTCCAGAAAATCAGAGAGTACCTGCCCTCAAAGGGCTTATGTTTACTGAGGCCAGAGGGTAAAGGAAGGATTCAGACAGGGAAGAGTCACCAAACTATTACAACATACTATACTGAGTCCTAGGGAGGGGAAATTAGAGAGTACTGGGGAAGTAAAGAACAGGGACTTGGGGGGGGGGGTCAGGGCCTGAGTCCTAAAAAAAAGAAAAATAAGATATAGTTGGGATGGGTTCTGCTAACACAGGGAACAGCACATGCAAAGGTCTAGCGGCAAGACATAACATGGCACAGGTAAGGAACCTGAAGTTCAGGTTCGAGGAAGCTGTCTACCTGCACATGTAGGCAGACTGAAATTAAGAACTTAGGGGAGGGGCTTCCCTGGTGGCTCAGTGGTTGAGAGTCTGCCTGCCAATGCAGGGGACACGGGTTCGTGCCCCGGTCCGGGAAGATCCCACATGCCGCGGAGCGGCTGGGCCCGTGAGCCATGGCCGCTGAGCCTGCGCGTCTGGAGCCTGTGCTCCGCGGCGGGAGCGGCCACGGCAGTGAGAGTCCGCGTACCGCAAAAAAAAAAAAAAAAAAAAAAAAAAAAAAAAAATTAGGGAGGCACAGGTTTGAGATATTCAAACAGAATTCCAATGGTCAGTCACACAGTTTAAGTACGATTCCTGCAAACACTGCCACTCACTCTTCCAACGTGACACAGACACTCAGTGTTGCCTCAAATCTGAGAAAAGAGTCACTGTGGCCTTCAAACTGGGGATAATGCCAATTTTTGCTTTATTTCTACACCATACCAGCTTTCTGCTTATTTTGCAGAAAATGCTAGTAAAAGCAAAAACATATCATTGTGAAAGCCAGATGACAACCTCCCTTGATTTCTCCAAGTTGTCTAATTTCAATTCACATCTTTGCAGCAGGAGGTGAAACCTAGCAGGAGCTTATCATGCTCCATTACCCCTCCTCCCATATCTGGGGGCACCAGTGATTGTCACAAACTCACCTCTTTTTGCCTCATCCTTTCTATCGTTAGTGGAGATTACCGGAAGTTTGTGGTATCAAGATACATAAGCAGCTGGGGATTTCTGGGGCTGAGCATGTTCAGTTTTAAGGTTCATGGGCATTTGGCATACACTCCAGGCACGACTGCCAGTCACCCTGGCCCAGCATCGTATGTGGGACCAGAGTTCAAAGAGCGATACCTATCTAGAGCACGTGTGGAGAAAAGAAACCTCTTCCATGAAGGGAGGGAGAGAGGACAGATGAATGGATGGTACCAGTGCAGAAACTTGCAGCTTGGTGACAAGCTGAGGAACCACAACTCAGGGGCTCTCTCACTGTAAAGCAGGGGGCCAGGGCATTGGCTAAAATTAAGGGAAGTGGTCAGATATGAGAGCAGAAAAGATAGCAGATGACCACTGTGGTGAGTAGCAGACTGAGTTGGCCAAGTTGGTGTTTTTCAGTGAGCTGATTGCAGAGGGTCCTGAAATCAATATTTTTTAAAAAAAGAATAAAAAATCAGAGTACTATTCATACCGTAAAGACAATCATGGTATGTAATAAGTTAATATAATATATGCTTATGTGTATACTGAATCATGATGTAAAATGTTCTCTACGTGGGTGGCAGTCGAAATATTTGAAAACCAACAGACTACAATAGAAGGAATCCCTTAAGAGCACTGAGAACTCAGGTGAGGGTGGAAACAATTTAGCTTGTGGCAGCACTTACCTACATTGATATGATTTGTGCCTCACACCTGGCCAACAGTAGAGGCGGTAATTAAATTGAAAGCCTCCTGTTGAAAATGCGGTGACTCAAGGAGAGAATACATATAAAAATACATAAAGTGATATATCTTATCAGTTACTCTACTTAATTATGTTAATTAAAACTTTTAAAGCAATTTGACAGTAAATTAAGAGACCATACTACTCTGCTTGACCGCATAATTATGCTTTTTGCTTTCCATTAAAATTCTTATACCAAAAGATCTTTAAGTGATCTATTTAACTTGTAGGACATATCATGTGGTCGGAGTAAAAAGGTTAAAAGGTGTTTTACTCTAAAACCACCCACATTTTTATGATTTACAATAGCAAAAAGCAAGACCCAAAACTCCACAAACCCCATTCTTATTAAATACTCTCTAATAACTGAAGCCAAATAAATAAGAAAGGTGGTACCTTTCTTAGAGAAAGGTACCACCCCCAAAGGAACCATAAAAATGCCTTCATTATAGAAAAAGGCATTTATTTTCCATTCTCAGTCATTTGTGAGATGCCCCATTGTTACAGATAAATCCCATTTGAAACAGTCAAAAAATGAACACTGCCATCTTTCTCATCTACCCAAATACTATTCGGAGATCAAGACTGTCCTTCAAAATCATTCAACCCTGGGCTTCCCCGGTGGCGCAGTGGTTGAGAGTCCGCCTGCCGATGCAGGGGACACGGGTTCGTGCCCCAGTCCGGGAAGATGCCGCGGAGCGGCTGGGCCCGTGAGCCATGGCCGCTGAGCCTGCGCATCCGGAGCCTGTGCTCCGCAACGGGAGAGGCCGCAGCAGTGAGAGGCCCGCGTACCGCAAAAAAAAAAAAAAAAAAAAAAATCATTCAGCCCTGACATCTCATTCCACAAGTCTACGGAATGGGTTAGAAGACAGCCTTTGAAAAGACAGAAAGTTGCCAGGTAATGGACTCCACTCCCACCTCCAAGTCATTTAATAGATTCATTATCATTTACTAAAGGAAAACGAAATTGATTGAAAAGCATGTTGCTCTTAATATGCTTCAAAAGTTATCTGCAAAGATAACTGTGAAGCCACTTGTTTCTTTATCTCTAGGAATCAGCTTAAACTTGGGGGGAGGGAGAAGAACATGGCTCTTATTTTTTCCCTTTAGTCCAATTCCCAGAACACGTTAATCATCACAATAAAAGTGAACCTATTTTATATGTGTGACATTGTACTCAGGTATCACAGATATAGGAAAAGTCAAGCCTCAACTCAACCAAAATGTATAAATAAGCTCTAAGCACAAAAAACTCTAGAAAAGATAGAAAAAGATGAATACTTTAGTTGATTAATAAACATCTTTCAAGGTGGCCTGAATTCATTACAAATTCAAGAGTAGTAATAGGAATCAATAACCTCCAACTCTGGGAAAACACAAAAACTTTAAACAAAGAAATTCATCTAACCCAGTGGTTTTCAAAGTTTTTGGTCTCAGGACCCTTTCACACTCAAATTATTGAGGACCTCAAAGAGCTTTTGTTCTGTGGGGTGTATCAATCACTACTCATCATACTCAAAATTAAGAAACTTTTAAAAGATTTATTCATTTATAAATAATTGTTTAGATTACATATTCACTTGAATACTGTTAATGAAAAATATATTTTCCAAATGGGAAGAAATTTAGTGAAAAGAATGGCAATGTTCTGCATTTTTGCAAATCTCTTAAATGTTTGGCTTAATAGAGAACAGTAGAGTCTCAGGCCTGCTGCTGCAGGCAATCTGCTGAGATATGTTGTTTAGACTGAAGGACATAAAGAAAATCTGGCCTCGTACAGCTCTGTAGTTGAAAAATGCAGGGGTATTTTAATAGCCCTTTTCAGATGACTGTGGATGCTTCTTCGGTGCTTCCCTAAAATTCAGAAAGTAGTTGTTTCTCTTTTTTTTAAACCACTTGATTGAAATAAGATTGGCATACAAAAAGCTGGACATATTTAAGGCATACAACCTGACGAGTATATACAATTTGATGAGGGTAGTTTCTCAAAAGTTAACTGCAATGTGGAATCTGAAACAAACTCTCTGTACTCTGTTACATTAAAATCCAATAGTCTATTTGCATGTTGATAGGATCTTTTACCCATGCAGGCTTTTGAAAAATCTTGGTTCAATGAGTTATTCAGATATTCCAATAGCTGACACATCTTTAGGAAATATTACAAAAATCATACCACCATCGGCTTTTGCGAAAATGTCTTTAGGTATTGAAAAGCTGTCAAGCACAGGGTTTTGAATACAAGTTTTTCAAAATTCCAATTTTCACTTTCCACTTGACAGCTCAAATTTTATCACTGGCAACATATACTATCAGGTGTTTTCCTTGAAGTGATAGGCTCCTCATTTATTTCTGAGAAAATATCAAATGGCTTAAGTGCTCAAAAAGAGATAAGTTAGGATACATCCTTATGAGGAATTATGTGGCCATCATACTGTTTACAAATAATTTAATGGTAAGAGAAAATGCTCATGATATAACGTTAAGTGGGAAAAAAAGGAACAAAAAATTCGTATATATTATAGTATCAGCTATGCTTTTAAAAGTTTGTGTATCTCTACTTGAGGTTTTTCTGTATTAGACAAATTAGCCACAAAACCAAGCCCAAAACTTTTAGGCAGGTATCTTTTAAGAGAATTACAAATAGTCATTAATACCAAGTATTAACACTTATGGGGGAGCCTGACAAATATTATAATTTGTTAGATTTAAATTTTAAAAAACCCCAACTTGAGTTCTAATCAGTGACACAAACAAAAATGAAACACAAATCCTATTGTATTCCACCCAACATGGAAGGAATTAAGCTCTATCTTTTGGCACAGAAGATCAAAATAAGGATGCATCTTTACACACTCTTTCCCAAAGACTGATCTTTTGACAGAACAAATTGGTTTTGTCCAAAATCCAAGACATTTCTGCTAATCACTTTTTAAATTATAGAATCTGCACAATGCTGTATAACTCCTGAAATCTACTTTCAAAGTATAAGGTTTGTGTATACTTCAGTAATATTAAATGATGTTACTGAAGTATACACAAAGCTACCTGGTTATTAAAAACAAATTCAAGGGTCCACATGTCCATCTACCCATCTGCTGATAAAGAATTGAAAAGTATACCTCAATAAAACTGGGTAGGGGGGAAGAATTGGAAAGACTGATTAACCAATCCCTTAAACCATCTCAAAAGCATTAACTTTTCATGTATGTCTCAACAGCTTTTTTAAAGTACAAGGTCTACTAAATGTAAGACCAGATACTATAAAACTCCTAGAGGAAAACTTGGGCACAACACTCTTTGACATAAATCACAGCAAGATCTTTTTGGACCCACCTCCTAGAGTAATGAAAATAGAACCAAAAGTAAACAAATGGGACCTAATTAAACTTAAAAGCTTTTGTACCACAAAGGAAACCATAAGCAAAACAAGAAGACAACCCTCAGAATGAAAGAAAATATTTGCAAATGAAGCAACCAACAGGGGATTGATCTCCAAAATATACAAACAGCTCATGGAGCTCAATATCAAAAAAACCCCAAACAACCCAATCAAAAAATGGGCAGAAGATCTAACTAGACATTTCTCCAAAGAAGACATACAGAGGGTCAAAAAGTACATTAAAAGAGGCTTAACAATGTTAATTATTAGAGAAATGCAAATCAAAACTACAATGGGGTATCATCTCACACTGATCAGAATGGCCATCATCAAAAAGTCTACAGATAATAAATGCTGGAGAGGGTGTGGAGAAAAGGAAACCCTCCTACACTGTTGGTGGGAATGTAAATTGGTACAGCCACTATGGAGAACAGTATGGAGGTTGCTTAAAAAGCTAAAAATAGAACTACCATATGACCCAGCAATCCCCCTACTGGGCATATACTGTGAGAAAACCATAATTCAAAAAGATACATGCACCCCAATGTTCACTGAAGCACTATTTACAGTAGCCAAGACATGGAAGCAACCTGAATGTCCATCGACAGAGGAATGGATAAAAAAGATGTGGGGAAAAAAAAAAAAAAGATGTACATATATGCAATGGAATATTACTCAGCCATAAAAAAGAATGAAATAATGCCATTTGCAACAACATGGATGGACCTAGAGATTGAGAAAGACAAATATCCTATGGTATCACTTACATGTGGAATATAAAAAAATGATACAAATGAACTTATTTACAAAACAGAAACAGACTCAAAGACTTTGAAAACAAACTTACAGTTACCAAAGGGGAAAGATGGTGGTGGGGGGATAAATTAGGATAATATAGTAAAAGGTCTATAGAAAACTAAAGGGTATTCTCCTAAGGTTCCCTCAAACAAAGACACCCTCTAGGATGCCTTTCAGGCCTCTTAAACCTCTTTAGTATGTGACTATGAATACAGGCTTAACAGATTCCCAGTAAAAGTAATGTCAACTCCATGACTCTAGGCACATTACTACTACTACTTTCTCCAACTATCACATTTGCTACCAGAAAGGGAAAAAAGTCAAGGGAAATACCCTTGTTTTGCGTTTTCTGACAAAGGTTACCATTTTTGAAGGTCAGGCAATCATTCATATGTAGGTCACCTCTTCTCATTGCAAACTCTTCAGGGCTGAGCCCATCTTTTATGCCTTTATCTCATTTTCTATCACCATACCTTTTAAAAGTTGGTACCAAATACCAGCAGTTATTGTTTACTGAATACTTACATGCAGATATTTATACTCATCATCTTAATCCCCACAATGACCTTGAAAGGTAGAGATGTTTATCCTCCTTTTTTTTTTTTTTTGCGGTACGCGGGCCTCTCGCCGTTGTGGCCTCTCCCGCTGCGGAGCAGAGGCTGCGGACGCACAGGCTCAGCAGCCATGGCTCACGGGCCCAGCCGCTCCGCAGCATGAGGGATCCTCCCGGACCAGGGCACGAACCCGTTTCCCCTGCATCGGCAGGAGGACTCTCAACCACTGCGCCACCAGGGAAGCCCTATCCTCCTTTTATAAAAATTTAAAAACTGAAGGAAAACAACTAGTCCCCAGTTAGCCAGGATCCAAACACAGGTTTGGCACGGAACGAGTGGCTCTCAAACTTGGGTATGAATTAGAATCAGCTGTTAAAAAAAAATTCCTGGGCCCACCTCCTGATTTTCGGATTCAGCAGGTCTGGAGCGGGGCCCGGTAATCCGCATTTCTAACAAGTTCTCCCATGATGCTCATACTGTTGGGTCCAGGGACCACACTTTGAGAATAATTGCTCTAAACCAACATGACCTTGCAGAAGGTTCAATGTGTATGCAGAAAGCAAATGAAGGCTAACACAGCTTTCAAAATTCAATGTCAGAAATGCTTTTTTCCCACTTGTGTATTTTTCTACTCTCCATCCATGCCCTTCACGAAAACCTAGATCAGTCACAGCGCCATCAGTGAATCTGCAGAACAACCACCACTGTCCCCACCATCCTGGCAGAAAAGGGCTGGTAAGAAACCCTAAATCTCTAGAGTTCTTCACCTGGTAGAGGGAGAGTGTTCTCAAGGTAGAAAAGAGCAAACAAAGAGACTGGCCCTAACAACTAGAGTGTTGGTTTAAAAGAGCACTAAAATCTGCATGTCTTTTCATTCCCAGAACACCCCTGTAAAATGAGGAATTAAAGGACCGAATCAGATGCGTGCCTTACACAAAGTCAGGTGGTTTGGCTTCCAGTCTGACCAGGGTTGTTACATTGTGTCTCTTTTAAACCAACCAACAGTTTAGCAGCATCTGCTGGAGTTAGAGCAGACAGCTTTAACTTGACTAGTTAGGGAGGACTGCAGCTAAATGTAAGAGACTGTGATAGGGAGAACCCTTAATGGGAATGGAAGCTGAAGGCAAAAAGACCAGGAAATGCAATATACCAGAGGAGACATCTTCTCAATACATTAACTCTGAATCAGATACTGGCTGCCATACCCAGGAATCATAGCTGGGTTACTATTGATTAATCAATAGTGGCCCTGATTCAGTTGGACAGCTGAAGAGCTATGGGTTCATTGTAACAAACCTCCACCTAGCAAGCTTCGAAATTGGCACTGTTAAGACATGGCTCTTTCAAATTGCTTAAAACTCCTACTGAGATGCACACATTTCCAGCAATATTTCATTTCTCAGACTAACATAACTCGAGGACAGGGCAAAAAGACGGCAGTAATTTTACTGCAGGAAAGCCACTCTGAAACGTGAAAACTGTAATACAGCTATCACCCCAGGGGTGATAGCATCTTAATTTTCCTGAGACATTCATGGTGCGACAGGAAACAGCTTGATTCTCACACACCAATTCTCACACACCAACACAGATCGAGACGCACACCACACACCTCACACCTCAATGTGGCAAAAGCAAAACAACTGAAGGAAGTAGAAAAGGAAAGAAAGGGAAGCTAGTGGACTTATGTTTGAAGGAGAGAAAAAGAAAATAACAACCCTGGTCAGACTGGAAGCCAAACCACATGACGATGCCTAAGCCACACATCTGATTCGGTCCTCTAACACCTCCTTTTACAGGGATGTTCTGGAAATGGAACAAGATGCAGATTTTAGTGCTCTTTGGAAACAAAAATTAAGGGATTCTAGAGGATGTGATTTTCTGTATTTAAAAGAGTTTACAACATAAATGTCCACTAAAAATGCTTCCTTAAACCAGCACACTTAGTTGGCGAGCATGTGGAGGAACTAGAATCCTCCTACGCTGCTGGTGGGAATGGAAAGTGGTACAGCCTCTTTGGAAAACAATTTTGGAAGTTTCTTAAAAAGTTAAATACATACTTTCCATGTGACCAGCTATTCCACTCCTAGGTCTTTACCCAAGAGAAATGATACCACATATGTCCATAAAAAGACCCATACGGAAACATTAACAGCAAATTTATGCGTAAGGTCCTCAAAATGGAAACAGTTCAGATGTCCTTCAACAGATGAATGAACAAATTGTGATATATTTATACAATGCAATGTACTCAGCAACAAGAAGGAATGAATTATTGACACATGAGACATGGATGGATCTAAAAATTATGCTGCATGAAAGAAGCCAGAGCAAAAATATAGTACATATTGTAAGATTCCATTTACATAAAATTCAATAAAATGCAAATTAGCGTAGAGTGACAGAAAGCAGATCAGCAATTGTCTAGGAAAGAGAAGGAATGGAGAAGGGGAGAGGCAAGAGGAAAACTTTTGGGGGTGATGGATACATTCAGTTTCTTGATTGTGGAAATGGTTTCGTGGAGATATACACACACACACACACACACACACACACACACTTCTCAAACTGTGTACCTTATTTTATTTATTTATTTGGCCGCACCTGGTGGCTTACGGGGATCTTAGTTCCCGGACCAGGGATTGAACCTGGGCCACGGCAGTGAAAGAGCTGAGTCCTAACCACTGGACTGCCAGGGAATTCCCTCAAGCTGTGTACCTTAAATACGTGCAGTTCACTGTCAATAACACCTCAATAAAAGTTTTTTTTTAAAAAACAGCACAGTATTTAGATCTATCAAGAGCAAGGGAAGATGTGGATTTCAGTGGCTAAACTACAGAAAAATTAAACTCTTTAATTCTAATCTGGGCTTCACATAAAGCATTACACAATATTTCAGAAGCCTTGATGTCTCTATACGTGCTTATATGTGGAAACAGCACTGTTTCCACTTGGCAATGCGCCGAGGACCACCGTCATGAGTCAAGCACCTAAAAGCTCTGGAAATTATTAGCTCCCAGTTCTAAAACCAGCTCACTGAACTTAAAATCTTTCCTCTATGTCAAGGGTTAGTTACTATACTAGCCATCTATCCCACAGGGGTCTGGTGGTGTTAATGGAAGGGTTAAAATATTCAGGACTCACACTCTATGAAAACTGTTCTCATCCACCTGAGCTATTATAAAAGCACACGCGTCCCTCTGCTTCCATGTCACGCTTTAAGGGTCTGCAAACTACAACCCATGGGCCAAATCCACCTCACTGGGTGTTTTTGTGTGGCCTGTAAGCTAAGGAGTGTTTTTACATTTTTAAATAGTTGAAAAACAATCAAAAGATTATCTCATGACATGCAAAAATGATATAGGGCTTCCCTGGTGGCGCAGTGGTTGAGAGTCCGCCTGCCGATGCAGGGGACACGGGTTCGTGCCCCGGTCCGGGAAGATCCCAAGTGCCACGGAGCGGCTGGGCCCGTGAGCCATGGCCGCTGAGCCTGCGCGTCCAGAGCCTGTGCTCCGCAACGGGAGAGGCCACAACAGTGAGAGGCCCGCGTACCGCAAAAAAGAAAAAAAAAAAAAAGAAAGATATAAATTTCAAATTTCAGTGTTGGTACATAAAGTTATACCAGAACACAGCTACGCCCACTTGTTTATATGTTATGTATGGTTGTGTTTACCCTACAATGACAGAGTAGTTGTGACAGAGACCACATGACCCACCAAAGTTAAAATATTTACTATTTGGCCCTTAGAAAAATGTGTGCCTACCCGTGCTCCAGGCCCAAGTCCTACATGCGTCTGAGCATTTTGAGACTGGAAATGAATGAATTCCAAAATGAATCCCAGAGACAGACAATTGTCCTGAAAAGCAACACAGTGGTCGTTTTATCCCAACTGGTACCTTTGACAGATGTTTCTCCTTCTAGTTCAGAGCAAGGCTATTATGTCACCAGATGTGTGCCAACTTCAACGACGGCTCAGGGAAGGGCAGAGCAGCCCCCTCTATGGGGCTACGTTTTCAGTAACTCAGTCCCCTACGTCCATCCCCTGCTTTACCTTACAGTAGGTCCTCAGAGCAGCTGTAAAGATTTCAGGCTGCTTTCAACTACTAAAGCAGGGTTAGGGCTCCTTGGTTGCAAGTTCCCAAAACAACTTGAAACAGTTTAAGTGAAAAAGTCAACCAACTCACTTTTCATCCGTTCTAAGTACACAGGGCTCTCTTGGAGCTTCAGGGCGCCATGCAGGAACTTGAGCTCATCTCTGGACTGTGTCCTTCTCTGCACATCTCCTGGTTCCTTCCCTCACTGCAGGCCAGCCCCTTCCCAGTTCATAGGCCTCCAGAGTTAACAGCTCCCATGATTCAGAGACAGACTAGGAGTAGAACATATTCCATTTCCAAGTGCGCAGGAGAGACGGGCCAAGTTTATAGGGCCTAACATAGCAGCATAAATGGAGTATGGAGTGGTGCCTAGCAAATGAGGACAGGCAGACCTAAGTAATATTTTAAGCATCCACTTGGGCTGCCATCATATAGGCGGGGAGAACAAGCTACGTAAATTTACAAGGAGAGAGAGTAAGTCTCCTTCCAAGGACAAGGCTAATAAGACTCTCACACTATGGGGCATCTCAGGGATTTGATTTCAACTTTTATTAAAACCCTTGGTCCACTGTCAAAGTCCAGGAAAAACTGAGCTTCCTTTTTTTAAAAAAATTTATTTATTTAATTTATTTATTTTTGGCTGTGTTGGGTCTTTGTTGCTGCATGCGGGCTTTCTCTAGCTGCAGTGAGCCGGGGCTACTCTTCGTTGTGGTGCGCAGGCTTCTCACTGCGGTGGCTTCTCCTGTTGCGGAGCATGGGCCCTAGGTGCACAGGCTTCAGTAGCTGTGGCTTCGCGGGTTCTAGAGCGCAGGCTCAGTAGTTGTGGCACACGGGCTTGGTTGCTCCACGGCATGTGGGATCCTCCCGAACCAGGGCTCGAACCCGTGTCCCCTGCATTGGCAGGCGGATTCTCAACCACTGCGCCACAAGGGAAGCCCTGAGCTTCTTTTTTATGTCTCCACTTCATTCCTTCTCTTGGAAAACTGAAAAATATCTAACTTTTGGGTTCTGGTTCAGGTGCCCTCCACCTCCAATCAATTACACTACTTACAGATGCATTACCCAACACTGCAGAGCTCCTTACAGAGGCAGCCCTTGGGAAATTCCCAGTATCTTCCATCAGGCTTGCTTTGTATTTACTTGGGAGAGGGGCAGGCAATGGATGTAAGAGCACCACTCCCTTACTTCCAAGGACATTTTAGCACTTACAAAGCCTTCGTGCACAGGTTGTTGCCTTGGTGGTGGTCTTCAACCTCCCAGCAAAGGAGCTAACTATCAGGTAGAGACAAAAACAACCTAAGGCTCAAAGAGATCAGGCATGCAGCTCCGGCCAGCACACTAGGTAGTGGAATCTTGGCCTGGGAAGCAGGTCACATTTCAAGCCCGGGGCACTTCATTGTTTTGTTTCACTTTGTTTTTTAAATAAGGGCCTAAATCTCTGCCCAGTTAGCAAAGGGGCTTGGGCCAAGAATAAACTGGGCCAGAGAATCCTGCACAGACTGGACTTGGCCAACAGTTAGCTAATTAAGAAAACTTAGCAATGACTGCATTATTACACCATTCCAGCAGGACCGGTTTTGCGCTCCTTCTCTGCAGCTCTTTTCTTCCTACTGTCCGCCAACAGGCCTCCTTCACATCTCAGTCCTCTGCTCTTCCGAACTCTTTAACCTCTCTGCCCTGGACAATCTCATCAGTCCTCAGGGACTCCACCAGCATGAGTTCCCAAGAGGCTCTTCAGCCTGGCAATTCACACATGTGCTACATCAACCCAAATGTACTGACGTCTCAATTTCATCCCCTTACCCCTAAAACTTGTCTTCAGCAAAATATGCCACGAAGATTTCTAAGTTTATATATGAAATAAATAGATCAACAGACGTTCATACACGTGATCTGATCTTCAGGATAACTTTGGGAAGTAAAGAGGATGGTTGCTGTCATTCCCATTTGGCAGGTGGGGCACGGCCACCCCACCTCTGGGCTTCTTTCTGTCGGAGGCACCACTTCCCACCTGCTCGACGGTCAAGTCCCAACCCAGCTACACACTGAGACAGGCTACAAAATGGATGACCCTGGAAAACATTACCTTAAGTGAAAGAAGCTAATCACAAAAGGCCACATAGGGGCTTCCCTGGTGGCGCAGTGGTTAAGAATCCGCCTGCCAATGCAGGGGACACGGGTTCGAGCCCTGGGCCAGGAAGATCCCATATGCCGCGGAGCAACTAAGCCCATGCGCCACAACTACTGATCCTGCGCTCTAGAACCACAAGCCACAACTACTGAAGCCCACGTGCCTAGAGCTCATGCTCTGCAACAAGAGAAGCCACAGCAATGAGAAGCCCGCACACCGCCACGAAGAGTAGCCCCCGCTCACCGCAACTAGAGAAAGCCCATGAGCAGCAACAAAGACCCTGTGCAGCCAAAAATAAATAAGTAAATAAATTTATTTATTTTTTAAAAAGGCCACAGAATATCTGACTTCTAGAACAGGCAAATCCTCAGTGACAGAGAATTTGCGGTCGCCTCGTGGGGTGGGAGGCAGGGAGTGACTGCTGATGGGGTTTCTTTCCAGGATGATGAAAATACCCTAAAATTAGATTGTGGTGATGGTTACACATTCTTGTGAATATACAAAAACCATGGAATTGCACACTTTAGATAAATTTTATCATGTATGAATATCTCAACAGAGCTATTAAAATATCTTCTATATTTATATGTAACATCTAATAAACAAGATATGTCTGCTGAAACAGAATTGATTTTTTTTAATAACAGAATCATTTTTTTAAATTAATTTATTTTTGGCTGTGTTGGGTCTTTGTTGCTGCGCGCAGGCTTTCTCTAGTTGTGGTGAGCGGGGGCTACTCTTCATTGCGGTGCACGGGCTTCTCATTACAGTGGCTTCTCTTGTTGCAGAGCGCGGGCTCTAGGTGCGTGGGCTTCAGTAGTTGTGGCACATGGGCTCAGTAGTTGTGGCTCACGGGCTCTAGCACCCAGGCTCAGTAGTTGTGGCGCACGGGCTTAGTTGCTCTGTGGCACGTGGGATCTTCTGGGACCAGGGATCAAACCTGTGTCCCCTGCGCTGGCAGGCGGATTCTTAACCACTGCGCCAGCAGGGAAGTCCAACAGAACTGATTTTAAAGTAGAATGAAATAAAGTGGAATGGATGATTTAAAAAAAACAAACAAACAACTCAGCTACGTCTTCCACTCTGCTCCATTCTTTCACAATCGCTTACTCACACAGTCCTGTCACTCTTGCAACCAACACTTTTTCCACCTTAATACAAACCTAGTCTTTACCAACCTGGGTTACTGAGACAATTCCTTAACTTTTTTTCCTGAGCACCACATCTCCCTATCCAATCACTCCTACACAGGGAGGTTCAAAATTCCTCTTCCGCAAAGCACCATTTTCCTGCACCACTTTCCTGCTAAAACGCTGTAATGATTTTTCCTAGAGTAGCCAATGATATTAGTCCCCAACTACGGAATGGAATGGAATACATTCCATGCTGTGTATTCAGCATGGAATACACAGAGGTCCTCAGGAGGCAAGCTGAACCCTACCCTCTCCCCCTTCATCTGGAGGTCCCACCTCGTCATGCTAGTCTGCTCAGCTCTCCCAAACCCATACAGCACCACCAGGAATTCCTTCTTCCTGCTTATGGGAAGTCCTTCAGGATGTACCATCTTCACCAATTTCCCTTGACCATTCCAGACCATAATGTTGTTTCTCTCAACACCTATCACTTATAAGTCTGTATGATTCACCTGATACTTAGATAACAAGAGAAGCCAATTTTGCACTCTGTCTCCCAGTGAGGGTCAAAAGACAGCTCAGGCAGGTAGATGGTGTTACTTTTTCTGTGCCCTCCTTCCATCCAGTAGCTCTAGAATACTGTTATACACAAAGTGTCACTCGATTTAGCTACCATTAAAGATGATCCTGAGCTCCTAGAAACAACGGTTCACCCATTTACTGTCTAATGTAACACTCTGGAAGTTGACGGCAAAAGAAAAACTTCTTAGTTTGGGAAATGGATTTTTCTTAAATCACCCATTCATCTTTGGTTATCTGCAAACTATTATAACTGGCTTCTGGAATGGTTCCAAACAGTTTAAGGGGAAGGAAACTTCAGCTAAAATGTTTTCTTTCCAAGAAGTTTGACTGAATTACTGTATACATTTACTGTCCTATGTGACCGTTTTGTCATTGTTAGAGATTTCAGTAATTAAAATGGGAAACAGAAGCTTAGGTTACTGTCCTTATCGAAACTATGTTCCTTAGAGCCACATTATTATGACGGTTTTCGTGCTCTTGTACACTGGATGTCTTAAGCTGAGTGCGGTTCAGGGGATTCTTTCTAATTACAGGAAGGTACTTCTTTCCTTCAACACTGTGATCTGACCTGTGACAAATCTGTCCTATGCACTTTGCAAACAAACTGAATGTACAAATCTTAGCGCTGGTGCTGGAATCTCTACAGAATAGTCATCATGATCTCAAAGTTTGTTTCAAAATTTGCAAGCATCAATCAAAACTGAAGATGAAACACTAATGAATGTTGAATTCTCAATGTTTTAGGTGTACTTCCTTTTTAGACTTTTTGATTCTCTGCTATTTTTACTGTACTTTCATTTACATTTCCTACACGCTAACTTTGTGTGATTGAAATAAAATTGCAGTATATACAAAAAAAAAAGAGAAACATCAGCTAAGACAGATCAGCTTGGAGAGGCCAACAGTTATACCCAATGTTATCTTGATTGGACAGGAGTATTAACACTGACTGGTGTTATCTGTAAGGGTCAGACTTTCTTCTCAAAGATGAGAAGGCAAGGAAGATGCAAAGAGTACCGGAGAGACAAACGGAGAATGGCAGCAAAAATTAGAAACAGTGAAAGGAACAATGGAAGTTAACAGGACTAGGGTGGGCGAGCACGGGACAGAGAAGACAGGGATGAAGAACAGAAGTCAGACCAGCTTCGCAGGCTGGAGGGAAACAGGGAATACGGGTTTCCTGCTTACAAAAAGCCTTGCAACTCCAGAAGGCAAGTTCCTTCCCCAGCATCAGAGCACTACACTCTCTCTCCAGGTGGGGACTGGACCCCTTGACTCCAGCAGGCTCTACTTCGGGGAACCAGAGGCCAATGAACTCTTTGCCATAAGCTTTCTCAAAGAAACCCTGAAGGATAAAGAATGCTTATGTGGCTCAACTCCCATCTCTCGAATTTCACTACGGCCGTGATAACACATCAAATAAGGCACTTCCTTCATAACTTTAGCATAATGTGTTTTTTCCACATTGACAGTGAAACAAACTGTTAACCTGTGGTAGTGCTCTACATCTGATTAATGTTATTCAGGGACTCCCACAAAGTGTTTGCCATTTATTACTCTTGCTAATTAGGAGCTGGAAGGTCTTCATCTGCCCCAACCTACAGTCACATGCCCACGATGGAGTTCTCCTAAAAGCAGGACTCCTGGCTAGTACTGTTAATGAGGTGAGCACTGCCAAAATGTCAATGGTCATTTATTTGGTCAGAAAGGGCCTGATTTATCTAGTTCAGCTGCCCTCGGTAATTTTCATGGAAATGTCAGAGCAGCAATCAGAAGAAATGAATGGCAATAAAGATGATTACTAGAAGGGTAGCGATAACACCCCACTGACAGATTGCTTTTATTTTTCTTTCACCACTGCAAGACCTAGTTCAGAGATAAGCCAACAGAGTACACAGAGCTCAGTACCAAAACATGCCCACGTATTTTGTCTGAAGTACAACTGCATTTTGAAATTCTGAAACGTATAAGCAGCTTCACTATAGAAGGAAGAGAGCATAAGAAAATGTTTTGGTGGGGAGATATGGAAGAGGAGGGCTGTTTAACAAAATTTGCTTCCATTCATGACAAATCTTAGGATGCTAAATAAGGGTACCTGAAGGAGCTAGATCTAGATTGCTTTCATCACTTTTGCGCTAAAAAAATTTTGCTTATGACTTATTCAAGACAAAATAAAAATAGATTCCTTCTTTGGCAATTTCAACTTATCCTTCTTATATAAGCATAAGTAGTAACACATGTAATCAGTCTGAGAGTCAGTAATGGATAACAGGGCTGTTCACCTTTGGGTCATGGGTGTCTGGACATCCCAACATGGGAGGCACTCACTTAAGCTCATTGCAACAGAGTCGGGGGAGAAGGCCGATTGACGCATGGGTGTTGATTTGAGGAACTGGACCCGGCCTTTCACTGACAGAATTCCAAAATTTACCTTGGGGACACATCAAATTCGTTCCAATTATGATGAAAAAGGATAGGCAAAATGAAGGATAAAGAAAATAAAGCACTCAGTCTAGTTCCCAACAGCTGACCTCATAAGGAAAAGAAGTTCCAGGCTCCAAAGACAGCAACAGGTCATCCTTTTTGCACCCACCCCAATCTCTCCCTGACTCTCTTTACCCCACCCCACCTAATGGGATACAGAGATGATTCATGGTTTCTGAATCGAGGCCCATTTTAACTTTTCAACTTACTCGAGGAGAATATGGTAACAAGTCCCCTGCTAAGAAAGTTGAGAAATGGAAATTCCAATACCAAATTCCATGTGACCTGAGCTACATCCCTAACTTCCGCCCGTTACCTTCCAAGTAGCCATGTACTTCTTTGCTCTTTAAATTAAAAGGCCCAAATACTACCGAAATAGATGTTAAGAAAAATGATTGACAGAAAGATAATTATTTCACTTTACCTCTTAGATTTCCCTGCAAAACAAATATACAAATAAAAAGTTGGCATATATGGGCTTAATTTAATCTCTCCTTGAGGAAAATTAACAGTTTGCTAAGGATAAAAATATTTGCTTCATTAAATGCTCTAGCAATTAGTCTTGCTTAGCTAAGCAATTTAACCAAGTCCTGGATTGCCGCAGGACTACTTAAATGATCAAGGCTGTTTACTTTAAGATAATGGAACTATTTTTATCAGAGAGGGCTTTGTTTACATTTCCAAGCACAGACTCAAGGCCTAAATGCTGCTGATTCAGGTGCTGTGGATTCCCATGGCCATTAGAAATGTTGCGCTTTTCCTCGACTCAGTTTCCCCATCACTAACAATGGCACAGTTGTCACCTCTTCTACAACGACCCAGAACATCAGGTTCACAAATTATTAAGTGTTAAGCATTGTGTACACAGTGATGGTGTCCAGACTCAAATCTTAAGTGGAAGACAGATAACACAGGCAAGAGACTCAGCTTATAAAGAGAAAAAGGTTTCTAATGATCAGTCAGCCTTGCTTTACTAAAAAATTTCCTACTGCAAAATTAAAAACAAAACTTGGTATCGGCACCAGAAACAAGGTGACCAACCATCCCAGTTTGCTCAGGACTATTAAGGTTTTTGCACTGAAATTCCTGGGTCAACCGAGAGATGGTTACCTTAACAGAAACCCAAATGAGTAAGAATATTTGCATAATCAGAGATGACTAGTCAACTTTAAACTCAATTCTCTGCATTAAAAATTGGAGTGTGACCGGCTTTAGCTTGTATATATTTGATCTTCTTGAATTTTTTTTTTTTTTCAGTTTCACCGAAGAAAACTAGGTAATGATTTAGGTATCTGAGGCTCTGCCACTTAACTCTGTGGCCCTGGGTAAGTTACTGAAGCTCTCTATCTCAAGTTCTCCTCATGACAGGCACACAGTAAGCACCCCAACATGAACCAATAATATCACCTCTATTTAACACTGTAAGCCTAGTGGCATGACCTTATTTTTCCTACTGGTGATTTTTAAATTTCACCCATCATCTCTACAAATACAGTGTATTTTCTTTTTCCTTCTTCTTTTTTTAAATCTCAGAAGAGCCTACAAATACAGTCAGGTTGATATGCTCTCCTTAAGTCTTCCGCTTATTTTCTGGCATACCTACATAAAAAATAAAGACGCAATTTCATTTCCTATGTCATTTTAAAGTCAGGCTCTACCATGCTCATTTTAAATAACCAAGTGTTAGAAAACTTCTAACACTTATAACAAATATCATTATTTGTTATAACAAATATATCATAACAAAATATCATTATAACAAATAATGATAACAAAATATCATTATTTCTTTCTCAGTGATTTCTAATTACCAGGGTACACTTGTCTATGTTAGGATATGTTTCCTTTTCCAACCTAAGAAAGAGGAATAAGCTTATTAGAATTCTAGCAACACTAGTAACAAAATATAATTAGCTTCTTGGAATTTATGAGCCTATTCTTTCAACAAAATACAGTAATTATTCTTTAAAACTGAATACGATAATGCATGGATTGCAAAGAAACACTCCAATGAATGAATTAAGGGACATTAGTCTCCTATCATATCTGACTAGGTTCCTTTTACTCTGTGGTCCTTTATTCATTTGAATTTTCAATCTCAAGCTAATAAAACCACAGACTATCCAGTGGGTAGGCAGCACAGAAATCATTAAAATGTAATAATGTCAACAAGGTGGCTGGTGAATCCTGGGGCCGCCAGCAACAGGGACTGTAGAAATGGAGCAAGGGATGGTTTACAGAAGTTACTGTTTCACCGATGTGAAAACATTAATGGGCTAAGGAGAGAGAACTACCAGTCCTATGATAATAGAAAGGAAAATGAAAGAACCTCTTAATCTACTGTATTTACCAGAACAGTGCCTGAGGGGCTGAGAGTGACACTGGACAAATGTCTGGAGTAGAGAAATGCAGCATTTCTTCCAAATCAGGAAACTGATTAATTACCAATTACCGAATCAATGTCTAGTTCCTAGCAAACAGTAAGAATGCTGGAATGTGTCTCGTTTTCCCATTCTGGCAAAGTTCTATTATCAGCTACAGCTACAGCATAAGGGGATCAGAGGTTTCCAACTTGCTCAGGGGTTTTCTTAAAAGCTGCCTGCAGGGAAAGCACTGTAGATGAGCCAGGAGATCTTAGGAAGTTTACATAAAGCCGAGAGTGGGGGATTCTGTGCTCTGAGTCATGCCTTCAACACGCAGGGTCTCTGTCAATTGGATCGTCTTTGATTTTCTCATCTTGTATTAGGTATTACAGAGGGACGGCAGAAGTGTACATGAAGTACCAGCCATTCCCAGCCACTGAAGGTACTTACAAGCTCGTAGGGGAGGAAAGTTACGCATGAGAAACAGGATGAAGCCACGTTTTAAAGCACTTAACATGTGCTTGTAGCAACTAAACGCAACAGGATTTTTAGAAAGGAGGGATGAGAGTAGGCACGAGGTGGTGCCAGCTGGACCAAACAAGGGCATTTTCACGATGAAATTGGATTAAGTAGAGAAGTACAAATAACGTGATGCAAATGGCCACGGTAATCAAGATCAGGAATCTCTTCAACCATGATAATCAACTGGATGATGAAAGAAACACTGAGTCATATGAAGGGTGGACAGGTTAATAAATCTTTCCTCCATGAAATATGCTCTGTTCCCTGTTTCCTGTCTTCATCTCCCAGTTCTGCCTATCATGTTATGCTCCTAAATTCCACTCCTAATTATGGGCTGCCCTCAGGGTTTATCTGTACCACTGACATACAGAGGAAGAGAGGGTTTTGACTCTGTGCAGAGAAAGGCCAGCGTCTCCAGCACACACGAATTGCTGAACATTGTATATCCACTGGCCATATGAAGCAGGGTGGGGGACTTCCAGAAGGTCACCGAAGAGCATCGCACGCACGGGGACTTAGTTCAGTCATGCAATTAGACAACACCCACTTCCTATGGTAGCCTCCATGTTTGTCACAATGTGTAGCAGTAGAGTGGAGCATAAATCAGATTCCGGGCATTAGAAACTGGTCAGTTCCTTCCTCCACTTTGCTAAGAATTCTTAGCAGATCAGCTTCTTCCTAGGAAAGGGGGAAACCAGCAGAGAAGCATCTGTGCTAAGCTGGGATCATTTAATTTTGACTAAAGACACTTTTGAAGGCTAATGAAACTAAGGCCAAATGAGCACTCTGACAGCTATTTCCAATCATTCAATCCGTCAAGTTTCCACTACAATCCTTTGATGGGCCAGATACTGGGCTATTGAAAATCAACACAGTATGAATGCTTTCATCATCCAAGTTCCCACAATCAACTCTTTTCATAAATACTCACTGCTGAATGAATGTTATACCTCAGGATTCAGAAAATATGTCTGCAAGCAATGACATTTCTGGGTAAGAAACCGGACTCTGACATCTCCCTGCCCCCTGCCTGGATTCCCAGCTTGGCTTTTAGGCTGCCAGAGAATGGGGACAGGAGGCTTCACACACACACAGCTTGTGGGCTTCCCTTAACTTTCTGAAAGCAACAAAGACCTAAGGCCATCCCAACAAGCAAAGCCTCCAGCCAATACGTGATCCAGGGTGGGCCATCCAATTCATGAACTCCTTAAAAAAAAAAAATGAAAGCAACAACAACAAAGAAACACCCTGAAGCTACAAGTGGACTCTCCTCCATTCTGCCAAAATAGTTACTCCAATTCCAAGAGCTAAATTGATTACATAGCAGAGTTTCCCAAGCCAGTAGGTTAAATGTTGCTCTAGATTAACATTTTGGTCACATCCACTTTAAACAAAAATTAAATAAAGCCTTTAACTGTAGACTAGTACTTGCAATGTAGTTCAATTTAGGGATTTCCAAGTAATCATTCTGCTGTTATTTATAGGAAGTCACCATTAAAACAGGAACACTAGCAATTCATAATGGTCATACTGGCCAGAAAATAAAACTCAGCAGCTCCTATGATTAAAAAGGACTCCACTGGGCCCCAGGGACTGAGCTTCCTACAATTAGACTGGTTCATGAAAGACTTTGCAAGGATAGGTTAATACGAGATCACGCAGAGAAAGGTAAGTATCAACATACATATAAGAAAGGAGTAATACACTATTAGATGTTCAGATGAAATATCCTTTTTAAAAACATCATTCTAAAATTTGTTTTGCCTGGTGATTTAAAAAAAAAAAAGGCAGGATAACTCACCCTACCCCCACCTCCCACACCTCTACGGATCAGAACGTCAAGGCCACAGTGGCCACCGTAACGCTGGCCCCAAAGGGTAACCAGCATGGAATTGTGCGGCAGCCATGCTGTCTCTCTGCACTCCTGCCCTGGTGCCATCTGACACCCGGCAGCCCTCCTTCACCATTTTAAAGGCATTCTTAAATAAGCAGCGGCAGAAGACTATGTAAGCAGGCCAAAGGTAGAACAACAGATGGTCCCAATTTATTTTAGCCAGTGTATTTGTTTTTTTGGTTTTTTTTAAATCGGCCTTTTCAGTCTTTGTCTTATTTTACAAAGATCACCCCAAGACCTCAAGGTACTCTCGTTTTTTCTTCTTTTAACACCAGATACCAACTCTGCATGATACGGTGCTCAGTTTCTTCATTCACTCACATTTTTCTCTCTCTCTCTCTCTCATTCCTCTCCCTCCGCCCATCTACCCTAAATATTAATATATAAGAAAACACAAAGTTATATAGGTGCATTATTTATATGAACAAAATATTTATTCAATAGCTATTTGGGCATGCATATAAGATGCACTATTAGAGTTACTAAAACTCAAGTTTTGTTTTGTTTTGTTTTTGCAGTACGCGGGCCTCTCACTGTTGTGGCCTCTCCCATTGCGTAGCACAGGCTCCGGACGCGCAGGCTCAGCGGCCATGGCCCACGGGCCCAGCTGCACCGCGGCACGTGGGATTCTCCTGGACCGGGGCACGAACCGGTGTCCCCTGCATCATCAGGCGGACTCCCAACCATTGCGCCACCGGGAAAGCTCCTCAAGTTGTTTTAAAAGAAAACATATCAAGGAAAACTTGAGGAAAGTAGGATATAATATTGTGAAATTCAAGTATAATCTCTTTAAAGAAATATTAATAACTAAAAGAACATACCAAAATGTTACCAATAATATAATTACAAGACTTTTTTACTAATTTATTTTCCAAATTTTGTATGTACATGCATTACTTTTGTGATCATACCCATATACCCCTTTCCCTGCCCTTTCCTAAGGAGGAATCAAAGGTAGAAATGCCCAGGTGATGTCATGAACTCATCGGATTTTTCTTAAAATTTAAAAGAAAATGTGATTATAAAAGCACAACCGGGCTTCCCTCGTAGCGCAGTGGTTGAGAGTCCGCCTGCCGATGCAGGGGACACGGGTTCATGTCCCGGTCTGGGAAGATCCCACATGCCACGGAGCGGCTAGGCCCGTGAGCCATGGCCACTGAGCCTGCGCGTCCGAAGCCTGTGCTCCGCAACGGGAGAGGCCACAACAGTGAGAGGCCCGTGTACCGCAAAAAAAAAAAAAAAAAAAAAAAAGCACAACCTGTTTCAGTTATAATGGCAGATTCTGAACCATAAACATGTGTGCATATATTATATACACATAAAATGCTACAAGGCAAAGACTATGGTACTTTGACCTGCACTGGAGTATGCAACAGTACCATCTGGTTGCTTCATATTACTCCTCACTTACGTGGTACCTGAGGGTAGGCATCTACCGTGGAGAGGCTGGAATGGACTACAACATTAGCCGTCAACTCATCTGTACCGTAAGTGAACAGCCATGAAGACCAAAGGTTCCCAAACTGACCTCTTTCTGAGCCTTATTAGCCCACAACCTACTAGTAACACATTTCCACTTACATAATCAACAGGCATCTCAAAATCAGCATGCCTAAGTCCAGACTCATCCTTCCCCACAAACTGGATTTTACATGAAATCTCCAATCTCTCCTGCCAACCTAACCTTCTCAGAAACCCAGACATTGCCCCCAATGCCTCTCCTTCCCAGCAACCTATCAACCCACCCAGCAACCCCAGGTCTTATAGATGCCAGTTCTAGAGGCCATGACGACATGGTCTGAGAGGGCTGTAGGCATCATGCAAACAGCAGGGACTTCTAGAATCAGACCCAAGTTTAAACTTGGCCTTGACACCTACAAGATGTATGACCTTGGGCAACACCCTTAATCCTTCTGAGCTTCCAAATGCCCCTAAAGATAGGACCTATGTAATGGGACTGTTGCAAGGTTTAAATAAGGTCATGCACTCAAAAGGGAATATATAGCTGGATGCTATACAAGTGCTAGTGATCAATGCTGAACAGCAGCCACTCTGATAGGAATGATCACGTCTGCAGTCCTGTACAGTGTATTAAGTGCTATAATGCAGAAATGCCCAATGCTGTGGGAACGTATGGAAGAGGATGGAATCTAGACCAGAGTGGGAATGTCAGGGAAGATTTTCAAGGGGTCTAACACTTAAACTAAGTTCTATGAGATGAACAGAAGGTAGATATGCAAAGGTGGAGGATATGGATAGTGTACGAGCAGAGGAAGAGCAAATGTGAAGTTCTAAGGTCAAGAGACAGCCAGGCACCTTGAAGGTATTGCAAGTAGTTGAGTTGGCTGGAGGCTAGAATGTGAGGGTGAGAAGTGGCCAGATATAGCTGGAGAGGCCAACAGGGGCTAAGGAGCTGGGTACCCTGAAATGAAGGGTTTTAAGCAGGGAAATGCCATTTTTAACATGCACGCAAAGTGCTCAGCACTTCTGAGTGCTATTCCTGAATACTCTATGTAACTGCTTCATTTTCACTACTATGTACTCTGGTTTATGCTGTTCCAGAAATTTACAATCTTATATGTTTTTTCTTAAGCTATCCTCTTTCTACTAATTATTAATATGTTAGAGTGTTTTCTAAAAGCAATTTTTTTAATACGCGAAGGTGTAAAAATTTACAAAGTAATTTTACAGAGTAATTCAAGTGTATTTTTTTATTTACATACAAAAAGATCTGATTACAGAGATTGCTTTTAACATAAGTTTTCTTAATACTTTCGGGTTTTCATGTAAGGATCCCCGGTAACTTCGTGGAAATCCTCGACAATAATTCAGAAATTATTGTTGGAAGTAGAAGCACATTGATGATCCATAAGAGCAAGTTTAATAAAAGCCTCTCAAATCACAATATAAATTAATAGAGATTAAAAAATGTGCAAATGCAAATTTGACATTTTTGAAGTTCTACAAGTCCAAATAGTACTGTGTAAATGCAAAGCAAGGTAAACTAGATTACAGCTATATCTTGCCTTCAACATTATTTTGAGTCTGAAAAGATGCAGGTAAACCACGTTTATATATGTTAACTCTTAGTTTAGCAGTGGATGATTCTCACTCGTTAGTGATACCCTATGTTTAAGGACAGTTAAATCTCATTACTGACATGGTCTAGTCTCTGGCTTACTCTTTGACAAGATCTGTGTTGCTCTTTCCCCCTCACTCACTCCAGTTTGATCACTTTGGCCCTCTTTATGTACTTTGAACCAGCCATGTTATTCCTTTCTCAGAACCACTGACCAAGCCACACTTTCTTCTGGGAACAACCTTTCTCCTGAACATTTCTTGATTACTCTCAGGTTAGCATGGTGGCAACCTAAATGTGCCTGATACAATTCCTTCCAACCTCCCATTAAAATGAAACATTTAAAATATATATGCTTATGATTTTTTTAAAAAACTAATATGTAACTTTAAGTTCTGTAAAATCCCTATCCACTAATAATGTTACCAAATTCACAGGAATGTTCTCTTGTCATCCAGGGTCCTACGATGATACGCCAACCACTTGCGCTACCACTGGTCAAAACTATGGATGGCCCTACCTTCAGGTACTGAATGTGAATATATTACAAAAGAACATTCATGACTTAATGAAAGTAACATGTTGGATTTCCAATGAAGTTGAGGATAATATGAACATGTTATCATAAGAAAGATTTCACAGAATGATACATAACTCTAAATAGTTTCTGAATCAAAGTAAACTTTAAAAGACAATCTGACAAAATACTGATAATGATGTACTTGTGGACATCTGTCAAACCTACAAAGTCGTAAAAGCAATTTTTAAATTTTCCTCAATTTACTTGGTGAATTAAAGGCAGAAATGTAAAGGGAAAATCCCATCAGTCTTTACCTGGCCTCTTTGGCAGTCTGAAGAGCAATGAAAAGGTTAATTTCTTATGTAAGTCATAAACCTCAGAACTCTCTCCACATAACCGATCACACTAACTTCTCAATTCCAACTGCTGTGCTAAGCAGTGTTTACAAGACACCGCATCAGCCTCATCATTTCATAGCATAATACGCTCCAATCTTCCCATCCAGCCCACATAAGCACCAGTGGTTCAGGGAGCTCAGAGTCAACCAAAGAATCACGGGCTGATTGCTTTGATGAAAATGTAATTCTACCACTGAGGACTATTGCAGTCACACTTTGAATGAAATCTACCCAGTAACCCAGACCTCACTGGAATCCCTTCTTAGCTCCATACCGCCACCTATGAACACTGATATTTTTAAAAACCTAAATTAGTGAAATGAATTGAAATCTTTATCATTCCCACCAGACTAAGAATCATTCACCTAAGAAAAGCAATTAACATATTCCTGTCACTTGCAAATGAATGCTGAAGCTTAACTGCAGGGACTTCGCTACCTTTGCAAGGATGTCTTTTTGCATGTAGGGCACAATTACATATAGAATTAATCTCCACGCCCTCATCCTTAAAAACTACATATTCATTTCTATTTTGGAAAGAACCTTGCTAAGGCTAAAGGCATTAAGTTACCATTCTCACTAGTTCTAACGACTTTACTTTAGTCAGAGGATCAAAGAACACTAATCTCTTAAGAAAGTATAACGGATACTTTTGAATGTCAAAACTATTCTTGTGCATCAGTTTTGTTGTACTGAAGGCAACAATTTTTAAAAAGTATAGATTTAGGCTTTGATATGCATAAAGGGAGGGAATATTTGCAAGATGAAACAGAAGTAATTTTGCACCATATTGTTTCACTTCAAGTATTCCAACAAAATATCTGCATTGCCATCCTTCACATTTATCATTTCTAACACAATAGCACAATCTAGCTCCTGGAGCTACTCCCACCATCCCAGGACTAGACCTGCTTCCAAACAGCTTCCACTCTGATCTCCTATCTTCCTAAGACAGAAAACCCAGAGCAGCCCAGATACACCCATGAGACTCGGCTGGAAGCAAAGCTCTCCAACCTCAGTCATACTGGGTGGGTCCCTAAGGGCCCAGTGTTTGCTTTCAGAAGGAGATGGAGGGGAGGTGCAACCCGGATCCAGCTTCAGGGAGTGGGGACCTGGTGGTGGACGATGACGTTTACACCGTTAATTGGTACAAAAGTAGTTACCTTTGTGTACTTTTTCTATCTCTTAGTCTTTTCTTTTTACTTCTTTTCATCATTCATAACTATCATGTGTCCTGCCAACCACGCTGCAATAATGCGCTCTGAGAACAGTGCATTTCTCCAGCCACTGACTCCCCTACCAGGTAAGCTTCTGAGATGATAGAGCACTTCCGGTGAAGCAGTGTTGCCAGACAGCAGGGGGTACTTGACAGAGAGTTAACTGGGAGCTGACAAAGGCCTTCTAGAGACGGGCCTGAGTGTCTGTGAGAAGGCAGGAGGGACCAGGTGGAAGAATACTGGTTACAAGAAGCTTTTGTATTACACAAGACCTGCACTTCTTTTACCTGTCTGGTATTCAAATCGATCTGGGTTGGAGGTACGGACTTGTGAGGCAGCAGCTTAGAGATGGTAGTTTAAGCCACGGGAACGAGTAACGTCACCTGGAGGCGCATTTTCGGAGACTCATGTTCGTTTCCTTCTCATTGCCCTCAGGTATATCCACTTCAGCAAATGATCAAACTGTCTAACAACTTCAAAACCCGAGAGGAAATATTCCATCACTTCCTCCTTTCTGATCATCAGACAGAACCTCAAACAGGAAGCTTTTCAAAAATTCTTTCAAATGAAAAAGTTAGCTGTACACAGCAATAGAGATGGCCTTCACGGCTGGCGGGCACATCCCAAGTCCTCCTCAGACCCACTTAGCAAGGCTCCCCTGGTCTCCAGCAGAGACCACTTTGCCACTGCTCTTCCAGGCAAAGCTCCCACTCGCACTGCTGCAACCTTCTTCCAGTAAACAGATCGTAACTTGAAAGGGAATCCACAAAGTGTGCCTCACTGATAAAAGCCTATCTCCATGAAAGAAATAGTTACGCAATAGCAATACATGAACATCGTCTGGTTCTCTGCAATGCATCCTTATTCTGGGCGTTGGGAGTGGCCTGCCGTGCCTTCCCTCTCCCATGTTAGGCCATCAACTAGAATGGTTGTGCTACGGTCGGTCCTGGGCACTACAGCTGGGACAAAATTAGGAGAAATTAAATAAAAGTGATAAACTAAAATTTAAAAAGTGATTACTACTACCACTGGTTAGCACATTAACGTTCTGGCTCTGCAAATACAAAAAAGGAAATACCTTTCTTTTCTAAGACTTGTCAATATTCGGAAGAAATTTTCCCAGATAATGAGCTTTTGGCATTAAGGTCCAGCACACATCAGCAGGCTGTGAAACTCTTAAGATTCCTGGATACTGTCTTCATGACAAGTTTGCCTCCACTTAAGAACTTCTTTTAAATAATTTTAGTGCTGACTTACCACCACAGCTGCTAATGTTCTGTTTGTAGCAGCAAAACAAGAATAAGAATAACAATAATATTGCAAGAGCTAACCAACAGTATTTATCAGGCACTTAGATAAGCACTACATAGGTTATGTCACTGGTCTTCCCTAAGGTGGATACTCTTATTTTCACCATTTTATAATAGGGAACGTGCGGCCAAGAAAAGCAACTTCCCCCAGAGCGCCTAGCTAGGAAGTGGCAGAGCTAAGATTTCAGAGCTCACAACTTTGCCACACGTGGTTTTGCAGACAAACTGAGGTGATGAATCAAGTAACTTGGCCCAGAGGAGAAGTTAATAAAGAAGGTGGTCAAAAATCAGAGGCCTTTCCTAGTCACTCAACATATTACCCTGACCCCAGCAGGTCATCCATGCTGGCTGGGACATGTTAATACCAAATAAGAAAGATGCCCCATCTTCAACACTCGGCGAATTAAAGGGTTTGAAGGCAGCTTTATCCACATCAGACACTTTCTTCGGCCATAATTACATGTTTGTCCTGACAGCATTTTCATTAGCAACTCAGAAGCCCCAAATGAGAAACAGTCTTAAAAGTCACTCTATTATACCAGAAGGCATACTGCTTTCCGCCCTATCTATACATCAAGGCATCCTGAAAAAAGGGGATCCCACTTTTAGTTTAAATCTACCCACTGGAAGTAAAAACTCCTGTCCTGCGGTCCAACTCGCCTATTTTCCCCCTCCTCACCGTCAACCCCCTATTAATAATCAGCCCAGGCAGAGCAGCCCTGCACTATCTCATTCCCACAGTACTCCTATTCCACGCTCACTCTCATCCAAACACATCATCAAAAGTGCCCCCAATCAAGCATGAAAATAAATTAGGTTTTGGTTTAACCAGGATTAGATTCCCAGCACCAAGAAATAAAGTAACAGTTATCTAATCTAACAGGCCAGCCTCAGACTTCCTGGCTACTCTCCACAGGCCCCTGTTGCCAAAGCCCTCTCCTAAAAATCCCCTTTAAATACTGTGAAATCACCACATGTCGGTGGGGCAATGGAACTCTTCAAGTGCCATGAACATAACTCTTAACTCTGGTGCCTGCCTAACCTTGCTCCAGATCATCTAGTCTGTCCAGACGGAGAGCTGCTGGCTGCCAGCCTGTGAAATGAGCACTTGCCCCACCACACGTCAGGAAGTTACTTCTTCCTGGACACCGTGGAGGAAGGAGTCCTCCTGGGTTTGGGAAAGCCCGTTTGTTTTCCATGGAGAAGCAGTGCATGTTCATGCCTCATTTTACACTCACTGTAACTCCATCTGGAAATAGCCAGTGGCTATGCAAAGCTCCAACCACAGAGAAAATCAGACCTGGACAAAGGAGAAAAGGGACAGGGACTTGATATCCAAAATATACAAAGAATATATTTTGCAACAACAAAAGATTCCTAAACAACTTGATTAAAATTGGACACAGACTTGAATAGACATTTCTCTGACGACGACAGGGCCAATACGCACATGAAAAGAGGCTCAATATCAGTGATCATTAGGGCAATGCAAAGAGAAACCGCAATTAGATACCACCTCATACCCATTAGAATGGCTATTATTTAAAAAGCAAAATAAAACAGAAAAGCAGGGTTGGCAAGGATGTGGAGAAGTTGGAACCTCTGTGCGTTGCTGGTGGGAATGATGTAAAGTGGAATAGCCTCTATAGAAAATGGGATGGCAATTCCCCCCAAAATTAAATACAGAATTCCCACATGCTCTAGCAATCACACTTCTGGGTATGTACCCAAAATAAATGAAAGCAGGGACTCAAATATTTGCACACCCATATGCATCACAGAATTATTCACAATAGCCAAAAAGTAGAGGCAACCCAAGTGTCCACTGACAGATGAATGGATAAACAAAATACACACACACAGTAGATTAGCATTCAGCCATAAAAAGGAAGTTCTGACACATGCTACAGTATCAATGAACCTTGAAGACATTATGCTAAAGGAAATAAACCAGTCATGAAGGGATATTTTATGATTATACTCACATGAGGTATCAAGATTAGTCAAATTCATAGTGGGGCAGAAAGTAGAATGGTAGTTTCCAGGGGCACGGGAGGAGGGAAACAGGGAGTTAGTGTTTAATGGGTATAGAGTTTCAGTTGCAAAAGATGAAAAAGTGCTGTACACGGATGGTGATGATGGTTGTACAATAATGTGAATGTACTTAATGCTACAGAACTGCACCCCTAAAATGGTTAAGACTGTTAATTTTATGTTATGTATATTTTACCACAATTTTTTTAAAAAAGGACAGAAGGGCGCAGACTATTACAATATACCCAAAAATCACAGAGCTAAAAATAAATTCTTCCAATTATTTTAATAGTGTCATCAGTAGTCATGTCCTATGTATATGAGAATACTGAAGAATTAGGACTTCTACCTTTTAAAATAATTACAGACTGTTATAAAACACATACTTTAAAACAAATCCTGTGATATAGAAACTGAGGAAGTTGAGGTAGAAGAGGAAAAATTATCCCTGAGAGTTAAGGGAAAAAATCTGAGTTCTACACTTACCCCTCTGCTGCTAGCCAGCCTTCTTTATGCCTCAGTTTCCTCATCAGTCGTACAAATGGTTTGGATAAAATAAACTGCAAATCAAAGAATAGCTTAATGGCACCACCCAACAGAATTAGACAATCTCCCTTGTCTAATTCCAAGCTTACCTGGAATCTTTCTGGTCCTAATCTGACTGCCAAATACCTTTTCAATAAGAAAAAAGGTCTCAGCATTCCAGGTTCCTTGGAGCTATATTGGTTATAAATCAATAAACTGGATCCAAAAGTTCATTAAAAAAAATTATATCAGTGATTACAAATAGAGGAAGGAAATTGGTGCAAGTGAGAGTGGAAACCAGAGGTCAGTTTTCCTAATTCCGAGCCCACCTATATTCTACGTCATCAGCACCCATCAACACCGAACCATCCATCAGGGAAGGGATGGCAGCTTTCAAATCCTTCTTGGCCAGTGGCCACATCACTTAGTTCTTTAAACCATTCCTTTTAAGGGGAAAATACACTCACATACTCTGAAGATGCCCCAAAATAATTATAGTTTCTTTTTAATGCATATAACAATGATTTCTGCTTGTAGAAAATGACACCATTTGAAAGTTTGGGACTATGCACAGGCTTTAAGAGTGAAAGAAACAAAAGGAGAAGCATCTGACCGATCACTCTACCCTTTCCTTTCATTGGCTTTTGGGGCACAACTTTCCAGGTTTCTTTGCTAGCTCCTCCTCTTTCCGAGGATATCTCCCTGCCCCTGCTCCACAATAAAATACACACACACACACACACACACACACACACACACACACGAAAAGGATTTTTAAAAATCAATTCAGGCATATTTTCAAATCATTCCAGAGAAATCCAGATTCTTCTCCAAAGCCTACAAGAATATAGGTGATCTAGCCAGAACTATTTTCTCTGACCTCACCTCCTTCCGCTCTCCCCTTGCTCACTGCACTCCCAGCCAGGTCTCCTCCTTGCTGACACACACCATGCATGCTCTGGCCTCTGACACCTTGACCCTTATCAGTCTCAAGGCCTGAAATAATCATCCTCATCTTTGCATGGCTCTATCCCTCCTTGCATTCAGGTCTCAGTTCAAAGATTCCTGCAGACAGGTCTTCCCTGATCAGTATAATAGCATCCCTCCCTCTTTCATTCGTCTTTCCTCCTCTTCATCACCACTGGATCTCTTCATCACCATCACCTCTTCATCACCACCACATACATCTGTCACGTGTATTGTCTGTCTCCCTCTAGAATGTAGTATCCATTAAAACAGGGACTACATCAGTTTTGTTTCTGTATCCCCACACCTAAGAACAGCACCTGGCATACAGAAGGCACGCAGTGTTTGCTGAACAGAAAAATGAACTAGGAATAGAGAGTAAGTTACAGTAATAATGACCAAGTTAAATTTCCTCAAATGTGTCCTTTAACCAAAATATATAAGTGATCGATCCAACACATCTGTCACACTATAATGGCAACTGCTGTTTGGTCCAACAAGTAAATTTGAAGTTTGTGGTTGCCCTGTGTCACGTATTGGCTAGGTACTGGCAATACTGTGATGGGTTTCACTCTGTCCCTGCCTTCAAAGATCCCACGGTCTCCCAGGGAGGCTGTGGATAATTAAAGTAAGTGTTGTGAACACAGATGAGGGAAGGACAGCTAACCTGGGAGGTTGGGAGGGACCCAGGCTGAAACAAGAAGTCATCGCAAGTGTGCCATGTATTCTATGGACAAGTCCACACAACCCACAGGAAACAGGGACAAGCAATTACTCCCACTCCTACCCTGCAACCAACCAGAGGACTCCACTGCTTTTCTAACTGACAGGCCATCTTTTTTCACGTTGGCATTCTTCCCTTGACAACTACTTCAATATTTCTCACAAATCCAGCTGGAGTCGTTCACTGACATGCACACACACTGAGGTCTTCTGAAACTTTCTGTTCTCAGGTGATGGAACACCACAGCCTTTGGCTTAAGATGCATTTGCATCTCGGGCCCCATATGTCCCATCATGTGTTCCAAGCACTGATCAAACCTCCTGACAAGCAATCTGCCTCAAAATATCCCACCAGGCAAGGCATTGAGTAGCTTTACCGTGCGATTTTTCCAGCCCAACAGACTTTGATTGCTATTTACAAAGTTAACAACCCTAACCTACAGCTTTTTGCATGACAAGTAGAATCAACAGCTGCTAATGCTGAATTTTTTTTTCCTAAATTGTCTCAAAGTTTAACTTCTCTGCTGAGTTTCAAAAATATCTTGAAAGGCTTACATATATAAAGTGCGTTATAGCCTCAGTCACTCCTTATAATAGTGCAAACCTTCCAAAAGGTGGTTTCTATTCCCCCATGAATGAATGTTGGCTGTTTCTGTTCAGCAAGAGAAAAAGGACATTTGCTAGAAAGAGAGGACAGCTTTGTGGTCCCAGTAAATATTTGCTCTATAAATTGAACTTCTTTTTATCTGCATAATCCAGGTTATTCTCTTCTTGTTTCTTTCAAGAATGAAAGATGGCCACTGCTAGGAATTCGGATGTGGTTGGAGGAGATGAGAAAATAATTGCAAATAATTTAGCTGTGCCATGCCACCCCCTCGCAGATGTAAAAATCCACATCCTAACTACTATCAGTTTTCTGTGTCTTTTTTTAGCTTGTCTGATTCTGTAATCTCGCCAACATGAACCTCTTTCCCAGAATCTGGAGTTTACTTAAAACGTCGTAATCTTGGTTTTCTGAAATTTGATTCCTTGGATCAAAACCTAAATTTGCAATCTTTGTTCATCAACAACTTCTTAATCTTTCCGTAAATGCAGTTTTTATTTTCCAGTTACAGTCTGGCTTTGGAGGAAGCCTTCCGCATGACACGCACTGGGCAAATTAGCTTCAGGCAGCTGTTAAAAGAGCACCTTGAGTTTATTTCCTGAGTATCACCATCATATTCCCTACTCTGGATGGGTGCCTCGACTCAAAAATTCTGGCACCTCAGATCTGGTAGCCACAGTCCTGTAAATAATTCATCAGCATGAAAAGTCTTGGGATTAATTTTAAAACTTCCTGTCTGGACAAAGCACTTCTTCAGAATCAAGGTTCTCTCTCTGCTTTCAGGTCTGTGGCCATCTCAGTTCCTGGTCTCCTGCCTGGTCTTTGACTAACCTCCTCCCCTCACATCCCACTGCTCCTTCCCCGGTGTCTTGACTACCACCTGGTTCCAGCCATGCTTGATCTACTGACCCCGCCCACTGGGCTCCACTCAGGGTCTTGCAGGCCCTTTCAGCACCTGCTTCCTCAGGACCAGGCCACCAGCAGCTGCCTTGCCACACAGCCCTGGCCGCCCACTTCACCGGCTTTTTCATCAGACTCAGCGCTCTGCAGCCCCACAGTGATTTAGCCAACCGCTGCAGAAGCCTAGAGCCCCACCTGCAGGGGTAAGAGAACCCTAATTCTTGTCACGAAGGAAATCTTATTCTCATCTGGCACCTCAAATACTGTAGCACTAATTCCTCAGACGCCTCAGAGGACACAGGCAGTGGGACAGAGGTCGTGGCGCCCCTATCTCCCTTGCAGTAAGTGGTAACAGAAGGAAGCCCTTCCTGGATCATGACTGCCCGATTCCTTATTAACAAATCTGCTCTAGAAAATCAATGTCTACAATTCTTCAGCCACTTGAAGGTGACAGCAACGAGCATATTCATACCACTCTTATCAAAAACAGTTATCTGGGTATTGCATAGAGATTATAATACAAATCAAGTTAAACAGGCTTATTAGATAGAATACTCCCTCCTAGGAATATGTGATCAAAAGCTGAGAGCACAGAAATGACTCTTCTAGGAATTCACTCTGAAGAAAGATCCTTACCAATTAAAAAACTCATGTGGGAAGATTTCAGCATTATTTGTAATTGCCAAATATTGCAGGCCTAAATATCTAGACAGAGAAGTTCAGTTGAATAAACTACGGTATATTTACCAAATGAAGTACTATGAAGTTGTAATTGAGAATAAAGAAAATTATGAACTAAAAAAAAAAAAAAAGGCTGAGAGCAGTAACAGGAACTAATGAAAGGAAACAGTGGAGGAATGGCAGACTCTGGAGAAAGACTACCTGGCCTCAAATCTTGAGGTCACCATTAATAGTCTGTGCAATCTTGGTAAGGGTTTTCACTTCTTTGTGCCTTAATTTCTCCACCTGTAACATGGGCATAACAGCATGTATCTCACAGAGTTTTTGATAATTAAGCATGTCAATACCTGGGAAATGCTTAGAATGTGTTAGTTATTACAAACCAATAAATTAACAGCTAAAATGACAAAATAAAATGACAAAAACTACTGCCAGCCACTGGGAATTAAGAGATCAGGGTTTTAGACATGGCTCTTGTTTTGTGGCCTCTGGAGTAGATTAAAAATGGTTGCAAATTCTTTATCACATCCCCCTTGAAGAGGTGGGATCTGTTTCTTCACCCCTTTGAATCTGGGCTAAGCATATAGCTGTTTTAACCAACAGAACACACAGACATGACCCTGTGCCAATTTCAGTCCTACATTTTAAAAGAACTGGCAGCTTCCACCCCCTCCTTGGAACCCAGCTGCCATGCTGAGAGGAAATCCAAGCAGTACCTGGGCAGACCCGTGTAGAAGAGAAGTGAGGTGATCTCCCAGTCCACAGCCCGCAGCTGCTTGCCAGCCATGGGACTAAGCCATTTTGGAAGTGGATCGTCTAGCTGGGGGTCACAGACACAAGTCTTCCCACCCTCAGCTCTGCCCCAAACTGAGAAACCATGAACAAATAAGATTGTTATTTTAAGCCTCTAAATTTGGGGGGTAGTTTGTTACACAGCCATCGATAGCCAAAAAAGCCTCAGACCAAGCACTTAAATCACTTTCTCAAATTTGATGTTTATAAAAAGGGAAAGGGAGAGAAGAGGCAAGGTGTTCATTCAAACATTTGTAGAACACCTACTATGTGCCAGCCTCTGTGACAGGCTGTGACACTGTTATTCTGATGCTTATGGTCTGTGTCTAAGACAGACATTAAACAACTCATTACAATGAAGCGTGATTCCATAAGGACAGAGGAGTATAAAGAAGTAGAAATGGGTGTGGGAATACCAGGTGATCTCAGTCTCTGCCAACCCTGATATTTTGTAACTTCATGGTTTACAGCAAGTACATCTGTGAGACGGCCACTTAAAGACAGTCATACAAGATAATCTATCTAGAGAACAATTTTCTCCTATATAAATTCACTTCTTAATTAAAGAGTATCAACAGAGATGTGGGTTTCAGTAGCTACGCAACAAGTGAGTGGTGAAAGCATGAAAAGTCGCCTCTATAGCCTGCATTCAGGAGTGGAATAAATCTTATGAAAGAGGCTTTGAATAAAGAAAGAAGGACAGAGTAAGGAAAATATGGTTTTCTGGGGCAACAGAGGTTTCAAAGTAAATAGTGATGGGAGAATTTTACCTATTCATTGCTTAATGTTTAAAAAGCAAAGGATATACGTTGATTGCTTTGGACAAGAGGTTTTAGTTATTCCCAGCAAAGAACAAACCCTTAAATATAAATTTTTAGTTTGCTACATAACTAGGCAGCTGTCTACCAGGCAAACAGATCCAGTCCACAGCTATTTTGTGAAGATGAGTAAATTCAAGTCATACCCTCATAATGCTGCACCTTAAGACCTCTTCCTAAGGTCTAAGTTATTCTAAGAACCAAGAGATGTGATTGTGACAGTAAAATAAGGTTCAGCTACATACTGGTCCCACAAGTTTTACCAAGACAAACAGAACTAACTGCTGATGGAAAAGCCATGGCGACGAGGAAAAAGATTTAGTGGCCTTCCCTTGACACGGTTTGGGAGAATTTAATCTAACGCTGCCGGAAGTGTGTCTACTCAGCTTCTTGATCGTGGGGGAGGGAGCCTGAAAGTCAAACGTTTAATTTTCTAAATAGTTCTGATCTGGCTGATGTTGAAGTCCTTTCTTAACCTCACATTCGGAAAAGAAAAATACCCTTTGAGTCTTTGACAAGGCGAGCTATTAGCCAAGAAAAAAGAATAGCCAATTTATGCTTCTCAATTTTCCTTTTGTAGTACTGTTGTCAATGCTAAGGACTAGTTCACTTTGGTTAAAGTGTTTAGCCCTGATAAAACCATTTGTGGTCATTGATAAATAAAAATATTTTGAATGTCCATAGGTAGAAACAATTTTACTGTGTTATAATCATCTCACGGGATCTAAAACAGCTATTGTTCAAAATAAAGACACAAAAGGAACACATTCATGAATTTCCTGTTTTTCCATTTTAAAGCCCTCAAGCATACCGTGGACACCTCATGCGCAATACCCAGCTAGGTCTCCTTATCATGTATCCCCCACACCCAAATCCCTCCTGCCTTTCTTGCACCCAAGCATTCCTGGAGCACTGCAGGCGGAGCTCAGCACCTCAACTGCTGACCAAAGCTAGCTGCTTTCACGAATAGGACAAGCAGATTACAGCAAGAAATTGATTCCAGTCACTCCCCCTTGTTTAGGATGTTATGGCGTCAGTGTCAACAGTACTGTCAAAGAGTCAATGACTCCTGTGGAGAGAGAACCTTTGTAGAAGGGGTAAGCTCACAAGTCAACACCAATGAGAGAGGACTCTTGTTTACGATACCCAGGATAACGCTAGGCCCTTTCACAATTCTTCCTGCCCCTGAAACGCCTGGTGAGCATCAGGTTGAATCTGACCCTACGGTGACCTCCAGACAGCTTTGAGGCTCCTGAGCACCAAATAAGAGCACCAATAAGAGCGATGGCACCAAAGGGGGTTTTTATTAGCTCTGCTTTCAGGTGAGAAGGAGGAACCGACCACGAACAGAGGATGGCAACTTTGCCCCCCAGAACATTAAAGTAAAACCAGTGTTTAAGAGAAAAATTGCAGTGAAAAGAAGAAACTCTACATCATAGACCTTATGTGAGAAATACAAATTAACTGTATCCAGATCTATGGAGTCATATGGATACTGCCCTATGGATATTATAGAAAAGGCAAATGCTACAACTGTTGCCCATGATGAAGCGAACTGAGATTTAGGGTCCACAGGGTATGAATCACACATCTCCCCTTTGCTTACAAATTCTCTTTACATATACCCTAATTGAAAATATGTAAAAAACTAAAAATAACTATCCTTACACTCCACTGCAATTACTCAATCTGCGGGGAAACTCAAGACCCGGAGGATGGAGTGGCAACTAAATCACTGAACCTAGAAAGAAGGCTGGAAAGAGGGCAAGAGGCAGAAAATGTGGTGAAGGACACGGCTGGGGCAGAAACTTGTTTACTTTCTTAGGGACAAAACTAAGTCCTATAATGCTCTAGTACCACAGCTCCAACTAAAGCAGGGGCCACGAAACACCCTCAGCTCTTTCACCTGGCCACAAGTTTCCAAGGAACACTTAAGGAGTGGATAAAACCAGGCAAAGGATGGAGAGTTTTAGTTCCCACCTGAGCTTCACAGATACTCTCAGCTAATCTAATGCACCCGCTGGCCGTGCCAGTGCTCTTCACGTCGATCCTGGCCTCCTCTCTCTCTCTTCAGCCTTCTAGCCACCTTCATCCTAAATCTGTGATTCATTTTTTTTTTTTTTTTTTTTGGTGGTACTTGGGCCTCTCACTGCTGTGGCCTCTCCCATTGCGGAGCACAGGCTCCGGACGCGCAGGCCAAGCGGCCATGGCTCACGGGCCCAGCCGCTCCGCGGCATGTGGGATCCTCCCGGACCGGGGCACGAACCCGTGTCCCCTGCATCGGCAGGCGGACTCTCAACAACTGCGCCACCAGGGAAGCCCCTGTGATTCATTTTTGAGCAAAGGTACCTGAATAGCACACTTCAGGTGACAGAGAGTTAAAGCTGCCACACAGAAACAAACAATGTGAAGGACCTGGCAGAGACTCTGCAGGATACGTGCCTTTAGTTTCTTATTCTTAAATGTCCTTAGAAATCAAAGGCTTCTCCTAACAGTGTTATTAATGGAGTAGGGTCGTGGGTTCTGTTATAGATCTGAAACCTCTCGCTGCATGTAAAATTGGCAAAATTCACTTAGGTCTCTGAGCCTCTTCCCCCACCTCCCGTTTTTAAGTGAAGCCCTCACTCTCAGCATCTCCCCAGCTTTCTACATCACAGGGAAAACCACAGGGATTAGGAAATGCCTCTACCTCATTTGGCCAACATCTCAAAATGCCATCTCAAACTGGAGCAGGGAAGGCTCAGCACCAAGACACTTAGAGCACCAGGCAGGGGCTGACTGTATTCACTGCTGGATACCAGCCACAGACCTGCTCGGATTTCCCCCATCTACACCCCCCTCGCTTCCCCAGCACCAGCCCTCACCCCTCCAAGAGGGCTCCATCCTTTCCTTTTCCCTTCACTGTCGGTCATCTGACATCACCTCTATCTGCCTTCTGCTGTTTTTATACGGTGCCTTTTCTCTCTTCAGCCATACTCGAGAAGCACAGACCACGTCGCCCCATGAATGACTCAGTGATGATGCTAAGAGGAAAACCCCCAGCCACCAAGCCTCCTGCTGCAGACAGATTTCCTCCTCTTCAGAGCATCGTTCTGTGGGTTTCCCATCACACTTTTCAGGTATTCAAAGCCTGCGGGGTGGGGTGGGGTGGTGGGGAGAATGTGCCCGAGGCATCCCTACGGTCATGAAAAAAGGTGGCCTCCAGCATCTGACCACTCATATACTTGCATACCGTTTGATGTCGCCTTAATCTCAAAGCTGGTCTCCAGCACTCAAGTGGATTTGCTACTTGTGAGAGCCAGGAACTGCAAGTGCGCTTGCCTCAAAGACTCCGGAGTCCAGTCCCGGGCAGGAAATAAAGTTCTAAGCCGCTTTGATGTGCTTCCTCTCCACTCTCCTCCCCAACGCGGGTCATTCGTCTCCGCCAAGGAAAAGACCACCTTACATGAACGGAACCAAACGCATCACACGTGGGAGCCTGCGGCCGACTCAGTCCTCCGATGAGCTCCCCGGCCCCACCAATTTACTCACCATCAGATTAAGCTCAGCTGGGATCCCCATGTATTTTGCCGACTACGAAAGCTTATGTGGTACATACATTGGAGGAAGGGGGGTGGGAATGGACAGGGCACCCAGACCACGGAGAGTAAAACGCCTTGGCGACGCGGGGAGAGCTTGTTTCTTTTTTAAGCCACTCGTCTCAGACTGAAATATCAAGCCAGTTCAGGTCATTTCCTGAGTAGCACAACAAGTTAAAACAAGATCCAGACAATCTATTTATCTTTAATTGTGCCGCCTCCAGACTGGGAGCGCGAGGCGGGTGGCGCGTAGAAAAGTGGGAGACGGGGAGGGAGGGGGATTTGTCGCAAAGCAAATGCCTAAGAAACCAGAGCTCCCGACCTCAGCTGCTTCTTACCTCACTCAGCTCGGCCGAGTTGTCGTTTCCATATTTCACGGCAACTCCAGAATTCATGACTGCACTTTTCAGAGCCGAGCTCCTCCTCCTCCAGGTCTCGGCGCTTACGAGTTGGGTTTAGCAGGCTGGATATCCACTGCTTGGTCCCCTCTGGCACATTTTAGTCTAGACAGCCATTTTCACCCAGGACAGTGGTGAAGCCCACACGAAGGATGCAGGCACTCCGAAAAGGAACAGAGCCGGCTCTCGTTTCACGGACGAGCCATTGCTGCAGAAGGCTGGGCGGCGAGGCGCGCTCGCAGCGGCCGGGCCGGCGCGGGGACCCGAGGCAGTGCCACGCTCAGCGCCGCCTCGCGTCTCCTATGGTGCCTCGCCGCTCCCCATGACCAGGCTGGAGGGCAACCCCGGCAGGATCCGGCCTCCCTGGAGGGCTTCCCGAAGAAACCAGGGCGGCGGGAGGAGGAAAATCCGCGTCTCGGGTTCCGGGGAGGGAAAGCAAGCTAAGAGAGCGCCGGAGCGCGGCTGCACTTCACGCTGAAGTTTCCCGTTTGAATCCTCGGGAGTTGTAAGTGCTCTGATTGAATACAGCTGTCTAGCTGCTGGCTACGGGGTGAGCGGAGGAGGCGGGGCCAGAAAGAGAAAAGGCGGGGGGAGGGGGGGAGGAGGCCGAGCAGAGGAGACCTCGCCGGGAGAGCAGGCATCCTTCCAGCTCCCTGCGATAGTAATTACAGGACCCAGGTCCAGGAGGAGAGAAGAAACAGGAAAAGCCACCTGAGTAATTGTGCAGAAAAATTAAAAAACAAAACCAAAAAAACTTCCCTCCTAGTAGCCACTTTCCATAATTTAAGAAGGTCAAGACAAATCTGAACACTGTACATCAGGCAGCGCTGTGCACTTCTCATGGTACATTAAGATTTTACAAGATTGTGGGGCGGTCATTTTCCCTGATCAGTCTAAAGTCGACACTGAGGGTGTAAATTAACCGTCAAACTCCCCCCCACCCACACCCCGGTAGATTACAATTTCTGCATGTTCTTAATAAAGATTAAGATGCTCCATCACATGAAAGACAGGCCCAAATTTCCCATCCCTCTCAAACTCAAGAGGCTGTTAAATTCAGTGGACTCCTGGAATCAGAGCTCCCCTGCAACCTTGAGTTTCCCTGAGGTAAAAACATCCCTCTGGGGCTTCCCTGGTGGCACAGTGGTTGAGAGTCCGCCTGCCGATGCAGGGAACACGGGTTCGTGCCCCAGTCCGGAAAGCCCATGAGCCATGGCCACTGAGCCTGCGCGTCCGGAACCTGTGCTCCGCAACGGGAGAGGCCACAACAGTGAGAGGCCCGCGTACCGCAAAAACAAACAAACAAAAAAAATCCCTCTGTGTGTGGCAGGGTGGGAGGAAAGAGCGAGAATTTTTCCCTCCATAAAGGTTAAAGTCCCACTGAACTTGAGATGCACTGAAAAATCTTCTGATCCTTTAACAGTAGGTCTGCAGGATTGCTTTAAAAGCCTCATCAGTCACTTTCTACACAATGGGAACAAAATGTCTCCATCCCCAGCGACAGACCTTGGCACTTCCTGAAGCCTTCTATGAAAAAGCCATTAATTTCCAAGGCTGCTTTTTTTTTTTAATGAAGTAGGATATTTATTTTGCTCTTTAAGAAGAAGGAAAAAGCTTGACCGTTTGCATAGATCTTCTTACTCGTATGCCTTCCTGCTGAGTTCATTCATTGCCTGATGAAGGCTCTACTGGGATGAGGAAGAGTTGGCAGCTTTTTTGGAGCACCAGTCCCAAGTTCTGGGGCACTGCCAGACTAGAGCACATTAGGAGAAGCTCTTCAGCATGGGGAGGGTTTGGGAAGCCACATTATTTTACTTATTGAATTCATTAAAAACTGTTGAGAACTGTGTGCTTGAAGATGGGAGATGGTGGTGAAAGAATATAAAAATATAAAGAAGACTGAAACATCAACCCTGCCCATAAGGTGTTTATAGTCTCATATAAACAGAAATGACTATTCTAAATATAAATGGATACTTGCCATAAAAGCAGAACAAATTAAGACCTACAGCAGTTCAGAGGTGGGAAATAGGATTTTGGCTGGGTTGGGTGGGAGGAGAAGACTGTGAAGGACTCTTAGAAGAGGCAGCATGAGTTGATATTTGAAGAATGGCTGAGCCTAGCAGAGATGGGGAGCGAGGAGAAGGTATCCCATGATGTGCGCCCACGGTAAGAGAAAGTGTGGGTGGAGACTGGAATGTGCAAAGCACGTGTGGGGAATGGGAGATATTCCATTCTGGTAATGGAACCTGGATTAGATAAGTGAGTTGAAGCCAGATCATGGACAGTTTCGAGTGCCAGGCTAAAGAAATGGGCCTTCCGATTGGCAATGGAAAAAAAAAAGCCTCTAAAGGTTTTCAAGCAAAGAAATAATAGGATCAGAGCTGTGCTTTCTTAGACATTCCAGTGGATTTGTATCACATTCATGAGTTACTAACATGAAGTCGAGTAGACTAGCGTTGAGTGTGATTCTGGTGTTTAAAGAAACATATTTTTCATACTAGATGGCCCTTAAAAACCAAGCAGATGACTTCATCTGGTGTTCAACCAAAAGAAAAGTGATCTGTTCCAAGAGTGGAGGAAAAATTGGCAGTACTGAACTTATTAAGAAGGAATATGTCTGCAGATTCTACTTTATGGACAGTATAAGGCATTTTCAAGAGCAGTGTTGATTATATGAGATTTTCTTAAACAATGACATTAATACTTAGTCCCCACATAAGCTGGAACTCCACTACAATCTGGCATCTAAATGTGGTAAAGTGGAAGTAGGAAATGGACACGCCCATTGGACCATCCCCACAATCCAGCAAGAGGCTAAAAAGGCCTGAATTGAGTTGGGACAATGGAAAAGAACCAGAGGTTCGTTTAAGATGTAAGAGGTTCTAATAGAAAGATAGTAAACAGAGACTGTAGTGGAAAGAGGAGAGCTTAAAAATGACTTGTAAAAAAAAAAAAAATGACTTGTAGATCTAGAACTTGACTGACTGGGGTTTTCAACAATGTTCTCAATAAAAATACGTATTCCAGAGAAGAAATAGGTTAAGGAGGAAACTACATTTGGGATACCATATGTTTGAAGTGACATCTTTGTAAGTTTGAGGTGGCATATTCAAGTGAAAATGTTTAGAAGGAAGCTTGAAATGGAGCTATAGAGGTAAGTCAAGGTTGTGATGGAGATGGAGGTTTGGGGTAACTCCTATTAGAATTATAAATAAAACCATGGAAACAGGTAAGGTTGCCAAAGAAGATAGGACAGAGAAAAGAGAAGTGCTCTGAGGACATTATCTTAAGGAACATCTTTTTCATGGAGGGAAAAGAATAAAAGAAGAAATGGTAGGGGGGATTCCCTGGTGGTGCAGTGGTTGAGAATCTGCCTGCTAATGCAGGGGACACAGGTTCGAGCCCTGGTCTGGGAGGATCCCACATGACGCGGAGCAACTAGGCCCGTGAGCCACAACTACTGAGCCTGCGCGTCTGGAGCCTGTGCTCCGCAACAAGAGAGGCCGCGATAGTGAGAGGCCCACGCACTGCTATGAAGAGTGGCCCCCACTTGCCACAACTAGAGAAAGCCCTCACACAGAAACGGAGACCAACACAGCAAAAATAAATAAATTAATTAATAAACTCCCACCCCCAACATCTTCAAAAAAAGAAAAAAGAAATGGTAGGAAAGGCCAGTTAAAGAAACAGGAAGGTAACCAGGGGGACTCTGAGTCTGGGAGCCTAAGGGAGATGTCAAGACAGAAGGGAAAGCATCGATATTACATGCTATAGAGGGGGGAGAAGCCTGAAGACTGATAAAAGAGCACCTCTAAGACATTAATGTCCTTCAAAGATAAATCTCTACACAAGGAATGAAGAGGAACTAGGAGTAGTAACCATGTACTACTCTTTCCATAAATTTGATGGTGACTGCAAATTGAGAGATGGGAGAGTTTCTTCAGGTAGGTAAGCAATGTTGAGTAGAGGGTAGAATGACAATATTTGTAGTCTGAGGCTAAAGGAAAACCTGAGGATACAGAGGAAAGGAAGATGGAGCAAAGTTCTTGAAAAAGGAGGGAAGGAAAGGGCCAAGGACAAAAATAATGAGCTTAGCTTTGGAGTAGGCTTGGAGAGGAGGAGAATTCAGATGCTCCTTCCAAGGAGGCCAGGAATAGTTGGGAGAGCTGGAGAATTTATAGACTAGTAAAGAGAAGACTTCAGAGATACACGGTAACTAACAGCATTTGTTTAAAGAGCCATCCAACTTCCTCTGTGTGATTGTGGAGGGGTAATGAAGACTAATGAGAACTTAGCATCAAATTTTAACTTAATAACAGGAAGACCACAGAACTATCTGTCAGTGCAAGGAGAACAGAGTAGTTGTGATCCCCTCCCCTGAAATTGTCCAAGCAGAGGATCAAGGCTGGCGGGACACACTGAAAGCCAGTGGTATAGAGAGTAGAGCTTCATGCAATCAGGGAAAAAAAATCAGTTTTCTTCCAATCTAAGATTCCACGAAACGAAGATTTTTTTTTTTTTGCATAGTTTAAATGTTTTGTGGTTTTTTTCCACCTCTTAGTTAGTTAGGAATCAGGCTGGGAATATCTACTATCAAGAAAGCTAAGATATTGTGGTAGACAAGAATGAAACTGGGTCAATGTCCTAAGTACGTTAGGAATGCAAGGAGTCCCTCAACGTGTCGCGTCAGCACACCAAAGGAGAATGAAAACCCACGTGCATTTCCAATATAATGAGAAAGAGGTCGCAAGATTAGTGCTCACTGTAGTTTACCAAGTATATAACTGCATGCCTGCAAATCCTTTCATACTGTGGCTGCCTCAGCATGACCCCTCTAGAAGAGCTTCTCCAAGTTCTGCTTCAGCAGAGTGCAAGCCCCTCTCCACAGAGATGTGGACAGCGAGTGGCAGGGGAATTTATCAAGATGTGGGAGCAGGTCGGGTGAAGGAGGAAAACCTGTCTTCCAATTGGGCAATGACCTGGGTTCCCCTTATTTCTGGCCTTGTCTTCCCAAGAGGCTAATCTCTTCGCATCTGGTTTCTGGGAGAAGAAGAGGAGGCAGCGGGAGTTCCAGGAGCATTTCTGGGAAAGCAGAAGTTGCAGTTTGCATGAGTGGATGGGTCTGTGCACCGATCACATGCTGCAGCGCACTGGCATTGCCCTTCTGCTGTCAGGGGCAGGCTGGCCCCTCTATGTATGGCTGCTGACCTCAGTGAATTTCTACACAGTAGGGATTCTATTCCAGGTCTTCTCTGTACCCTACATTGGTAATGAACATCAGATTCACTGAAGCTATCTTGGGTAAAAGTCTTGAACCTCCGGCATTAAGGAAATTGAACTTTGGGGCTGGCTGACCTAAGCCCTCGTCTCCACCCCTAGGGGGTCCAAGCCAGCCTTGCCCATCGCATGAGTCCACTGTGCTGAGTCACACTGTCCTCCTCCAGCCCACACAAGGAAACAAACTCCAAAATTGCCCCCTTCCCCCTTGACTCTCTTAAGCTAAACCCAACTTAGATACCTCAGATTTTAGGAAGAAAGCAGCCTGGTTAAGCTACTTCACACGAAGGTGAAAAATACTCATAATCTTCTCAACCAAGCCCAAAGTATTTGCATTGTAAAGGAGGATGCTTTGAAATAGTGTGAAATTGGTGGGATTTCCTGAAGAAGAAAGTGACTTTTCAGAGGAAAGGGGGATTTCAGAACCCTGTGGAGATGCAGGAAGTCCCAATCCTCTGAGTCCCTGACAGTCATAAAAGTCAGGGAGCCCTCAAAGTATACACTCAAAAGAATTTCCTGCCCTAAATCTATAAGCCCACCCCCGTAAGTCCAGAAATGCTCTCCGTAACCCAACTCCTGTGGCCGTCCGTTCAGGCACCAAGCCAGGTGCGGAAAGCCAGGACTGAGTCCCTGGCTGTGAGCCACCAGCCAGCCTCAGTGGCCTACCCTATCAGACATCATTTGCTCCAGGTGCCACAACATAAAGCATTCAGGAAGCACTGCACTAGACGAGCTTGGCCTTGGTCTCTGTGTCCTCAGAGAACAATGTTAAAAACAATCATCTAGCCCGTCCCTGTGTTCCACTTATATTGGTGAGGATGTGCAGCAAGTGTGTGGTGTTGATTCAAAAAAGAAAAGCACCCACTGTGTGCCAGACATTGTGCTGTGCCTTGGGATTCAGTGGTGTATGGGACAGGAAAAATCCTTGCTCTTACAAAGCTAGCATTCTTGGTGGAAAATGATTAATAAACAAATAAAGAAGATAGCTATAGTTTGTGATGGATGCTATAAAGGAATTAAACAGGAGCTACAATGAGGGAGAGCAGGCCCCTTAAATGAAGCAGTCAGAGAAGGCCTTGATGAGATGACATTTCAGCATGAAGGTCAAGAAGGAGCCCACTAGGCAGAAAGTGGGGGAAGATGGCCAGGCAGAAGGATGAGCAAGTGCAAAAATCCTGGGGCAGAAAAGGGCTTGAGCCTTTCCCATAAACTTCAAGTTTTTAATTTAATTTAAATTTCAACAAAAAAGTAGACACTATGATGGAACATGATGAAAAAATGATGGAGGAGCCCATGCAGTGTGTGTGTTGGCCATAGATTTCATTCTGTGTGCATAAAGATGCCACAGGAAAACGTTAAGCAGGGCAGAGATGTGATCCAATTTATGTTTTTAAAAAGTAAAATCTAGGGACTTTCCTGGTGGTCCAGTGATTAAGACTCCACCTTCCAGTACAGGGGGTGTGGGTTCCATCCCCGGTTGGGGAGTTAAGATCCCACATGCATCGTGGCCAAAAAACCAAAACAGGGCTTCCCTGGTGGCGCAGTGGTTGAGGTCCGCCTGCCGATGCAGGGGATGCGGGTTCGTGCCCCGGTCCGGGAGGATCCCACGTGCCGCGGAGCAGTTGGGCCTGTGAGCCACGGCCGCTGAGCCTGCGCGTCCGGAGCCGATGCTCCGCGGCGGGAGAGGCCACAGCGGTGAGAGGCCTGCGTACCGCAAAAAAAAAAAAAAAAAAAAAAAACCATATCCAACAGCAGCAATATTGTAACAAATTCAATAGAAAACTTTAAAAATGGTCCACGTCAAAAAACAAATCTTTAAAAAAAAAGGTAAATCTATTCCTATACAAACTTTACCACTAGGTAACCTAAAAAAGTAGACAAAAGAAAGTTCCTCATTTACATGAGTATTCCTGCAAATAAACGAAGAATTGATAAAATTAGAATATCCCTATTTTGCAACCTCTAATGAATTAATAGATTTAGGCATAAAGCACAATGTCTACTAACATCACAAAAAGACATGCAATTAAACACATGACTTCTGATGGAAGAATACAATACCACCTATGAACCCATCTTAGCAGTTTTTGACATTAAGGAACATGTTACGTTAGCCACAGAGATGCAATCAGCAAAATCTAGACTATAACTCTACAGGGCAAACAATCTGGTTTTGTAAACATGTAAATTGAAAGGGGGAGAAAAAAAGCACGTGAAGGAGTGAGATATCAATGGAAGGAGAACCCCAGAGACATATCAACCAGTTGCAGTATGTGCTCCTTATTGGGATCTTGATTCAAATAACCTGACTGTAAAAAATTATACTTTATGAGACATTCAGAAATATATTTTTTGAATATTTGATGCTATTTTAAATTATTAATGTTTAAGGATATGTTAATGGCCTTGTGCTTATTTACAGATACATATTGAAATATTTAGGGGTGAAATGACATGATGTCTGGGATTTGTGTCAAAATCCTAGAGGAGTCAAGGAAATCAATGGGGTTTTCAATGAAACAGACTGCCATGAATTGATAACCGCTAAAGCTGGGTGACAGGTGTAGCTCGTGCTACTCTCTGTCCACTTGTGTATGTTTGAGAATCTTCATAATAAAAAGCCAAAAGAGGACAATTTTACCTTTATGTAAATAATGGGTTGTAGCATCATAAATGTAGTAGAGCAAGGAAACTTGTTAAAAGCTATTATAGTTGTAAGAAGATGCCTGTGGCTTGAAACTCGGTAAAATCAATAAAGACGGTAAGAAATGGATGAACTTGAGATATATGATTTAGGTAAAACTGACACCAACTTGGTGAATAATTGGATGTAGGTAATGAGACAGAGAGAGGAATCAGGATGACCATCAATTTGGGGGTTAAACAATTGGGTGTGGGGAAGGACTGGGTTTGGGGGGATCAATGCTTCCACTTTAGACACATTAAGTTGGAGATTCCTATTTGACATTTAAGAGGATGCCAACAGCAGTTGGATAAATGAGTTTGGGGTTCAGGGGAGAGTCAGGCTAGACAAATGGATTTGGAAGTCATCAGCATATAGACTATAGTGGATGTTGAAAGCCATAAGAACACATAAGGTCACCTAGGGAGAGAGTGAATAAAAAGATGCAGTCCCAGGACTTATCATTGAGATGCTCCAATATTTCCTGAGGATAGAGGAAGAGAATCCAGCAAGGAAGATCAAGAAAAAGTAACCAGTGACAAAGAGCAAAACTGAAGATATGACATCATAGATACCAAGAGACCAGTGCGTCAAGGAGAGTTGCAACCTATGTGGAATGCTGCTGAGAGTTCAAGAAAGTGACAACAAAGAAGTGTCCTTTGGTAATAGAGATTACTGGGGGCCTTGAGAGGAGCAATTTCATTAAGTGGTGGCGATGGATAGAAGCTAGATTAGTGTGGATTGAATAGTGACTAGGGAGTGAAAATGTTGAAAGAGTACATGGAGGTAACTTTTGAGAAGCATGTTGCCCAAAGCCTTACTACTACTGAACAATCTGATGAGACCTTGAACCAGTCCTAACTTCTACTTCTGAACTTTTCTCCCTTTACTATGCCCCTTCAGTCAAGTTATCTTGGAATCCCTTGGCTGGGATTAGAGACTCTGAGTTGTTAGCACAGTGGACCCCTCCCTAGAGTGATAACTGTTCCATCATGCTGGGTCTTCACCTTACTGTTTATGAAATCAGCTATATCACTTTTAGACCCAATGACTTACTGCTGTGAAATAGATGGACTGCAGTAGATAATCTGTGTTTGAAATTTGCTAAGAAAAACCCACACACTTATGGTCAATTAATCTTCGACAAAGTAGCCAAGAATATACAATGGGAAAAAGACAGTCTCTTCAGCAAGTGGTGTTGGGAAAGTCGGAGAGCCGCATGTAAATCAATGAAGTTAGAACACACCCTCACACCATACACAAAAATAAACTCAAAATGGCTTAAACGTAAGACATGACACCATAAAAATCCTAGAAGAGATCATAGGCAAAACATTTTCTGACATAAATCGTACCAAAGTTTAGGTCAGTCTCCCCAGGCAATAGAAATAAAAACAAAAATAAACAAATGGGACCTAATCAAACTTATAAGCTTTTGTACAGCAAAGGAAACCATAAACAAAATGAAAAGATAACCTACAGTCTGGGAGAAAATATTTGCAAACAATACAACTGACAAGGGCTTAATTTCCCAAATATACAAACAGCTTTTCAACTCAATAAAACAAACAACCCAATCAAAAATTGGGCAGAAAATTTAAATAGATATTTCTCCACAGAAGACATACAGATGGCCAATGGGCACATGAAAAGATGCTCAACATTGCTAATTATTAGAGAAATGCAAATCAAAACTACAGTGGGTATCACCTCACACCAGTCAGAATGGCCATCATTAAAAAGTCTACAAATAACAAATGCTGAAGAGGGTGTAGAGAAAAGGGAACCCTCTTGCACTGTTGGTGGGAATGTAAATTGATACAGCCACTATGGAGAACAGTATGGAGGTTCCTCAAAAAACTAAAAATAGAATTACCATATGATCCAGCAATCCCACTTCTGGGCATATATCTAGACAAAACTATAATTCAAAAAGATACGTGCACCCCTATGTTCATAGCAGCACTATTCACAATAGCCAAAACATGGAAACAACCTAAATGTCCATTGACAGGTGAATGGATAAAGAAGATATGGTACATACATACAATGGAATACTACTCAGCCATAAGAAAGAATGAAATAATGCCATTAGCAGCAACATGGATAGAACTAGAGATTATCATACTAAATGAAGTAAGTCAGAAAGACGAAGACAAGTACCATATGATATCACTTACATGTGGAATCTAAAATATGACACAAATGAACATATGTGAAAAACAGAAACAGATTCACAGACATAGAGAACAGACTTGTAGTTGCCAAAGGGGAGGGGAGGTGGGGGATGGATGGAGTGGGAGTTTGGGATTAGCAGATGCAAACTATTATATATAGAACAGATAAACAACAAGGTCCTACTGTATAGCACAGGGAAGTATATTCAATATCATCCTATGATAAACCGTAACGGAAAAGAACATAAAAAGGAATGTATATATATATGCATAACTGAGTCACTTTGCTGTACAGTAGAAATTAACACAACATTGTAAATCAACTATACTTCAATTAAAAAAAACAAAAAAATTTGCTAAGAAAGGAAATACTTGAAAACTATTTCCAGATTAAACCTCACACACAGAACAAAGATCCAGCCTTCTCAACTGCAAATATAACTCAAGCACAGAAAGCACCCCTGTGGTGTGTGTCGTCTCATTAATTACATTTACGGACTGTCTCACACCCGCCTAGGCATTCTACTAACCTAGAATCGTTTGGCGTCAAGATCCCTGACGTCATCAGTGGGGAATTCCTAGTTGAGATTCACAACCACATGCACGCATCATGTGATGTTTCAAACACTTCTTCGCCGTCTGATAAGATGTTTTGGAGTCCAAAACTTAGTATCTGTGTCATCTTGCCTTAAATGTTCAGAATATTAAAAAAAAAATCTTTACTTATTTGTTAAGTTTCTTTAAACTATATCAAATTCTCTATGGAAAGGAAAAATAATCAGGGGAGATTAGGGATTTGGAAATCCAAGGAAGTAAATAAAAAGCCTTAAATCCTCCCAGGAGTACTTGCATATGGCCAGTCAGTCTCCTGGAGAGGAAAAAGAAAAAGAGATGCATGAAAATAGATGTAGTAAAATTTGGAGAAGTTGCTTAAATTAAATGAATTCCAAATGCCTGCCACTGTTATTTCTGGAGCTCTTTGGGAGGCTAAAACAACATCATTCCATCTCTCTTTTAGCTAGAATATGTTGCAGCAGCTGCCCAGAAGGGGCAAAGAGAGAATTAATATAATATAATGTCTCACAGACCTAATGACAAAGGAGGCAGTTCGCCTGGCATCATACCAAGCTGACAGATGAAGACGGAAGATCTGAGAGACAGGCTGGGGAAAGCCATCATCCTGGACTTGGAGTCCACTAAGTGCCACTGGCTGGACGCTCTGGTAGAGATTTCCTATAGGGACACTCTGAGCCATGAGGAACAGGCTCTGCCTGTCTTGATAAGTCACCTTCCCTCTCCCAGCCATCCTCAGTTGTTCTGCACAAGTGCCATGTGAGCTCAAACTTTCCCTTCAGAGCAAATGCTCTTTAATTGGCATGTCCAGCCACGATCCTTACTTGTGCTCCAGTTCATGTTTTTTCATGTGACTACCAGACACTTTTAAGTCTTGTCATCACTGTAAAGGATGTCTAAAACTAAACTTGTCATGTTCCACCAAAACCCAGGTTAAATTTCAGCTTGCACATTTCTGTAAATAGAATCACAGTTTCCAGTCAAATAAGTCTGGAGTCATTTTCAATTCCCTTCTCCTTCATCTCCTCTTCCAGGCATTTAGCCCTTTCTCCACTTGCTCTCCACTTTTCCTGATAGCAGCATCTTCCAGGCCTTATATATATATATTTTTTTTTTGGCCATGCCATGCAACTTGCAGGATCTTAATTCCCCAACCAGGGATTGAACCCAGGCCCAGGCAGTGAAAGCACCGAGTCCTTACCACCGGAGAATTCCCGGGCCTTGTCTTTTTATACATTGCTAACTGCACTTAATGATATGACTCAACTCCAAGTCATTCTGCATACTCTAGCCCAGCTATTTTTCTCCAAAATACAGCTTTCTTTCATGTCATTGTACAAGTAAATCTTTTTAAAGATATTTTATAAGCTTTATTGAAACACAATTCATATACCATAAAATTCACCTTTTAACATGTACAATTCTGTGGTTTTTAGTAATATTCACAGAGTTGGGCAACCATCACCACTATCTACTTTAGAACATTTTCATCACCCCTCCCCCAAAGAAATCTATAGTCTTTAGTCATCATTCTCCATTTATCCCAACCACCAATTTACTTTGTGTCTGTATGGATTTGCCCATTCTGGACAATTCATACAAATAAAATAAGACAACATGTCGCACCTTATATCTGTCTTCTTTCACTTAGCATAATAATTTTCAAGGTTCACCCATACTGTAGTATGTATCAGTATTTCATTCCTTTTTATTGCCAAATAATATTCCATTGTATGGTTATACCACATTTTGTTTATCCATTCATCAGTGGATGGATATTTGTTTCCATTTTTTTTGGCTATTATGAATAACGTAGCCCTGAACACCTGTGAGCAGGTTTTTATATACATATGTTGTCAGTTCTCTTGGGTATATGCCTAGGGATGGAACTGCTTGGTAATTTGGTAACTCTCTGTTTAACATTTTGAGGAACTACCAAATTGTTTCCTGAATGGCTGCACCATTTCACATTCCCACCCACAATACATGTAGGTTTCAATTTCTCCACAATCCTTGCCTACACTTATTGTCTGTGTTTTGATCTTTCTCTTCTCCAAAATCCTTCAGCATTTCTGGCCTTGATGGCTCCATGAAAGGCTAAGCTGTATGATGGTGAACTCAATTAAGTAAAGGGAAAACCAGGACTCATACGGCTGTGTCAGTATTAGAAAATGGAAACAATTCTGTTCCAGTTGGTAGATAACCACTTCCCCAAAACCAGAGAATGCCCACTCCCTGACCACTTGCTGCCCAGGCTGCCCCATTCCTACCTCTAAAAACCCTCAGATCTTTCCACAGTTTAGCAGCCATAGGACTAACACTTGGCACAATCAAGGGCTCTAGAACCTTTCTGCATTGCTATGGCTGGTCCCCGTTGTCAGGTATTTTGAATATCACCCCCGGAGAAAAGAGGTCATATTTCTTAAATGAAGACAGAATCAAAGAATAAAGTTATTATAGATACCCAATTACATGGTTCCATTAAACAATTATCATACTCTTAAAGGATTTCCTAACAGCATTTGAATCAGTATTCCCCAACCCCTTTACCACTCTCTGAATGTGAAACCCACTGAACGTTCCACAGTCTTGACAATGCCAATCTTCCTTTCCAGCACAAGTCCCTTCCTGCTTGTGTTTCATTCCTGATCTTTTTAAGATTTCATGTTCAAGAACTAACCAAAATATCTGACTTATTTTCCCAGTTATTAGGAACACACCTCTTTGAATCATCATCAGACTCCTCTTGGCCCTTCAGAGCCTGTTCTGTGGAATTCTATGACGTGAGAAGGTGTGCAAAGACCACTGTCCACACTAATGAAAACTACCCTTATTTTTCCCTCACAGCCAAAATATTAAGATTTTTACCCCTTTCTTCACACAGCTGATGTTTAACTCGTTTCATTTCAAATTATTTTTCACACACCATTATCTGGCACCAGTGATAGAGAGGGAAATGAATCTCACGGGACATGAAAGCTAACCCTAAGATGCAAACACTTGTTATTTGGAGGAATTTGGAAATCTGAAGAGCAAGAAATGGATAACAATTTTAAACTAATTTCTTTTACTTTTCTTAAGGCAGGAATCTACTTCAAAGGTGAACATTCCTCTAGAGTCTTGAGACAGTGGCATCAAATTAATGCCTTTTCATATTCAAGAAATATTTAGTTATCAACTACAACATTCACGCATCTTGCTAGGTACTAGCAAGATAAGGGTGAAGAAAAACAGATGCCATCAGTGCCCTCAGTTGATCCTAGAGTCACGTTGTGGTAGAACACAAAGATGGCCCCATCTTCACAACTCCTTGGAAACATGTCTTTGCCTGCAACTTTGCAGTGCCCTCCCACTCTGATTCTGGATTTGTCCATGTGACTCAACTTGGGCCACTAGAATAGGCCAGAAGTAATGGTGTGCCTGTGCCACCTCAAGAGGTCATTTGTGTCTCCTCTTGAGCATCTGCCACTAACAGGTGATCCCTGAGGCAGCCTTCTGGAGGATGACAGACATGTGAGCTGTTGTCCCAGTCACCCAAACTGAGGCTTAGATCAGCAGTCAGCCAGCTGATCCCCAGATATTTGAGCTAGCCCGGCCTCTACAGCCAAGAGCAACAGTTGCCCTGCCAACCTGCAGCTGACCCCAGATACACGAGCAATAAACACTTACTGTCGCGTGCCAATGAGATTTTGTGGTATTTCATTACACAGCATTCTGTGGCAACAGATAACTGATATATCACTTAATCATAAAAATGAACATGAGGGACTTCCCTGGTGGTCCAGTGGTAAAGAATCCACCTTTCAATGCAGGGGACGAGGGGTCAATCCCTGGTCAGGGAACTAAGATTCCACATGCTGTGGGGGCAACTAAGCCCGCATGCCACAACTACTGAGCCCGCGCACCTCAACTAGAGAGCCTGCGTGCCGCAAACTACAGAGCCCATGCGCTCTGGAGCCCACGCGCCATAACTAGAGAGAGAAAACCTGCGGGCCGCAACTAGATAGAAGCCTGTGCGCCACAACGAAGAGCCGGCATGCTGCAACTAAGAGCCAGCACAGCCTAAATAAATAAATAAATAATTAAAAAAATGAACATAAACTCACAAGCTGCAGTATGTGCTCTTGAGGCAGGAGATAGATGGGCCCCAGGCTGAGCAGCTGGAGTTTGTCCCCTGTGGACAGATACTCCAAGAAGAGGAGGAGGAGCTGAGCCCTGCCCAGATAAGAGACCACATGTTTCTCATTCTCAAGGTCAAAGAGACCTTCCCAACTACACATGTGCAGAAAGCCTCCTTGGGGGTCAAAAAGGGAATGATGTCAACCTACCCATAGGCCTCTTCACCAGAATCCATCTCGGCTAAGAGATGTGTGCACACACATGGGAGGACTCTGAGATGAACCAAATATGGACTCAGAACCAGGCAAAGCAAGATGACTGGCCAGAGGAAACCCGGAAGAAATGTCCCATATAAGTGATTCAAACTACCATGAGGGCGCGACTCTCTCTCTGAGCCCGCCTGTGTGTCTATCCACCTGTACTCTTTCTCCTCCTATAAACACTTTACTTGTTTCACTACTTGCCGTCATTGTGGGAATTCATTTCTACAAAGCCGAAGGGCCAGGGCTTTGTCACTGGTCACGGGTCTAGTGGCTAGGATTCGGTGCTCTCACTGCGGCAGCCTGACATCAATCTCTGGCCGGGAACTGAAATCCTGCTTCAAGCCTCTGCAGGCCAAGGCCACCCGAGATCACTCTGAAGAACATGAACACAGAAATAGGAGAGCACATGACAGCTAGATCTAGTCTAGACTGGGTGGGGAAGGGAGGTCAAAGAACACTTCTTTACGGAAGACATGTGTGAGCTAAGATCTAAAGGATGCACAGAAGTTAACTAGGTGAAGAGTGGGGGGAAGAGTTGTTTAGGTCACTGGAGTGGCATGTGCAAAGGCCTTGCAGGGAAGGAGTACAGAATTCAAGTCACTAAGAAGACCAGTGTGACTGGAGCATGGCGATAAAGGGGAGAGTGCAAAGCAATGAGGCCAGAATGATAGGCAGTGACTGGAGCAAGCAGACAGCCTTATAGAACACATGAAGGGTTTGAGACTTGATCCAAACAACAGTGAGAGCTACTGAGTGGTTATAAGATGGCAGTAACAGTGGTTCTTCTCATGTGCTCACCTAGCTGTGGAGTGGGTACAGGGTTTCTCACACAAACACCTTGTAATTTGCCCAATTTTTCAAGCTCACTCTAAAACAAGGATATCATTCATCCAGCCATTCATTCAATGAATATTTATTAAGAGGCTCCAATTTAGAACGAATATATGATTCAGAGATTAAATGAGTGAATGAGCCTGCACCGAGCAATCTAATAGGTCCTGGAGAGACCCAGAGACAGGTCTCCTGTTCTTGATCTGCTCACGGTCTAGTTAGGGAGGTAGACATGAGAAAAAGACACCCTTTCGAGCCAGAGACATATGAACAATGTGCTTTAGACGTGGAGAGAAGGAGTATCTAATTCTGTGAGGGCCAAATTACACACATTGGAAGTAAGATGAGCTTGAGAAGTTGACAGTTCTGATTCCGAACTGAAAGCACCTGTCATACCTGACACTGATGGCTGAGTGGGTAGCTAGCTGGGCTGACGACAGGCTAGAAAGGGGAAGCAAACAAGGGGGAGAGATCCAGCGTACCTTCCTGTATGGAAGTCCATCTCCAAGTCACAGATCCGTTCAGAATTCAGCTATTTTCTTGGATTCCTATTGTTTTGGGATGTTCTTTGTGCATCCTCTAGTGGAAACCATAGTATGTGAGAAGATATCTATACTTCAAAATAGATATTTCAGATTCTCTCAAAGCTCGTGAAGAGGCCCATATAAGAATGTTCCCTTTTTTATAAATTTATTTTATTTATTTATTTGGCTGTGTTGGGTCTTCATTTCTGTGTGAGGGCTTCCTCTAGTTGCGGCGAGCGGGGGCCACTCTTCATCGCGGTGTGTGGGCCTCTCACTGTCATGGCCTCTCTTGTTGCGGAGCCCAGGCTCCAGATGCGCAGGCCCAGTAGTTGTGGCTCATGGGCCCAGTTGCTCCGCGGCATGTGGGATCCTCCCAGACCAGGGCTCGAATCTGTGTCCCCTGCATCGGCAGGCAGATTCTCAACCACTGCGCCATCCGGGAAGCCCAAGAATGTTTCTTTTTTAGAAAAAAAGATGAAATAAAATCAAAAGATGGGGCTTCCCTGGTGGCGCAGTGGTTGAGAGTCCGCCTGCCGATGCAGGGGGCACGGGTTCGTGCCCCGGTCTGGGAGGATCCCACATGCCGCGGAGCGGCTGGGCCTGTGAGCCATGGCCGCTGAGCCTGCGCGTCCAGAGCCTGTGCTCCGCAACGGGAGAGGCCACAACAGTGAGAGGCCCGCGTACCGCAAAAAAAATCAAAAGATCATGGAGCTTCATTTTGCTTTTAACTGGCGTTTAAAATGATACAATAGGCAAACAAAAGGCCATTTTCCCAATTACAATATGGATGGACTTGAGAATGAAGGTTGGATAACTATAACCCCCTGTTCTAGAGATTTTTATGGGGACTCCGTTTTTCTGAAAGTCCTGATTTGTCCGTAATAGAAAGAGGGCACCTAAGTGCTGCCGGTGTCAGCAGTATCACCTGAGAGAACTGTTTTGCTCAGCCCCACACTGCACGCAACCAGATGTTCTGAGTGGTGCTGTGCACATTTGCCACGGACCAGGAAAGAGCCTCACCAGGATTCTGAACTCTCCACATTCGGTCCCACTGGGCCATTATGTTCACTTCAACAGGTCAGTCTGAAGATTCAGTTGGACCGTCTTAGTGCTCTTTCAAGGATATGGCTCATTTTCGCCTTTGCTGATGGCCTTTGATTCCCATATTCCCTTTGTTTGCAGATTTAATCTGCCAGTGAGCTTTGTTCTCCACCAAGCAATAAAAAACTTTTGTAAAGAAATGCATTATAAGCTCTATTCAGTATTCATGTTCTTGGCAAATAAAGTTGGCAATTCTTATTATTAGATGAGGCTCTTCTAAGGTGAGGATTAAAAGATGTTAAATTATAAATCCCAAATTCAGCTCTGGTGCTCTCATTCCTACACCTCATCCCTGCCCGGAAATCCCAAATTCCTAACAATATCCATGTCAGCAAACTTTCCTTCAATAGCAGTTCCCAAAGGTACTGTCCCTTTTATTGTTAGAATTACAAGCATATTCTTCCTATGCTGAATACAATTATTTATCTAGTGGCTGCCCAACAACTTATAGGTATTTGGTTAAACCTTATGAAATTAGTAAATAGCAGCATCAATTTTAAATAGTTCAACTTAATACTAAGTCCTGTGGCACAAAGCCAGTTTAGAAGGTCAAATTTGAAGTATGTAAGTTATTTGGATAGCATCCAGAGAGGTCAAATGCTCTTCATTTGACCTTTTGAAAAAATGACAGAAGATTGATTGGGATGATTGGATCCTTTCTCCTTGTAAAGTACCCAGACAAGGCTGGGCACAAAGCAGACTCTTAGAAGATGTTTCTTCTACTAAGTAGGAGAATCTATTTAACATTAGTCATATTTACAATTGAAAGGGTATAGAGGTAACTTGAGAACATTGCTTAAAGCCCTTTGCATTGCTAACTGAATTAAAATAACAGTAACAAATAACAAGAACAAAGGAAAAGATAAATATACAGGCCTCATCTGCAAGCAAAGGCAACTACCTACTCTTGATGGAAATGAATTCTCATAAGAGTTGAATATTGTCCTAGAGCTCATTTATATTTCTGTCATGATTCAATAAGTTCCAAGAGTGAAACTACATTTCACATGGCCCACGTGAGCCCTGGCACATCTAATCTACAATCTCCGCTTTTAATTTACATCTGAAAAATGAATGAATGAGCAACTACAGGGATATAAAAGGCAGGGTCACATAAACACAGTGCATAATTCTATTACACCTGATACCCAGCTCTGAACACATAAACTCCATTACATGTGCTGGCTTTGTATCAAAGAGGGTACACCAAACTGCTTTCTCATCCCACGGCAGATATGCGAAATCGGTCAAATAATAGCATTCAGCCCAACCCACTGCCTTGATCATATATATATATATATATATATAAATATATATATTTTTTTTCTAAAACCAAGTTTCATTTTAATAGCATTCCTTTTTAACTTAAGCAAAGCAAAATGGAAATAACACTGGAACAGATGCAAGAGTATGGTGAAAATGTCTTCTTGGACAAAGCTATTTTAATGAAAGCAACACTCCATGCAGTCTCCCTGATTCCTCCTCAGCATTCAACCATCCAAATTAGATTCCCTTCACTGGCTGTCTTCATCAGATTTCATGAAACTGGAGACTATCCAAAAGAAATAAAAGGTGAGGGTTTTCCTTAAAGCGGGGTGCTAGGTTTTGAACACAAACATTCAGATTAAGTGAAGGAACTTGATTAAACCCACAATTCAAGATAATGATGAACTGAATGCTGGCACTCAGCTGCCTGACACACTTTAGCATGTGAATTAAATTTTCTGTTAGCTAACGCACTTAAAAAAAAACTGTATTCAAACATCTCCCTTCAGGGAATTGGCTGTATGTGGAACTAACAGACCCTTGGGTCGACATGGAGCTTGGCTTGCAATTTCTGCGTGTGCTGGAAAAGTGAGTTTATTGCATTATATTAAAATGGACACTGGGAGACTTATTTGAACATATGACACTCTAATGGGCATGTCTATTTAATCATATGTGCCATCACTCAAATATATACAGGTGTACCAGCAGTTATTTTCATGAGCGATAATACCAAAAAGGGATGTGTACGGCCAGATGCTAAGGAAGGCACTTCAAATAAGGGGGTGAGTTCATGTGGCACTGATACGGAAAGAGCTGTCATGATGTATGACATGAATCCTCCTAAGCACATTCACAACTCTGTAGCAAAATGTTTTCCATAAAACCTTCATTCCACAAATAGAATTAAAAAATGAGATGGTAGCATATGGCCATGTAAATTTTAATTCAAGCCACATGTCTTCAACAATGCCAGTGTGGATGGGCTAAAGATGATGCAAATGGGGAAAGGTATACTATTAAGTTGGCTACCTCACAACACCCAGATGACCCAGCGATTCCAGAGCCACTGTGTGACTACCCAAAGGAAAAATATGATCAGAATCTAATTTCAGCCTTCTTATTCACAGTCTATAGACATAAGATTTTACATAGCTTAAATATCACAAGATGCATAGGGAGACCTAAGTGCTTTATAAATCACATAAGGACAAACGGGAAGCAAACCAATTATAAAGATGGTGGAGACCAGATGATTTCCAATTATTGATACTGCACGGTCGTGTTGGGAGATGGCTTGAGATGGATTTGTGAAGGAAATTAGGTATAAATGATGACGTCTTAAAGAGTTTAGTTAGCTGGAGAGTACCTACCTTTTGAATACATTCCTTTTTTTTTTAAAGCACTGTACTGCATAGTTTACATATATACATGGTATCATAGTTATTGCCATTTTGAGATGAAGACAATTAAAGCTCAGTGATGAAATAATTTCCCTAAAGTCACAAAGTTAGTTAAGTGCCTGAATAGAGATGTGAGTTCAAAGGCTATCTCATCTGATTCCAAAGCCTGTTCTTTTTCTACACAAGTGTTCACAAAGGTAGTCTTTCATGTATCACCTTTATAACTTTTACCAGACCATGTACCATGTGTGTTATAATCTACTTAATATTTTTCTCTAATTCATAGATTTACACTTCATAGAATATTTATGTTAAAAGAAAGATTTATAATATTTTTTTTTTATTTTTTTAATAATATTATTAATGGAAAATATCATTTGCCATAAGCAGAAGGCAACTGAAAAATTAATGAAATTCTGGCTAAACACCGTTGCCTACCCAAAGCTCAGAACCTGGGGTCTGCCTTTTCCTTATAAGGAGGGCTCAGACAGTAAAGAATTAAAACACCAAAATGAGACTTTTCTCTTGATGTAAACAGAAGAACTGAAAGAGAACTAAAATGGGAATTCTGTTACTGTCCTGTGATACAGCCTTATCTGATGTGTGTGGCCCATGTGGTTATACCACTTGGAGTCGCTCTGCCTGCCACCTGTGGCCAGCTGGTCACGCCTGGGGAAGGAAACGTCATTGGCTGACCATTTTTGGTAAGGAAGACAGAAGGAAATTGATTGGATCCTATCTTTTTTTCAAATCAAAATTCAGCTCAAAAGAAACTAGATCTCTGTTTCCATGTATGATTCAATTAAATTTTATATATCACAGATCTCAGAGCAAACTAAAAATTAAACACAGGGCCAAATTCTTACAGGACACCAATGTCCCACGGCCTTGTCCTAGAGCATACTGAGTCTAGGAACTGTTGAGTATCCTTTGCCATGCTTCCTGGTTAAACTATTGCAGGACATCATCATGCGAGCCTCACTGGACCCCTCCTCCTTACAAAACTTCTTGGAGAAGATAGGCTAGAAGTTCTTAGGACCTTGCCTATTCCTGAGCAAAGCTGACTCAAAGAAAGGCCGCTTGAGGCCAAAAGTCATTTCTCAGCATAATTCTGTCCTGATTTTCTCCTTACTTCTCTAAAAAGTACAGAATGACAGAATGGCTATTAGAGTACCAGGAGCATCACCATAAAATACTAAAAAACTGACACCATGTATCAAACAGAATAACCAAGAGATATTTCTACATCCCTATCTCAAAAGTATTTTGTTTCCTAATCTTCTATACTTGACTCCTTAGCATATTTAACAAGTATATAAACTTCTGCAAAAATAAAAAAAATATTTTGGTTTTCTGTATGCATGTACTATGTTTTCCCAGAAAAACCTACATTCATGTGTACATATTCAAACCTACTATGTAGTAACACACACACACACACTCACACACACATACACAAGCTGTTTGTCTCAAAAAACTGAATTTCAGTAGCAGAGATGGCAATAGATCCTAAGTGAGAAATACACTGAAAATGGAAGAAATACAAATTCAGGTCATGTCAGGAAAATAGGATTTTCCTATGGTGATAAAATTATATATGAGGCAAGACTATTTAGAAAAATGCACCAGGGCTTCCCTGGTGGCACAGTGGTTGAGAATCTGCCTGCCAATGCAGGGGACACGGGTTCGAGCCCTGGTCTGGGAAGATCCCACGTGCCGTGGAGCAACTAGGCCCATGAGCCACAACTACTGAGCCTGCGCATCTGGAGCCTGTGCTCCACAACAAGAGAGGCCACGATAGTGAGAGGCCCGCGCACCGCGATGAAGAGTGGCCCCCGCTCGCCGCAACTAGAGAAAGCCCTCGCACAGAAACGAAGACCCAACAAAGCCAAAAATAAATAAAATTAAAAAAAAAATGCACCAGACTCACCGCAAAAAAACAATTTAAATGTCACCCTGGGAGAAACACAGTATTAACTGGCAAAGAAGCTTGATAATCTACAAGCCCTCTACTTACTCTGAATATTTATATTTGGAGAAATACATGTTTATTTTAGAATTAGGAGAGCATATTGCTTGTATCTTAAAATTTTCAGGAGCCAGCAACTAGTTTAATTATTATCAGAGTTCCCTGACCAAACTATCACTTCAAAAAAAGTGGTTTGCACACACATCACACCCTCCTCTTTGCAATGTAAGGCTGGGCCCAGCACCTGGCACATGAACATTACCGAATGAAAACCATGGTACGTAAGTTAGTATATAGGTGAGGTCTTGCTCTTAAATATAATATAATTTGGCCAGATTTTGGAAATATGAAGAAAGATTTGACTTGAATGACAATCCATTCACCTCCCTCCAACAAGGTGTCAATATAGCACTAATGATGCTTTCTCAAATATTTTTAATATACTATCCACGCACTTCCTTAGTTGACACAATTATATCAACAGCTTTAGGAAATTCAATTGCTCTGATTTTCTAAAGCTAAATATTCATTTAAAAGGAAAAGCATGGCCGTATGATATTTCATCATACACTCATGATTCAATCATCATTTTGCTCTATTTTAGTGAAATGTCCTCAAGACAACTGAAACTGAAGCCTAAAATGTTAATGTGGAACAGGAACAAACTTACTTTTCGGTAAAGGTATGATTTTTAAAAACTATAAACAATTTTTTAACTATGTAGATAATGCTCACTGTAGGAGAATGATCATTTATTATGCAGGTAGTGTGCACTGCAGAAAAACTAAAAAATGCAAACGTGCAAAAGAGAAGAAACTAAAAATTACTAGTCACCTGATTGTGTCAACATAAACACTGTTTTCATGTTGGCAAGTAACCTTCTAGTATCCCTATGACTACATGTAATATATACTGGTTACAACTAAGATTTGTTTTTCTCAAATTAAAAAAAAAAATCAATTTATTTACACTAACAAAACCCAAAACAGTTCACCTATTTCTCCCACTACCCACCCTCTGCCCCTGGCAACCACAGTTCTCTGTATCTATGGGGTTAGTTTTATATATGTATATATATATGTGTGTGTGTGTGTGTATATATATATATATATATATACACACACACACACACATATATGCATGTGTGTGTGTGTGTGTGTGTGTGTGTATTCCACATATAAGAGAGATCATATGGTATTCGTCTTTCTCTAACTTATTTCACTTGGCATAATGCCCTCGAGGTCTGTCCACATTGTCCCAAATGGCAAGGTTTAATTCTTTTTTATGAATGAATACTATTCAAATATATATACAATTTCCTTATCAATTTATCCATCGATGGACACTTAGGTTGTTATTTACCCATCGATGGACGCTTAGGATGTTTCCTTACCTTGGCTATTGTAAATAATTCCACTATGAACATAGGTGTGCAGATATCTTTTCAAATTAGTTTTTCTTTTCTTTGGATAAATACCCAGAATTGAAATTGCTGGATCATATGGTAGTTCTATTTTCAATTTTTTGAGGAACTTCCATACTATTTTCCATAGAGGCTACACCAATTTACATTCCCACCAACCGTGCATGAGGGTTCCCTTTTTTTGGCATCCTCGCCAACACTTGTTATTTCTAGTCTTTTTGATAATAGCCTTTCTAACAGGTGTGAAGTGATATCTCATTGTGGTTTTTTTGTTTTTTTGCAGTACGCAGGCCTCTCACTTTTGTGGCCTCTCCCATTACGGAGCACAGGCTCCGGACGCACAGGCTCAGCAGCCATGGCTCACGGGCCCAGCCGCTCCATGGCATGTGGGATCTTCCTGGACTGGGGCACGAACCCGCGTCCCCTGCATTGGCAGGCAGACTCTCAACCACTGCGCCACCAGGGAAGCCCCTCACTGTGGTTTTGATTTGCAGTTCCCTGATAATTAATGATGTAGAGCATCTTTTCATGTACCTGTATGTCTTCTTTAGAAAAATGTCTGTTCAGATCTTCTGCTCATTTTTAAAATTGAATTATTTGGGCGTTTTTGCTCTTAAGTTGCATGAATTCTTTATATATTTTGGATATTAGCCTCATTAGATATATGACTTGCAAATATTCTCCCATTTGGTAGGTTGCTTTTTCATTTTGTTAATGGTTTCCTTTGCTGTGAAGAAGCTTTTAGCTTGGTGTAGTCACTTATTTATTTTTGCTTTTGTTGCTTTTGCTTTTGGTGTCAAATTTTAAAAAGTCATCAACAAGACCTATGTCAAGGAGGTTACTGCCTATGTTTTATGGTTTCAGGTCTGACATTCAAGCCTTTAATTCATTTTGAGTCAGATTCTGTGTATGCTGTAAGACAGTGGTCCAGTTCATTATTTTGCATGTGGCCATCCAATTTTCCCAACACCGTTTATTGAAAAGATTGTCCTTTTCCTATTGTATATTCTTGGCTCCTTTGTTGTAAATTAATTGACCATAAGTGTGTGAGTTTATTTCTGGGCTCTCTGTATTCTGTTCCTTTGAACTATGTGTCTGTTTTTATGCTAATAAGATCCCGTTGTAATTACTATAGCTTTGTAATAGATTTTGAAATCAGGGAGCATGATGACTCCAGCTTTCTTTCTTCTTTCTCAAGATTGCTTTAGCTATTTGGGGTCTTTTATAGTTCCCTACAAATTTTAGGATGTTTTTGTTCTATTTCTGTGAAAAATGCCATTGGAATTTTGATAGGGATTGCAATGAATCTGTAGAGTGCTTTGGGTAGCATGGTAATTTTAGCAATATTAATTCTTCCTATCATAAGCATGAAATATTTTTCCATTTATTTGTGTCTTCTTCAATTTCTTTCATTAATGTCTTGTAGTTTTCAACATACAGATCTTTCATCCCTTTGGTTAAATTTAATCCTAAATATTCTATTCTTTTTGATGCAATTGTTTTCTTAAATTCTCTTTCTGATAGTTCTTTGTTAGTGTGTAGAAATTCAACAGAGTTTTATGTATTGATTTTGTATCCTGAAAATTTACTGAATTCATTTATTAGTTCCAACAGTTTTTTGATGGAGTCTTTAGGATTTTCTATATGTAATAGCATTCAACTTCAAATAGTGACAATTTTACTTTTTCCTTTCCAATTTGGATTCCTTTTATTTCTTTTTCTTGCCTAATTGCTCTGGCTAGGGCTTCCAATACCATGTTGAATAAAAGTGGTAAGAATGTGTACATATGTACAATCCTTGTCTTGTTCTGGATCTTAGTGGAAAAGCTTTCAGCTTTTCACCATTGAGTGTGATGTTAGCTGTAGGCTTGTCACATATGACCTTTATTACATTGAGGTAAGTTCCCTCTATACCCACTTTGTTGAGAGTTTTTATCGTGAATGGATGTTGAATTTTGTCAAAAGCTGTTTCTGCATCGCTTGAGATGATCATATGATTTTCATCCTTCATTTTGTTAATGTGATGTATCACACTGACTGATTTATGGATGTTGAAGCATCCCTGCATCCCTGGAATAAATCCCTCTTGATTGTGGTGTATTACTGTATTGCTAAATTTGGTTTGCTAATATTTTGTTGAGAATTTCCACATCTCTGTTCATCAGGGATACTGGCCTGTAATTTTCTTTCCTTGAGCCATCCTTGTCTGGTTTTGGTTTCAGGGTAATGCTGGCCTTGTAAAATGAGTTTGGAAGAGTTCTGGTTCAAGATGGTGACAAGCCCTAAACACATTTGGCTTTGAAAAACAACAAGGCTTGTGTTCCGAGACCTACAAGACTCTAGCCATCTGAGAAGCCATTCTTAAAGGGCTCAAGTGCTTGGACTCACCTATCCCTGGGCCCACTTCAGAGGCAGCCGATGGCACCCAGACTTAGTAAAGGAGGCTCACCTGCTAATATAAAAGCATTGGTCTGAGGGGCAGGCATCTAATTCAACACACACATCTAGGAGTCTGCTGGAACAATCTCTGGGATGGAGACTGGTGGGCACTGTATTTGCATTCTCCCTTTGTTGTGCTCCAGAGCACCAGTGTCCCCTGAAGGGGATCTTTTGCAAGTATCTGGTGCCCCAGTTTTTAAGACTGTCACCTAGGGGATGGCTCTTGACTGCCCACCCTGGAAGCCAGGGGAGCTTGAGTTCCTGGTCCCATGGGGGTATAATAATTGATGTCACTCAGAAAGGAGTTAATATCCCTGTCTGTTGCCCCAATTTTTGTGACTGCTGCCAGGGGACAACCCTACATTGCCTGGCACTGGTGTCCACTGGGACTTACACTCGTGGGTCCCCTAGGATTGGGACCAATGGAAAAAGTGCTCTTAAACAGCTATGACATCCAGGGCACAGCAAGAAGTAGCAGGCTCAGGAGCTTGGTCTTTCTGTGAAGAAGGCCTTCTAGCTGATGATCATGACTGTGGCCTGAGGGAAAGGCTTCTGGCTAGGCATACACCTTGGGGCCACTCTAATCCTTCCCAGAGACCTCAGAGGGTGGGCACTAACTCTGCACTCACCCTCTGCCACACTCCAGAGTGTCAGAGTCTCCTGGAGGGGAGCTTTACATGCACCTGGTATCCTGGTTTTGTGTTTGGTGCCCTGGTTTTTGTGACTGCTGCCCAGGGAATGCCCATTGATCATTTACCTCTGGTGGCCAGTGAGGCTTATGCTACAGTCTCACAGGACTGTATATATTTGAATACTTTTAAAAGCTGATGCCTGAGTGTCTGACTTTCAGTCAAACTGAATGTAGGTGCTGAATGCCTTCCCTCTGGGACATTGAGAGGTGCTGGCACATCCTCAACTACTTGGAGCTATTAAAAATATAAAAGACTGCTTGGATAAGCACAGAGTTTTGGGAGACAACCATGAGCTGAGGCAGGGTTGAATGAGAACGTTCATCTCCTACACAAGGCCACTCCTTCAAGATGGGAAGAAGTGGTTGTTTCATCTACTGTATAGAAACCACCATAAAGAATCAAAGAGAGGAATATGTTCCAAATGAAAGAATAAGATAAGACCTTAATGAAATGGAGATAATAATTTACCAGATAAAAAGTTCAAAATATTTGTTATAAAGATACTCACTGAACTGGAGAGAAGAATGAATGAACACAGTGAGAATTTCAACAAAAAGATGGAAAATATAAGAAAGTACCAAATGGAAGTCACAGAGCTAAAGAATACAAAAACTAAACAAAAAATACACTAGAGGAGTTTAAGAGCAGACTAGATGAAGGAGAAGAAAGGATCAGTTAACTCAAAGAAGGCAGTAAAACTCACTCAACCAGAGCAGCAAAAGGAAAAAAGAATGAAAAAAAGTGAAAATAGCTTAAGAGACTTATGGAATAACATCAAATGGACTAATATTCACATCATAGGGCTCCCAGAAAGAGAAGAGAGAAAGGGGCAGAAATCTCATTTGAAGTAATGATGACTGAAAACTTCCCTAACCCGGGGAAGGAAACAGACATCCAGATCTAGGAAGCCCAAAGAGTTCCAAATAAAAGGATGCCAAAAAGATCCACACCAAAACACATTATAATTAAAACATCAAAAGTTAAAAGACAAGGAGAGAATATTAAAAGCAGCAAGAGAAAAACAGCCTGTTAGGTACAAAGGAACCCCCATAAAGCTAGCAGCAGATTTTTCAGCAGAAACTTTGCAGACCAGAAGGCAGTGGCATGAAATATTCAAAGTGCTGAATGAAAAAAACTTCTAACCAAGAATACTCTATTTGGCAAAGTTGTTGTCAGAAGTGAAGAAGAGATAGAGTTTTCCAGACAAGAAAAAGCTAAAGGAGTTCATCACCACTAAAGCAGCCTTACAAGAAATGTTAAATGAATGCCTTTAAGTTGAAAAGAAAGGGAACTGATTAGTAACAAGAACACATATAATACAATAAATCTTACTGGAAAGGTCAATATATAGTAAAGGTAATGGATTAATCATTTATAAAGCTAGTTTGAAAGTTAAACAAAAATAGTTAAAATAACTATGATTAAAATAATCAGTTAAGGTGTACACAAGATAAAAAGATGAAAAAAACCCCATAAAACATGGGAGGGGAGAGTAATAATGTTGAACTTTACAGTGGAATCAAACTTAAGTTGTTATCAACTTAAAATAGACTGTGATAAATATAAGTTGTTATACGTAAGCTTCATGGTAACCAAAAAGCAAAAATCTGTAGTAAATATACAAAAGATAAAGAAAGAAATACAAATATACCACTAAAGAAAGTCATCAAACCACAAAGGAAGAGAGCAAGAGGAAAAGAAAGGAACAGAGAGGAACCACAAGAAAGCCAGAAAACAATAAACAGAATGGCAATAAGCACATACTTATCAATAATTACGTTAATTATAAATGGATTAAAATCTCCAATCAAAGACATAGAGTAGATGAATGGCTAAAAAGAAGAAGACATGTCTATACACTGCCTACAAGAGACTTGCTATATCTTTTTTTTTAACTTTTTTAATAATAACATTTTTCACATCTTTATTGGAGTATAATTGCTTTACAATGGTGTGTTAGTTTCTGCTTTATAACAAAGTGAATCATTATGCATACACATATACCCCATTTCTCTTCCCGCTTGCGTCTCCCTCCCACTCTCCCTATCCCACCCTTCTAGTTGGACACAAAGCACGGAGCTAATCTCCCTGTGCTATGCAGCTGCTTCCCACTAGCTATCTGTTTTACATTTGGTAGTGTATGTATGTCCATGTCAGTCTCTCACTTTGTCCCAGCTTACCCTTTGCCCTCCCTGTGTCCTCAAGTCCATTCTCTATGTCTGCATCTTTATTCCTGTCCTGCCCCTAGGTTCTTCAGAACTTTTTTTTTTTTTTAGATTCCATATATATGTGTTAGTATATGGTATTTGTTTTTCTTACTTCACTCTGTATGACAGGCTCTAGGTCCATCCACCTCACTACAAATAACTCAATTTCATTTCTTTTTATGGCTGAATAATATTCCATTGTATATATGTGCCACATCTTCTTTATCCATTCATATGTTGATGGACATTTAGGTTGCTTCTATGTCCTGGCTATTGTAAATAGAGCTGCAATGAATATCGTGGTACATGACTCTTTGAATTATCGTTTTCTCAGGGTATATACCCAATAGTGGGATTGCTGGGTCATATGGTAGTTCTATTTTTAGTTTTTTAAGAAACCTTCACACTGTTCTCCATAGTAGCTGAATCAACTTACATTCCAACCAACAGTGCAAGAGGGTTCCCTTTTCTCCACACCCTCTCCAGCATTTACTGTTTGTAGATTTTTTGATGATGGCCATTCTGACCGGTGTGAGGTGATACCTCATTGTAGTTTTGATTTGCATTTCTCTAATGATTAGTGATATTGAGAATCCTTTCATGTGTTTGTTGGCAATCCGTATATCTTCTTTGGAGAAATGTCTATTCAGGTCTTCTGCCCATTTTTGGATTGGGTTGTTTGTTTTTTGATATTGAGCTGCATGAGCTGCTTGTATATCTTGGAGATGAATCCTTTGTCAGTTGCTTCATTTGCAAATATTTTCTCCCATTCTGAGGGTTGTCTTTTGGTCTTCTTTATGGTTTCCTTTGCTGTGTAAAAGCTTTAAAATTCATTAGGTCCCATTTGTTTATTTTTGTTTTCATTTCCATTTCTCTAGGAGGTGGGTCAAAAAGGATCTTGCTATGATTTACGTCATAGAGTCTTCTGCTTATGTTTTTCTCTAAGAGTTTGATAGTGTCTGGCCTTACATTTAGGTCTGTAATCCATTTTGAGTTTATTTTTGTGTATGGTGTTAGGGAGTGTTCTAATTTCATTCTTTTACATGTAGGTGTCCAGTTTTCCCAGTACCACTTATTGAAGAGACTGTCTTTTCTCCATTGTATATCCTTGCCTCCTTTATCAAAAACAAGGTGACCATATGTGCGTGAGTTTTTCTCTCGGCTTTCTATCCTGTTCCATTGATCTATATTTCTGTATTTGTGCCAGTATCATACTGTCCTGATGATTGTAGCTTTGCAGTAAAGTCTGAATTCAGGGAGTCTGATTCCTCCAGCTCCATTTTTCTTTCTCAAGATTTCTTTGGCTATTTGGGGTCTTTTAAGTTTCCATACAAACTGTGAAATTTTTGGTTCTAGTTCTGTGAAAGATGCCATTGGTAGTGATAGGGATTGCACTGAATCTGTAGATTGCTTTGGGTAGTATAGTCATTTTCACAATGTTGATTCTTCCAATCCAAGAACATGGTATATCTCTCCATTTGTTTGTATCATCTTTAATTTCTTTCATCAGTGTCTTATAGTTTTCTGCATATAGGTCTTTTGTCTCCTTAGTTAGGTTTATTCCTAGGTATTTTATTCTTTTTGTTGCAATGGTAAATCGGAGTGTTTCCTTAATTTCTCTTTCAGATTTTTTATCATTAGTGTATAAGAATGCAAGAGATTTCTGTGCATTAATTTTGTACCCTGTTACATTACCAAATTCATTGATTAGCTCTAGTAGTTTTCTGGTAGCATCTTTAGGAGTCTTTATGTATAGTATCATGTCATCTGCAAACATGACAGTTTTACTTCTTCTTTCTGATTTGGATTCCTTTTATTTCTTTTTCTTCTCTGATTGCTGTGGCTAAAACTTCCAAAACTGTGTTGAATAACAGTGGTGAGAGTGGGCAACCTTGTCTTGTTCCTGATCTTAGTGGAAATGGTTTCAACTTTTCACCATTGAGAACGATGTTGGCTGTGGGTTTGTCATATATGGCCTTTATTATGTTGAGGTAAGTTCCCTCTATGCCTACTTTCTGGAGGGTTTTTATCGTAAATGGCTGTTGAATTTTGTCACAAGCTTTTTCTGCATCTACTGAGATGATCATATGGTTTTTATCCTTCAATTTGTTAATATGGTGTATCACACTGATTGATTTATGTATACTGAAGAATCCTTGCATTCCTGGGATAAACCCCACTTGATCACGGTGTATGATCCTCTTAATGTGCTGTTGGATTCTGTTTGCTAGAATTATGTTGAGGATGTTTGCATCTATGTTTGTCAGTGATATTGGCCTGTAGTCTTTTTTTGTGACATCTTTGTCTGGTTTTGGTATCAGGGTGATGGTGGCCTTGTAGAATGAGTTTGGGAGTGTTCCTCCCTCTGCTATATTTTGGAAGAGTTTGAGAAGGATAGGTGTTAGCTCTTCTCTAAATGTTTGATAGAATTCACCTGTGAAGCCATCTGGTCCTGGGTTTTTGTTTGTTGGAAGAGTTTTAATCACAGTTTCAATTTCAGTGTTTGTGATTGGTTTCTATTTTATGTTTCTTCCTGGTTCAGTCTCGGAAGGTTGTGCTTTTCTAAGAATTTGTCCATTTCTTCCAGGTTGTCCACTTTATGGGCATATAGTTGTCCACTATGGGCATATAGTTGCTTGTAGTAATCTCTAATGATCCTTTGTATTTCTGCAGTGTAGGTTGTTACTTGTCCTTTTTCATTTCTAATTCTATTGATTTGAGTCTTCTCCCTTTTTTTCTTGATGAGTCTGGCTAATGGTTTATCAATTTTGTTTATGTTCTCAAAGAACCAGCTTTTAGATTTATTCATCTTTGCTATTGTTTCCTTCATTTCTTTTTCATTTATTTCTGATCTGATCTTTATGATTTCTTTCCTTCTGCTAACTTTGGGGTTTTTTTGTTCTTCTTTCTCTAATTGCTTTAGGTTTAAGGTTAGGTTGTTTATTTGAGATGTTTCTTGTTTCTTGAGGTAGGATTGTATTTTTATAAACTTCCCTCTTAGAACTGCTTTTGCTGCATCCTATAGGTTTTGGGTCGTGGTGTTTTCATTGTCATTTGTTTCTAGGTATTTTTTGACTTCCTCTTTGATTTCTTCTGTGATCTCTTGGTTATTTAGTAGTGTACTGTTTAGCCTCCACGTGTTTGTATGTTTTACAGATTTTTTCCTGTAATTGATATCTAGTCTCAAAGAGACTCACTTTAGATTTAAGGACACACAGAGACTGAAAGTGAAAGGAAGGAAGAAGATATTCCATGCAAATAGAAATGAAAAGAAAACGGGAATAGCTATACTTATATCAGACAAAATAGACTTTAAAACAAAGACCGTACTAAGAGACAAAGAAGGCCATTACATAATGATAAAGGGGTCAATCCAACAAGAAGATATAACATTTGTAAATATTTACATAACCAACATAGGAGCACCTAAGTGTACAAAGCAAATATTAACAGATCTAAAGAGAGAAATAGAGAAGAATACAATAATAATAGGAGACTTTAATACCCCACTACATCAATGTATTGATCATACAGACAGAAAATCAGTAAGGCAACATCAGCTTTCAATGACACTTTAGACCATATGTACTTAACAGGTATTTAAGAGTGTTCCATCCAAAAGCAACAGAATACATATTCTGCTCAAGTGCACATGGAACATTTTCCAAGATAGATCATATGTTAGGCCACAATAGAAGTCTTAATAAATTTAAAAGGACTGAAATGATCATCAAGTATCTTTTCCAACCACAATGGTATGAAACTAGACATTAATTACATGAAGAAAATTGGATCCACAAATATGTGGAGATTAAACAACATGATAGTGAACAACCAATGGGTCAAAAAAGAAATCAAAAGAGATATAAAAAATACCTTGAGACAAATGAAATGTAATATACCAAAATTTATGGGATGCAGCAAAAGCAGTTCTAAGAGGGAAGTTCATAGTGATAAATGTGTATCTCAAGAAACAAGAAAAGTCTCAAATAAGTAACCTAACTTTACCCCTGAAGGAACTAGAAAAAGAAGAACAAATGAAGCCCCATGTTAGTAGAAGGAAGGAAATAACAAAGATTGGAGCAGAAAAAAATGAAATAGAGACTAAAAAGACAATAGAAAAGGTCAATGAAACTAAAAGTTAGTTCTTTGAAAAGATAAACAAAACTGACAAACTCTGAGCTAGTTTTCCCAGGAAAAAAAAGAGAGGACACAAATGAATAAAATCTGAAATGAAGGAGGAGATATTAAACTCATACCACAGAAATACAAATGATCATAAGAGACTACAATGAACAACTATACGCTAACAAATTGGACAACCTATAAGAAATGGATAAATTTCTAGTAACACAGAATGTACCAAGACTGAATCATGATGAAATAGAAAATCTGAACAAACCAATTACTTATAAGAAGATAAAATCAGTGATCTAAAACAAAAGTCCAGAAGCAGATGGCTTCACTGGTGAATTCTACCAAAGATTCAAAGAAGAATGAATACCAATCCTTCTCAAACTCTTCTAAAATAAAGACTAAAAATTTAGAAGATTTTTTCTTCTCCATTATAAAAACCTTAGATGCTGGTTTTAGGTAGCTTTGAACACACAGAAAATGTAAAGAAAAAAATAAATGGAACCACTAATACTACCTCTATTTCTTTCTGAGAATCCTAAGGCAGCTGGAAACTCATTCAAGTCTGCAGCTGTCACTCTGAGCTGCCATTTTACAAATACTCATTTCCTTAATTTCATCCTACCCCCTTAGCTCACTCGAAAAGGAAAATAAATGTTGAGGACTGTTCCCTACTTTATTTTTCTTTCTTTATTGAAGTATGGTTGATTTACAATGCTTCAGGTGCACAGCAAAATGATTCAGTTATATATATACATACACACATATATACATATATATATCCTTTTTCAGATTCTTTTCCATTATGAGTTATTAGAAAATATTGAATATAGTTCCCTGTGCTATTCAGTAGGTCCCTATTGTTTATCTATTTTATATATAGTAGTGTGTATCTGTTAATCCCAAATTCCCAATTTATCCCTCCCCCGCTTTTCCCCTTTGGTAACCATAAGTTTGTTTTCAATGTCTGTGAGTCTATCTATGTTTTGTATATAAGTTCATTTGTAACATTTTTTTAGATTCCACATATAAGTGATATCATATCATATTTGTCTTTCTCTGGAGGACTATTCCCTTTGTAGAGGGTTTTCACACCATTTTTATACTTCACATTAAGATAAATAAGGTATAGGGGATAGGAAAAAGAGGTTCCTTCTCACCACAAATCCTAGTCAACAACTCCCCTCTATAATATATTGTACGGTCAGTACTAGTAATTCATACAATAAGTATGTTCAAACTGAATTTTCAACCTCAAAACAAAACCTATCTAGACAAACATATTAAATTCTGGTTGTCCTGGTTGCCTAAGTTTCTCTCATTATATTTCTAATGACCCAAGTCCAAGTTTTAAGTAAAAATTCTTCCACTTCTGGACATTAGCCATCCTTATTCTCATATTATTCCTTGGACTTCCCTGAAAAGTCTTTTGTTGCTATCATAGGCAATCGCCCAGAATCATGAGTGCTGTAAGCCCAGGAAAACTTAAATCTCAGTGTTAATCTTCAATATTTTACTGAACAACTAAAATCCATTTACTTAATGGAAAGTATTACCATGCATGATGCTGTTCCAATTGAGGTTTAATTAATTTGAAGGCAGACTCAACTTTTAAGAGCATAAACATGTATTTTGCTTAAAAAGGAGCCACTACAGTTAAATTCACAGGAATTTTTAAACATCCATCCATAGCCAAATCTGATATGGTTTTATCACTCTGATACTACAGTTACCTGTTTGGATTCTTTGGGAATATTTTTAACCAACAGGGTCTAACAGAGACATGATATTAATGTATCTAAACTCTGGAAAGCTGTGGTGAAATTGGGAATTTGGACTGCATTATAAAAAGGTAACCTGAGATGCCTCTGGGTGTGTGGGGGGCAGGGCGGGAGAGGGAAGGCAATGAGCAAATACATGAATTAGGGTTTCATTTACACCTTTGGTTGTAAATTAGATGTTTTGTCTTGATTAAATCCATTAGTGGACACAAGTGGAGATGTGTTTGCATGTGATATGGTTTGAATTTCTCATAGCTAACTATGAGTCAAAACTAGGGACATGAGTAATATGGGCCCACAGAAGAACCCAGCCAGAACCAGGGCTGCCTGTTTAAAGGTTACATCTGGTTTCATAGTAAAGGGGAAGTATGATTATTATAGAAATCACCATGTATTTTTTATACATCGTTTTGGTGCCATATTAAGTTTGTTTGTTTGTTTTTTGCTGCGTTGGGTCTTCGTTGCTCCTCACGGGCTTTCTCTAGTTGTGGGGAGTGGGGACTACTCTTCGTTGCAGTGCGTGGGCTTCTCATTGCGGTGGCTTCTCTTGTTGCGGAGCCATGGGCTCTAGGCGTGAGTAGAGCCTAGTAGTTGTGGCACGTGGGCTCAGTAGTTGTGGTTCGTGGGCTCTAGAGCACAGGCTCAGCAGTTGTGCCACACGGGTTTAGTTTCTCCGTGACATGTGGGATCTTCCTGGACCAGGGCTTGAACCCCTGTCCCCTACACTGGCAGGTGGATTCTTAACCACTGCGCCACCAGGGAAGTCCCCATATTAAGTTTATAGAGAATTTTCTATGGTTCTCACTACAGAGTATGGATTTGGTCATTCCCAACACTATTTTTGTCATCTTTATAAATTCCCATGCTAATGAACTCCTTCAAGTATTGTTAAATGTAAGATATCTGAATTGGGTTGGACTATATCAGACTATTTAGAATTAAGATTCTGTAAATAGTCCCTCATTTAAGAATTCTGTCTTAGTAATGCTGATTTCTATAATGGAATGAAAATGTAATATCCTAGAATTTCTTGTAAGGAGTTTCTTTGTAAGGAACACCTCAAAACCACGAAGGGTGGAAGCATAAGATGCTAAGGACATGTTTAGTAACAAAAGATGGTTTATAAACTATAACCTATTAGGAGAGCAATTTGCATCCCACCTAAGAAAAAGAAGGACATAGAGAAGAGTGAGCAAGGGCACTGCTGGGGGAGAAGGGTGTAGATCATAGAGAGAAAAGCCTCAGATCTGGGACAGAGAGGGTCTCTAGAGGACAGAGGTGCCTAATATGGACTTAGGCTCCTTGCTTAACAAGAGGGGTGTGTGTGGGGGGCGGTGGTGTGATAATAGATCTCCTCCATGACTTCTTCCCTTTCTAAAATCAAAATTGCTCACCAATTCTTTTATGATCATAGATTCTTCTCTCTGGGTTCCAAATCTGGGTTGCAACGGGGCAAAACCAGAGATAGCACAGATGCTGAAACTGAAGGACAAAGGGGCAGCTGACGTTTGGGTTATTACAATATGACTACTACTACTAATTATTATTATTATTATTTTAGTATAAAACATACTGATGTCTGTAAACATGAAATAAGATCTAAAAACTAGCAAATTATTCTTCTCAGTAGAAGTGTAATTGACATCCTAATTCATAGATCTGCTGATCCTTTTGTGCCTTAGTCATTGGCAACGTTTACTTCTTGAGCTTGTATGAATGCCAATGTTACAAATAAGCAGTACCTTCTCCCTCCCCTGGAAGAAATAAATAGCAGAGTAAGTGATAGTTGGGGGAGGGGTCAAGCTTGAAAGAGGGGCTGACCATCTAAGGAGTAGATGAGATGATACAGGCAAGGCCCTTTCATCAATATCCAGCACATAATAAACACTTAACAAATGTGACCAATTATGATTAGTAGTAATAGTACGGACACATAAGTCCTTCTACCTGCTTCTGTCTCTACAAGAAGGTTTTGCCTTCATCTGTGGCACAAGGACTATTACCTCAAAGACCAAGGGAGACAGGACTGGGCAAGGGATGACTCCTCTGCCCCTGAAGAATCTACTGTCAAGTTAAGGTGGGGTCCACCTCTGTTTCCACTAACTACTTTTTCTCTCCACCTTTAAGTCTAACTGAAGAAAGCCTACAGCATTCTTGGCAACAAGATTGAGGTTTCTGGGTTCCAAATGCATCTTTGATAGATGCCTCTAACTGCATCAAAATGGCAGGAGCATTTCTCTCAGCATTTAATGCTGATCTCCCCTGCCATCTCAGCATAAGTACCTACATAACCGTGTCAGGAGGCCCCAACATAAATCCACCAGGAGTTTTAATTATTCTCCAGTGACAATGTCATATAAAGTCAGAGAAATGAAAACCTAACCAGTGTTTCTGTGTGTGTGTGTGGTGGCCCAGGCTATCCCCAGAACAGCCAGGGCATCATTTCTGTCCTCTGAAGGAAAAAGATCAAGAACCCATCCCCAGTTCAGGGTGTGTGAGATAGCACTGCCCTCTGTAAGGTTGGTCAGGAGGGATGATTTCATGATGGAACTGCCTGCAGCTTTGCTCTGTCCTTTAGGGGCACATAAATGATGGTTATAAGGTCAGAGGCAGGCAAACCTGAGTTCAAACCTCAGCCTGCTGCATCCTCACTGTTTCATCCCAGGCAGCCTCTCTAATCCTCAGGTTCCTCATCTGTAAAACAGGGATCATAACCATGCATATGGCATAAGGTTGTTGTGAGAATTAAGCAAGATAATTCTATGCAAGACACTTAACACAACATGTAGTATATAGTAAATGCTCAATAAACATTAGCAACACCAAGAGAAATGCAGAGGGAGTCCCATGTCGCAGCCTGTTGCAGAGCACAGGCTGCTACGAGGGTCTAGGTGTTCCTTCTCCCACCAAGACCTGGTTGGGTGAATCCAAAGAAGCATATCTTATCTCCCTCCTGTGTTTAAGAGTAAACTTAGTGAACAAACACTTAAAAATAAATATAAAGGAACACAATTGCTTTAGATTTCACAAATTCAAAAACAAACTGCTGCAAATTCATTCAATATAAAACATTTATACAGGCATACCTCATTTGATGGTGCTTTGCTTTACTGCCCTTCAAAGATACAGCATTTTTTTACAAATTGCAGGTTTGTGGCAACAAGTCTGTAGGTGCCACTTTTCCAACAGCATTTGCTCACTTCGTTTCTATGTGCCACATTTTGGTAATTCTGGCAATATTTTAAACTTTTAAGTTATTATTATATTTGTTATGTGATCTGTGATCAGTGATCTTTGATGTTACTACTAAGACTTGCTGAAGGCTCAGGTGATGGTTAGCACTTTCTAGCAATAAAGTATTTTTTAATTAAGGTATGTACATTGGTTTTTTAGACCTAATGCTATTGCACATTTAATAGACTACAGTAAAGTGTAAAGATCACTTTTATACGCACTGGGAAACCAAAACATTCATGTGATTCACTTAATTCTGATACTTGCGTTATTGCAGTGGTCTGGAACTGCAATATCTCTGAGATATGCCTATAAATTAAGGGACTCACATAATCCAGTTTTAGAGGGTTATTCTTTTCAAAGAAACAGTCCAACAACCAAAAGTAATTAAAAATAAATCAAATCTTTATTTAGGTTCCTCAGATTCCATCAAAGGCAGATGCATAAATAACCCACTGACATACCTCTCAATGTCCCTTTGTTTTCCTCTTGAACTTCATTACACTATTCAGCTGCACTGGAACTTCTCTCTTTGCTAACCCAGAGCTCTGCAACCACAGGCATAGTGGCTCTACTATCTCTCAGTCCCCTCACCCCAGCCCTGCTCTTGACTATACCGGTCAGCTTTGCCTCTCCCAGTGAGCAGGATTCTCTCCTACTTAGAAGTAGGCAGGAGAGGTAAAGCTGAGCTGAAACATGATTCTCCTTAGTTATTATGGGGACGGGGGCAGCTCTGCAGACTCACATAAATGGTTTTAGCCTCTGCATTTGCAATATACAGTAATACCTCACTGTACCTTTCTTCTTCCTCATTCTTAATTCATGACTTTATTCACAAAGATGCAAAGATAGAAAACGTTAATACTCCAAATTAGGAATGTATCTTTCCTATCTCTCCTTCGCCTTGTGTTTAGAAAAAAGAAAGATCATTAAGATGTTAATATAACTCTGTTATTAAAACCCCACTGAGATAAACCATTGGAAGCAGAATGGAAAAGAAACAACAAGGAATGACAGGGTGCTGCCAAGCAGCTGGTCTATTTTCAGAAAACACTTCAGGCGTAAACGGCATTTATAAGATGTGGAGGAGACTCCCCTCTCCCTCCCCTACACACAGGAAGGCCAGAGAAATGCAGACAGTGGAAATTGTCAGGTGTCTAGGTATGGGGCCACTGCCCTCTAGTGTGTACTTTAAGATTTGCAAAATACCTTTGTCCTGGTAAATCAGATATCTTTACCCCAAAGACAGTAGAAAACAGAATAAAACTTGAACCCCTGTTGAACTATCCAGCAGAATCATTTTAAAATAATGTAAATTATTAAGAGAGTGAGATTTGATGGCTTCCTACTACCTCACTATCTGTTCCCACACTCTTATCAGGCCCTAAAAATGGATTTATTGTTTTCAGTCCAACAGACTGCCCAAAGGACAGAAGAGGTATTAAAAATATTTGACAATATTTGACAATGCCACTGGCATACAGAATAGACGCTTGCAAGATGCCAGCTGGCAGCGGTGCTGGGGCCCCTGCAGGGCCAGCATTCACCCCTTAGAGGTTGAATCATGGGGAGGCAGGGGCCTCCTGAGAGAGAAGACCAGGTAGCCAGGAGAGGAGTGGGCCTGGCATAGAAGTATGCCAAGTTTTGAACAAATGGTTGTCTGTACTAGAGTGTCCTAGCTGAACATTAGCTCATGAAAGAGACTTGAGGATGAAGATACCACCCAGCAGGGCAGAAGAGTGACCCAGCGTCCAATAGCAAATATGGTGAGGAGAGATGCAAGGGTCCCTCGTCTCCCACCAGCAGCTGCTTCTTCTCCTGCCAATGGCAGGGGCATGGTGGTGTCAGTGCAGGGCTGTCAGGGCACCTGCCCTCTAGTCTCCCTTCTCCTTCTCCCTGTGTAACATTAGCATTAGCAGATAGTTTGATCTGGGACTCCATGCCCCCATTCTTCAAGTGAGAGGTTAGACCAGGGTTTTTTTTAAGGGCCCTTTTATCTCTAGGTAGGAATTATAATATTATGCTTTTTCGCGATCTGGTTTCCAAAAATATCCTATGTACAAGTTCATTTACTATAATTTTTAACGATATCTTTGAGACAGCTCCTAGCTCATAAAAAAGTGCTCAATAAATATCTCTAAATCTTCTTGGAAGAAGTCATTTCTTCACAATTTTTACATTTCTGTTTCCAAATTGTACCCCAAATGAATCCACTTGTAAGTAACTCTCAAAAATTTGTTTCTGATAATGAGCTGGGGGAAAGAGCCATAACAACCACTACCGTTTACAGAGCATCTATTTGCATGAGGCATTGTATTAAACACTTTATATGCATTATCCATTTAGTTCCCATGACAATCATATGAGGAAGGTATTATTATTCCTAATTTCCTTAATGCGGATGCTAAAAGAGGCTAAATGACTTGTCCGAAGTCAGACCTAAGAGTACCATGTGTGGTGCTAAAGTCCACATCCTTAGCTACTCCCATCAGTTCGTGAAGTAATGTTAAAAACAAGAACAATTGTGATTTCTTCCATGATGTTAAATGTATCTTTTCATTTATTTACTTATCTAGGATAACTACCTATCTTTGGTTGCTAAAAAGTCCTTTCTTTTATGAAATGACAGTAGATAGTGATACTGGATAGTAGATAGATTGGCTTTTGATTTTTAGCAACATAAAAATTTGGCAAGTTTCAATCTTCTGAAGTGTTATCAGTCCATGAAATTGCAATGTCTGGGAGCAACTGTTCCTAGTAGTATGAGGATCTGCTGTGTGGGTACTCTGGTCATTCCCAAGATTAAAAGCTTCTGAAGGGTGGTGTGCCTGCTTTTTGTATGCCTTGTTGATGATAACTTGTTGGTAAAAAGAGGGTCATATTATCTCTTCACAGTCTGAACAGACTATAGGTGAGGAAGAAAGGGATTCCTCAGGCCATTATATATGTTAGTCAGTTCTTCCATTTGTGACAAAGACATGGAGGAAACAGAAGCTAAGCTAAGAGGAGTGGGAACAAAGTAAGAGTAAGCTCAGATTCCTCTAACCAAGAACAGAGAGGCTCTCCAGAAAAAAACCCAGAACGTAAACCACAGACCCTGCATTTGCAGGTTTTATAATATTAATAGCAACAATCCTTAAACAGCATCTTCATTTTCATAAATAAAGACCTTTGTCAAATTTAAAGTTCTTCTCCAAAAGAGTAATATCATTTCAATATGATGTTAGAGCTTAATCTCAAATTTATGACTGCCGAGTATCTTAGAGATTAAAAATTATTTGTGAAGACTTTTAATAACTCAATCTTTGTGAAGAATTAGAATACACCATAATAAATCATCTCTGTACAATTGTGGAAATCTCCCACAAGGCAAATAAATATCCAGAGAAATCTTCCTTTCTCATCCCTTTTGCTGCAGGGGGTAGGGGGGCAACTTCCTTATGCTTTCATGCTGCATACTTAACAGAAGTGTGAGCTAAAATGAGAGCTTTGCATATACACCCATACTCTCCTTCATACTGACCAAGGATTGAACCAAGGTGACTTGTTTATAAAACCCGGCAGAGCTTGATGCTACCAGTTCCTAGTTGCCCTGGGGATGTAATGAATTTCTTTGGAGATAAAGAATTTACAGGACCCTATATTTCTTACTATTCCTTTACAGGAAGTACCAGCTTCAGGACCTAAGACATGGGGGTAGGGCCATGTGGGGGGATTTTTTTCAAAGAAAGGAGGTGAGGTTGCTGTGTGTGGAGGTGAGGATGGAAGACAAAGAAGAATGAAAGGATCTAAAGTCCTATAAAATAAATGAGAAAGGGAGAGTCAGTAAGAGACTGGCTGGGCCTGCCTAATCTATGGGTAACGAGGTAATTTACACAGAAACGACCCTTGTAAAGTGCTTCATTTGTTAACTCCTATCTACTTCTCTATTTTCACTAGCAGTAAGCAAACAGAAAAAGAACACAGTGTTGAAGTATAATTTTCATAAAAGGAAAAACAGGACTTTCATATAAATATAGGGTAAGCATTTTTCTTAAGATTTATTTAATTCATTGAGGGACCCAGAAGAATAAAGCTGATTCACAGAAGGGGGAGAAGAAAAAGAATGCCGGAATAAGATGGCAGTTACAAAACTGGTTAATGTCTCACCAGGGCAAGTAAAATGTAACAGTTGTCTGTTAACAAAAGTTATCTTTTCTGCTGGACAAAAATAATTTGTATCTCTATCAAATCCACTGATTATCAACCTTCTGCAAATTAACATCAACATTTGAAGAGTCTGGACCCTAATTAACAGTGTAGGGGAGGAAAAAAAATTTTCCCTTTACCCCCTAAATTCCTAGCTGAGACTCTATGATAAAAGATTAACAAGAGAAAAATAAACGAGTTTACTAATATGTATACCTCATGTGTACCTGAGAGAAACCCAGCGGGGCGGTGCGGGTGGGGGGGGAAGAGTACCTCCCCAAGGTGGCTTAGAATTCAGGATTAAATACCATCTTAATAGGGAAAGGGTTGGGGAATGTAAGACTCTTAGGGGAGAGTAAATGACTTTTAGGAAAGATGAATGGGCCCTTAGAAGAATAGGTGGGAGGTGTGATCATCTGTGACAAAGTCTGTGAGGGTGTGGTGTTGACTTCTATTCTCCTCTCCTTTGAAAGAAGTCAATCTTCCCTGGTTGCTGAAACTCCTGGAAGGGGATCTATGACATCTGAGTTCCTTCTGAAGGATCAGTCTGTAGGCAGGTAAGGGGAATTCAGAGAAAGCCCCTCCCTGTATTTATGGTTTTCCAAGTGCCAGCAGCTCAAAATAATCAAAACGCCAAAATGACATATTTTGGAGTGGCATGCACTGAACTCCTATAGTCATATTTGGGGTGGTATATTCTGCTACCCTCCATTCATAAACGGTAAGCCAAACGAGGTTACATCTCCTGTAGCCTCAGATGACTTGTAAGGAGCTCTAATATGACTTTGAAAGGGTAACCAGTAATCTTCCATTTCCAAATTTTTGACAAGTCTTTAAGAATTTTCAAACTCCTTGATGATTTATTTTGAAACTCAGTTTCAATCATTTGGAAGTGACAATTCAAGATTCTGAAGAAATTTTTTTATCAACCCTATATTCTAGACCTATCCGTAGCTACTCTCAAAAATCCAATATTTCATTTGTACTGTCTTAATTTCCTGAAAATCCCAAAGTTGATAAGCATGCCCTATGCTTAAGAATTTCCTGTTCATTGATTCTGAACAATGTCCAGAAGAGGGTGCTGACAGAACAATCAGCCTTGCTCCGACCACAAAGACAGGACACATCCTCTTGACCAAAGGTTTCGATATGGGAATCCCAAGTTTGGCAAGTACCGTAATGATCATAGCATTATATTAGGATCATTAGCATCACAGTAATTAATACTACCAAAGAAGAAATGGAAAGTTCCTTATATTAAAAGCAAATAAGGGATACATAAAAAAATTGGTGAAGACATGGGGGAGATGAATGACGACTTTAACTTTTCATCAGCTTTCTATATTGGTTCAAATACTTTACAGTTTTTTTTTTCATCTAAAATTTGAGCTTTATTTTGAGTTCACATGATCCCCAAGGCAGCTTTTATTTTTATTTTTTTTCAAATATAATAATCCTGTTGTATCTTTTTTTAACATCTTTATTGGAATATAACTGCTTTACAGTGGTGTGTTAGTTTCTGCTGTATAACAAAGTAAATCAGTTATATATATACGTATATCCCCATATCCCCTCCCTCTTACGTCTCCCTCCCACCCTCCCTATCCCACCCCTCTAGGTGGTCACAAAGCACCAAGCTGATCTCCCTGTGCTACACGACTGCTTCCCACTAGCTACCTATTTTACATTTGGTAGTGTATATATGTCCATGTCTCTCTCTCACTTCGTCCCAGCTTACCCTTCCCTCTCCCCGTGTCCTCAAGTCCATTCTCTATGTCTGCATCTTTATTCTTGTCCTGCCCCTAGGTTCTTCAGAACTTTTTTTTTTTTTTTTAGATTCCATATATATGTGTTAGCATACGGTATTTGTTTTTCTCTTTCTGACTTACTTCACTCTGTATGACAGTCTCTAGGTCCATCCACCTCACTACAAATAACTCAATTTAGTTTCTTTTTATGGCTGAGTAATATTCCATTGTATATATGTGCCACATCTTCTTTATCCATTCATCTGTCGACGGACACTTAAGTTGCTTCCATGTCCTGGCTATTGTAAATCAAATACTTTATATCTTGTACATGACTTCTTTTCTAGTATAATCAGTCATAATTAATCATTATCAATATTTTTCTTAACACAAATTAATAAACCTGGTAATAAATACTTAAAAAACCAAGTAGCATGACTGCAAGAATCTATGAAGAAACTGATACTTTGTTCAGTAATTTATCAGGGTTGTAGCTGGAAAATAAAACTTCAGCTGTGTTTTATGCTTTATAATACTTAAATATGTCACTACTTAGAATCTATAACATTATAATTTATACTTGCACTCTTCTCTGAAATACAAATCTTTGGAGAGAAAATCCGTCAGCAAACAGGCAGTATATCCTTTCCACTGCATCTCTTCTCTACTAAACCAAAGTGTTTCATTTTGTTTTGCTGATAGTTTTAGGAATACAGTACAGATTGCACTGGCAGTTTCTCTGCTGCTCTGTGGTGCTAAGTCAACTTAGCTAAGCTGGAACTATGTTTCCCAGAGTTCTCTTTCCTGTATGGTTCTGTCTGGACATGAGAGACACTCCATGTGAAGGCCAGAGGTAGCAGTGAAGAAGTCACACTATTTATGCTCTGAAAGTTGTTGCCAATCTGCTGCTTACCTCCTTGGTGAATCAGACTTGTAGCAGCTCCAACTTCCCAAGGCCACCTCCTTCAGCTTCTCTGAGTCCCGGGCTAGATGTGTGTGTGGTTCCCTGAAAATGGGTGCCAGTTCTCCTGTGGGTCATCCACAGCATCAGGGTTGGACATGGTTCAGAGATAGAAGTGGGTTCCAGTTTGTCCTCATGGGGTCTCAATTTGTGTTCATGCGTTCCCACTTGTCCTGCTGTCCTCTACATCCAGCTTTCCTTCTTATCTGCTGATCTGACAGACCTAGAGTAACTTTAGACTCAACACAGACGCAGAACAACAGCCTGCATAGATTGCTTCACCATAGATCCTTTATTCTTTTTTTTAATTGAATTATAGTTGATTTACAATGTTGCATTAATTTCTGCTGTACAGCAAAGTGATTCAGTTATACATATATATATTCTTTTTCATATTCTTTTCCATTCTGGTTTATCTCAGGATATTGAATATAGTTCCCTGTGCTATACAGTAGGACCTTGTTGTTTATCCATCCTATATATAATAGGTTGCATCTGCTAATCCCAAACTCCCAATCCATCCTTCCACCACCACTCCTCTCCCTTGGCAATCACAAGTCTATTCTCTATGTCTGTGAGTCTGTTTCTGTAGATCCTTTATTCTATATCATGGTTAGCCATTCTGCTTCTCAGATGAAACTCTAATTGCCACAAGTTTCTATGCACAACATCATCTTGTTGCCTTTGCATTTTAAACAGTGTGTTAAGCCTCAAGTCATAATAGGCACTGTGTCTGGCAGAAGGAGAAGAAGACAGGTATTTGGTAGTAGAAGAAAAGAAGGGATGCTTAGAAAAAGGTAAATCTTGTGTAGGATGCTATCAGAAGCTTCTCAATGTTAAAAATGCCTGTGCCAGTTATCAGTTTATGTCTCTCATCTCCAAACCCATCTTTCCTTGCCCTGCTTTATGATCCTGAAGATGGACATTTGTCCCCTGTCAGCAGAGGCACTGGAGCGCCACTGGGGGAGAAAGGGAATGCTGGTTCTTTGGGACTCTTCCCAAGGCCAGTAGCACAGGACATGCAGTGGCACTCATCCCCAGTAAGTTTCAGTGCCACCATTTAGGGCACTTCTTGGTGGGTTTTGCTACCACTCTGGTAGGCAGCTTCCCAGTGAATTCCTCTGTGGGCACTTTCTCAGTGATGCGCCAGTGGGTGGCATCCCAGCCAGCTGGGCCAACACTCCAGAGAGCTGGCTTCCTGCTGCCAACCCTGGCCCACGGCATCTCAGGGAATTTCTCTGCCGTCCAGTGGGTACCAGCCACTCCTTGTCAAGGGGGTCTGAATCCCAGCCCTGGGTGAAGGGAGGCCCTCTTCCAAATATATTCCTTCCTTGGGTACTTGACTCAGTTTTAGAGGGAGTGACTGCTCTTCATGTGTACTATTCCTGTATTCACTAGATTTTCCTGACTCCTCAGTAGGTAATCCCCTGCTACTAGTTAATCACTTTTTATGTTAACCTTTCCCTGTGTGAATTAGTGTGTGCTTCTTGTCTCCTAACTGGGCACTGATAAAATGCCTTTTGCTCTTAGTAGCTACTTAAAAAAAAAAAAAAAGACCCAAACCCCAGAATCTAATTGTATTAGTTCAGGATTTGTTCTAGAAGGAACATAAATTACTTTTAATATGGTTTTATAAGTGAAGGGATTGCCCAAGTGTGCACTTTAGAGAGGCTATTTGCTTTCTTTGGCCACTTATAAGGGGTATTTCTCAATCTGGGCTCCATGGACCACTGTGAGCAGACCCTGAGTCAACTATTGCTATGAAACAAACCACCCTAAACACAATAGTTAAAACAACAATCTTTTATTATTTCTCACATATTTGACAGGAAGACACCAAAGTCACATGACAAACAGTGAAGATATAGGAAAGGATGAAGAATTGGGGTTCAAAAGTCCCTTTACCACAGGGTCCAAGGAGTTATCAAGGGTCTATCAGTTTAAATCATATTTTTAAGTTGTGTATTTTCCACTAACAATGAAATATCAGAAGGGAATGTAAACAAACTATTTGTTTTAAAATCACATCAAAAAAATAAAATACTTAGGAATAAACCTGACCAAAGAGGTGTAAGATTTGTATGCTGAGAACTACAAAACATTAATAAAGGAAACTGAAGATTATTCAAAGAAATGTAAAGATATCCCATGCTCTTGGATTGGAAGAATAAATATTGTTAAAATGGCCATATTACCCAAAGCAATATACAGATTTAATGCGATCCCATCAAATTACCTATGACATTTTTCACAGAACTAGAACAAATAATCCTAAAATTTATATGGAAACATAAAAGACCCAGAATTGACAAAGTAATCCTGAGGAAAAAGAACAAAGTAGGGGGCATAATTCTCCCAGACTTCAGACAGTACTACAAAGCTACAGTAATCAAAACAGTGTGGTACTGGCATAAAAACAGACATATGGATCAATGGAAAAGAATAGAGAGCCCAGAAATAAACCCACACACCTATGGACAATTAATCTTTTTTTTTTTTTTTTTTTGCGTTACGTGGGTTTCTCACTGTTGTGGCCTCTCCCATTGCGGAGCACAGGCTCTGGACGCGCAGGCTCAGCGGCCATGGCTTACATGCCCAGCCGCTCTGCGGCATGTGGGATCCTCCCAGACCGGGGCACGAACCCGTGTTCCCTGCATCGGCAGGCGGACTCTCAACCACTGCGCCACCAGGGAAGCCCCTGGACAATTAATCTTTGACAAGGGAGGCAAGAACATACAAAGGAGAAAAGACAGTCTCTTCAGCAAGTAGTAGTGGAAAGCTGGACAGCTGCTTGTAAACCAATGAAGTTAGAACACACTCTCACACCAAACACAAAAATAAACGCAAAATGGCTTAAAGACTTAAACGTAAGACATGACACCATAAAAATCCTAAAAAAAACATAGACAAAACATTCTCTGAGACTTTGTCAGTCTCCCAAGGCCACAGACATAAAAGTAAAAATAAACAAATGGGCTCTAATCAAACTTATAAGCTTTTGTACAGCAAAGGAAACCATAAACAAAACAAAAAGACAACTTATGGACTGGGAGAAAATATTTGCAAATAATGTAACCGACAAGGGCTTAATTTCCAAAATATACAAACAGTTCATGCAACTCAATAACAACAAAAAAAAAACAACCCAACTGAAAAATGGGCAGAAGACTTAAACAGACATTTCTCCAAAGAAGACATACAGATAGTCAAAAGGCACATGAAAAGATGCTCAAAGCTGCTCATTATTAGAAAAATGCAAATCAAAACTACAATGAGGTATCACCTTACACCGGTCAGAATGGCCATCATTAAAATGTCTACAAGTAACAAATGCTAGAGAGGGTGTGGAGTAAAGGGAACCCTCCTACATTGTTGGTGGGAATGTAAAATGGTATAGCCACTATGGAAAACAGTATGGGGGTTCCTTAAAAAACTAAAAATAGAGTTGCCATATGATCCAGTAATCTCACTCCTGGCATATATCCAGAAAAGATGAAAACTCTAATTCTAAAAGATACATGCACCCCAATGTTCATAGCAGCCCGATTTACAATAGCCAAGACACGGAAGCAACCTAAATGTCCATTGACAGATGAATGAATAAAGATGTAGTATATATACACAATGGAGTATTACTCAGCCGTTAAAATAATGCCACTTGCACCAACACGGATGCAACTAGAGATTATCATACTAAGTGAAGTAAGTCAGAAAAAGGAAGACAAATATCATATGATATCACCTATATATGGAATCTAAAATACAACAAAAATGAACGTATCTATGAAACAGAAACAGACTCACAGACATAGAGAACAGACTTGTGGTTGCCAAGGGGTGGGGGGATGGGGGAGGGATGGAGGGGAAGTTCTGGGGTAGCAGTTGCAAACTAGTATATATAGGATGGATAAACAACAAGGTCCTACTGTATAGCACAGGGAACTATATTCAACATCCTGTGATAAACCATAATGGAAAAGAATATAAAAAAGAATGCATGTATATGTATAACTGAATCACTTAGCTGTACAGCAGAAATTAACACATTGTAAATCATGTATATTTCAATAAAATATATTTTTAAAATTGTGCATTTTCAATTCAGTGAGAAAATAAAGAACATAATCACCGTCATAGATTGCAAGTCCCTGCATTTGCATTTTGGTCTGGTTCTCACCAAGGATCACCTTAAGTGAGAATGTACAACTTTATTTCTTCATTCGTGGAGTTATAACTTAAAAAAAAAACTTATTCAACGTATTCTAATGAATACTACTGAATAGGTCACCACCATTGATTATGTGTTCATTATAAGCTTTTATAGACATATAACATTGATAAAAAAGATTTTCACATTTTGAGTTGTGGAGAAGTCATTCTGGCTTATACATGAGTTAACCTGAATTTTATGCTAACTAAAATACCCTGTTTGTGGCCTATCAAACATACTGTACATCTGCTTTAATTAATAAAGAAAAGGGCCAGAAGTAAAGAATGTTTATGTTAGAAATAAAGATTAAATGCCTCCCTTTCTGGGACGCCAATGCTAGTACCCCCTCAATGATAAGACACCCTTCCCAGCTGCCAAGACCATGCTGACTTGCTATGTACGTGCTGATCTGTTTTTTTTTTAATCTTGAAGGAATGTATCCCTGACTTGTTTAATGTTCTTTGTTCTGACAAGATATAAAACTGCGCTGAAAACCATGCTTCTCCAGGGCAGTTCCTCAGAGCTATCTGAGAGGCTGTCTTCTGAGCTATAGTCCTCAGCTGGGTTCAAATAAAACACTTTTCTATTACTATTTTAGGTTGTTTATTGATTATTTTCATCAACAACATATATACAGAAAAGTGTGCCAAATGTAAGTATATGAGTCATGACTTTTATTTTTTTTTTTGGCTGTACTGTGTGGCTTGTGGGATTTTAGTTCCCTGACCAGGGATTGAACCAGGGCTCTCCGCAGTGAGAATGTGGAGTCCTAACCACTAGACTGCCAGGGAATTCCCAGGTCATGACTTTTTTTTTTTTTTTTTGCGGTACGCGGGCCTCTCACTGTTGTGGCCTCTCCCGTTGCGGAGCACAGGCTCCGGATGCGCAGGCTCAGCAGCCATGGCTCACGGGCCCAGCCGCTATGCGGCATGTGGGATCCTCCCGGACCGGGGCACGAACCCACGTCCCCCGCATCGGCAGGCGGACTCTCAACCACCACGCCATCAGGGAAGCCCGGTCATGACTTTTAATAAAGTGAACACTCCTGCATGGGCTGGGTGCTCAACATGTAAGGGGAATGTTTCTCAAACTGGCCTCTGCAAAGGTCATCACAGGCAGGGTTCCATCAGTTCCAAAACTTCACCAATAATACAAAAAGAGAACCTGGCTGTGGGAAGCCCAGGGGCTGACCAGGATTGAAGGGAGAACAGAACAAAATCCAAGCAGTTACTGGAAAGGTTAAGAACCAAGAAGTCAAGCAGAGGTAGGAAACAGCCAACTCCTGCTGTTTTCCCCAGTAGGTCTGCTGAAGAAAACTGGTGGGCCTCAAGCCCTGAACCCTTCAGAGCGGGGGCCACTAAATTTTGATCAGTCTGTAACATAGATTCTTGCTATAACCCATACTGCCACATCAGTGTCTGTCTTGAAAAAGGCTGAGCTGATACAGTAAAGAGTAAAGTTCAACTTGCTGCAAATTATTTGTAAAAGCAGAGCCTAAATCCAGGCCCATGACAGAGAAAGATGACTTATTTCCTGCTACTTGCCTAGTCTCCTGGGCACACAGGAAGATGAGATTAGGAGAGTTAATAGTTCTACTCAAACTGAGCAAGAATGTCCTTGAAGGGTGACCAAGTGGCAAACAGTGCAATAACTATGGGTTCTTTTACAGGTTTTATGAGACATAGTTACACCATAGTAGTGATTGTGTGTGTGTATGTTTTTAATATATTTAAAAATTTTTTAGAAAAGTTGCAAAGATGGGACAGAGAGTTCTCACATACTTCACGCCCAATTTCCCCTATTATGAATATCTTACATGATTATGATACAGTGTCACAATTAATGAATCAACACTGATAATTATTATTAACTAAAATCCACAATTTATCCAGGTTTCCTTAGTTTTTACCTGATGTCCCAGCCAGGGTACCACAAATAAGAAGTCGTCAGATCTTCTTAGGCTCCTTTTAGCTGTGAGTTTCTCTTTCTCAGACTTTCCTTACTTTCGATATCCTTGACAATTTCAAAGAGTACTGGTCAAGTATTCTGCAGAATGTCTTTTAATTGGGATTTGTCTGATGATTGTACTGTCATTTTTGCTATGTATTTAGGATTGTTAGTGCCTTCAAACACGTCACCAAAAATGTCAGAATTAGAAAATATGCCTCAAACACAAAAAGTCTGAAAACCACTAGTCTATCTCAAAGCAGATTGTAAATAGACGTAAATGAAGTTGTCAAGATGCTTATACCACCTCTGGTTTCAAACTTCAGTTTCAAAAAGCAAGGTAGGTTTACGGACCATTCACACAGTGGCTAGATAGCAACCCTAATTTATAAACTGTCTGCACGTCACCCCAACATGGCCCAGGTCATCAGCCAACCCCACCTCGTTCCCCAGCTCTAGCTTAAAAGGGAAGACAACAGCTTTTCACCCAAAGGTCATCACGGTACTAATTCATCCTGAGGTAAAAAAGTTTAAACTAAGCATAATGGAATTCTAAGCTGTTCCACAGTTTTCAACAGAATATGTTTTTAAAGTACAAGCAGAAACAATGATCAAACTTTCAATGAAATATTTTCTTGTTTGCTTTTCAAACGAGTAAAGCCCAAATTAGGGAACACAAAGAATTATATCCTATTGACTTGTAATGTCTGGTCCCAGAAAATATTCTGTGGTGAAGCCATTGTGAATATTCTAGTAATTAAATCTGTACAACATACAGACTTAAAACATTTTTTAGGCGACCACTCTGCTCTCAATAGTGAGAGTGAAGTCACCAATCTTAAGTATTTGGAGCCCTTAACATTATTGGCAAGGCTGGGAATGGTACAACATTTAGCTCAATAAAAAAGACAATACCCGATATGTCCCCTGGAGCTCAAAATTCAAATTTTGTATTGGCATACACACAGGCCTAAAGATGTGTTCTCTGAACCAGAAAGGACTCACCGTGTTGGCCAGCTCTAGATAGCTTCCTCCTACAGAGTTGCCAAAACGCGGGGACTGTGTGAGCAGCTTGTGGAAAGCAGCAGCCTGCTGATGCAAAGAGCTTCCCCCATACTCAAGAAGCTTCTGTAGGGCTGACTGACTCTGCAAGTCCGGGCTCTGGAGGTCCCTGGCTCCCGAGTCGTATTCCCAGCTTTCCCTGGCCGCTGATAAGGCACCTAGGTCCAGGAGAGGCAGGGGCGAAAAAAAGATGTTTCCTATATTAGCCTGGGGGAGGCCAAGAGGCAATGATTTGGAACCTCCTAACTCATCCACGTGCCAGCGCGTCAGAACACATGTGGCGCCCAGGCTGCATGCTAAGCACTTTCCCTTTCAGAGTGACACATGGGGAGCTTGGAGATAAAAGCAGTTTTGGGCAAAGCATTCAGAAATAACTATCCAATGAATGTGTGCCTGCCCCGCACCCCAAGAGAAATGTTTAGCAAAAAGCACAGAAGAGCCAAGAAAAGGGAATCCAGATCAGAGCTACAGCTGTCTGTGATTTACACAGTGTTACTGTATGATTAGCCTTCTTACTGTCATCCTTTTTCCCAGTCGAGGAGGATGGAAGCAAGAGAGAAGATAGAAAGTTAGATACGGCACTTTGTCATAATCTTCTAGTGTCCATGTACTCTTAACTGGAAGAAGCTACGGGAAGCTAGACTGTGTTTGCCAGTTAGGTGTAGCCACATGGATGAGCTCTGAACAATAGAATGTGAACAGAAGTGATAAGCATAGCTTCAGAGGCTAGCTCATAAAACCCCCAGCATGTGATTCTTCAGGCCCTCTGCCTCTGGCCCGGTTCAGATGGGCATGGCACCCTTGGAAGCCACGTGGTACAGATGGCAAAGCTGCACGATGGAAGATGCCTGGATCTATGAATTACCTCCTGCCAGGAGGCTGTCGGCTGAACCCAGGTACCATGTTAACTTTACGTGATCAGGAAAGGGAAACTTCTTCTGTGATTGATCCACCATATATTTTTGGTTTGTGAGAGCAGCTAGGATTACCCTAACTATCACAGCAGATTAGAACCTAATTAAAGATGATAATCATTATAATAGCACGGGTAAGTACAATGAAAAGTAGACCTAGAGAAGGTCTAAACCCGACTGCCCTCAAGGATGGGCGATATGCAGGGAAACCTTACTGGAGGAGAAAGACTGATGCTTCAGTCTCCACCTTTGCTAGAAAAATTAGATTTGGGGTAAAGCTTGCTTCTTTGTGTTCGCTTCTGAGTAGAAGTCCCTTGTAGGTGCAGCTGGCTGGTGGATCCTGGGTCACATGCCTCTATCTTAGCTGTAAAGGAGGCTGGGAAATTTGTTTTCTGGCTTCCACTTTGGGGAGGTAGGATTTGTAAGATGAGACCTTTCCTAAGCATAGGAAGAGTACGTAAAAGGCCTGGGTGGCCAGAAAATACGACGAGCTACACACTGTTCCGGGGACAGAGCAGTGAGCATGATGAGTTGCAGTCCCTGCTTGTGGAGTTTTCATTTTGGTGGGTCTTTAATACATGACTTTTAATTTTAAAAAAGGGATTCGTTAAAATGATTTAATTTGTACTATGAAAGGAGAACATATACAGATTCCTCTATAATTTACTTGAGTATAATTACATAGAGCAAACTACAAATTATGTACAGCGGGTTCTGATGTGAATTTCCAATCTTCCCTTATTGGGTATTGGTGAATTTCATCAATGGAATTAGGAAAACTGTCTTTGTCTGGAACCACTTCAGATGGTTTCCCTCTACTGTTCATGTTCTGCTGATCTTCAGTCAGCCTGACACAACACTTTTTTCATACAATGCTATATAGCTGGGGTGACATGTCTTTGTACCAAAGCAGACAACTCTGTTGTTATGTTTGCAATTGCCCAAAGTTTATTTTAATATTAAAGTCTATCAACTGTACTGCAAGGGTGGCTTTGCTTTCCATATCAGCATAGACTCCAAAATGCCTGCCCTTCCTCCCCACTGTTCCTCTGTATGCTGTCTGCCTAGCTGCCACACATTCTCTGTCCTGGCCCCAGCAATGTGTGGCCAGAAGACTGATCGATCCTAGAGTTGAAAGATGGGTTGAATCATTGATGGCCTCATAGCTCATACATAAGGCAAAAAAGCATAGCGCCGGGCCCTTGCCTTTTATGTTTCACCACGGTATCCCCAGTACCTTGCACATAGCCTGCGACATATCAGGAATTTAACACACATTTATTGAATGGATTGCTGAATTATTCACAGTTGTAGTACCTCAGGGTTTCACTTCTTAACCAGGAAAAGCAACATGGAGATTAATTTTAAGAATCAAAATAAATTATACACAAACTTTTTCTTCATGCAAAGTTCTTTATGAGAACTTCATTTCAAATAATAAATCACAACAGTTCTGGGATAAGACAGCCCAAGGAAGCTTCATTTGAATGTATTATGCTATATTAACAGACCGAAACCCAGTTTCGGGCAGAGTTATAAAATCAGGTTAGCCAAGCTCCATGTTAATCATCAAGATCAAAAGGCCCTCACTCTATTACCATAACAAATTTTGCTGAAGTGATGCTGAGAATTCAGATTCTCTGCTAAGGAGCCAAGGCAATCATATTAGTATCCACATAAATGGACCACAAAAAAACAAAGTGTATTTAAAAAAAAATACAGTAGATGTGTATAACTGAGTCACTTTGCTGTACAGCAGAAATTAACACAACATTGTAAATCAACTATACTTCAATGAAGAAAACACAGTAGACTATTCCCATTACTCTCTTTTAATCTGTCTTCACATTACATTTTTCTGGATAAAACCCAACATTCCTGAGGCAAAATTCGCCATTTAATTTGGAAGAACTCACTGAAAAATTTCAAAAATGTAGGTCTAGTAACTATCTTCCTTTTACCCCTTGAAGCATGATGGTACTGAGGTCTACAGGCTCACTCTCAGCCTCATGCCAGTCTCTTTTCACTCCCTTGCTCACCTCAAAAGAAGCCTGTTGACCACAGGCAGATGGCCATGTTTTCTTTTCCTGAACATGGATACCATGTTCTATTGTCCCCCATGCTCACCATGCTCTCTGATGTCTCTTTATATAAGGACACTAATCCCATCATGAGGGCCCCATCACCATGACCTCATCTAACTATTCCCCTCCCAAAAGCCCCATCTCCAACAACTATCACATTGGTGGTTAGGGCTTCAACATATGAATTTTGGGGGGACACAAATATTCAGTCCATAATAACCACTGAGCAGCTGCTCTCCAGGCCAGTAAGGACAGTGACTGTACAGCATCCCATTAAATACCAAAGGTCAAAGCACTCCCTGGGCCTAGAGGTCTCTGCATACACAGAACCAAAGGAGGCCATAATATCTGCCACCATAATCCTCTAGGGTGCTCTGAAGTAAGAAGTAAGATTTATACTTTTAAAAATCTGAATGTTTAGTGTTTAAAGGTGGCAGAGCACAGATTCCAAATGCTTCTCTTATCAGAAAAGCACAGGAAACAAGTGGCAATTTGACATCTTTATAAAATACATCACTGGGAAAACCCTGCTTTCAGAGAGGATGCTGCAACAGAAAATCTGCCAAACATTGAGATCCTTGCTCTGGTGGGTACTTGTCTATAAGCTAGGGCTTCAATCCCATTTTCAAAGTGCCACCCAGGTTTGGTTCCAAAGCCTGCAATTAATGCACTTATTCACCAAAGGCACTGTGCCACCTTCCCATGGGCCAAGCTCCTTGTGAGAATCAGGCAAACCAACATTTGGAACACCTGAAATTTACCTTAAAGATACTACAACAACCATGACAGCTAACATTTATTCAAAGCCAATAAGGGCCAGGCACTGTTCTAACAACTTTACATATATTATCTTACATAGATCCACCCACAGTCTATGAATAGTAAAGTCATTTTTCCATTTTAAGAAAAAAGATATTTTCTCTCTTTTAGCTTCATTTTATAGACTTTGCTCATTTGCATAGAATAGTAGTTAAAAGCTGGGGTTTTGTGGTCAGATTCACTGAGGTCAAGTCAAGAGTCACCATGACCAGCTATGTGACCTCAAGCAAATTATTTAACCTAAGCTTCAGTTTTCTCATCTTTAAAATGGGGATAATAATATGTATTTCATAGAGGTGCTGTGAGAGTTAAATAAGAGTAAAATATGTAGAACGTATGAGACAATCCCTGGTATATGACAAACTGATCCAGAAATGTGAGCAATTATCTGGTCACACTTCACGACTTTAGTTATTTGGAACCCATTTTGGACAATTTATTAGGGAACAAATATATGAGAGAAATGTGTACCTCCCAGGTTCTGAAACGTACCTGTTAAAATTACCAGTTATTTATGAGCTGTTTTTTTAATTAATTTTTTAAAAATTTATTTACTGTTGGCTGTGTTGGGTCTTCGTTGCTGTGTGTGGGCTTTCTCTAGTTGCAGTGAGCGGGGGCTACTCTTCGTTGTGGTGCGAGGGCTTCTCATTTCCGTGGTTTCTCTTGTTGTGGAGCACAGGCTCTAGGCGTATGGGCTTCAGTAGCTGCAGCAGGCGGACTCAGTAGTTGTGACGTGTGGGCTCAATACTTGCTCCGTGGCATGTGGGATCTTCCTGGACCAGGGATCGAACTCGTGTCCCCTGCATTGGCAGGCAGGTTCTTAACCACTGCTCCACCAGGGAAGTCCAAAATTACCAATTTTTAAAAAACAAACCTTTGGCACCTAACCAGTGGCTAAATTTTCATCAATAGTTTTGTACTTAATATCAGCATTATAGACAATAAAAATAGCCAATTAGGTCACGGCCAAAGTTATGTTTCTCTGAGTATGGAATATTCCATTAACAACTCACAGTCTTTGGTTATCAGGTTTGATAGACTTTGCTTCTCTATTCTACTTGGCCAATTCCTACGTCCAGAGGACACCTGGCCTTCCTAACACCTGTAGCCAGCACCATAAGGAAATCTGCACAGCCCGGCAGTGGCAGCAGCAAGGGCTGAGTAGATATGATTTATTCATCAGACTTGTGCTCTGGCCACCCTAGACACCCCTGTTTTCTACCTCCAGTTCTTTCTTTTCCATCCTTCATTTGAATGCCCGGGGCCTCTCATCACATCACAGGCAGGTGATAATGCAGAGTGTTTAGGGGATCCTGAGACATGTATTAACAGTATTTTACGAGTGGTCATTAATCTTTCATTTATGTGGATTGTTTAGAGAACACTGCCTAACTTATTACCTTCAGTGGCAAGAGAGAAAATACTCCTTTCGAAACACTGGAAGCAGCTACCTTTCTGAATTCAGAACTACCCCACTGACAGAAAGAAGCACAGGGGAATTTGAACAAATTGGCTGCCAGGTGTCAGCCTTCCCTGTCATAGCACATTTACTATTTCTAGATAATACTAACGTCAACAGAGGCAGCAGTACATCCTTTAGTCCAAAGGAGAATCACCATATGAGTCTTTGGTCATTTATTAATGTCAATTATTGGTACAAAATTCAGGAGCTCAATTCTCATGAGGGCCTCTAGCTTCCTACAGCACAAATTACATGTAAACACAGGCCAATTGTCTTAAAATCTGTGTCTGTGGTCTCAAGGAGGATTGGGTAGGAAAGGATAGTTTAAAAGACCTATGTATCCTTCTGAGAAAAAACAAAAAAACAAAAAGTAATTCGAAGCACATATCCTACTAAGGGGAGGTGAACCTGCTGTATAGCACAGGGAGCTCAGCTCAGTGATCTCTGATGACCTAGATGGGTGGGATGGTGGGGGGAGTAGGAGGGAGGTCCAAGAGGAAGGAGATATATGTAAAATATAGCTGCTACACTTCGTTGTACAGCAGAAACTAACACAACATTGTAAAGCAACTCTACTCCAATAAAAAAAAAAGTCAGTTCTTTGGCCTTTGGCAATCTTTAGGAAGTGAGTCTATTAGTATCGTATTTTGAATACAGGTCACACGTGTCCTATCTGGGGACAATACACTGAATTTCAATGGAACATTAGGAATATAGTGGAAGATGCATTTTGAAATGCAACTCCCTCCCCTTTCCCCTGACCCCAAGACTATTGATAGGTGACAAGAAAGAAAGAAATGAAGAAATGTATTTCTTATTGAAGTGCGCTTACCAACATCATCATCATTAGTGGATATTTCTTAATGTTCCACTCTGTACAAGTAAATTCAACAGTCTTTAATGTATTTAAGCACAGGCTTGAGAACACTAAATGGAAGATAGTTTAGAGACAACCAAAGGGATAGCTGGAACAAACAGCCTTTAAAATTCTTCTCCAGCTTGAGAGTCTATTGTTCTGTTCTTTACCAACTATAATATAAAAGGCAAAGTGTCTGCCCTTCAGCAGTTAATAAAGATGTGGTGGTAATCATCTTTAACCTTTTTAAAAAACTAAAAATAATATTTGGCAGCTTGCTATCTTGGTTTGTCTAAACTGGACCTATGAAGGAGATAAGCAAGAGGGTTGATTCGGGGCTAAAGAATTCAAAGGAGAATTTAGGGAAAGTGTGTTAAAATGAGGAGGCATTGGAGTAAAGAAGAGTTAACTGAGTTTCACTTGACCCTGAGGCTGGCTTGGGGTTGCGGGGGGTAACACCTATGGTCTACAAGACTTTAAGATATTTTTTAAAAGACTTGTTTCTCTTGGTATTTTGGATCAACTTATCCTTCTCTTACAAGGCATATTAATGGACCATGTATTCAGTAAGCCCTTGGTAGTCACTGATTTTTAAGTACCATAAGACTAAATGGGGATAATGCTAATCTGGACCTATTCTCTGTGGTGAGCAGCATCATACACATCCTTTGGTTGGCATGCCCATAGGGATGGTCGTATTTCTTGGATGAAAATTAGTCTAATCAAAATGGGAAAATGCTGGGGAAGGGTGGGGGAAGGTGGGGAATACTCAAATAGGAATACAAAAATTGAATGCTGATTCCAGCTTCTTAGCAAAAAATAGAATTATTTTTTATTCCTGAAAAGTTGGCATTTTCGTTTAAGCTTTTAAAAGGTGGTAGGTTATATTAATTTTCCAATGTTAAACCAAGCTTGCATTCAAGAGACAAACCCAATATAGTCAAAGTGTGTGATATCTTGTTTATGTATTATTGATTTTGGTTTGCTAGTATTTTGTTTATAATTTTTGCATCTCTGTTCAAAAGTAAAATTGGCCTATAATTTTTCTTTCTTACACTGAACCTCTCATGTTTTGGTATCAAGGTTATGTGTGAGTCTATGTGAGACTGGAATTATTTGTTCTTCCAGTGTTAGGTAGACCTTGCTGGTGAAGTTGTCTGGGTCTTGAGTGTTCTTTGTGGAAAGATTTTTTTAAATTACTATTTTAATTTCATTCTTAGTTATAAAACTATTCAGATTTTATATTCCTTAACGCATTATAAAACTATTCAGATTTTTTTCTTTTTTTTTCTTTTTTTGCAGTATGCAGGCCTCTCACTGTTGTGGCCTCTCCCGTTGTGGAGCACAGGCTCCGGACACGCACGCTCAGCGGCCATGGCTCATGGGCCCAGCCACTCCGCGGCATGTGGGATCTTCCCAGACCGAGGCATGAACCCGTGTCCCTTGCATCGGCAGGCAGGCGGACTCTCAACCACTGCACCACCAGGGAAGCCCATCTACTATTCAGATTTTATATTCCTTAATGAATCAGTTTTAGTAAGTTCTATTTTCTGGAAATTTCTTTATTTCTTCTAAACTTTTAATTATATCAGCAGAAAACTATTTATAATATCTTCTTTTTGTTTATGTTTGCAGCATCTCTAGCAATGTCTGCTTTTCACTCCTGACACTGGGTATAATAATCCCTTATTTGGCTTGACTGGGTGACATAATCTTGACTCAGTTGCTATATGAGCAAATTAGAGGCCCCTGGATGCCCTATTCCTGCTACAAACATGCTACGCCTACATAGCATATGACCTCAGCCAACAAACCCAGATATCGCTACTCAACAGTGCCCAGGTGCTTTGCATTCCTAATGCTGGACCAAGAGAGTTCATGGTCTTCTTTTCCTCTTACCTCAACCTGGAGAGCCTTCCTGGACTCCATGCTTGATTGGGTTGCCTGTTTGGCAGTAAAACTTTCCCACTCAGTATTCAATCCTTGCTCTCTAATGGTCTTTATTTATTTTTTTTCCTTTAACAACTATTTGTGCCTTATCTTTTTTCACTTTAGCATTCTTGCCAGGAAGTTATCAATTTCATAAATCTTTTAGAAAAACCTATCTTTAGTCTATACTGTGTCTCTCTCTATATTGTGTGCTTGGTTTCTATTTCATTGATTTTGGTTATCTTTATTATATCCTTTCTTCTCTTGTATTTGTGTTTATTTTGCTGTTCTCTTTCTAAATTCTTGGAATGGATGCTCAACTGAGCCTTTTTTCTTTTATCTTCTAATATATGCATAAAAAGCTATAAAATTTCCTCTAAGTGCTGCATTTCAATTTATATTTTCATAATCTTTCACTTCAAATTATTTTGAATTTCAATTCAAATTATTTTCATAATTTTGTCTTAGATCGAGGAACTATTTCAAGGTATGTTCTTAATTTCCTATCATATGGGGTTTTGGTAGTGTTTTGATTTATAGATTCATTGCATTATATTCAGAACACATGGCCTATGTTACTTCAGTCCTTTTAAATTTGTTGAGACTTGTTTTATGGCCTGTACATGATCAAATTTTACAAATGTTCCATGTACACTTGAAAAAAGAAGTATATCTTATAGTTGTTGGATGGAGTCTGCTTTATATGACCATTAAGTCGTTTATTAATTGGGTTGTTCAAATCTTACAGAGCCTTATTTATTTTGGCTTTTGTTTGTTTGTTTTGGTCTGCTTATTCCAGCAATTAATGAGAAATATTCTAATAATCCTTCATAATGATTATGGATTGGTATATTTCTCTTATAGGTGTCAATTTTTACTTGATTTTGAGACTTTATTGGGTAAATACAAATTTAAAATCGTTACATCTTTTTGGTGAATTTAATCCTTCACCATTTTGAACTTTTTGTGGTGTAATAAAAAATATATATTGGCTTTTGCTCCCTTTTCCTGGCACGGGGCTCCTAAAATTCTTGGAATTTCCTGGGTAAGAGTATAATTTGTATACTAATGAGATGACTCAAACGGACTGGAGAAGGGGAGTTATAGGGGCAGGAGACTGAGTTCAGCCATCAGCAGTTGATTTAATCAACCACGGCTACATAATAAAATCCCCTTAACAATGGGGTTCAGGAGCTTCCAAGTCGGTGAACACATCTACGTGCTGGGAAGGTGGTGCAACCCAATTCCATGGGGACAGAGGCTCCTGTGCTTGGGATTCTCTGGGTCTTGCCCTATATACCTCTTTATCTGGCTGTTCAATTATTATACCTTTACAATAAACTGTAATAATAAGTATAGCACTTTACTGAGTTCCATTGTCATTCTAGAAATTATAAAACCTGAGAAGGGTGTTGTGGAAACCCCTGAATTTGTAGTTGGCCAGGAAGAGGTACAGGTAGCCTGGGGATCCCCTTTGTGGGTGATGTCTGAAGTTGAGGCAGGGTTGTGGGATTGATGCCTTAACTTGTGGGGTCTGTGCTAACTCCAGGTAGCATCAGAGTTGAACTGAACTGTAGGACACCTGGTTGGGTCAGAGAATCAGAGACTTAGTATTGGAGTGATCTATTTGGTGTCAGGAAAAAAACCCACACCCTACTTTTTAACTTAAAGACAATTTTGTTTCCTATTATTATAGCTACTCCAGATTTCTTTTGTTGAGGAAGGCTTAACATACATTTTGCCATTGTTTTTCTTTCAAGCTTTTCATTGTTTTTCTTAAAATATTTATTTATTTATTATTTATTTATTTAGGCTGTGCCAAGTCTTAGCTGCAGCATGTGGGATATTCATTGCAGCATGTGGGATCTTTAGCTGCGGCATGTTGACTTCTTAGTTGCAGTATGCACATGGGATCCAGTTCCCCGACCAGGGATCGAACCCGGGCCCCCTGCATCGGGAGCATGGAATCTTACCCACTGGACCACCAGGGAAGTCCCTCACTGGTTTTTGATTTATCCCTTATAAACAGCCCATAAGCAGATTTTTACAATCCACTCTTACCACTTGTGTCTTTAACTATAGAATTTAATCTATTTACATTTAATTGAAATACTAATAGAAGGATTAATCTCTTTTCATCTTGTTATTCCTATATGTCTACTTGTTCTATATTTCTTTCTCTTTTCTTGCCTTTTGAAACATTTTCTCATTCTATATTTTACATCTATAGGTTTGAGAGTTAAATGCTTTCTATTTTACTGATTATGATAGACGTCACAACATACATCCTTAATTTATCAAAATCTAAAGTTTATCTATATCTTTACCTAGCTCTGGACAATATAAGAACCTTAGAAAACTTAAAATCTATTCATCCCACTCTCAACCTATATGCTTCTATTGTTGAATATTTATTTTCTCTTAAAACTCCAAGAAAAGTATTATTGCTTTTTACTGTTTATTTAAGTTTATTCACATATTTAACACTTTCTTTATTCTTCTTTCTCCCTTCCAACTCAGAACTTCTATCTGGAACCACTCTCATTTTGCTTTAAATATATCCTTTAGAATTTACTTAATGAAGGTCTTCTCTAGGTTCATGTTTGTCTTTAAATGTCTTTATTTCACCCTGATTCTTGAAAGATACTTTTGCTGGGTATGGTGTGTTAGCTTGTCAATTACCTTTCTCAATACACAGAGGACAGAGGAATGCCATTGTCTTGCATTATTCTTGAGAGTCCGCTCTCAGCCTAACTGTTGCTCCTTTGAAAGTAATCTGCCTCTTAAAAAAATACTTTCCTAGATTTTCTCTTTATCTTTGGTGTTCTACAGGCTCACAGTAATGTGTCTAATTATCTAATTATGTTACTTGGTATGTATATTTCTTGTAATTTTTCCTGCTCAGGACTCATTGGGATTTTGGAATTTACTGGTTAGTATCTAGTTTTCAAAAATTCTAAGCCATTACTTCAAATGCTTATTCTGCTTCATTCTTTCTTTCCTCTTCTTCTGAGAATCCAATTTTATGTTATGTCTCTCTTTCATATTTTACCTTTTACATGTGTTTCTTCCTCTGTGCTTTATAATGTCGTCTAACGTTTTTTCTATTTCACTAATTCTCTCTTTATCTCTAACTAACTTGTTGTTAATTTTAATTGTTTTATTTCAACTATAACATTTCTCATTCCTACATGTCCATTTGGTTCTTTTTCAAATCTGCTTGGTTTTTTGGTTTTCTTTTTCTACTTTATATTTTCTTTCTGAACATAGTAAACATAATTACTTTATATTCTGAGTCTGATAATTCCAATAAATGAAATCTTGGTGGCTTTGATTTTTATGTTAATTCCAGCTCATGGTATGTAGTCTCCTGATATACTTAGTAATTTTAGATACTGAGTTGCTCATATTCCTTGGAAAATTATTTGTGGAGATACTTTTAGAACTGCTTTACTCATCTCCAAGGCAACTTCTCTTAGAATGCTCTGAGGGTTGTAGACTTCTGGTTCAACTTTACACAAAGGGTAGAGCCCTCTAATATTCTAGCACTTGAAATAAAGGTATATTTTATAAAATTCCCTACCTGAGCAGTCCTTGGAATTTGTCTTCTGTTCCCAGAACCCACAAGGTCATGTAATCCAAAATTCAATTTTACCAGGTTCAGACAATAATCTCAAGGTAAAAGTGGCTTGATGCTCCAAGCTTCCTCACTGACATATTTTAGATTCACAAATTTTACTATTTCACTAGATATTCAGGGTGTTAAAGGAGGGCTTTAAAACTATAGTCATTTCAGCTTTACAACCTGTTTCAGCTGGAAGATATATCCTGATATCTAATCATGTTACTTGATATGGGAATCCATATTTGTTCTTTAAAATATGACTTGTGTGAATTATGATGATGTAAACTACATATTCACAAATGGGCCATGCCTACTTTTCTTTTCTTGAATAATCTTGTTTTCCCTAAAATTAATACTTTGTATCTTTGTTTAGTTTTCTACGTATCATGAATTCAGCCTCAGTTTCTTAGCTAGTTATCTAAACCTCCTCTTAATAATTTAAGATGCAGAGATATTCCATCAAATTTAGTCAGAAAAACTTATCTGGAGCTTTTTGACCTGCTGTAGTCCAGACTGGTTCCAAAGACCATTATGCTTCACTTCTAACTTGTTTTCACTCTTTGTTTCATGATTCCATGTATTTTTCTTCCTAGGTTAACTCCGTTTTTTGGGAGGTCTAGTAGATTTCTAAGAAATTAGGCATGGGAAATAAATTTTCTGAGACTTTGCATGCATGAAAACATTTATATTTTATCCTTATACTTCATTAATAGTTGGTAAAGAATTCTAAGTTGGAAACAATTCTTCAGACTTTTGAAGACAATGCTAATTTAATGTCTGTCATTGTTTTTGAGAAGTCAGAAGCCATTCTGATTCCAAATCTTTTATACTTGTGCTCTTTTGTTTTTCCTCTGAAAGTTTGAAGAATCTTTTTTTTTTTTTGTCCCTAGTGTTATGAAATTTCACAATGATGTGTGTCTTAAAATTCTGTGGTAGGTGATGCTTGGTCAGCCCCTTCTATCAGGAAACACATTCTTCAGTTTGGAGGACAATTCATGGACCATTTTGTTGATGATTTCTCCCCCTGTGTCTTCTTTGCTCTTTTGAGAATGCCTATTATTTGGGTGGTAAACATCCTGCACCAGCCCTCTAATTTTTATCTTTTCTTTCCTATCTTAAATTTCTTTGTTTCTCTGCTTCTCTTTCTAGAAGATATTCTTACCTTTATTTCTCATTCTTTTTGTTGAGCTTATAATTTATGCTATGTTTTTTCCAGAGCAGGTTTTTTAATGTTTCTCTTTATCCTGTTTTTTTTTTTTTTTATGGATACAATACTTTTTCCTGTATTTCACAGTATATGAAAGAGGGACTATTTTGAGTATTCTCCTTACAGAGTCTCTGTTCCCTTTAAGTTTTTCTACTTGTTTGGTCTCTATCTTTCATTTTAGAGGAATTCCTCAGATGTCTTGGTGCTCCTTAGTTGATTGCTCCTTTGGGCCTTATGACCTCCTTATGACCTGTTCCAGCTCTAAGATCTCAGTTCCCCATTCCCCAAATTATGGAAGCCTATCAGGCTTAGCTTAGGAAACACTGATCTGTGCCATACTGGATGAATTGGGACTTCATCAGACCAGGCATACGCAGAAGTGAAAAAGACAAAATGTTTTTCGCCAGCCTTACCGCTTTCTTCCTTCCTCAGGTTTCTTCCATAACACTAATTCTCCCCCTTCCCACTTGTTCTTCAGAATCTCTCCTGTGGATTCCCCTCATTAGAGAGCCAGCTCAAGTAAAAAAACCTGATCATTTTACTAACACACAGTATGAATGACTGATAAGGCTAAATATATTCTCTGGTGTTTGCCTTTTAAAAAATGAGGCCAAAAGCATTCCTTGGGATAAACCAAAGGAGTAGACTCTAAGCGTACAGCTTAGTCAACAACAAAGCAAATCAGCAGAAATGTATAAGACAGACAACTCGCTTAATAAAAATAAACCTGGCAATGGAGGGAAAATCTCCACAACAGATGATGTAACAGAACCTCATAATCTCAACTGTTATCATCCATAATTCCCCTTCCCCTTCAGGATTTCCCTCTAATTATCCCTGCAACCATTCCCAGGCCATGAAGAGGCAGAGTTGTTTCCCCTCCAACATTGTGGCCTAAGAATGGACAATTGTTCTTCCTTAATACCACAAACAAAGCAAAGTGGCAGCATTCATAAAAGATTTTATAAACATAAAAGGAGAAATTAACATAGAAATGGCATGAAACTTGATAATCAGGCATATCAGTGGAGATTTACTTTTTGTGGGTACTATCCCTATCCCATCCTAATTCCCAGTCCAGCCTATGTTATGATATTATCCCAATTCCCAGCATTTAAGAGCATAAAACTAGATAGTCAAATTCCTCTTATTACAAAAGCAAGGGGCGAAGGCTCAAAAAGAAGTCACCTCCTACTCTGTTGACTTAAGACTTCCTTCTGACAGGAGGTGCGGACTGGTGGGTATGAACTATATCTGGTCCACAGTTATATTTTGTTGATTCTACTCAAAAATCATTCTTTAAAAATTTAGTCATCAGTATTAAAAATTTGGAGAGATCAGATTTTTAAAAAGTAAAAATATTTTCTGGTATTGAACACACACACATATATACACACACACACAAACACACACACATACAATGTCTGGAAACATTTGGCTCCCATTCCCACATTTGGCTGTAGTTGAGCATTGGCTGCCTCTTTGCAAATGGGCACGTGTCCTCCAGTTTGCTGGAGCCTCCAACTGGTCAACTTCACTCATTTATGTTGTCTACCTGCCCTCAGTAAGCATTTGCAACCCTTCCTTTTGAGCTACGCTTCTGTATCTGAGGACCTACTCTTTCCCAGGTGATGGACTGGTAGGAACAATCAGAAATCACCTTCCTGTTCAGGGGAGGCCCCACCCATCCCAGGGCTGTGGCCTTGTAGACCTAAGTATATATCATAAACTATAGTCTCAATTTCATACGCAAGGTGGACACTAACAATGGGGTCCTTTTTTATCAGGGTTTTTGCCCAAGAACCAGTAGCATCTAGTGGCAAGTTTGGAGATAGATGACATTTAAGTACTATGTTGACATACAAAGGGCAAGGTGAAAAGGTTAATGTTTACATCCATAGATTCTAGACCTAGTTACTGTTATCCAAATGAGATTAAGTGAAAAAAATCCCTTGAAGAATAGTATAACCTAAGCTAAAAAAAAAGGGCAAAGTGTAAAGTGTTAGAAAAACATAAGCATTTTGAGTGTCTTGGTTGTGGCATTAAAGCAACTGAAGTAGGTGAGATTGGTAACTAAATTTACTCTTTAGGAGTTCAGGGAGTGCAGAGTTCTAAATCTCTATCTAGAAATTCCTAATAGAAAAACAAACAATCCTAGAGGTTGGAATTCTAAGTTTTTGTTAATACAGCAAGAGAAAAAGAGGAAAGAACACAGCAGTGTGAATTAGCAGAAGAACAAACTAGGAGCCAGGAGAGCTCCAGTCTAGTCCCAGCCATGCCACCAACTAACTCTGTGACCTAACAGTTATTATTTAATCCTCCAGTTCTCCATTTCCTCATCTATACTAAACAGATGGTGAAACTAGATGGTATTTAACAGATTCTCTGGGCTGTAATCTTATAATTCAAGGGCAAAATCTTATCAAGTACTCTAAATCTTAAATCAGATAAATCAAAGAAAACATTATAAATACCAAGAGAGAAATCTGACATGGTAATTTTTTGCATTAAAATTTATCTAGAACTGACTGATATGTATTCATAAATGAGAGCTAAATAAATACACAAGGTATCGGATTAAATTCTCCTTCAACTAGATCTTCTTGTAGATAGCAAACTTAAATGGATCAACTGGAAACCATACAAAATTCTTCCAAAACAACCATAAAGAATTAACTGATTTAAACAGTCATTTATTAATGCTCTTTCATTTATGTTCTCCAACAAACTTGCAGTAGTCTTACAAGAGATAAAACAGGAAGCAAAATAAGCCTTCCTGTGCTTTTGTGCTTATAATGTTGAGTGACAGTTTCTCTAGAATGAACAATGGACAATGAAATAGTCTGGCCAAACTAAATACTTTCTGCGAGCAGACTGAGCCTTTATCTCAGCCAAGTAATCATTTTTATTCCATGAAAAGTATCTAAAATCATGCCAAGTTGTATCACTGCCACTGAAATTGGAATGGTTTCAACATCCCATAAAAACAGTGACACTTAACGAATTGGTGCACTTAAATCATGCTGGAGAGAAAAAAAGATGAACAATTTTATTGGGTTCTATGTGGTTCAAAAGATACAATCAACACAGGTAATCACTGGCACCCTTCATGTGAGGATTACCACCTGAGATAAACACACCTGGATTTCCATGAACTCTTTGTCTTTTGCTGACTAAAATGAAGTGATTAATGCCACTGGGAATGAGGCTAAAATAATATATTCAAAAAGAGCAGCATCAAATAGCTTGGTAAGACAGAACCAGTTTGCACTACTTGAGACATCACTTTACAAGAATTTAGACCACCACAGAAGAGTGTACTTTATTACGTGAGGTACTATTAATCTACAAGAGAAATCTAAATTATTTAATATCTCAAGAAATACCTGAGAATCCACTGATCTTACACATGCTTGCTTAGAAGTTTAAAAACAAAATACATCATATTTTGTTTCTTTGTTCTGTCTGCAATGACTTCAGAATGCAGAGATGAAAGCCAGTGTACCATAAATAGAATTTGACATCTTAAGTGCAGAATATTTAAAGTTTACATGCACACACACATACAGAATTGGAAGTTCAAATATACCCAATACAGAAGCACTTCCATTCTGATAGATAAGTAACATACAAATGACTCTGGATCATTCTCACTGTCTCAGATGATGTCAAAAACATTTGTTGTCTTTGGTTTTGTTAGCTGTTTTATACTTACATTTTAATATGTGTGTTCAATCTTCTGAGAACACACAACACCTTAAATAACCAATGAGGACATAACTTGGTGATGCCGGGGACGGGGGAGAAATGATTTACAATATCCTATCCCACTGCCTTGTTCAGAAGGTCGCTTAGTCTGTTCATGGCAAATGACATGACTTCTCAGACTAAACCCAAACAGATTTTCTCTCTATTTTAGTGTTTCACACTTTCCCTGGGTTAGGGAAAAGGAAAATGTTTGGTTTTAATGGACGCTGCTGATCTTCAGGTTACTAAATCTGTGAGATATATTAAGGCCATTATTATGTTACATCCTTAATTACACTCATAATTTGAAAGCAAGATTTGCCACATAGAAGCTGCTGCTGGGTAATCAAGATTTTCCTGCAGGATTGCTTCCCTGTATATGCTGAGTTGAAACCTCTATTCCTTTTTTTTGTTGTTAAAACTATCAAAGCCATTGCAATAGCCACTCCAGAAAGTGCCTTTGCTGGCGTAACAGTGTTTGGGCAGCCTTAGATCCTCTTTATTCCTTGACCCTGATGGACTCTGTAGGTTATTATCTGGTACCAGAGTGATTGTCAGCTCAAATGTCAAAAGCCTTAAACAGCCCAAGAAAACAAACTAGAAGAGAAAGAAGCTCCAAGGTTCATACACTTTTAAAGAGATCCTTTAATACAGTGTTTCTCAGTCTTTTCCACCCAAGTACTCCAAGGTAGATGAGAGAGAGAGAGAGAGAGAGAGAGAGAGAGTGAGTGTGTGTGTGTATACACACACACACACATATATATATATCGTCTGGTTTCTGTGGCTAGGACTTCTAATACTATGTTAAATAGAAGTATTGATAGTGGGCATCCTTCTCTTGTTCCTGAATTTACCGGGAAGGCTTTCAGCTTTTCACCCCTGAGTATTAGTTGGCTGTAGGTTTGTTATAAATGCCCCCTATTATGTTGAGGTATGTTCCCTCTATATCCACTTTGATGAGAGTTTTTATCATGAAGGGATGCTGAATTTTGTCAAATGCTTTTTCTGCGTCTCTTAAGATGATCATGTGTTTTTCATCTTCCCTTTTGTTAATGTGGTGTATCACATTGATTCATTTGCCTCTGTTAAACCATCCTTGCAACCCGGGAATAAATCCAATTTGACCAAGGTTTATGATCATTCATTGTATTGTTGGATTCAGTTTGCTAATATTTTGTTGAGGATTTCTGCATCAATATTCATCAAAGTTATTAGCATGTGATTTTCTTTTTTTGTAGTGTCTTTGTCTGTTTTCGTATCAGGATAACGGTAGTCTTGTAGAATTTGGGAGTGTTATCTCCTCTTCAAATTTTTGGAATAGTTTGAGAAGATTGAGAAGGATAGGTTTAAGTTCTTCTTTATGTGTTTGGTAGTCTTCCACAGTGAAGCCATCCAGTCCTGGACTTTTATTTGCAGGGACCTTTTTCTTTTCTTTTTTTTTTTTTAAATTACAGATTCTACTTCATTTCTAATGATCTGTTCAAATTCTTTGCTTCTTCTTGACTCAGTCTTGGCAGGCTGTATGTTTCTAGATATTTGTTCATTTCTTCTAGGTTGTCCAATTTGTTGGTCTTTAACTGTTCATAGCATTCTCTTACGATTTTTTTGTATCTCTGTGGTATCTGTTATTTCTCCTCTTTCATTTCTTTTTTGTTTATTTGGGTCCTCTGTCTTTTCTTCTTGGTGAGCCTGGTTAAAGGTTTATCAATTTTGTTTATCTTTTCAAAAAAAAAGCTCTTGGTTTCACTGATATTTCCTTTTGTTTTTTTGGATTTCTGTTTTATTTTTTCTCTGATCTTTATTATAGCCTTCCTTCTGCTGACTGTGGACTTTGTTCTTTTTCTAATTCTTTTAGGTGGTAGGTTAGGTTGTTTATTTGAGATTTTTTCTTGCTTTTTGAGGAAGGCCTGTATCTCTGTCTAATTTCATTTAGCATAATACCCTCAAGGTCCCTCCATGTTGTTGCAAATGGCAGGATCTTCTTCTTTCTCATGATTGAATACTATTCCATTGTACATATATACCACATCTTCTTTATCATTCATTTATCAGTGGACACTTAGGTTGTTTCCCTATCTTGGCTGTTGTGAATAATGCTGCAATGAACATGGGAGTGCAGATATCTTTCTGAATTAGTGTTTTCATTTTCTTCAGATATATATCCAAAAGTGGGATTTCTGGATCATATATTAATTCTATTTTTAAATTTTTGAGGAAACTTCATAGTTTTTTTTTTTTTTTTTTTTTGGTACGCGGGCCTCTCACTGTTGTGGCCTCTCCCGTTGCGGAGCACAGGCTCCGGACGCACAGGCTCAGCGGCCATGGCTCATGGGCCCAGCCGCTCCACGGCATGTGGGATCTTCCCCGACGGGGGCACAAACCCGTGTCCCCTGCATCGGCAGGTGGACTCTCAACCACTGCGCCACCAGGGAAGCCCCATAGTATTTTTGACAGTGGCTGTACTAATTACATTCCCACCAACGGTGCACAAGGTTCCCTCTTCTCCACACCCTCACCAACAACCTATCTCTTGTCTTTGATGAGAGTCATTCTAACAGGTGTAAAGTGATATCTCGTGGCTTCAATTTGCATATTTCTGATGATGAGTGATGTTGAACATTTTTTCATGTGTCTATTGGTCATCTGTATGTCTTCTTTGGAAAAATGTCTGTTCAAGTCCTCTATTTTTAATCAGATAGTTTGTTCTTTTTTTGCTATAGAGTTGTATGAGTTACTTACACATTTTGGATATTAACTGCTTGTCAGATAGATGGTTTGCAAATATATTCTCCATTCTGTAGGGTGCCTTTTCATTTTGCTGATTGTTTCTTTGTTGTACAGAAACTTTTAAGTTTGATGCAGTCCCACTTGTTTATTTTTTGCTTTTGTTGTGTGTGTTTTTAGTTGTCATATTAAAAAAAATCATTGTCAAGACAGTATCAAGGAACTTTTATGTTTTCTGCTAGTAGTTTTAGTTTTACAGTTTCAAATCTTACATTTAAGTTTTTAACCCATTTCAAGTTAATTTTATGAGTGGTATAAGATAGGGGTCCAATTTCATTTTTTTGCATGTGAATATCCAGTTTTCCCAACACCATTTATCAATGAGACTATCATTTCCTCATTGAGTATTCTTGGTTCTCTTGCCAAGTATTAGTTAACTGTATATGCGTGGGTTTATTTCTCAGCTCTTGATTCTGTTCCATTAGTCTATGTGTCTGTTTTTAATACCACTACCATATTGTTTAGATTACTATGCCTTTATAATATAGCTTAAAATCAGAAAGTACAATACCTCCAGCTTTGTACTTCTCTCTCAGGATTGGGGCCTCGATGCTGGTTATTGGCTGGGCCTCTCTGTGCGGTCTCTCACCATTTGTTAGTCTAGCCCAGACTTCCCTTCATGGTTGCAGGAATGTTCCAAGAGGTGAAGCAGGAAGCTGCAAGGCATTTTGAAGCCTAGGCTCCAGAACTCGCACAATTTCACTCTTGCCACATTCTGTTGGTCGAAATAAACCACAAAGCCACCCTAGATTCAAGGGGTGTGGGAAAAGAGCTGAAAAATATTGTGGCCATATTTTTCAATCAAGGACAGCAAACCTCCTTCTTTTGTCACTTTAGCAGCAAGTGTCACAGTGAAGGCACCTACTAGACACTAGCTGAAATGAACTCAATGTTCTGGTACTTTTATTATATCCAGCTTGAGACTATAACCTCAAGATAAGAATAGATTTAAAGGAAAAAATTAATCTTGAAAAGATTGATCTGTAACACATTACTTGGACTAATTTTCTTTTAAAAAAATGCCTAGGTCCAAACACATGTCTTATTTGAAAGGAATAGTTCTACCTCAAAGAAAGAGGCTCATGCTTTGAAGACTGACAATAAATCAGCAAATAGTTACTAAACCTAAGACTAGGTACTATGAGTATCAAACAGTTTTGCTCATTGATATGTTAATTTATGGATCAAACGTTCATCTAGTGCTTGGCATGTGTGAGGCTCTCTGTTATTCACCCAGGATACATAATTTAGTTGAGAAGAAAGAAATATAAATGTACAATTATAACACAGGATGGTTCATAATTACAGTGACGGATAGGCATAGGATATAATAGAAGCACATTTAAAAAACAGAATGCATTAAAATTTTTACAATTTGGCTTTATGACAAGACACACGTGAATCTCCTAGTTGCAAAATATATGTGTACATGTTAGTTTAATGTAGCATTATTAAAGTCTTTTGAGGATTGCAAGAGTATATATTGAATGAAAAGATAGGAGGCAAGATTTACACATAGGACCATGTGGTGGCCATCTGCTCTTTTTACCTGCCCTGCATCCATTTGCTCTTCTTGTGGTGACAGTACCTTGATTCCCTCCCTCCTTTCCTCAACTCTCAGTCCATATGATGTGGATAGAAACAACTCCACTCCAATCTTATAGGTTGAGTGTGTGGTCCAGGCCTGGCCAATCAGACCACTGCATTCTTCTGGCCACAGGGACTTGTTCAAGGATAGGTATATGACCCAAGAAGACCTAATGAGACCAATTTCCAGGAATTTTGTGGAGCTGCTGTGAAGAGAAAGATCACTCTTTTCTCTTGTAGTTACTCAACAGAACGGGAGTAATCCTGGGGCTGCTGTAGGCCACAGGAGCCTGAGAATAAAGCTATTTCTGAGGGAAAGGGTTGAAACAGGGAAAGAAGAAGACTGATGGCATTGAATCTCTAGAGCTATTCATGCTAGATCTAACTGCCTAGATCCTCCAATATATTCACATTTTCTCTCTCCCTCTCCCCTCCCTCCCTCTCCTCCCCTTCCCCTTTTCCTTCAAAATATTAGTGTTGAGGGTTTGTGGCTTGTCACCAAAAAGCTCTAACTAATATAGTACAGAAGGAACAAAACTCAAAACGTAGGCTTGAGGAGAATGTATCAATTAGAAGGCCAGCATTATTGAAGCTAAGCGTCCATGTGAAGAAGTAATGGGGAACAAGATGGAGTAAGGTAGGATGAGCCCACTGGATGGTAAGGAGTCTTGACATCCAAAAGAGTTCAGAGAGTCTCTTAAGTAGGCAAGAGAGAATCAGTGCATTTTTACCATAAGTACGTATTTAAAATATTTGGAAGTCATAGCAGCATCAACTGGAATTAGACAAAAAGAACTGTTAGAAGGGAACCACAGTAATTCAGAGGATGGGGAGGAAGACCCAGATCTGGACCATGGCAGGTCTAATCTGAGAAGTATGAACAGGTGAATCAGTGGGTATTAGGAACTGCTCAAGGCCAGGAAGGACAATGATTAATAAAAAGGGATACAAGTGGACTAAGTTAATCAAGAACTAAATCTACCCAAATTAACTCTAAAAAGTCAATCTACAGACAGTCGTTGACAGTATTCTCAGTATGCAACACAAGAACGTTAACATGGTACCTATTATTTAAAGAATGTAGAAGCCTCTAGGGGTAGGATAAATTAAATAAACATATTGTTAACCCTATGACATAGGGCTTAGAGTATGTAAAAAACTACTAGTACCACCAACAAAAAACCAAACTTCTTGAAAACTTCAACTGGGCTAAAAACTGCTGTGACTTTAGTCTGGTTTTATGCTAACTGGGCAGTATTTTTAACAATGAAACACTCTCAATGAGTGATTTTATTTAAAAGACTCTGTGTTAATTATTAATTTCTCATCCAGAGTCCATAGAGAGCTTAAACCACATTTGATTCTCTAAATTTACCAGCCATAACTCTACATACTAGTGTCAATACTGCTGAATTGGAAAATGCCCTCTGTCTCACTTAATTTAACCTGTTTTAAGAGTTTAGAAAAATATTTATACACATAGACAAAACCCCAACAATATTTAAGAGTACCATTCATTCTGAAAAAATTGGGATGTTTCAGGACTAGACAGGTTTTGCATATATTAACTAATTTTAGTTTTAATTTTTTTTTTTTTTTTTTTTGCGGTACGCGGGCCTCTCACTGTTGTGGCCTCTCCCGTTGCAGAGCACAGGCTCCGGATGCCCAGGCTCAGAGGCCATGGCTCACGGGCCCAGCCGCTCCACAGCATTTGGGATCTTCCCGGACCGGGGCACGAACCTGTGTCCCCTGCATCAGCAGGTGCACTCTCAACCACTGCGCCGCCAGGGAAGCCCTAGCTTTAATTTTTTAAAAGCAAGATACTAAACCAAAATTCAGGGGGTTCTTGTCTCTTTAAATGTGCCAAGGAATCAGGATATCTCCTTACATTTCCTTCCTCAGACTTGTGGGGTTTGGAGTCCTTCCTGTCTAACTATGTATTCCTTGATCTAACTTTTTACTTTGAGTTCCATTAAGGAAAATTCTTCCTATTAGTTTCTCCAAGAAACTTAAGTACTTTATATGCTCCTTTTGGACCACAGGGGCACTATCAGAGCAGTAATTAATGAAGCTGACACATCAGGTGGGAATATATACCAAGGAAAGGCCAATAAAGCATCTTTGAAGATACAGGTTATTGGAAACTGTGCCCAGTGTTCTAATCTTAGCATAAGTTAAATTTAGTTGCATTAATTAGCAGATTTTAATGTCTGCTGTCTTAAGCAATGTTTTAAAACCATGGGGATTTGATTCAAATAAGTTCCTGGACTCTCTGAGACCTGACCAAAGGAAGAAAAAAAGTGCTCCCAAAGATATGAAAAGCACAGACCTCATTAGGCAAGCTTGCAGGCTCATATCAGCTCTCCGCAGACAATTCAGCCATTTATTTTTTAGTGGTCATCACCCTGAAGCAGTACCTCTTTCACATAATTCACACATTTGACAGGAATATGTAGAAATCATGTCTAAAGTTCACAGCTTAGTTGAAGTAAAAAACTGTTTATTTAAAAGGGCACGTTTGAATAAAGGTTCTGTTGGAATTGCTAACATACATAAACACCTAATGCTAGGAATTTTTTAAAATTCCAGAGTCTTCCCTCATCACAAAGAAAATTGAAAAAAAATTTAAATCACAATTTTTTATATGTGATTTAAATTTTAAAAATTTTTAAATGAAAAAAAATTTTTTTAAATTTTTATTGGAGTATAGTTGATTTATAATGTTGTGTTAGTTTCAGTGTACAGCAAAGTGCATCAGATATACATATACATATATCCACTCTTTTCTTAGATTCTTTTCCTATATGGGCCATTACAAAGTTTTGAGTAGAGTTCCCTGTGCTATACAGTAGGTCTTTATTAGTTATCTATTTTATTATTTTTTTCCCTTTAAATCATATTTTATTGCATTTTCCTTCACCTAGTCATATTATGGGAACTAAGAGCCTGTTCTTGTTGTAGTTATCTATTTTATATATAGTAGTGTGTATATGTCAATCCCAATCTCCCAATTTATCCTTTCCCCCCAAAATGAAAAGCTTTTAACCACAAAATTTTTAAATGAAAATTACAAATAATTATAACGAATCTAGATTATTTATTTTCCAATGGGAAATCAGGTAGCATACACACAACCTTATAACTATTTTGGCATAATGCATGCTGTCACTTTGCTGCCAAAGAGATGGGCTTCTCTAACAGGCCTTGTCCTCAGATCCCTCCTCAAGACCCTGGGCACCATGTGTCTGCAATTGCTGGAAGTGGTCTCTGGATGGCAGTGCTCTTTTTAGTTTGCATCTTGGTCATGAAGATGAGGTTTCTAAGCAAAAGTTGCAGGGGGCTCAAAGAATTATCTCTTTCAATAAGTGATGTCTTAGTGTTCTCAACTCCTTAGTAGCTGTGTGGCTTAGAGCAAATCAATGAATTTCTCTGAGCCTCAGTGTCCTCCTCTACATAAGGAGGGTTCTATTCTAAACCTGGAATGTAGTCGCAAGGATCAGAGATGATAATGATAATTAACGTAATGTTATTGTTTATTGAAAACCTAATGTGAACAGGCACTGTGTAAGAACTTTACAAGTGATATCCCACTAAGTCCTTCCAAATACCCTATAATGCAGGTATTACTACTCTATTTTTTTTTTTTTTGCGGTACGCGGGCCTCTCACTGTTGTGGCCTCTCCTGTTGCAGAGCACAGGCTCCGGACGCACGGGCTCAGCGGCCATGGCTCATGGGCCTAGCCTATCCGCGGCATGTGGGATTTTCCCGGACCGGGGCACGAACCCATGTCCCCTGCATCAGCAGGCAGACTCTCAACCACTGCGCCACCAGGGAAGCCTCTACTCTACTTTTAGAGATAAGAGAAGTGAAGCTCAGAATAATCAGGAATGTAGCCTAAGTCCTACAGCAGCTCAGTGGTGAACCTGGGGATTTATCAGTTTAGCATATAATACTAGTTCCTAGAAAATTGCCTTGTGCATAGTAAATATTGGTAATTTTTAACCTTTTTTATTATTGCTATAACTATTAAATTTTATATAGCTGGTGCCTGAAAGACAAAAAATTTTGAATATTATTTCTAAAATGACATAAAATGATACAAAAATCTATTATGATTTAGTTGATCAGATATCTTAATTTTTCCCCAAAGTATATTTGAGAAAGGTCAAAGAGAAGATTTGTAAATAAAAGTTTAAGGTCAATTAAATGTGGGGAATGCTATGTATTTTATTCTTCTCCTGGAGATTCACAGGAAATGTTAGCACATTAAAGACTCCGAGATGTCTCGAAGTAAACTCTTCATCTAATTTTACCCAAAGTTTTCAAATGTATTTGTCGAAGAAATTCTTTCTTCACATAATATTTATGAGCATCTCTTGAAATCAGTGTTCTGAGGAAAACATTTGGGAAAAATGAATCTATCGAAACTCCTCTTCCAAGTAGAGCCTGTAATGTTTTGACAGGTCTTTTTCTGTCAACTCGACTCCCTGCTGAGATGTGCTGTGAAATGTTAGGGCTGACAATAAAGTCTTTCTGACACTTAACTGTTAAACTTAAGTTTTTCTCAGGCTTTTCTCACAACAGCACAACATTCTTTCTACTTCTCTTCACAATGCAGTCACAGGTGAAATCTCAACCCTTTCCTGAAACACCTGCTCACGGTATTTCTTAGATCTCCTTATGGACCTTATCTTCTGCACCATTCAATGGCCTTTAAAGTTTCACTGACTCTAATTTAAACCTTACTGCTACCTAATTTGTCATGTGCTTATGACTCCACAATTAAACTGTAAGTTACTTAGTGTCTGGAACTATGCATTGCACTTCTGTGAAGCCCTAAAAGAGCATGAACGCAGTACATTGCTCATTCATTCATTCAACAAATACGCCTTGAGCATGTCTCATGGGCCAGGCACTGTTCTAAGTGCTGGGGTATAGCAGGACCCCAGCAAGGCCATCAGTATTCTAGCAGAACTTTTATTGCACTGGGGGAGATGGATAAATAAATGTTCAAGTGAGCATATAATATAATGTCAGATAAGAATTAGTGGTATGAAGCATAAGGGCATGTGAAGGAGTAAATGAGGAGAGGTTACATTAGCTTGGAAAGGCCTCTCCAAAGAGGGAATATTTAAGCTGGAATCTGAATAACAGGAAAGACTCAGCCATGCAAAGAGAACGTCAGAAAGAGAAGGTCAGAAAGAAGAGTGTTTTAGATGAGAGGAAAAAGCCAGGGCATAGGTTGGCGGCCGGCTAAATTTGCTAAGTTAGCGGAATAGCAGGAAGGTCAGTGTGGCTGGAGCTTGCAAAAGAAGTCAGGGGAATTGCTATGAGATCAACTTAGAGCGGTGGGAACGGGGTAGACTGCGGTAAGGAATTTGGACTTCATTTGAGTTCATATGGAAGCCATGGAGCGCTGTAGGCACAGGAATGACCTAAGCATGTTTTCATAATGTTAAAAGGCCACTCTGACTGCAGGGTAAAGAATGAAATGTAAGGAGTCAAGGGAAGAATCAGGGAGGCCAGTTACAGGCTCTTTTAGTAGCCAAGGTAAGACATGATGGTGTTAGAAGAGGGTGGTGGCAGGAGAGCCAAGGAAGTGGACAGATTCTGGAAGCACTTTGGCAAAAGAGGCAATGGGACTTGCTGGCTTGAGCAAACTAGTGGATGGTGATATTTCCTAGGTGGGGATATCTGGGACAGAAACGACCCTGGGAGGAAGGGTAGGGAAGGGAATCAAAAATACTTTTTGGGGCTTCCCTGGTGGCGCAGTGGTTGAGCGTCCACCTGCCGATGCAAGGGACACAGGTTCATGCCCCGGTCTGGGAAGATCCCACGTGCTGCGGAGCGGCTAGGCCTGTGAGCCATGGCTGCTGAGCCTGCGCATCCGGAGCCTGTGCTCCACAACGGGAGAGGCCACAACAGTGAGAGGCCCACGTACCGCAAAAATAAAAAAAAAAAAAACTTTTTGACAATGTTAAGGTTGAGTTGTCTATAAGATATGCAGGAATATGTGTCAATTTTACCTGATTCTGAAGCTCAAGGGAAAGGGCAGGGCTAGATACATACATTTGGGAGTCACTGGTACAAAAACAGTATTTAAAATCATGAGACCACATGAGATCATCTAAGGAGAAAATGTAACTCCAAGGCACCTCAAAATTTGGAAGTGGTCCAGGAGAAGAGGAGTAAAAAAAAAGAAAGAGAGGGGGAGGGAGAGACAGACAGAGAGAGAGGGAAGCCAAAACAGTATGCAGAAACCCAGGAGAATGTCGTGTTGAGAAGTCCAGGAAAATAAACTGCAGCTGAATGAAGGAGTAGTCAGCTGAGCCAATGCCAAAGATCTAGATGAGGACAGAGGAGGAACCACTGGGTCGGACAATGTGAAAGCAGTAAGAGCAGGGTCAGTGGAGTGCTGATGACTGGAGCTGGGAAGAGTGGGCTGAAGGAAGAATGAGAGGTAAGGACAGATGAGCATTCGGTGTAGACGGACTCCTCCAAAAGTTTAACTGTTAAGAGGAGCAGAGAAGTGGGGCAATAGTTAGGCACATGCAGTCAAGAAAAGGTTTCTCCTGACCTCAAGATGTGAGATACTAGAGTTTATATAGAATCAGAAGGAAAGATTGATGATGTAGAAAAGAGAGGGACTGATTGAACACATAAAGCTTTGTTTAATTATTATAGATTTTTAAATGTATTTGATTCACATTAGACTGAACAGGAAGTTGTTTTCCAACATGAGTGTAATTGTGACAATCTCCAGGAAATAAAACTGAGTGGTAATAATAATAACAATATTAACTTAACTTGCATCTAGGGCTTATAGCTTATCTTGCTATGCTAGGCATCGTTTCATGTGCTTTCCATATATTAGCTTCTTTTTAAAAATTAAAAAAAATTTTTTATTTTCTTTATTTTTGGCTGTGTTGGGTCTTTGTTGCTGTGCACAGGCTTTCTCTAGTTGCGACGACTAGGGGCTACTCTTTGTTGCGGCGTGTGGGCTTCCCATTGCGGTGGCTTCTCTTGTTGTGGAACACGGGCTCCAGGCGTGCAGGCTTCAGTAGTTGTGGCACTCAGGCTCAGTGGTTGTGGCTCACGGGCTCTAGAGCTCAGGCTCAATAGCTGTGGCACACGGGCTTAGTTGCTCCGCGGCGCGTGGTATCTTCCCGGACCAGGGCTCGAACCCGTGTCCCCTGCATTGGCAGGCGGATTTTTAACCACTGCGTTACCAGGGAAGCCCTATATTAGCTTCTTTATTCCTCCAGATAACAATAATTGTTCTCATGTAATACTTAATGAGGAAACTGAGATACAGAGAGATTAAGTAACTTCTCTAGTGCTGTGTAGGCAGTAAGTGACAGAACCAGGATTCCCACTCACATAAGCTGCCTCTGAAGCTTTAACTACCAGGATAAATTGGTAAATGGTCTTATGTGTGCTGGCATTTCCTCAGTTCATGATACGTTTTACGATTCACCTCCTCTCACCTCTTCTTTCTCTAAGAGTATGTGGTTATAGAAAAGGATAAAAAGGAGTTGTTTTTCAACTCTTTCTTTAGTTGGGGCAATCTTATGAGACGGTCAAACCAATTAGATGTGGGCAGCAATTCCATCAAAACCATTCCTTTCAAGATATTTTATAAACACCACACATTAAAATACAATTTTCAACAGTTAGTATAATTTTTTTCATACAAGTATTCCTTCTGTAAACACATTTGATACACATTTATATATTACTTTAATGGCTATATGGTATTCAATTGTTGAAACATACCACAGTTTACTTAACCCTTCAAATATATGTATGTGTGTGTGCTTATGTACTTATAGAAGAAGTCCAAGTTCTTGGCAGAAAAATTAGAAAATACAGCTTAGCAAAAAGAATTCTACTCATCCTTTCATTTAATAAACCAATTCTTAGTGTCCATTTTACATGATGCAACCATTACAAATCATGTTTTCTAATGCTATTTAAAAGCATGAGGAAAATGCAGAGGAAAAACTGCAGGATACAAAATTATATGGAAAGTATGTGAAAAAATATGTAAGAAGCAATTAAATCACACATACACACACCACATGAGAAAGAGAGGGAGAAATGTAAACAGTAGTTGTTATTTCTGGGTAGTAAGATATTAAGGATGGTTTTTGTTTTCTTCTGCTTGCCTTTTTTTCCTTATTTTTCTATAATGAACATACACTAATACTCAGAAAAATGTTAGTTCAAAAATTAAATATTTCTACATATTGCATTAAGAGCATATGAATTACCAGATACCTAATTTGCAGCTAAAATGGAATCCATTAAGATAGCAAGGCATAGGGGATAGGAGGGCATTTTTATTATTTCAATTACTCAATAATGATGCTCCCAATTATTCCACTGCCCAGAACATCATTCAGGGTGTGCATGTCTGTCTCTCTGTGTGTGTGTGTGTGTGTGTGTGTGTGTGCGTGTGTGTGTGTGTGTTCTGTGGGGCAGTACAGAATCATCCAAGCTAATTAGTATGTATTTAACAAATGATGGACAATTAACATGGAGCTTCACTTCCTGCCACTAGATCTACCGAGCGGAGAAAGAAACAGAGAGGGAGATCCAGGAGACATTTCCAAGGAAAAATGTTCCCTAAAGTATAGGCAGAAAATTCAGATACTTCCTGTATCCCTTGGTTCAGGCTGTCCCTTTAAGATGCATTTTTTCTTTTAAACTTTTTATAAACATACTAAAAATATGTATATTTGAGTTCTCAAAAACATGTACAATAAACCCCATGTTCCCATCACTCAGCTTCAGTAATTATCAACATTTTTCAGAATTTTCTTTCTAGTTGCTTATCTTGCATTAGTAGGAAACAATAATACTTAGGAACAGGAAAACAGTTTGTAGAAACATTTTTACACATTAAATAAAAAAGAAATGGTTAAAAACCTCACTGTGCAGATCTGAACCAAGCTTTGAAGAAGTCCCTAAAGAGTTTCTGAGGCCTGCTGATTCAATTATCACCTTTCCCATCCAGTTTGCCCTTCCTCCCCAGTAGCTATTTGAGTGCATGATTACACTTGGGAAATGGAAGAACTAAAATAAAGAAAGCAGTAAACCAGGAACTGGGAAGCCACAGGACAGAACTGGGGGATTAGCAAGCGCTCACCCAGAGCAAGTGTGGTCCAGAGGACAGCCTGGGGATAAGCAGGCATCAGGCTGGGCAGGCCAGTCTCACGAAGGTCACGAAGTGGGGACAGGGGTGCATTATGAACTGTCACGGGGTTGTACCTACCCAAACTGTTGTCACTGCTCGTGGGCCAGGAAGCAATTCTGTCCCTCAGCTTCTTCTTTTTACAGGAGTTGTCTGACTTCTCAGAAAGGCCTACTTCCTCCTTCCTAATTTCTCTGACGAGCTGCATGCGGCACCTTGTAAAATCCTGAAAGGAAATCTTCCCATTTTCATCAGCGCCCAGTTGGTTCATGATCTCAGCCACAGACTCTTCCATGTTCAACTGGCGACAGACCATCAACAAGTCATTTCTACAGAAGGGATTGAACAGAAAAAGGGCTTGTTAGGAGAGACATTTAAGCTAGAGAAAATAGTTAATGAAAAAAAAAAGAGTATTTCTTGAATACATCCACACGTAGGAAACCTATTTCCACATTTCTCATTGCTTCTGGAAAAGTGCTAAGTGTGCAAAAAGATCTGTTCCACCTGGGTTATTCTAGACAAGAACTCTATTATTATTTGGAACAGTGAGGCAACTTTAAATCCTTTGTTCTCTTTTTTCTTCCGTGTCCATGCCCTTTCCTCCTTTTCTTTCTTTTGAAATTGACAAAGCACCTGTAGAGGGTAGCATTGTTACCTAACTGTAAGATAAAGTTTCAGAACATAGAAAAGATATTGTTTCCACTCTTGGCAGAGTTGAAAATCTCATCAAATTGTAAAGGAACAACAAAGATTTTAACAAGCTTGACTTTTCAGCTTCCTGGACCAATCAGCTAATTTTAGTACTTCTTTAAAATGTTATTTAATTTCAACTTTGATGACTCAGTGCTCCCCTACCTCTGGTTTTTCCTGATTTTCTTTGAGTATTTTCCACCTTCTCATCAGCAATTAGTAAACCCTAAGTCTTAGGGCAGGGATCAAAATCCCAAAAGTCTTCCAGGTCTAGGAGTTAATGTAAATGTGTGAAGTGGGTGGATTTAAGATAAGAGGGGTTTCTGGAGTCTGTGGCTGGACCAGAGAAGTATATTCAGCCTACAGGTTCTCAAGTTAAAGAAAGAGAAAGAAAAAGAATAAAAAAGAAACAAGAACAACAACACTATGCCGGCCAAGAACATTTATCTGGAGGACATCATCTGACCCTGCACAGATAAATCTTGTTCTTTTCTCTTTCTAAACTCTTTGGGAAAATACTTTGTTCAGATTGCTCCAATTCTAAGTCTCAATAAAGGTAAAAGTATTATGAATTTAAGAGCTGGAAGAGATATTAGGAACTGGGCCATGGTCACAAGAACAGCTAATTAGTGCTCCTGTCTCAACACACCACCAAACCCAGTCATCTGGAGACCATGATCAATTTGATGTTTGCTGATACCTGAAACCTAACCATGAAAAGACCAACCCTTCTCCAGTCACCCTTCACAAATTCCTTCTGGTCCATGCTAGTATGATTCCCCAAGTTCCCTAGGCTCACAGAATTGTAGATATTTTTAATAGCTTCTCATTCACTCCATTTTAACCCTAATTCCCCCCATCCTCGTCCCTAGTATCCAATCTCTCATCAAATTTCTGTTGGTCCTGTCCCTGAAATGCTTCTATATTTACTCTTTATTATGTTTTTCAATACACATAACACTCTCCAAAACCTTAGTTTATACCAGGTCCATTACATTAGCTTCTTTAGTTGATCACCTTGCTTCCATATGCCATCCATTTTCGTGTTTCATAAAGAATTTTGACACACAGCTACAAGTTTTAGTTTATCTTGTTTGTATGTCTGTGTATATATGTATAGTATATAATGCTTATGTGTATATATTTATGCTTTTATTTGTAAGATAGATGGATGGGTAGATAAATAAATATACACATATGGAAGGAAGTATGGTAGATTAAATTAGTCCTAATTTTTCATTTCTCTGTAGAACAGTTATACGTCTATACCCTTGCCTTGGCCTTGGGGCCAGGGACACTCATGGTAGGTATGATCTTTCCCATCGTTTTAACTTCAGGCTTGACATCTAACTTAGCCTCTGGGATGTATGTGTTTATCTAGTTAATCCCCTACTGGGCTTGTCCCCTTTTGCTTCTGCCATTATTATGAGAAGAACAAACCATGATAGCTATTAACCTTCTAGCCTGGACCCCCAAATAAGCCACTTCAGCTGATCTGCAGACGTGTAGCATAAGAATCACTGCAGCTGACCCAAAGGTATGTAATCAAGAATAAATTCTTATTGTTTATGCCAATGAGATTTTGTGATTGTTCCCCAGCAATAGCTAACTGATACATTGGAATAATTTTTTGATCTATTCATATGTTTATTTTTTTGCCCTTTGCTGAATACAACCTGTCTGATGTTCAGCTGGATTCATCCCAGACAGGAATGATTATGATTCCTGTAGAACAGGAATGCAGTACTGTTTATGTACTGCTTACATAACAGTAAAACAGGAATGCAAACAAAAAGAAAGGGCCAATGTTCAGGTTCTACATCTAAAAAAAGAATTTCTTTATCATGTTTTTAGACAATAATCTTGAAAATTAGGCTTGGTGGGAGATAAGTAAGTTTTCTAAATTTCAGAAGTTCACATAATAAGATGTTAACACTAATATTTTCTGAATAGTAGGAATATGGTGTTTTCATTTTCTTATTTTTGCCTATTGTATTTGTAACTTTCTAGAATGTACTATACTACTTTCATAAATTGCTATGTCATTTTATAGGTTTTAAAAGTGAGGATAATAATAGCACCTATCTCTTAGGGTTGTTTTGAGGATAAATGAGATGATGCATGTAAAGCACTTAACACAGTTCCTGGCACATATTAAGTACTCAATAAATAGTAGCCATTATTATGATTATTTTATAATTATTGATCATAAATCTTTAACAATGTCCCGGTTGCACGATTAAGTCTTTAGTAATTAAGCACAAACTGCTCAGGGGAAAATAGTCCTTATTGAACTGAACTGACTCCTTCATTAAGTGGAGCAATCTATCTGCAGAGGCTCGCCTTCCTCCCTGCCTGTGGCCCACTTACACTTGGGCGCCCTGGTGAGAAACCCAAGCCTGTCCAAGCCTGAGAAGCCCCATTCCACAAAAAGCAGCTCAAAAAAGGATTTGTGTTCTAGAAATGTCAAATGTCAACTCAGAGGAGAATGCATAATTTTGCATCTTTATTTAAAAAGTGTAGGTCACTGGGCTTCCCTGGTGGTGCAGTGGTTGAGAGTCCGCCTGCCGATGCAGGGGACACGGGTTCGTGCCCCGGTCCGGGAAGATCCCACATGCCGCGGAGCGGCTGGGCCCGTGAGCCATGGTCGCTGAGCCCGTGTGTCCAGAGCCTGTGCTCCGCAACGGGAGAGGCCACAGCAGTGAGAGGCCCACGTATCGCAAAAAAAAAAAAAAAAGGTGTGGGTCACTGAGAGACTCTCATAAAAGGTCAAAAACAAAATACAGTACATCCTACTAAATTAAGTCAGACAGTAATCTTTAAACAGCGGTGCTAGTTTCTAAAAACTAAATGAAAGCTAAAGTTTCTCAGTATAGAAACACAGAACTAGCAAGAACAACTAACAAACCTGCAGGGCGAAATGCTACTATCCCCATTTTATAGATGAAGATGTGAAGGCTGAAAGAGTCCCAGAGCTAATATGTGGGAGAGCCAGGAATCTAAACCAAATCAGTCTGATTCCAAAGCTCTTGCCCTTTCCATTCTACCAAACACCGCCTTGGATGTCAATGATCCTTAAACTTTGGCCTCTGAACACAAATAAGGACAGCAATAATAGGAACAGCTTGATGATCAACAGTCATTAAAGAACAGTACTTTTATCTTAAACCAGAAAGACTACATATATCTATATATGTGCTCCCCGACTATGTTAAATACGGGTGAGAATAATATTACATTTTGATACCAACATGAGAAAACAGTTACAAGAGAGAGAAAAAAAACTCCAGGGAGTTCCCTGGCGGTCCAGTGGTTAGGACTCTGCGCTTTTACTACGGGAACTAACATCCCGCAAGCAAGCCGAGTGACACAGCCAAAAAAAAAAAAACTCCCAAAGCTCTCCTTTACATATAAGAGCAAGCCCAGAGAACTCGATCACACTTTCACTATCAACCATTGTGCTAGGGCTGTTTCAAACAGCTCGCAATGAGTTACACGCTCCTGTGACTACGCCCCTTTGCATTATGTCTTTGCCTTTCCTCCCATCAACAGATGGAGGCTATTTCCCTGACCTTGAATCTGGGCTGGCCTTGTGACTTGCTTTGACCAGTGGAATGAGGCAGAAATAACTAACGTTCTAGGATTCATGAACACATGCCTTATGACGCCTTGTAGTTTCCACTTTCAGCTCAAATCCTTCCAGCTTCATGCTGGCCTTGTCGCCCACTCAAGGCCACAAGTGGTCTCTTCCTTCTTCTAGCATTTAGCACCTGTACCATTCATTCAGTGACTATATACAGCCGTGGGACAACTTTTAGATTGTTGTACTAAACTTTCATTTCTCTTTCTCTTTTTTAAAAAATTATTTTCAGGGCTTCCCTGGTGGCGCAGTGCTTGAGAGTCCTCCTGCCGATGCAGGGGACACGGGTTCATGGCCCGGTCCGGGAGGATCCCACATGCCGCGGAGTGGCTAGGCCCGTGAGCCATGGCCGCTGAGCCTGCGCATCCGGAGCCTGTGCTCTGCAACGGGAGAGGCCGCAACAGTGAGAGGCCCGCGTACTGCAAAAAAAAAAATATTTTCACACACTCAAGTCTTATCTTCCCAACCTGACCAGTGGCCAGTGGAAGCCAGTGGCCATGCATCAGTCTCCCTTAAGATCCATGCAGCACCCAGCACACCACCCGTACACAACAGAACCCCATCACATTTGTTTTGATAGATGGATTTGTAAACTCTCAGAAGTTAAACATGATCATTCTTTTGAAGGGGTTCCCCACTTCATCTGATATCTTCCCACAATACCTGTCTTTGTATCTTCCCACAGAAGGCAACAGCACATGGGATGCTCAGTGAGTATGAATGACCAATGGGCACCGTAAAAACAAACAACAACCTTGTAGCCTTAGTGACAGAGCAACATAACAGTTTCTCCGCACTAGGCCAGGAAAGTTTCTCAGAGGAAGACATAATGAGCAGCGGTTGTCCAAAACTAATATAGTCCAGTGGAGAACTATTTCAGTAGTAGTAACATCATCATATAAAGCACCTGCCTTTAAAATAAAAACCAACAAACTTTTGTACATTATTTCAGAAAATACACCCATTCATCTTAGAAAATATAGACAAGTAAGAAGAAAATATAAATTACATGCTACCTTTCTACCCAGCAATAACCACAGTGAACGTTTTAACTAATTTCACAAAATTATGGTAAATATTTTTTTCTCTAAGTTTCCTCTAAATAAATAAATTTCCTCCAAATAAAATTTTCCTTTCATCATTGCTACAACTGCTCTAGAAGGTGTTTCATATTTATCCATATTCATATATGCATGTCTTATCTTCAGAGGATATAACCATGAGGAATAGATTCTGGTTTAGCAGAGGAACTGGTCAAATGAGGTAATATTTGGCTCTGCAGAGAACACCAATCACCAGGCAGCACTGAAGATCAATGCTTCTAGCTCAAAACTGCATGGTTTTACAAAGCATAGCTATTACTTTCTGTATGTAGAAGCCTTTTGGTCTCTTGGCTATTCTTTTTCTTTTAACTTGTAAAGAAATTGAGTAGGAAGTGAAAATTCAATGAAGCTATTCATCATTCAGGGAAATTCACAGCCTAACATCAGGAATAGATAACGGGAAAGATGGGCTTAGGTCTCTCAAGCTCAGATGCAGAGAAAAACACTATTCTTCCCCACAATGATACTAAACCCCAAACCCAGTCGGAATGAGGGCTATGTGAAAGGAACTGTTACTCTGAGGAAGGGTTAGATGCTTCTGTTCACAGCTCTCAACGAACAGACACCTTTGGAACTAATAGGTATGCCAGAAATAGCTGCTTATGAAAGAACTCAAAACAAGTCTATAAGTTCATTTTGCCTCTCTAACTGTTCAATTTGAGTCACACAAAAATGTAATTTAGGGGACTCTAATTTCAGTTCCATAAATATTCAAAGTGTGAAAAATCATAAATAAGTCATTAAAAAACAGGCTTCTGGGCTACAACTGGTAATTTCTGAGTAAAACTGTTGGAGGGAGCAAATGCATTTGCCTTTCACAATTGCTTCTGAGTTTATCTGGTCTAAAGTGAAGACCAAAACAAACAACTAAATAAGCAAATAAACTTATCGTTAAAAGGAGAGTAGTTGATCGATCTGAAGGACTTCAACAAAATTCAGAAAGATAGTAAAGAGATGGGAGAAGCTGGCCAGTGGGGCTACCTTACCTTTCAGAGCATGGAACAAATAGATGTTCAAAGGTGATAAATCAGGATACTTACACAGTGGTATAAGCACATTATGGAAAAAATGGAAAAAAATCATCAAGAGAACTAAAAGCACAAGTGGTAAAAAACTGTACCTGGGGAGTGAGCTTGGGCATTGAGAGGTGGATGGGGCAAGAGACTTGTGTTTTGTCATGTGCCCTTCTGTACCATTTTATTTTATTTTATTTTTAATTTATTATTATTATTATTTTAAACATCTTTATTGGAGTATAATTGCTTTACAATGGTATGTTAGTTTCAGCTTCACAACAAAATGAATCAGTTATATATATACATATGTTCCCATATCTCTTCCCGCTTGCATCTCCCTCCCTCCCACCCTCCCTATCCCACCCCTCCAGGCGGTCACAAAGCACCGAGCTGATCGCCCTGTGCTATGCGGCTGCTTCCCACTAGCTATCTACCTTACGTTTGGTAGTGTATGTATGTCCATGCCTCTTTATCGCTTTGTCACCGTTTACCCTTCCCCCTCCCCATAGCCTCAAGTCCATTCTCTAGTAAGTCTGTGTCTTTATTCCTGTTTCACCCCTAGGTTTTTCATGACATTTTTTTTCCCTTAAATTCCATATATATGTGTTAGCATACGGTATTTGTCTCTCTCTTTCTGACTTACTTCACTCTGTATGACAGACTCGAGGTCTATCCAATTCATTACAAATAGCTCAATTTCGTCTCTTTTTATGGCTGAGTAATATTCCATTGTATATATGTGCCACATCTTCTTTATCCATTCATCCGATGATGGACACTTAGGTTGTTTCCATCTCTGGGCTATTGTAAATAGAGCTGCAATGAACATTTTGGTACATGACTCTTTTTGAATTATGGTTTTCTCAGGGTATATGCCCAGTAGTGGGATTGCTGGGTCATATGGTAGTTCTATTTGTAGCTTTTTAAGGAACCTCCATACTGTTCTCCACAGTGGCTGTATCAATTTACATTCCCACCAACAGTGTAAGAAGGTTCCCTTTTCTCCACACCCTCTCCAGCATTTATTGTTTCTAGATTTTTTGATGATGGCCATTCTGACTGGTGTGAGATGATATCTCATTGTAATTTTGATTTGCATTTCTCTAATGATTAGTGATGTTGAGCATTCTTTCATGTGTTTGTTGGCACTCTGTATATCTTCTTTGGAGAAATGTCTATTTAGGTCTTCTGCCCATTTTTGGATTGGGTTGTTTGTTTTTTTGTTATTAAGCTGCATGAGCTGCTTATAAATTTTGGAGATTAATCCTTTGTCAGTTGCTTCATTTGCAAATATTTTCTCCCATTCTGAGGGTTGTCTTTTGGTCTTCTTTATGGTTTCCTTTGCTGCGCAAAAGCTTTTAAGTTTCATTAGGTCCCATTTGTTTACTTTTGTTTTTATTTCCATTTCTCTAGGAGGTGGGTCAAAAAGGACCTTGCTGTGATTTATGTCATAGAGTGTTCTGCCTATGTTTTCCTCTAAGAGTTTGATAGTTTCTGGCCTTACATTTAGGTCTTTAATCCATTTTGAGCTTATTTTTGTGTATGGTGTTAGGGAGTGATCTAATCTCATACTTTTACATGTAGCTGTCCAGTTTTCCCAGCACCACTTATTGAATAGGCTGTCCTTTCTCCACTGTACATTTCTGCCTCCTTTGTCAAAGATAAGGTGACCATATGTGTGTGGGTTTATCTCTGGGCTTTCTATCCTGTTCCATTGATCTATATTTCTGTTTTTGTGCCAGTACCATACTGTCTTGATTACTGTAGCTTTGTAGTATAGTCTGAAGTCAGGAAGCCTGATTCCTCCAGCTCTGTTTTTCGTTCTCAAGATCACTTTGGCTATTCGGGGTCTTTTGTGTTTCCATACAAATTGTGAAATTTTTTGTTCTAGTTCTGTGAAAAATGCCAGTGGTAGTTTCATAGGGATTGCATTGAATCTGTAGATTGCTTTGGGTAGTAGAGTCAATTTCACAATGTTGATTCTTCCAATCCAAGAACATGGTATATCTCTCCATCTGTTTGTATCATCTTTAATTTCTTTCATCAGTGTCTTATAATTTTCTGCATACAGGTCTTTTGTCTCCTTAGGTAGGTTTATTCCTAGGTATTTTATTCTTTTTGTTGCAATGGTAAATGGGAGTGTTTTCTTGATTTCACTTTCAGATTTTTCATCATTAGTGTATAGGAATGCCAGAGATTTCTGTGCATTAATTTTGTATCCTGCTACTTTACCAAATTCATTGATTAGCTCTAGTATTTTTCTGGTAGCATCTTTAGGATTCTCTATGTATAGTATCATGTCATCTGCAAACAGTGACAGCTTTACTTCTTCTTTTCCGATTTGGATTCCTTTTATTTCCTTTTCTTCTGTGATTGCTGTGGCTAAAACTTCCAAAACTATGTTGAATAAGAGTGGTGAGAGTGGGCAACCTTGTCTTGTTCCTGATCTTAGTGGAAATGCTTTCAGTTTTTCACCATTGAGGACGATGTTGGCTGTGGGTTTGTCATATATGGCCTTTATTATGTGGAGGAAAGTTCCCTCTATGCCTACTTTCTGCAGGGTTTTTATCATAAATGGGTGTTGAATTTTGTCAAAAGCTTTCTCTGCATCTATTGAGATGATCATATGGTTTTTCTCCTTCAATTTGTTAATATGGTGTATCACGTTGATTGATTTACGTATATTGAAGAATCCTTGCATTCCTGGAATAAACCCCACTTGATCATGGTGTATGATCCTTTTAATGTGCTGTTGGATTCTGTTTGCTAGTATTTGGTTGAGGATTTTTGCATCTATGTTCATCAGTGATATTGGCCTGTAGTTTTCTTTCTTTGTGACATCTTTGTCTGGTTTTGGTATCAGGGTGATGGTGGCCTCGTAGAATGAGTTGGGGAGTGTTCCTCCCTCTGCTATATTTTGGAAGAGTCTGAGAAGGATAGGTGATAGCTCTTCTCTAAATGTTTGATAGAATTCGCCTGTGAAGCCATCTGGTCCTGGGCTTTTGCTTGTTGGAAGATTTTTAATCACAGTTTCAATTTCAGTGCTTGTGATTGGTCTGTTCATATGTTCTATTTCTTCCTGATTCAGTCTTGGCAGGTTGTGCCTTTCTAAGAATTTGTCCATTTCTTCCAGGTTGTCCATTTTATTGGCATAGAGTTGCTTGTAGTAATCTCTCATGATCTTTTGTATTTCTGCAGTGTCACTTGTTACTTCTCCTTTTTCATTTCTAATTCTATTGATTTGAGTCTTCTCCCTTTTTTTCTTGATGAGTCTGGCTAATGGTTTATCAATTTTGTTTATCCTTTCAAAGAACCAGCTTTTAGTTTTATTGATCTTTGCTATAGTTTCCTTCATTTCTTTTTCATTTATTTCTGATCTGATTTTTATGATTTCTTTCCTCCTGCTAACTTTGGGGTTTTTTTGTTCTTCTTTCTCTAATTGCTTTAGGTGCAAGGTTAGGTTGTTTATTTAGGTTAGGTTGTTTCCTGTTTCTTAAGGTAAGATTGTATTGCTATAAACTTCCCTCTTAGAACTGCTTTTGCTGCATCCCATAGATTTTGAGTCGTCGTATCTCCATGGTCATTTGTTTCTAGGTATTTTTTGATTTCCTCTTTGATTTCTTCAGTGATCACTTCGTTATTAAGTAGTGTATTGTTTAGCCTCCATGTGTTTGTATTTTTTACAGATCTTCTCCTGTAATTGATATCGAGTCTCATAGCGTTGTGGTCAGAAAAGATACTTGATACAATTTCAATTTTCTTAAATTTACCAAGGTTTGATTTGTGACCCAAGATATGATCTATCCTGGAGAATGTTCCATGAGCACTTGAGAAAAATGTGTATTCTGTTGTTTTTGGATGGAATGTCCTATAAATATCAATTAACTCCATCTTGTTTAATGTGTCATTTAAAGCTTGTGTTTCCTTATGTATTTTCATTTTGGATGATCTGTCCATTGGTGAAAGTGGGGTGTTAAAGTCCCCTACTATGAATGTGTTACTGTCGATTTCCCCTTTTATGGTTGTCAGTATTTGCCTTATGTATTGAGGTGCACCTATGTTGGGTGCATAAATATTTACAATTGTTATATCTTCCTCTTGGATCGATCGCTTGATCATTATGTAGTGTCCTTCTTTGTCTCTTCTAATAGTCTTTGTTTTAAAGTCTATTTTGTCTGATATGAGAATTGCTACTCCAGCTTTCTTTTGGTTTCCATTTGCATGAAATACCTTTTTCCATCCCCTTACTTTCAGTCTGTATGTGTCTCTAGGTCTGAAGTGGGTCTCTTGTAGACAGCAAATATATGCGTCTTGTTTTTGTATCCATTCAGCCAATCTGTGTCTTTTGGTGGGAGCATTTAGTCCATTTACATTTAAGGTAATTATCGATATGTGTATTCCCATTCCCATTTTCTTAATTGTTTTGGGTTTGTTATTGTAGGTCTTTTCCTTCTTTTGTGTTTCTTGCCTAGAGAAGTCCTTTAGCAGTTGTTGTAGAGCTGGTTTGGTGGTGCTGAACTCTCTCAGCGTTTGCTTGTCTGTAAAGGTTTTAATTTCTCCATCAAATCTGAATGAGATCCTTGCTGGGTAGAGTAATCTTGGTTGCAGGTTTTTCTCCTTCAACACTTTCAATATGTCCTGCCACTCCCTTCTGGCTTGCAGAGTTTCTGCTGAAAGATCAGCTGTTAACCTTATGGGGATTCCCTTGTGTGTTATTTGTTGTTTTTCCCTTGCTGCTTTTAATATGTTTTCTTTGTATTTAATTTTTGACAGTTTGATTAATATGTGTCTTGGCGTATTTCTCCTTGGATTTATCCTGTATGGGACTCTCTGTGCTTCCTGGACTTGATTAACTATTTCCTTTCCCATATTAGGGAAGTTTTCAACTATAATCTCTTCAAATATTTTCTCAGTCCCTTTCTTTTTCTCTTCTTCTTCTGGAACCCGTATAATTCGAATGTTGGTGCGTTTAATGTTGTCCCAGAGGTCTCTGAGACTGTCCTCAGTTCTTTTCATTCTTTTTTCTTTATTCTGCTCTGCAGTAGTTATTTCCACTATTTTATCTTCCAGGTCACTTATCCGTTCTTCTGCCTCAGTTATTCTGCTATTGATCCCATCTAGAGTACTTTTAATTTCATTTATTGTGTTGTTCATCGTTGCTTGTTTCATCTTTAGTTCTTCTAGGTCCTTGTTAACTAATTCTTGCATTTTGTCCATTCTATTGTCCATTCTATCTCCAAGATTTTGGATCATGTTTACTATCATTATTCTGAATTCTTTTTCAGGTAGACTGCCTATTTCCTCTTCATTTGTTAGGTCTGGTGGGTTTTTATCTTGCTCCTTCATCTGCTGTGTGTTTTTCTGTCTTTTCATTTTGCTTATCTTACTGTGTTTGGGGTCTCCTTTTTTGCAGGTTGAAGGTTCGTAGTTCCTGTTGTTTTTTGTGTCTGTCCCCAGTGGCTAAGGTTGGTTCAGTGGGTTGTGTAGGCTTCCTGGTGGAGGGTACTAGTGCCTGTGTTCTGGTGGATGAGGCTGGATCTTGTCTTTCTGGTGGGCAGGTCCACGTCTGGTGGTGTGTTTTTGGGGTGTCTGTAGACTTATTATGATTTTGGGCAGCCTCTCTGCTAATGGGTGGGGTTGTGTTCCTGTCTTGCTAGTTGTTTGGCATAGGATGTCCAGCACTGTAGCTTGCTGGTCATTGAGTGAAGCTGGGTGCTGGCGTTGAGATGGAGATCTCTCGGAGATTTTTGCTGTTTGATATTATGTGCAGCTGGGAGGCCTCTTGTGGACCAGTGTCCTGAAGTTGGCTCTCCCACCTCAGAGGCACAGCACTGACTCCTGGCTGCAGCACCAAGAGCCTTTCATCCACAGGGCTCCTTAATTTGGGATGATTCGTTGTCTATTCAGGTATTCCACAGATGCAGGGTATATCAAGTTGATTGTGGAGCTTTAATCCACTGCTTCTGAGGCTGCTGGGAGCGATTTCCCTTTCTCTTCTTTGTTCTCACAGTTCCCAGGGGCTCAGCTTTGGATTTGGCCCCGCCTGTGCGTGTAGATCGCGGGAGGGCGTCTGTTCTTTGCTCAGACAGGACGGGGTTCAAGGAGCCGCTGATTCGGAGGCTCTGGCTCACTCAGGCCGGGGGGTAGGGAGGGTCACGGAGTGTGGGGCGGGCCTGCGGCGGCAGAGGCCGGCATGACGTTGCAGCCTGAGGCGTGCCGTGCGTTCTCCCGGGGGAGTTGTCCCTGGATCCCGGGACCCTGGCAGTGGCGGGCTGCACAGGCTCCCCGGAAGGGCGTGTGGCTAGTGACCTGTGTTCGCACACAGGCCTCCTGGTGGTGGCAGCAGCAGCCTTAGCGTCTCATGTCTGTCTCTGGGCTCCGCACTTTTAGCCGCGGCTCGCGCCCGTCCCTGGAGCTCTCTCAAGCAGCGTTCTTAATCCCCTCTCCTCGTGCACCAGGAAACAAAGAGGGACGTAAAAGTCTCTTGCCTCTTCGGCAGGTCCAGACCCTTCCCCGGACTCTCTCCCGGCTAGCCGCGGTGCACTAACGCCCTGCAGGCTGCGTTCACGCCGCCAACCCCAGTCCTCTCCCGGTGCTCCGACAAAAGCCGGAGCCTCAGCTCCCAGTCCCGCCCGCCCCAGCGGGCGAGCAGACAAGCCTCTCGGCTGGTGAGTTCCGGTCGGCCCGATCCTCTGCGCTGGAATCTGTCCGCTTTGCCCTCCGCAGCCCTGTCGCCGCGCTCTCCTCCGCGGCTCCCAAGCTCCCCCACTCCGCCTCCCGAAGTCTCCACCCGCGAAGGGGCTTCCCAGTGTGTGGACACTTCCCCTCCTTCACAGCTCTCTCCCGCTGGTGCAGGACCCGTCCCCATCCTTTTGTCTCTGTTTAGTTTTTTCTTTTGCCCTAACCAGGTACGTGGGGGGTTCCTTGCCCTCTGGGAGGTCTGAGGTCTTCTGCCAGCGTTCAGCAGGTGCTCCGTAGGAGTCGTTCCACGCGCAGATGCACCTCTGGTGTATCTGTGGGGAGGAAGGTGATCTCCGCGTCTTACTCTTCCGCCATCTTCCCGGAAGTCCCTATTTTATTTTATTTTATTTTACCATGTGCATGAATTATTTTGATAAAAGTAATGTTTTCAGGTTTAAAAAATCAAGTCATTAATTTAATCTGAGCTATAACAGACAAAAGATTAGTATTTAAATATACAACAAATTCCTACAATATAATAAGAAAAAGATAACAACCCAGTTGAAAAATGGGTAAATGATAAGAACAGAAAATTAACAAAAAATGGCAAAGATGTGGAAATATTCTCAACCTCGATAAACGTAAGGAAAATGCAAATTCAAGCAAACAATGGGATACAATTTTAATAGGTATAGGACTGGCAAAAATGTTAGTCTGACAATACCAAATGTTGACAAAGAAGCAGAAATTTTCATGCGGTGTTGGTGGAAAACAAAAACTGGTACCACTTCTTTAGAAAGAATTTTGGCAACATCTAAAAAAAAGTGCACACCCTTCAACCAGAAATATCACTTTTAGTTATATATGTTAAAGAAACTTATGCTAGGATGGAAGGAGACATGCACAATATCTGTAAGAGCAAAGATTTGGAAAAAGGTTAGTATTAATAATCATGCTAATAAGAACAGTGAACATGCACCAGATGCTTACTGTGTGCCGGGGCCTGAGCTAGCGGATACATAAATTGAGGAATCGTCAGCTAATGAAATATGATCAGAGTTTTCAGAAGAAATACATTTGTAATATATCATAATTAATAAATCTCAAAAACAGCAGTGAGTAAAAACCTCAAGAATAACATGGACAGGACAGTATTTATCTAAATTTTAAAAATATAACAAAAACCACTATAAATTATATATGAATAATAAAAACAAAGTCAGGAAGCAAAAACATCAACCATAAAGTGGTGAGGGAGAGAGGGGAATAGAATTGGGGAGGGGATAAAGGGGTTTTAACATGCATTTACAATGTTATATTAAAAAATCATAGGCAAATATGACACAATATCTACATCTTTTCAATCTGGGTATGGATACATGTGTGTTTACTATACACTTTGTAGTTTTCAATATTTAAAATCTGTCTTCATAAAAAAAATCTAATGTATGAAAGGCAACTTAAAACAAATTTGGTCTGAGGCCACGGTTGAAGGATAAAACATTTAAAATGAGCAATGTCATTCATATCAGTAAGCACTTGTAGGACATGTCTCGTGGAGTTGATCAAATTAGATGATCCAAAATGACACTGTTCATCCTTACAGGCTATAGAGCACCTGATTATTCTCCTGGTATGATTTTCTAAAAGTAGAATTACTCATTGTTAAACAGTCTAATCTCTCAATACAGTTTTTCAAACATCCCTTGAGAAACATCCACCAATTTTGAGCCCTGCCAGCAGTGTTTCAGTTACCCCCACTTGTTTTACATACTTTTCTGGAGAGCAGAATCAAATTCCCCATCTCTATGGTCTCACTTTCTTTTCTGTGAAGGCATTTATACCACACATTCCCAGAGACACATTTCTTTCCTTCTCTTCAGCACTCAGTACTGACGGCTGCCTTTTCCTTGAATCTCCTTCCTTCATTAGCCTGTGTAACAGCCCTGTCTTCTTGTTTCCCACCTCTACGTGACTGCTCCTTCAGAGTTCTTGTCCTTAAATATCCATGTTACCCAAGGCCTTGTCCTTTCTATTTTCTCACTTTATAGACTCTCTATAGCTGATCTAATCTAAATTTATGGCTTTATCTATCACTAGGAACATTGACTCCCAAATCTCCCTCTCCAGTTAAGTAGTAATCCATTTTGACTGTATAGCTACACTTCAGTGTCATACATTTATCTTGAACTCAAAGTCCTAAAATGAATTCATCATTTTGTATCCCTTTACAAGTTGACTCCTCCTCTCTACATAAATTACACCATTGGTCACCCACAGTAGAAGTCTAGAAATTTTCTAAGTTGCTTCCTTCTCATTTATTCCCCCTGCAATCAGTCACCCAAAATAGTGTCTGTTGTTCTAAATGGCTCTCATATCCATCCCATCCTGATCATTCTTATCACCCTCATCGTTTTCCACTTGAATTACTATAATGGTCTCCTACTGGCTCTCCCTCTTTCCAACTGGTAGGCGACATGTTATTTTTCCCTGCTTAAAATCCTTTGTGTCCCTCAAGACTTTCAGCTTCGTACCCATGTTTCTCACTTCATAGCTAAGGTCCTATCTTTCTAGCCTCACTCTCCTGCTAAAGTAGGCAACCTGCATCCTAGCCCACTGAATGTCTTTTAGGTTCCATAAGAGGCATTGTTGTTTTACATGCCCATACTTTGTATATAGTTAGCCCTCTTCTTGGAAAATCCTCTCTTTACCTTTCTCCAAACGCCAGCCCATGCTTGTAATTCACTTGAATAGCATCTCCTTCAGAAATCTTCCCTAAATATCTCAGGTAACTCCCAGTTTAATTTGATGCCCCTTCCCTGTGTTACTAAGTCACCTGTGCTTGCTTTGATCACTTACCTCACTGTACAGTAATTATTGATTTATTTTTTTCTCTCTTCTACCAGACCAGAGACTGGTAACTAAAACCTACAACCAAATCCAGACCATTGCCTGCTTTTGTAAGTCAAGTTTATTGAAACCCGGCATACCCATTTGTCTATGGTTACTTTCTCACTACAACAGTTGAGTTGAATACTTGTGACAGAGTATATGGCCCATAAAACCAAAAATCTTTACTATATGGCCTTTTATTTAAAAGAAGTTGCAAACTTCTGTACTAGACTGTAAATTCTTAGAGGAGAGGGTTCATTCTTTGTTCATCTTTGAATCCCTAACACCTGGCATACAAATAGCTGTTAAATAAATAAGTGGGTAAATAAAATGTTAGATTTGAGGTAAAAGAGGTGGGGAGAGAAGTTAATGAGGACCTTCAACCCCATTTCTTCTTTGCTTTTTGCATACCCCAATTTGTAATCACAAATGAAAACAAAACAAGTTGATATCATTAGGGTTTTTTTTTAAAGATTTTTTTGATGTGGACCTTTTTTAAAGTCTTTATTGAATTTGTTCCAATATTGCTTCTGTGTTATGTTTTGTTTTTTTGGCCTCGAGGCATGTGGGATCCCAGCTCCCTGACCAGGGACTGAGCCCACATCCCCTGCACTGGAAGGCGAAGTCCCAACCACCCGACTGCCAGGGACGTCCCCATATCATAAAGTCTTAAAATATCTTCTAGTATATATGAGAGGCTCTGTACCCTTCAAGCTAGTAATTTAAGCCTTCTGTGCTAGTGGTACTCAACTCTGACAGCATATGATGTTCACCTGGGGTGATTAAAACATATTGATGCTCAGGCTCCATTGCTGACAAACTAAATCAGGGTGGGGAGGAGGGGGCAGCATCGATATTTGTTAGAAGGCTTCCTAAGTGATTCAGAGTAGAACTTCTACACCAACAGTCTGAAGGGACGAGAGCTTTGAGGCAACTCAGAAATCTTAATTTAAAACCAACCAACCAAAGAAACACACTAGATGTTGATAAGTTATATACTAGTAAGATGAAAAGAAAGAGATATTTTAGAAAAGTTATCTACAGAGGCGGAAACAAAATGATTCCTCCTCTAGCATTTAAGCTCCATGAGGATGGAGCATTTTGTCTCTTCTGTTCACTCTTGTTTTCCCGATACCGAAAACAGTACCTGGCACGAAACACGCGATCAGTAGACAAATGATGAATGTATGAATACGTTTTTCATTTGCTTTCAGTCAGCCAGAAGCCCCAGAAATACTCCAGTTAATTGAAATTTTATACACAAAGAAGGCAAATTAGCAAATATAATCTTCAGTTAATCAACAGACAACATTTTTTAGGGGCATAAACATTACATTCTACAATTTAAAAGAGTGTTTTGATTTTAAAAAGGGAAAGCAAAGAGACACTGCTGTGGGTAAATGCAGCCCAGCCTCTAAAAAAATTCAATATTTACTTTTAAAAAGGTTAGCTGTCATCTGCAAACTCATGGGAAGAGAACATGAAAAGCCATGAAGGAAAGATAAAATTGGTGACATTACCTAAACAAACCAAATGCCATACGACATGCATCCTAAGGAATTAACAGAAATCGTCTTGGGCCTTCCCTCTTAAAGCACTAAGCACGCTAGCCCAAGGAAGAACATCTGAGGCTGGCTAATTCTTTCTGTTTCCTTGTTTCTTCTTTCTCTTTCTCATAAAACATAGTACTAGAAATTATAAAGCTGTTGGCCTAATTTTTATATCTGAAAAAAATGCTTTTGGTTGAGGTTACCAACTTGAAAAAATACAGAAAAATAGGAAAGACAAAACAAAAGTCAAGATTGAAAGAAGACACACTTTGTCATCGAATTTATATTATAAAGATTTTCCTTTTGAAATTTCACTCCTAAAGGAATAGTTGAGATATAAGCTCTTTGGAAAGCCAGAATTTCCCATTACCAACTTTCTCAATATTGTCTATGTTGAAACCTATTTTAACTCCTGTGAATTAATATTTACAGTCTTGAGTTGCGCTGTTCAAAATGGTAGTCAATACACACAGGTGGCTATTGAAGTTTACACTGAAATTAACTAAAATTAAATATGATTAAAAATTCATTTCCTCAGTTATACTAGCTCAATAGCCACATGTGGCTAGCGGCTACCACACTTCACAGAACAGTCATAGAACACTTCCATCATCACAGAAAGTCCCATGGGATAGCACTGGGAAAATAAAATAAAGAACAGTACCCTCAAAGGCTTCAGGCGATAGTATCAGTCAAGCAAGGAAATTGTGACAGATGTCAGTTATTATTTCTAGGTAAAGAAGGAATGACAAAACTGATACATAAAAAGTCTGAATATAGAAAAGCCATTATGTCATAAAACTGTTAGTTTTCTTTGCAGTTGATTTTCGAGTTTGGGGTTCACTCTTATTCACAGAACACACAAATATCCCCACTTTTTGATTAAGGAAATCTGACCAGATTCAAAATCATGTGCAATACACTACCCACCAATGAAAAAACATAGGTTGAAAGATTTATCAGACTTTAGAAGGCAGGTGGAGGGATGCATATATTCCCTAGAGGAAGCACTAGCTTTCTCTTCTTAGATTTAAGTTATCGTAATAGTAATTCTTTCTGACGTTTAGCCTGAACTTCCTGAGAGTTCACTGTAATAATGAATAGCCAAGTTTAATCAATGATATGATGGTTTCCTCCTCTCCAGGTGAAACGTCAAGAGTGACTAAAAGCCAATACTCAAGAAGAAAGCATCTACAAGCAAGTAAAATACGACTTTTACATATTTTTTAAAAGCTCTTTCATTCTATAATTCTTTTACATGTGACTCCTAATACTCTTACTCTTCATTCTTTTGGCAATCTCTCAATTTGGCGTTTCCCACTGATAGTCCAGTGGGAGAAAATATTTAATGTGTTTGCCCTTGGATTATTATTTTAATCAGTAAGTTAACATTCTTTATTAAGCAAGATTCAGCCTACCTTCACAGTGATTTGTAAAAGCTTCTTAAAAGACGTTTCTGCCATTCCTGGGGAAAAATACTCATTCAGAGTACCTATGATTCAGGGGCTCTGCTAGGTGCTTTAGAAATCTTATTTCATTTAAGCCTCATAATAACTTTAAGAGATATTATCCCCATTTTACAGGGTCTATCAGTTCTGTGTAAAAGGGAGCTTGTCCCAAGTTCCTGGCACCATACTTGGTCCATCACAGGTACTTCAACAAGTTGGTGGATGCATGAATGAACAGAAGGTAGCTCTTCTGTAATCTCAGTGACAGACACAGAACCTTGTAGTGAGCACTCAGAAAATCCTTACTAATTGAATATACTAACAGTAACAGTCAGTATGACAGTTAAGTGATTCTTAATATGTAGATGTTCCTGCAAAACCCCACTAAAGCTAAGCAATTGACTCTCGACCCAAAAACTACGTAAGGCAGTCATGTCTGAAAGATATAGACAGAGAAGATACACAGAAAAGGCTGATAGATATAAGTTTGGGGGCAATAAAAGAATTTGGGAAGTGTGCCACTTTTACAAAAACTTATTTATAAGTGTATATTAACAACATCTCAAGAACAGTTACCCTTTCAGATTATTTCAGATCACACTTTCATGAGAAAATTACAGCACACATAACACCATTATTATAAAAAGACAACTGCACCCAAATTTTTTCATCAAGGCAAAAGATTTATATTACAACACGTATTTAACATATAAAAGACACACAACCTGCTGTGAATGATAAACTTATAATTATATTTATTTTTTCCATTGTAGAAAAGGAATACCTAAATGTGATAATAGGAGATAAAGCAAAAATTTTCACCAAGTGCTCTTAAATTGAATCACCAAGGCTAACACATTTTTAGGCTAGGCTCCAAATGTGCCCTTAACCCCTGGCAAATGGAAGTGACCCACCCACAGGGTCGGTCACCATGAGACTGAGGGTCAGCCACCCCGGAGGCCTCCCACCCACCCCTATTCCTTTCAGTCCTCTGTCCCATGGTCTCATTCTCTCTCTCATCTAACATCCCTCAGTTCTTCTTGCTTCACGTGTCATGGGGACATGTACGTCTGGCATCCTAACTTCCATCGACTCTGCTCACACCCAGGGAAGGCTTGTCGCATCCACACTCAGAATAGGAGATGTTGTCAATATTTATTCTGGCTCCTTGAGTCTTCTTTTGGCCAGGATAGAAGCACAAACCTCTTTCTAAGGGGCTTGCTGTGGGGCTTGCAAATTTCCCCCAATTTTATTATGTATATACTCTCCACCAGCACTTAAAAACATTCAGCACACAGAGATTTTTTTTTTCTCAGTGCAAAGCCACTGTGTTAAAATTGTCCTAAATATCTTCCAAAGTACTTTAGTTTTAGAAAATGACAGTAAAGGAAAAGTAATATGGGTGGAAATGCTATTGACATTTTTCTTTGAAGGATAAAAATAATTGCAGGATTCTTTTCACGAAAAACTTTCTTATTCAACTCACTCTCTCAGATTCTAATTAAAATATCATAATGTGAAAAGCCAAAGCCTTGTAATCTGATCACAGAAATGAGAAGGGAAAGATTTAATCCCAGCATATGCAGCAGCCTGAGGCAAGAAATTTTGTCACTGTGCCTCATTCCCTCACATCTTACATGGGGATGTCACACTTGTCCCACTATGAAAACAAGCCAGGGCAATGATGTTTAGAGCACTGCATCTGCCTTACAGGCTAGAGAGTCACCAACATTTGAAGAATTTTCTAGATTACTTTACAAAATCTAAACTGTAATAGATTGGTATTTTATAGAATAAAATGAGTTTTCAGAAAAAAAATTTGCAAAAGATATAGAAAAATACAAGCTCAATTTTTTAAACTTAGGTTCAATTCTGTCATATTGGTTTGAAAGTTTCTGAACACGTATTTCCAATTCCTATGCTTACCTTGTTGCAGTCAGGTATGAAAAGCACCACTCTGTGGGCCACTCTTGGAGCAGTTCTGTTTTTTGGATATCATGATGTGACTAAAGCAATCCCTGACTCCATAAACGAGAGACCAACATGGAATGAATGGTACCAAACAGCAGCAACGCCACTGTCCTTGGTAGCTCACCACCTTTGTTTACCTGGACTTATCATTCTAAGGAACGTAAGTACACGCTGTGATAACGTTTAACTCTATGTTCAGTCTTAGTGAACACTAGACTGGGAAATCACCTACAGAAATGCCATCATAGTTTTATAGTTTATAAATATATTTAAATTAAAATATATTTATATTTTAAAATACAATATATAAATATATTTCTATAAATATATAAATGCATTTATAAATATAAATATATTTAAACCAAAATAAATTTAAAGCTAAGTTTTTGAAAAACAAATCTCTCAACTAACCACAGTATCATATATTTAAGTAAGCGCTGTGAGCTAGGTGCTTTTACGTAATTGAACAGAAAGGGTTCTTTATGGGTTTTTTTGTTTTTTGTTTTTTGTTTTTTTTTTGCAGTACGCGGGCCTCTCACTGCTGTGGCCTCTCACTGCTGTGGCCTCTCCCGTTGCGGAGCACAGGCCCAGCCTCTCCGCGGCATGTGGGATCTTCCTGGACCAGGGCACGAACCCGTGTCCCCTGCATCGGCAGGCGGACTCTCAACCACTGCGCCACCAGGGAAGCCCCGTTCTTTATGTTTTAGAAGTTTGGAATACAGACTATAACACAGATTACAAAATAGTAAGCACAGGGAGAAAGATCTGTAGATAAAAAATCAAAGGGAGCTCGCTCTGCTTTGTGCCTGAACCTGTCGTGTTATGATGGTGGCTTAGGGAGAGGTGGTAAAGTTCCAACAGAAGCCATAAAAAGCTGTTGGGATAAGAAGGAGAAGAGGAAATGAAGGAGAGGAACCAGAATAGGGAAGGAAGCCAAGCCGCAGAGGGAGAGGGCTTCGCACACCCGCCCCCAACAGTGTCCCAGGGAGAGCGGGGCGGGGATCCAGACCCAGGAGAGCTTGTGCCGTGGGGCTAGCAGAGAGGGCTCAGGGGTATAGTGATAACCGTAAGACATCACCAACACTCTAGCGTTAAAGGTCAAAACTTCAGTTTGTTTCTCTATTTGAGGGTGGGAAGATTCCTTCCTATGTTGATTTTCAAATCGAGGAAAATAAACTAACCCCTCTAATGCCTCTGCATCGCCTAAACTCTGAAAGGCTCTGAAACATCAGTAACCCCCTTAATCCCCGTGTCTATGGGGAAACTCATATAAAAATAAGCCTAGGGCTTCCCTGGTGGCACAGTGGTTGAGAGTCCGCCTGCCGATGCAGGGGACACGGGTTCGTGCCCCGGTCCGGGAGGATCCCACATGCCGCGGAGCGGCTGGGCCCGTGAGCCATGGCCGCTGAGCCTGCGCGTCCGGAGACTGTGCTCCTCAACGGGAGAGGTCACAGCAGTGAGAGGCCCGCGTACCGCAAAAGATAAATAAATAAAATAAGCCTATTTCCTATTGAGGCTTAAGCAACGACCTCAAGCAGTTGGAAAAAACCCACAGTGTCCACGAGTGTTGAAAAATGAGTCCTGATCACAGACAGAAAGCCACCAACATAACACAAGTGAACCCAGAGGCTTGGGACTGTGACTAGACTCAGAAAAAAACACCCTTCGTGACAAAGGCGAGGTCTAGGATTTAAAAGCACATGCCACTCTTATACCCCGCTGGGGGGAGTATAACTTGTATGACATCTCCTGCACTTTGGCAGTATTTGTCAAAATAAAAAATGCACAGATTGTTTGATCCAGCAATTCCATTTCTAGGAATGTGTCCCACAGATATGCTGATGTATGCAAAACGATGAATGTACAGTTATTCAATGCAGTCCTGCTTGTATTATTAGCAAAAGATTGGAAATCATCTAAATATTCACCAGTGGGGGTCTGGTAAATAAATTATGGTCAAGCTATACAATGCAATGAATACTAAACAAACTTTAAGAAGAATAAGGCAGCTATGTATCATGATGGCACAATTTCCAAAATAGGTCAAGTTAAAAAAAGGCAGGTGAAGAGCAGTGAATAAGTTATATGACCATATGTATAAAAGCAGAAGTAGAAGGTGTCCTTATACACTTGATATGCACAGATTATCTCTGGAATGACACCTGAGGAACTGTTACCCAGGACTGCCTCCGGAATGGGGACTGTGTCTGGAGGACAGAGATGAGATAGAAATTTACCCTGCCTTCCACTTTTTTGGGCACATTGTGAATTTTGATTCATGTACACATATAAGGTCTTTTTAAAAAAGCTACATACCAGGTCTTCAGAATCCTGGTATCTAAAGAGCAGTGGTAGAGAAAAGTGAGCCAGGAGTTTAACTTTGTCACCCAGTGTCCCGCCAAGAGGAAAACCAGATGCCTCCATATCGTGTATCAGCTTACAGGTTATTCCAGTTATTATCTTGTCAAGATTTTTTAGTAGCCTGCAGTTCACATTTGGCCTTGACAACAGTTCATTTTTATTGTCCAAAACTTGTTAGTAAATCTTCAGTAGGTAACTTATGTAACAAAGACATCACTCTACAAGATATTAAAACAAGACTTAATTACCCGGTAGTTGGAGAATTTGAATTCTTTTCACTTTCCAAACTTTGTAAGGACAGAAAAATGCTCAAAATCTACCAGGCAAAGTGATTTGGGGAAAATGAGTCATACGATATATACTGTGGTTTTTGCAAAGCAAAAAAATTAATAAATGACATTATTTTAAGTATTTAGCTTACATCTGCATGACTATATTTTCCTTTTGACCATTAGTGTATGATTTTCAGTGAAGGGTGTCATTTTTCTTCTGAAGATTTAGAAAATCAAGATGCTCTCTATGGTCCATCCCTCTTCTAAAGAAATATAGACAATTCAAGGGCTAATTACTCCAAACCAGTGTATAAATTAAAAGTATACAAGTTCATCTTAGAAATTACAACCAGGAAAAAAAACATTTACACTTGTTAAAAGCCTTACTTCTTTCCTGCCCTATCTAATGTGCAATTTGTTCATCCTGAAAAATTATGGTGAAGTTAAACACAAATGGTACTTTCTAAGTTAATTACAGATACATCTTCTTCCCTGCAATTTACATCTTAGAATCCAGCTCTATGCTGTTTTATTTCCTTCACGTGTCATGGGGAATGAAGGAAAGGAGTTGTCAGCTAAAATTGTCTTGCATGTGGATATTTACTTTTAGCCAAAAAAGCTGCCATAAAAGCCTCCTTCTAGGGGACAATGAAAATGCAACTTGCAGATAAAATTGTTAAACAATTGCGCGTTACATCTAAATCATCACGATAATTCTTACCAACTGAAATTTGGTAATTTTAAAGAAAAATAAGAATCATGTGCTCCTCACTCACTCCCAGCCCACTCCAGTACTCAGGACAATTTATATATCAGATCACGAGGATAGGGATGTTTAGGTGGTCTCTGTCCCCTCCCCAATACGTAGACCAGAGGGTTCACACACGGTAGACACTTAATAAATGTCACCTGAATAAGTGACTTTTTAATATATTCAGCAGGTTTTTTGTTTTTTGTTTTAAGAGAAAATATTTAATACATACACCTTGATCCCAGAATATACAGAGAATTCTTATACATCAATAAAAACATAATAATAAAAAAAACAGTACAGAACTGAGCAAAAGATGAACTGGCATAGAAAGCAGAGGATATCCAAATGGATAGGAATATAAATATAAGCTCAATCCCATAAGTAATCAGCAAAATTAAAATTAAAATTGTCAAGGGATTACCAATAGAATATCTCATATTGAAAATAACTACCTATCCAAGTGTGGGGAGGAGGTGGAACACATAGAACTCTTTATGCATTGCTAGCAGTTAACATGCTGGAACACTATCTACCAGCATTTACTAAAGCTAACATATGCATAGATTGTGGCCTAGAAATTCCACCTTAGTTATAAAGCCATCTGAAACATATGTTCCTCAGAAAACAAGTTCAAGAATGTCCTTGCACATACCAAAAACTAAACAACTCTATTTTTTGTCAACAAGACAGCGGATAAAGAAATTGTGCTATACTCACACAATGAAATTAAGCCATGGAAATGAATAAACTGCAACTACATGTACAAACATAGATTATTTGGTGCTATGGATTCCACATGAAATTTTCTTTCCATTGTATTATTTTGTGATAATAAATAAAGCATATGCTAATTATAAAAATTTGTTTGGGGCTTCCCTGGTGGCCCAGTGGTTGACAGTCCGCCTGCCGACACAGGGGACACGGGTTCGTGCCCCGGTCCGGGAAGATCCCACATGCCGTGGAGCAGCTGGGCCCGTGAACCATGGCCGCTGGGCCTGTGCGTCTGGAGCCTGTGCTCCGCAACGGGAGAGGCCACAACAGTGAGAGGCCTGCGTACCGCAAAAAAAAAAAAAAAAAAAAATTTGTTTATAATATATAGGACATAATAAAAGCAAATAAAAATTATCTATATTTTTGGTAGTATATAATGATCATATGTCCTGTTACAAACATGTACATTATTACAGACACTGCTCCAGGTATATATATGCATAGATAGATAGATAGATAGATCAACACTTGCTTATATATGTTTATGTAATGGTATTTATTTCTTAAATTGCATATCTCTGTGTCTATCTCTCCATATCTTCCCCCTAAATGGGATCATGCTGAACGTACTGTTTTGTAACCTGTGTATTCATGTAGCCAAAAAATCATAAACATCTTTCCATGATAATAAGTCAGGCTCTGAGTATATTTTAATACTAACAAGGTATCCACTGTATAGCTACAGCATAATATGTTTTAAAAGTCTATTTATTTGTTTTTTTCCATCATTTTTCTCTTATAAGCACTTGTCTGACTACTTCCTTAGGTTAAAGGTAGAATTGCTGGGTCAAAAAAAGCATGCTCAGAAAAGACTTTCACACATGTTAAACAGCCCTATAGAAAGGCTGAATCAATCTTACTTTTACCGGTATGTATTAGTCTTCCTTTTTTTTTCACACCGACACCAACACTGGCTATTCTCTTATTTAAAAACATTTTCCAAAACAAAAGGAAAAAATAGTATCTTGGTTCTTCATCCATTAAAGTTGACCAAGATCAAATTTTTGATAACACTTTTGGTGAGAGTATGGGGTAACAGCAGCTCTCTGGAGTATAGCCATAAATTGCTTCAATCTCCACGGAGAAAGTTTGGCCACATCTATAAAACTAAAAATAAATACACTCCTGACCTGGCAATTCCACTCTTAGGGAACTACCATACTGATACATTCTCATATATGTCAAATGACCTATGTAATAAGGATTTTATTGCAGCATTATTTTATAAAGGCAAATGATGGGAAATAATTGAAATGTATATCAATAGAGGACTGGTAAAATGAATTGTGGTACATCCACATAATGAAATACTAGGCAACTGTTAAAAAGAACAAGGTCCCAACTTTTCTGTATGCTTAAAATTTTTTATTTAAAAAAATGTTAGGGGGATAAAGAATGAGGCAGATATATATATGTATCCATGTGTAAAAATTTACAAGAATAACAGTTATGTGAAAAAAGCAAGGTGTAGAAGATTGTGTGTAATATTATGTATGTATGTTATACATATATACACAGATGTACATGTGTAGGCATGTATATGTATACACACACCCACGTTCATGGACAACCATTAAAGGAGTCCATAAAAAACTGGTAACGGAATTCTCTGGTGGTCCAGTGTTTAGGACTCGGCACTTTCTCTGCCAGGGCCCAGGGCCTGGGTTCAATCCCTAGTTGGGGAACTAAGACCCTGCAAGTCGAGCTGCGTGGCCAGAAAAAGAAAAAACCAAACTGGTAATGGTGTTTGCCTTTGAGAAGGAGTATGGAGTGGCTGGAGAAGAGCATGGGAGGAGAGAAATATACTTTTCATTGTGTATAATTCTGTACTCCAGAATTTTGTACCATGTTCATATATTACCTGTTCAATAATAAACAATTTATGTCTCATTTTAGTTTACATTTTTCAACAACTAGAGGTTTGAACAAATTTTTTTTTTACCTATTGCCTATTTGTATTTCTTCTCTTATGAATTGTCTTTTCATGCTCTTGCCTAAGATATATCTTTCTAAAAACTCCTATAATAGTCTTAAAATCCACAAGCATTTTGGGCAAACCTATTCATAAAGCAGAACTGCTTGTTACTATGCTAGCAGTGGCCATGCTTTCATTTAGGGAAAAGCTGCTACAGCTTATACCATTATTGCTTCAGCAATCGATGACTTCCCTTGGCACCAGTGCAGCAAGGGAGGTCCACTGAGGCACAAAACAGTTTCTGCATTTGAAAAGCCACAACCATGATGAGCCTTGGAGAGAAAGAATTTTCATCTTGGGGATCTAAAAGCCAATAATCATTAGTGTACATTTTTCTAGGTTTATGATGTCTATGCGTAATGGACAACATTAAAATGTCATATTAAGGTGAAAAGAAGAAATAAATCTTCCTAGTGTCATTTAAAAAGGAGAGTAGACTCATATATTACAGAAGTGGGATGGCAGTTGCATGCTGCTTTTGTGGTCATTTTTCCCCTCGTGTATTTTTTCAGGTACAGAATTTGAAACTACATGGTGGTTCTGTCTAAGGCTTTCTTCTTTTTTCCTTTCTGTTTGATACAGGTTCAGGTATGATCTCAGTTTTCAAATACAGTAGGACAAACTAGAATGAATAGTCATAGGTAAACCTTTCCAAGGAGTCGGAGGACCCAGTCTGGCAGCACTTTCCTAATGTTCTGTCAACCTCCAGCTATGTGAAGTGTCTTCACTGATTTAAACCTCGGTCTGGGCACGTGAAAAGGGAACTTAAAATATCCATCTCAGAAGCACATTGTGAGGATTAAATAAAATAATGTATAGAAAGCTCTGAGCACATTGCCTCACACAAGGAAAGCAGCTAACAAGTTGTGACGTGATCATCATCATCAGGAAGATGAACACAGAATGTGGCCATTTATCAAAGGTGAAGGCAGAATAGACCATAAACCACAAATGAATATACATACAGCAGTTCTGGGAATATGAGAGTCTTTCAATATTTCCTGACAAGCTGCAGACAAACAGAACAAAACAAAAATCAGCGACGTGCACGCTACCTCAAGCAGCACCTCTTCCTTGTCATTTCTCTCCCAGAACATCACAACTGGCACAACCTACCAGAGAGGGACACATATTTGGAGAGAACCAAACAATAAAGGACGTAAGGGTAAGAGCCTAGCAGAGATGAATTCACTGGAAAACCGTTTGGCAGTTCCTCAAAATTTCAACGTAGAATTACCATATGACCCAGCAGTTCCACTCTAGGTATTTATCCTGGAAAATTACCTGATAGGTATGGGGTTTCTTTTGGGGGTGACGGAAATGTTCTGCTATTAGACAGTGGTGATGGTTGCACCACGTAGTGAATACATTAGAAACCGCTGGCTTGTACACTTTAAAATGGCAAAGTGTATGGTATGTAAATTATATCCCAATTGAAAAAAAAAGAAATGAATACACTGATGGTGCCAAAGATTGCCCATATTTAAGATTAATATTGTAATCTTGAAGGATGATTTTATGTTGTCCATGGAAAAAAAAAAAACAAATGCTACAACACAGCACTAAAAGCAAGTGAGACATGAACTGGGAACAGTTCAAATAAAGAAAAGGAAAAAAGAAATCTGATAGGACTATTTACAAAGTCTCTGTTATGTGGAGATTACACCAAACAACCCAGGAAAAATATTTTTGCCTTCTCCCTTGAGCAGCTTCGTGAAGTCTTTCAGTTTACTTAAAGGGCTAACACTTCAAGCAAGGATCATCTTTGTGAAGCAAACTTTAATATATAAACCTGTCAGCAATTCTTTTTCCCTCAGAGACATTACACTAAAGGGTCCCCAAACCAGAGTTTGGGACAAAAACTAAGAATCAGTATGACAGTATGCCCAGGGGTGCGCCTTCCCCTACACACCAATATGTTTGTGACTATGAAGAGGAATCATTCTGTTTTTAAAATATAAGCAGTTTTTTCATGACAATGATAGCTATGAAGGACAGCAACACTACTATTTTCTTTTTTGTTTTTGAATTGGAGTATAGTTGTTTTACACTGCTGTGTCAGTTTCTGCTGTATAGCAAAGTGAATCAGCCATACATATACATATATCCCCTCTTTTTTGGATATCCTCCCCATTTAGGTCACCACAGAGCACCGAGTAGAGTTCCCTGTGCTATACAGTAGGTTCTCATTAGCTATCTTTTCTATACATAGTAGTGTGTATATGTCAATTCCAATCTCCCAATTCATCCCACCACCCCCTTTTCCCCCTTGGTATCCATACATTTATTCTCTATGTCTGTATCTCTATTTCTGCTTTGCAAATAAGATCACCTGTACCATTTTTCTAGATTCCACATATACGTGTTAATATACGATATTTGTTTTTCTCGTTCTAGCTTACTTCACTCTGTATGGCAGTCTCTATAAGCAGTTTTCTTCATGACAGTGATAGCTATGAAAGACAGCAGCAATACTATTTTCTATTATACCTTCTACATTGATTTTTTTCCCCCGCTTAACTGGCCTTCCAGGGATATATCAGTCAATTCGTTTTTTTAACTCGTTGGAATCAACTGATTGCAAGCCCTTAAAGTTAAATCTAACACATTTAAATCTCCTAAAAATACTTACTGACTTTATACTATAAGCCAGTAACTTGAACTTCGCAAGGATCTACAACTAGTAGAAATTTTGTAAAGTAATTTTAAATATGATTTTTTCCTTCTGGATTTTCCTGCAATAATTATTTCAACAAACTGCCCTAGAGCTATTGCTCAGGGAAAACACTAACTTTTACTCTAACTTCACAACAGTACTAACTGGTCAGTGAAATAACCTATGATATGGGTCAATCATCTCTTATTCACACATATTGAGTTTCCTAGGCAATATAATTCTAACTGGGTATCAGTAATTTTTAATCCCCATCTGTTAATTATAAAAGTTTACCTTTTCCAAGCTCATATATACAAGACCCTGTGGCTCAGTTGGGTCAGATTCTATAATAAATACATTGCAAGAAAGACCCAGATCCTTTTTCTGTGACTCTGGCTGCCAGTCTTCATTTCATTTTCTTCTGCTTAATAAACATCCAAGTAGCTAATGCATAACTTTGGATCTAGCTAACTGACTCCTTCCCCATTCCCTTTGTCAGTTAATTTCTACTTTTACTCAATTCCAAACAATTTTTCAGGCTATAGGGGTATGTTGGTGAATGTTTAGCAATGGGCTCTCTGGGGGAAAGAAGTCCAGATTTGGAGCGTCTGCTAATTTCCATAGTATAAATACTTCTGTCACTGCTGATTTTAAACTATCAATGTCACATCACTGAATGTGAATTTGGGAGAGATGTGCAGTAGCACACCGTGATAGTTTTTTCACCAGAGAGATTCAAGGGACATAAATAACCTCAAGAATATAGCTAATAGTAAATAATCAGGAAGTGATGAGTTTTGAGTGTTTACTACCTCTGTTGTTAACGTAATTTACTTAATTGTAAGATATGTGATTTGATTTTTAACAATGGTCATGTTTAACAATGGCCTCACAAAATTCCTGAAAAATTAGCAATTGTTTTTTATAAGCCAGTATGAGTCAGGTCCAGCACACCACTGGTTACACATTGCCATCAGTATCTTGTGACAAGGTCAGGTGTGACCCAGCTAATTGCAGAGAACCTGGACCACCTGAGGAGTGTTAGGTGCACCTGGATGAGCCCTGTGGGGATGCATAAGGATGGAAGAGGCAGACTGCGCTAAGAAAATCTGACATGTCACTGTAGACAAGTAGTATCAGTGGGTCCTATACAAAATAATTAGAATGAACGACAGAGACTTCCAGTTAAAGGTGGTGGATTTAATATGCTCATTTATCTTAACTTGTTTCCCTTCGATCCTTCCTGAAGCCACTCTAAAAAGATAACAGAATAAAAAAGAGCATAAAACTATGGTCGATCCTCATTATTTGCAGATTCTGTATTTGTGAACTTGACTACTCTCTAAAACTTATTTCTAAACCCAAAAAGCAATACTCATGGTGCTTTCACTGTCATTTGTGGACATGCTCAAGGTGGTGAGAATTTTAAGCCTCCTGATGCTCATGTTTTCAACTGAGGTTGAACAAGGTGACCCTTTCCCTTCTTGCTTCAGCTCTCACAGTGTAAACAAGCATCCTTTTCACTGTCTATTTAGGGAAACATTTTTCAGAGTTTTGTGCTTTTTGTTGTTGATTTTGCTGTTTAAAATGGCACCCAAGCAAACCACTAAAGTGCTGTCTAGGTCCCTAGGCACAAGTGGGCAGTGATGCACCATATGGAGAAAATGTGTGTGTTGGATAAGCTTCATTCAGGCATGAGTTATTGTGCTGTTGGCCATAAGTTCAATGTTAATGAATCAATCATATATGTTAAATAAGCTGTCTTTAGACAGAAGTACATTGAACACAGGGTTATGTGTTGATTAGTTAATGAGGTTTGCAGGTACCTAAACCCTGTATTTCTCCTTGGAGCAAAGGTTCAGTATTTACTAATTCAGTGTTTGGAGCGACTTTATAGAACATAATTTTTGCAAATAATGAGAACTGATTGTATAATGTCAAGGACAGATTAGAACTCAATTTCATAAGTCACCAGGCAGAGGGATGAGTGGATTTAGCTCACCAGAGAAAGCCAGAGTGCAGCAACACCTTGGACAGGCTCAGAAACAAGAGAGCCAGAGAGTGAAGGTAAAGCCCAAAATAGGTGGATTAGTTGAAAGTGTGGGTGAGAAGCTGTGAGATCCCTATTTCCCAACCCCAACCCAGCATAGTCAAGTCCTCCCAACCCAGGCAGAAAACTAGAGGTTTATTTTCTACAGAAGTTGATCCCAAATAGATTCTGGATTTAGTGCCACCGCTCAGAGGATGAGGATGCTGTCCTAAAACCAGGGAGTTAAATGAAGGTCCACATGTTGAATGATAGGACCCTTGGCTCCTTTTCCCCTCCTCAGCTCTGAGAACCCTTGCTATTAGCGTTATACCATCCAGGCTGAAAGAATGTCCCTCTGGGGATGCTACCTGGGCCAAAAGAAAATACTTGTATATAATAGGCAGCTATGGTGAAGCCCACTGACCAAAAAGTCTTCCTCTCCTAAATACACACATACATACACACCCATACACTATTTCTAAGTAGCTCTGTTGTGCCTTACTCTTCAATAAGAGGAGATAGCCAGCAACAACTGGATAATGGAAGAGAACATCTAACATAAAAGAGAGAGACAAAAACGAACAAGAAAAGAAAAAACAATTCAGAGGAAACAAAGAAATAACGGTGGAACAAAAGAACACTTCCTCAAAACTATCATGGGACTCTGTATAGAGTTAAACGATGATATAACATTCATGGAACAAGAATAGGAAGATTTTAAAAAGACATCCAGAGAATAACAACATAAAAAATTCTTGGAAGTTAAAAGCAGAAACTAAAATTTTAATAAAAGAAATGAAAGGTAACTTTGAGAAAATCCAGGAAATAATACAGCAACACTAGGAAGAAAAACCAAAGAACTGGAAAATATGAGAGATAAAGTAAAATTATTAGATCATTTTAGAATATTTAATATCCAAATTACAGGAGTTCCAGAAAGAATGACAGAGAAGAATAGAGAGGAGGAAACTATCATAAATGTAAGTTTTTAAAATTTCCCAGAACTGAAGGATATCAGTTTCCGTAAGAGAGGGTCCTTCATGGGACGAGGATAATGGACTTTAAAAAAAGAATAAACCTACACCCGTACTAAGACACATCAACATGAAATTTTGGGCAAAGAGGATTCTAAAAGCTTCCAGAAGAGAAAAAGAGAAACAACAAGAGGTCTCATACAAAGAACTGGGAGTCATAACAGAACCTACTTTTTGGATCGCAACCAGGTGCTGTAAGACCCTGGAACAATCACTTCAGAATTCCTAGAGAAAATAATTTCCAACTTCAAATTCCATGCCCAAACTATCAATCAAATGAAATGGCAGACTTAAGACATTTCTCAAAACATTTAGCTGTCATGGATGCTTTCTTGGGAATCTACTAGAGGAGGGATCCACCAAAAAGCATTCACGAGAAAGACAGAAACACGGTATATCAGCTGCATATAATCAGTGACCAAGTAAAAATGGCATTAGCTAGAAAGTTGACTTTTCTCCTGTGTAACAAGAAATCTGAATATCGATCTAACAATAAATTATAATTAGGAGAATGGGTAAAGGGGAAGTAGGTACGTGTTTGGGAAGGACACTAAATCAACATATTCCTTTGTAGAAAGTCAATAAATAATGTTTACATTTGATGTAAAATGGAAGAAACAGCAATATAAGCAAATTATAAATTATGGAGGTAAATGAAAAGCAGTAGTTGACAGTATTGTAAGTTTTATACAGAAAAGAATGGGAAGTAGGGAGGGGTGGACAGAACAGTGCTCTTTTTCATTATGAATCTCAAATATCTACCTGATATTTTAAACCATGTATCTTTGATCAAGATACATGTGTGTGAGTGTGTGTGTTTTGGGGGGGTGGACCGGGAGGCGGAGGCCAGGCCAGGGATCTGGTGTCATGGGAGCTGGCAATGATCTGAAGCCCACAGCATTATTAACTAAGTCTGTCAGTAGACGGTAGAATCCCAGCCACCAGAAGAAGCTCAAATCCCAGCAGAAGCTCAAACCTAGAATTTCCCTCCCTAGAGGGGAGCAAATAACAATTAGGCAGGCCAGGGCTTCCCTGGTGGCGCAGTGGTTGAGAGTCCGCCTGCCGATGCAGGGGACACGGGTTCGTGCCCCGGTCCGGGAAGATCCCACATGCCGCGGAGCGGCTGGGCCCGTGAGCCATGGCTGCTGAGCCTGCGCGTCCGGAGCCTGTGCTCCGCAATGGGAGAGGTCACAACAGTGAGAGACCCGCGTACCGCAAAAAAAAAAAAAAAAAAGAATTAGGCAGGCCAAGTTCTCCAGGGACTGAGGGCTGGTAGGTTTCCAAGGCAGGGAGTTAGGCCCAGGAAACAATGTAATATGGCGACTTGGGGATCAGAACTGGGACACCAGGCTCGAGCCTGTATGGCAGACAACGTGAGTAGATGCTGAGGCCCACAGTGCTTGGGGCTCACTGTCTACCTACGTCTTACGAGAGCTGAGCACCGGCTGAGCCTGGAAGACAAGGGCAACAAGGGAAGCAAAACTATAATAGAAACCTGGGTAGCCTGACAAACACCAAATCAACACCAGCCTCTAGATCTGAGAGCTGCAGGTCATTCTCTTCCTTTACAATGTCTGTTAGTCCCTACCTGGGTGCCATATGTAGCCCAACAAAATCTACCCCGAGGACTAGTTAAATTGTGCTACATCCATACAATAAAATAATATGCAGCCAATGAAGCAAACACTGAAGGTTCCTGGGAAAGCTTTCTTTCCAGATATGGATGCCACAATTTCCTACTGCCTTTTTCCATCTTCTTCATGCCTGGAATATGATACCTAGAAATGCAGCAACATCGGCATGGGCAGAGCATCTTACAACCCAGTGGCAGCAGGTATTCTAAGGATGGCAGAGCATAAAGATGAAAAACAAAAAAAGAAAAGAAAAAGATTCATTGAAGGCATCATTGAGCCACCTACCCCAGAATTCTTAATGCTTGAAATAAAGTAACTAAACACATTCTTAACGGATGTGCCTTCCCAATACGATGGGAATGGATTTGACTGGAAACTACAACTTCTTTTTTAATATTTCAGAATCTCAAAATTTACTCCTCTATAACCCACTGGGAGTGAAAAATGAGTTCAATATTCTCCCCCAGGATTCCTGTTTGGAATAATTATCTTTCCGCAAACAAAATCCACAAAATTCATCCTCAAATGAAATTGCCTTTGAGGACCCTGGAGAACTCAAAGTGTGCATACTTTAATCATACATTGCCTTATCATATCCTAATTGGCATTTTTTCCTATCCCTATTGTACAGATGGGAAAACTGAGGGACATACCTCCCCCAGGTCCAAACAATTCATTATGATAATAAATTACAAAACATCATCCTGAAAAATTTGCTAAAAATAATTTTGAATATACCATATAAAGAGTATTTATTACCGGTTTAAAAGTTCTTAACCAATTTAAATGAACTGCTTACTTTGGAAAAGCTATAATAAGAAGTTTGTGTCATTTCACTAAAATGCAATTAAAACAATTAAAAACACTTCCCAAATGCTTATGTGGATCACTGCTGATACAAGAAGCTGCTGTTCAGGAGTTGATTAGAGAGTTCCCACTGATTTCTCTACATGGAAGAAGCATATTGTTGACACCTTGTAAGAAAATCAAGTTATTCAATTTAATGGATCAGTACAGAAAACAAAACGCTGTTTGCCAAGCAGAATATTTTGCTGTGTTTGTGTTTCCTCTGATCTAAACTTGCTAGCTTTGAATGCTGCTTTTAAACTAACACCCACAAATGGCATTTGATATGGCCTGCTTTATTCATTAATACAAAGTGAAGATCATTATGGAGTCACTTTGAAAGGTAATTTGAGTTTTCTTATTTAATTAATCCATTTCACTTAACCTTCCACTATTTTATTCTCTGAAAGTCCTACGACCATTATTAACACTCTACAAATAGTTTTGCATTATTAAATTTAAGAATTTAGTGCCCAAAAAAATTCTCAGCAGGAATATTGTTATTAAATGAGTTCATTAAACCTAACCACACTAATTAACAGTCAAGTGTTGCGGTACACTTATACAGCAGTGGACCATCTTCCACATTCATAACACCTCTGCTGATTCTAGTGAAAGAATTTAAACAATCTCAGGGACGAAAAAGGCCAGGAAGGTTACAGAAACTACAGGTACCTCTGTGGAAATCAGCTCCTCCAAAATAAATGTCCAGGCTTATCTGAAACTGGCTCCTCATCACATCATCTATCAGTCATTTTCAACTAAGTGTACAACTGGTTCTAGCTCCTCCCTCCCTTATGCTTGTAATGACATAACTGGAAATATTGTGCATTTTAGTTTTACATTAATTACCAGTCTTAGCTAGCCGCAACCCAGAATTTTCAGAGGGATCCTACATGCAAAATCTTTAGCCTCTAGTACAAGGATGATCTTTTAGCCACAAGAAAAAAAGTGTAGAAGAATGTCAACAGATTTTAATGTATAACTAATGGCTCCTTGGTCCCATGTAATGGATGCAGTGATACATCACCAGACCCCCCCCCCTTTATGGACTGAAGCTGCCAGAAGTGTTACCTTCTTAAGGTTCATGACTGAGTCCCTTCCTGGGAATTTCCCTCTGGGTAAGGGAGCCCTTGTCCAAAGTTATGCCCCTTCCCCAGAGGCAGCCAATACCTAATAACTGGTTGACAAAGGTCTGGCCCCCTTTCCTCAAATCTTGGCTATGCTAAGGGCCATCTTACTTCCAGGGCTTCCACCAAGATTAGCTGAGACACCTCTTGTAAATGCATCACAGTTCCACATCTCCATCCGCCTAATCCTGCTTCTTTCAACTCTCATACAGGTGCTCCCAAACAAACCTTCTGCACCCAAATCTCTACCTGAGTCCGTTTCCTGGGGAACCCAACCTAAGACATCCCCATTTGAAGAACCCAAACTCAAGAAAGGATTTAAGGGGAATCCTATCTACATAGTTTGGCTTTCTGTAAGGAATTAAATTAACTGCAACCAAACACAGTTGAACTTTCTAGATTTAAGGGTTCAAGTTTTCATAGTCCATGAAACATTAAATGAAATTTAGACCTCCCATTAGAATAACTGTCTTTGAAGACCCTAGGTTCACATATCTTAAAATAGTAAGAATTCGAGCAGGCTGAATTGCTTCCCAGTCTCTAGCTACTAACCTAGAACTATTAGGCAGGTGTGTTGGATCAGAACTTACTATCTCTACTCACACTATACCTAAGTATCCCACTATTCATCAGCTCTCTTTCACTTACTGGAGAAAAAAACTTTACGTATACTTTTTTGGGAGGGGGGGTGCTATGGACTGAATCGTCCCCACCCCCAAATTCATACGTTGAAGCCCTAACCCCCAATGTAATTGTACCTGGAAATGGGGTCTTTAGGAGGTAATTATGGTTAAATGAGGTCATAAGGGTAAGGCCCTAATCCTATAGGACTGTGACCTTCTAAGAAGAGGAAGAGAGAGAGACTTTTTTCTCTGCCATGAGTGGTCACCTGTAACCCAAGAAGAGAGCTCTTGCCAGAAACCAAGTTGGCTGGCACATGGATCTTGAACTTCCTAGCCTCCAGAACTGTAAGAAAGTAAATTTTTGTTGTTTAAACTACTCAGTCTATGGTATTTTGTTATGGTGAAGATCATTATTAGTTAGCCCAAGCTGACTAAATTTGTGGGAGGGGGTAATGTAAGTAAACTATAGTATGGTACTATTCCTCACAAATGCATCTTTTGTTTTCTTCGTAGCTCTGCTTCTCTCCTTTTTTTAAAAAAAAAAAAATAAATGTATTATTTATTTATTTATGTATTTTTGGCTGCTTTGTGTCTTCATTGCTGAGTGCAGGCTTTCTTTAGTTGTGGTAAGCAGGGGCTACTCTTCCTTGTGGTGTGTGGGCTTCTCATTGCAGTGGCTTCTCTTGTTGTGGAGCATGCGCTCTAGGTGCATGGGCTTCAGTAGTTGTGGCTCACAGGCTCTAGAGAGCAGGCTCAGTAGTTGTGGCTCACGGGCTTAGTTGCTCCACAGCACGTGGATTCCTCCCGGACAAGGGATCGAACCCGTGTCCCCTGCATTGGCAGGCAGATTCTTAACCACTGCGTCACCAGGAAGGTCCCTGCTTCTCTTCTTTAACTCAATTTCTTTTCTTCAGCTCCTTTTTTTTTTTTCCTCATTCAGTGTCAGTGCCCTTAACTCGAGGGTATACAGAATATACATATAAATCAATGGCATACATTTTAAATTTCTGACCGGGGCTGGACCAGCTAATGTTGTCTGTTCAGGATTCAAAGGCTGCTGAGTGGTAGCCTAAAACCTATTCAGAGAAATTCAGAGGGAGCTCCACATAGTAAGGAGCCCTTAGAATCTGGAGATAAGGCAGCTGAGTGCTAAATTAGCAAACATATAAACAAATGAATGAACAAAGCAATCAACACTGTGAATGAGGTTAGCCACCTATAGAAGTAATACATCCTGTGAGAGAATCCTGTGGTTATGGAAATACTAACTCAATCAAGGCCGCGTCTTTGTATACTCAAATATGCAATGCAATTATAACGGGTACCGTGTCTTTCAAAAATCTTGTTAACAGGCTTCCCTGGTGGCGCAGTGGTTGAGAGTCCGCCTGCCGATGCAGGGGACACGGGTTCGTGCCCCAGTCCGGGAAGATCCCACATGCCGTGGAGCGGCTAGGCCCGTGAGCCATGGCTGCTGAGCCTGCGCGTCCAGAGCCTGCGTGTCTGGAGCCTGTGCTCCGCAACGGGAGAGGCCACAACAGTGAGAGGCCCGTGCACAGCAAAAAAAAAAAAAAAAAATTTTTTGTTAACTTGAATTAGCTCAGCTGAGCCAGGTCATCTCTAAAGGAATGATAAATGTAGTTTCAGACCATGAAGTTTCCATTAAGGGACGGAACCGAGTAAAGCTCTTTCTGTGTTGACAATTGGTCTCCCTTGGTTATTTTAGGGAACAATATTGAGGTGAGCTGTGGTTGGATCAAAGAGGAGCCTTGAATGCTAAATTTAGATGGGACTTTATTCTGTATGCAACCAGGGCCCAGCCTGGCTAGGGTAGCGACAGGAGTGTAATTCTATGTTGAGAAGGTGACTCTGGCAGCCTACAAAAACCAGGCGGAAAACTGGAGTAACAGGAAGGGCAGTAAGCTAGCCTAGTTGTGGATGAGGATTTGAAATGGCTGAGGGAAATTAGAAAGTATGTATGTGAGAGGCACTGCAGAGAGAGTATCAACATGTCTTGGTGACTTTGTTTGCAGAAGGCCATGGAAAAGAAAGAAAGTTTTGGGGGTCTGACTGTGGAGAAAGAGAGAAGCAGCTGCTACATAGGTCAGATGACTTGCTCATTGTAATGTGTGGCTGGGATCGAAGAGTCAGCAGCTGGAACTGACCGCAAAGTGGTTGTGAGTGAGGGGCGTGGCCTCTGGAGAGAAGCTGGGTTGCAGGAATAAGCATCAGAGTTCACAGTGCAGGGTTGATACTTCAAATTATGGAAATGAATATGAACACTGAGAGGAGCATGTAGAGAGAGAAAAGACAGAGAGGGACCAAGCCTGTGGAATGCAAAAGGGTGAATGACAGGAAGAGCAGTGGTCTGAGGAGGAGAAGAGCCAGCGGTGACAGAGGAGGAGGGAACGTGAGTGGTCTCATAGGAGGAAGCAAGGCCTCAGGAGGGTAAAAGCTGTGATCATCTGCTGAGGGAGTGAGGAAGGAAGGGGAGGAGGCTAAGATGGTGAAACGGTGGGGGAAGCAATCCACAGGATTAAGATGGAGCTGAGGGCTTCCCTGGTGGCGCAGTGGTTGAGAGACCGCCGATGCAGGGGACACGGTTTCCATGCCCTGGTCCGGGAAGATCCCACATGCTGCAGAGCGGCTGGGCCCGTGAGCCATGGCCGCGGAGCCTGCGTGTCCGGAGGCTGTGCTCCACAACGGGAGAGGCCACAACAGTGAGAGGCCAGCGTACCGCAAAAAAAAAAAAAAAAAAAAAAGATGGAGCTGAGAGGGGCCGGAGAGAAGCCTCGCTGAGCGGTGCTGGGGGGCTAACCAGTTAGATGCATAGGGGTGTTTGCTAGGGCTGCCGTAACAAACTGACTAGCTTAACCACTAGAAATTTATTGTCTCACTGTTCTGGAGGCTGTAAGTCCAAGATCAAGATGTTGGCAGGACCATGCTTCTTCTGAAGGCAGTAGGGAACGATCTGTTCCAGGCCTCTCTCCTGGCTTCTAATAGTTAATTGGCTTGGGGCAACATAATTCTTATCTTCACATGCAAGTATCCCTGTGTGCGTGTCTGTGTCCAAATTTCCCCTTTTTATAAGGACACCATCATATCGGTTTAGGTGCTTACCTGACTCCAGTATGACTTCATCTTAAATAATTATATCTGCAATGACCCTATTTCCAAATAAGGTCCCATTCTGAGGTACTGGAGGTTAGTACTTCAACAGATAAACTTGGGGGCATACAATTCAACTCACAGCAGTCGAAGAAGGGCTTTCTGAGGCACTAGGAAAAAGGAGGCGGAGGTGCTGTTCAAGGACCCCTGGGCACTGACTCTGAATTCTTCCCATCCCCCTCCCACAACGGGCCATGAAGATGTGGGCCTTAAAGGGGTCCACTTTGAGGCAACAGCTTAGTAGTTGAGAGTGTGGGTTCTGGAGCTGGAGTGTCTGAGTTTCAAGCTCAGTTCGATCACTTATTTATCTTGTGACCAAGGTACTAAAACTGACTTTTCCTCAATTTCCTATTTATAGAATGGGAATAACAGTAAGATCTATCCCATGGAATTATGAGAACTAAACACATTAATAAAGAGCACACCTAATGCAGTTGGTACTATTATTTTTCTCACTTTATAGATGAAGAAACCAACATTCATACAGGTTAACTGACTTGCACAAGATGGTGCGTCTAGTAAAAGAGTTTATAGAAATCAAAAATTCACATAATGATTATGTTTTATTGCTTTCAGTGTTAGCTGATGCATTTGCCCATTAATGGGATATCAGCATTTAAATAAAAGTTTAAATTTAAAGAAAAGAAAAATAAACCCTTTTCCTTAATCTATCAAGTTTTCTTCTGGGGGGGTGATAGAGGGTAATTAGCTATAATATCAGTTACAAAGAGAAGGCTCAAGAATACAGAAGAGTGGGATTTCCCTGGTGGTCCAGTGGTTAAGAATCCACCTTCCAATGCGGGGGATGCGGGTTCGATACCCGGTCAGGGAACTAATATCCCACATACCACAGGGCAACTAAGCCTGTGCACTCTAGAGCCCACGGGCTGCAACTACTGAGCCCGGGGGCTCTGGAGCCCGCGCGCCACAACTAGATAGAAGCCTGCACACCGCAATGAAGATCCTGCGTGCCGCAACTAAGACCCGATGCAGCCAAATAAATAAATAAATAAATAAATAAAAAGAATACAGAAGAGTTAGAAGTGGAAATAAAATTTCCAACTTCTCATTTTCAAATACAGAATACTTACCAATACAGAATTTGAACAAGCGAGAGAATAATGAGATAAGAAAATTAAAACTGAATAAACTCGAAGTTAAGTCGGCTTCTATTTCTTCTTGTCTTTTCTTCCATTTTCTCCAGTCTATGCTATTCTTGAGAATCTTTAGATATTATTGAAAGAAGCACATATGGGGTAAAAGATTTCCAGCATTTCCATCAGCTTAATGCTTTAAAAATATTTTTCAAGTGTTCCTTAAAAGTTTATCTTTATTGCTGTCTACAATGACAAACATCCAGTGTTATGTTTACCCTTAGGAATAAAGCAGCTAAAACAATTTTATTTTGGTCCCAGTGCTATTATCTTACAGAGGAAATAAAGACAAGCAAAGACAAACACAAGAGAGAGGTAAGGAAGACAGCTTCTTGCAAACTGGGCTTTCCCATCTGTGTGTCCCCTGGCTGCCCTCCGCACAAGCCTCACACACCGTCACGCGCTGAATAAACACTGGCTGACTTGACTGACTGTGGCACAGAAGGGGAGGAGGAAAAAACCATTTTCCTTTATTATTCCTTTATCCTTTTTGTGTTCTGTGTAGTCCAAGGATAAAGACAGTAAGGTATGAGGTATTCACTCAGAATGACAAATAATTACCTTAGGATTATGGAGGAACAACATACCTAAAATCCTAAATTGATGGGGTCATTGAATATTTGCATTTCACGAAAATCTGGGTGACAGATGATACACACATAGTCATACATAGACATACACACAAAACACTTGGAGATAAAGCAGAAATACTGCAGCACTCATAATGCTGTCTGGTTTTGCTCAAAATTCTCTGAGCATACTTCTGAAATCGACTCTCCAGTCTCCCCCACACCTTTGGTCCTCCTCTGATTCTTCAGATGCTTTCAGTACAAAGAGCTCCTTATCTACTCCCGAGCTATTCCAGAGCTCTAAGGCATTTTATTATTGATTAGATTGCTCTTGGGTACAGAATGAGTGGATAAATGTATTCTGTGAATTCTGGTGTGGGGTGAGGGGCAGGAAGACCCCCAACTATTGCTGCTTCGTGCCGCATGTCTGTTCCTTCAGTGCCTCACGGGATTCTCTTTGAAAACCATCCCATAGGTTGATGAAGTGTCCTAAAATTGACACCCATCAAGATGGGTGATCTTGCTAGCATCACCCATCTGTAAGACCTAGTGATAGAGCAAGCGGAACTCTGAGGCTCTGGGAAGGAAAATAGTTTTCATATGTGGAGTGCCTAAAAGGAGACCCACTCCTGGTCCTAGGGCTCTGACAACTCATTTTGTGACTTCAAGGAAATGATTTGTGCCTCTCACCCTTAGCTTTCTTATTGGCAGGAAAAAAAAAAGGCATTTTCTCTAGAAATTCTTAATGTCCTTTCCACATCTAGCATTTTGTGACTCTAGATCTGAAGACATGGGTCCTCAAGGGCTCCATCTGCCATACAGTGAAGCAGAAGAGCCAAGCTAAGTTAAGAACACCAGATACAGAGCAGATAAATCTGTTTTTAAATCCCAGTGGCCCCATCTTATCAGCAGTGTGACTTTGGGAAAGTAAGTTGTGTTCTTCTCTGATTATCAACTGTGAAATGGGGATGCACTACACACAATTACTGTAAGGATTAAATGTGGTAATTCCTGGCATATTACCTCTTCTTATCCTAGGACTGCATTATGCCATAATGGTGTAGAGCAGAGCCACTCTACTATGTTGGGCCCAAGTTAGGTACAAAATGACATTCACTATAATGTAGATCTATCTTAGAACATTCCAGAAGGGATCCTGTAAACAAATTAGTTTCAAGTATCTACTGAACACTTTTCTCAATACTATTGGGCACTGTGGGGAAGCTAAAAAAATTAGGATATGGCCCCATCTTTCAAGAAATTTTTCTAGAAGAGCGCTGCTTAAAGGAGCTCCAGAGATGGGCGCGAGCCGCGGCTAACAGCGCGGACCCCAGAAACGGGCATGAGACGCTAAGGCTGCTGCTGCTGCCACCAAGAAGCCTGCGTGCGAGCACAGGTCACTATCCACACCTCCCCTCCCGGGAGCCTGTGCAGCCCACCACTGCCAGGGTCCCGGGATCCAGGGACAACTTCCCCAGGAGAACGCACGGCGCGCCTCAGCCTGGTGCAACGTCACGCTGGCCTCTGCCGCCGCAGGCTCGCCCCACACTCCGTACCCCTCCCTCCCCCCAGCCTGAGTGAGCCAGAGCCCCCGAATCAGCGGCTCCTTTAACCCCAACCTGTCTGAGCGAAGAACAGACGCCCCCGGCGACCTACACGCAGAGGCGGGGCCAAATCCAAAGCTGAGCCCCAGGAGCTGTGAGAACAAAGAAGAGAAAGGGAAATTTCTCCCAGCAGCCTCAGAAGCAGCGGATTAAAGCTCCACAATCAACTTGATGTACCCTGCATCTGTGGAATACATGAATAGACAACGAATCATCCCAAATTAAGAGGGTGGACTTTGAGAGCAAGATTTATGATTTTTTTCCCCTTTCCTCTTTTTGTGAGTGTGTATGTGTATGCTTCTGTGTCAGATTTTGTCTGTATAGCTTTGCTTTCACCAATTGTCCTAGGGTTCTATCCGTCCATTTTTTTTTCTTTTAAAAAAAATTTCTTCTTAATAATAATTTTTTTATTTTAATAACTTTATTTTACCTTACTTTATTTTATTTTCTTTTATCCACTTTCTTTCTTTCTACTTTTTCTCCCTTTTATTCTGAGCCGTGTGGATGAAAGCTTCTTGGTACTGTAGCCAGGAGTCAGTGCTGTGCCTCTGAGGTGGGAGAGCCAACTTCAGGACACTGGTCAACAAGAGACCTCCCAGCTCCACGTAATATCAAACGGCGAAAATCTCCCAGAGGTCTCCATCTCAACACCAACATCCAGCTTCACTCAACGACCAGCAAGCTACAGTGCTGGACACCCTTTGCCAAACAACTAGCAAGACAGGAACATAACCCCACCCATTAGCAGAGAGGCTGCCTAAAATCATAAGTCCACAGACACCCCAAAACACACCACCAGACGTGGACCTGCCCACCAGAAAGACAAGATCCAGCCTCATCCACCAGAACACAGGCACCATTCCCCTCCACCAGGAAGCCTACACAAGCCACTGAACCAACTTTAGCCACTGAGGACAGACACCAAAAACAATGGGAACAATGAACCTGCACCCTGCAAAAAGGAGACCCCAAACACAGTAAGATAAGCAAAATGAGGAGACAGAAAAACTCACAGCAGATGAAGGAGCAAGATAAACACCCACCAGACCTAACAAATGAAGAGGAAATAGGCAGTCTACCTGAAAAACAATTTACAATAATGATAGTAAAGATGATCCAAAATCTTGGAAATAGAATAGAGAAAATGCAACAAACATTTAACAAGGACCTAGAAGAACTAAAGATGAAACAAACAATGATGAACAACACAATAAATGAAATTTAAACTACTATAGAAGGGATCAATAGCAGAATAACTGAGGCAGAAGAACGGATAAGTGATCTGGAAGATAAAATAATGGAAATAACTACTGCAGAGCAGAATAAAGAAAAAGAATGAAAAGAACTGAGGACATTCTCAGAGACCTCTGGGACAACATTAAACACACCAACATTTGAACTATAGGGGTTCCAGAAGAAGAGGAGAAAAAGAAAGGGACTGAGAAAATATTTGAAGAGGTTATAGTTAAAAACTTCCCTAATATGCGAAAGGAAATAGTTAATCAAGTCCAGGAAGCACAGAGAGTCCCATACAGGATAAATCCAAGGAGAAACATGCCAAGACACATAATAATCAAACTGTCAAAAATTAACTACAAAGAAAACATATTAAAAGCAGCAAGGGAAAAACAACAAATAACACACAAGGGAATCCCCATAAGGTTAACAGCTGATCTTTCAACAGAAACTCTGCAAGCTAGAAGGTACAGGCAGGACATATTTAAAGTGATGAAGGAGAAAAACCTACAACCAAGATTACTCTACCCAGCAAGGATCTCATTCAGATTTGATGGAGAAATTAAAACCTTTACAGACAAGCAAAAGCTGAGAGAGTTCAGCACCACCAAACCAGCTTTACAACAAATGCTAAAGGATCTTCTCTAGGCCAAGAAACACAAGAGAAGGAGAAGACCTATAATAACAAACCCAAATCAATTAAGAAAATGGGAATAGGAACATACATATCGATAATTACCTTAAATGTAAATGGATTAAATGCTCCCACCAAAAGACACAGACTGGCTGAATGGATACAAAAACAAGACCCATATATATGCTGTCTACAAGAGACCCACTTAAGACCTAGAGACACATACAGACTGAAAGTAAGGGGATGGAAAAAGATATTCCATGCAAATGGAAACCAAAAGAAAGCTGGAGTAGCAATTCTCATATCAGACAAAATAGACATTAAAATAAAGACTATTCGAAGAGACAAAGAAGGACACTACATAATGATTAAGGGATCAATCCAAGAAGAAGGTATAACAATTGTAAATATTTATATACCCAACATAGGAGCACCTCAATACATAAGGCAAATACTAACAGCCATAAAAGGGGAAATCGACAGTAATACATTCATAGTAGGGGACTTTAACACCCCACTTTCACCAATGGACAGATCATCCAAAATGAAAATACATAAGGAAACACAAGCTTTAAATGACACATTAAACAAGATGGAGTTAATTGATGTTTATAGGACATTCCATCCAAAAACAACAGAATACACATTTTTCTCAAGTGCTCATGGAACATTCTCCAGGATAGATCATATCTTGGGTCACAAATCAAGCCTTGGTAAATTTAAGAAAACTGAAATTGTATCAAGTATCTTTTCCGACCACAATGCTATGAGACTAGATATCAATTACAGGAAAAGATCTGTAAAAAATACAAACACATGGAGGCTAAACAACACACTACTTAATAACGAAGTGATCACTTAAGAAATCAAAGAGGAAATTAAAAAATACCTAGAAACAAATGACAATGGAGACACGACGACCCAAAACCTATTGGATGCAGCAAAAGCAGTTCTAAGAGGGAAGTTTATAGGAATACAATCCTATCTTAAGAAACAGGAAACATCTCGAATAAACAACCTAACCTTGCACCTAAAGCAATTAGAGAAAGAACAAAAAAACCCCAAAGTTAGCAGAAGGAAAGAAATCATAAAGATCATATCAGAAATAAATGAAAAAGAAATGAAGGAAATGATAGCAAAGATGAATAAAACTAAAAGCTGGTTCTTTGAGAAGATAAACAAAATTGATAAACCATTAGCCAGATTCATCAAGAAAAAAAGGGAGAAGACTCAAATCAATAGAATTAGAAATGAAAAAGGAGAAGTAACAAGTGACACTGCAGAAATACAAAAGATCATGAGAGATTACTACAAGCAACTCTATGCCAATAAAATGGACAACCTGGAAGAAATGGACAAATTCTTAGAAAGGCACAACCTGCCAAGACTGAATCAGGAAGAAAAAGAAAATATGAACAGACCAATCACAAGCACTGAAATTGAAACTGTGATTAAAAATCTTCCAACAAACAAAAGCCCAGGACCAGATGGCTTCACAGGCGAATTCTATCAAACATTTAGAGAAGAGCTAACACCTATCATTCTCAAACTCTTCCAAAATATAGCAGAGGGAGGAACACTCCCAAACTCATTTTACGAGGCCACTATCACCCTGATACCAAAACCAGAAAAAGATGTCACAAAGAAAGAAAACAGGCCAATATCACTGATGAACATAGATGCAAAGATCCTCAACCAAATACTAGCAAACAGAATCCAACAGCACATTAAACGGATCATACACCATGATCAAGTGGGGTTTATTCCAGGAATGCAAGGATTCTTCAATATACACAAATCAATCAATGTGATACACCATATTAACAAATTGAAGGAAAAAAACCATATGGTCATCTCAATAGATGAAGAGAAAGCTTTCAACAAAATTCAACACCCATTTATGATAAAAACCCTCCAGAAAGTAGGCATAGAGGGAACTTTCCTCAACATAATAAAGTGCACATATGACAAACCCACAGCCAACATCATCCTCAATCGTGAAAAACTGAAAGCATTTTCACTGAGATCAGGAACAAGACAAGGTTGCCCACTCTCACCACTCTTATTCAACATAGTTTTGGAAGTTTTAGCCACAGCAATTAGAGAAGAAAAGGAAATAAAAGGAATCCAAATCGGAAAAGAAGAAGTAAAGCTGTCACTGTTTGCAGATGACATGATACTATACATAGAGAATCCTAAAGATGCTACCAGAAAAATACTAGAGCTCATCAATGAATTTGGTAAAGTGGCAGGATACAAAATCAATGCACAGAAATCTCTGACATTCCTATACACTATTGATGAAAAAGCTAAAAGTGAAATCAAAATAACACTCCCATTTACCACTGCAACAAAAAGAATAAAATATCTAGGAATAAATCTACCTAAGGAGACAAAAGACCTGTATGCAGAAAATTATAAGACACTGATGAAAGAAATTAAAGATGATACAAATAGATGGAGAGATATACCATGTTCTTGGATTGGAAGAATCAACATTGTGAAAACGACTCTACTACCCAAAGCAATCTATAGATTCAATGCAATCCCTATCAAACTACCACTGGCATTTTTCACAGAACGAGAACAAGAAATTGCACAATTTGTATGGAAACACAAAAGACCTCGAATAGCCAAAGCAATCTTGAGAACGAAAAACAGAGCTGGAGGAATCAGGCTCCCTGACTTCAGACTATACTACAAAGCTACAGTCATCAAGACAGTACGGTACTGGCACAAATACAGAAATATAAATCAATGCAAGAGGATAGAAAGCCCAGAGATAAACCTACGCACATATGGTCACCTTATCTTTGATAAAGGAGGCAGGAATGTACAGTGGAGAAAGGACAGCCTCTTCAATAAGTGGTGCTGGGAAAACTGGACAGGTACATGTAAAAGTATGAGATTAGATCACTCCCTAACACCATACACAAAAATAAGCTCAAAATGGATTAAAGACCTAAATGTAAGGCCAGAAACTATCAAACTCTTAGAGGAAAACAGAGGCAGAACACTCTATGACATAAATCACAGCAAGATCCTTTTTGACCCACCTCCTAGAGCAATGGAAATAAAAACAAAAATAAACAAATGGAACCTAATGAAACTTCAAAGCTTTTTCACACCAAAGAACCCATAAACAAGACAAAAAGACAACCCTCAGAATGGGAGAAAATATTTGCAAATGAAGCAATGGACAAAGGATTCATCTCCAAAATTTACAAGCAGCTCATTCAGCTCAATATCAAAAAAACAAACAACCCAATCCAAAAATGGGCAGAAGACCTTCCAAAGAAGATATACAGATTTCCAGCAAACACATGAAAGAATGCACAACATCATTAATCATTACAGAAATGCAAATAAAAACTACAATGAGATATCATCTCACACCAGTCAGAATGGCCATCATCAAAAAATCTAGAAACAATGAATGCTGGAGAGGGTGTGGAGAAAAGGGAATACTCTTGCACTGCTGGTGGGAATGTGAATTGGTATAGCCACTATGGAGAACAATATGGATGTTCCTTAAAAAACTACAAATAGAACTACCATATGACCCAGCAATCCCACTACTGGGCATATACCCTGAGAAATCCATAATTCAAAAAGAGTCATGTACCAAAATGTTCATTGCAGCTCTAATTATTTTTTCCATACCCGGGCCTCTCACTGTTGCGGCCTCTCCCGCTGCGAAGCACAGGTTCCGGACACGCAGGCCCAGCGTCCACGGCCCTCGGGTCCAGCCACTCCACGGCACGCGGGAACCTCCCGGACCGGGGCACGAACCTGCGCCCCCCGCACCAGCAGGTGGACCCCCAGCCACTGCGCCACAAGGGAAGCCCCACTGCAGCTCTATTTACAATAGCCAGGAGATGGAAACAACCTAAGTGTCCATCATTGGATAAATGGATAAAGAAGATGTGGCACATATATACAATGGAATATTACTCAGCCATAAAAAGAAACAAAATTGAGTATTTGTAATGAGGTGGATGGACCTAGAGTCTGTCATACAGAGTGAAATAAGTCAGAAAGAGAAAGACAAATACCATATGCTAACACATATATATGGAATTTAAGAAAAAGAAAATGTCATGAAGAACCTAGGGGTAAGACAGGAATAAAGACACAGACCTACTAGAGAATGGACTTGAGGATATGGTGAGGGGGAATGGTAAACTGTGACAAAGTAAGAGAGTGGCATGGACATATATACACTACCAAACGTAAAATAGATAGCTAGTGGGAAGCAGCCCCATAGCACAGGGAGATCAGCTCGGTGCTTTGTGACCACATAGAGGGGTGGGATATGGAGGGTGAGAGGGAGGGAGACACAAGAGGGAAGAGATATGGGAACATATGTATATGTATAACTGATTCACTTTGTTATAAAGCAGAAACTAACAGACCATTGTATAGCAATTATACACCAATAAAGATGTAAAAAAAATAAAATTTTTATACTTGGAGAAATCACTATAATATACGTGAATGTTATAATATTAAAGTATTAAACTTACGCAGTGGCTGGGAGGTGACCCATGGCAGGGTGTGGGGACAGTACCTTCTAAGACCACAGCAGTTGAAACCAAAGAACAGATACCAGGAGCATAACCTTCAGTGGCCAAGGATCACTCTGGGTCGACATTCCACAATGCAGGGCCAAGGTCTGAGTGAAGAAAACCATCAACAAACCAGGCTGAGAAACCCAAGGGATCCCATGGAAAAGTGGGAACCAAAATTCAGTTTGTAAATGTGTAAAGAGCCCAGGTGACTGATCAGGTAGGCAGGCCAAAGCTACGGGGTTGGAGAGCGAGACTAGTGGTGAGGAACTGGCTCAGAGTGAATTTCAGTCAAGCCTGAGACCTGGTTGCGTCTCGTGGCTGACAAGGAATAGGTAGAGGGCTGCATGGAGGTGATGAGATATCTGCGGCCCTGAAATCAGGGTAGGAGTTATACAGGTAAATGTAGCTAGGGTAGATAGGAAAGGGAAACCTCTGAATAAAACAGAGAAATGAATGACTATAGCAAGGAACAAACCTTTATTATATGAAAAATGCCACGGGGAGACAGGGATGAATAAAACATGGCAGGTGCTCTCAGAAGGTCTCTCAATGCCCTGGGCTACCTCACAATTGATAGGACTAGGAAGCAAAATCTAATGGTTAGTCACAAATTTTCTGCTAGAGATCATGCTGATGAGAGAGGCAGAAGCAAAATCCTAGGATGGGGTCACAGTTAATCAACTGATTCCATCTCTTTGAGCCTCTGTAACCACATTTGTAAAATAGGGACAATAACAGTATCTATCTCATAGGATTATTGCAAGGAACCAATGAGATAATGATGGATAGTGCTAAGCAAAGGCTAGCACACAGTAGGTGCTTAACTCATGTTAGCTGTTATTATTGATGGTCACTTTATCACATCTGGGCCATCACTGCTGATGCTGTCTTCATGTATACCTTCATCTTTTCTCACCCAGTCTCTGTGACAGCCCCCTGACTGGTCTCTCTATTTCCAGTCTAGCATTTGCCTCCATGTAGCCTCAGCATTCTTTGTTAGAGACAAATCCAGATATTTTATTTCTCTGCTTCAAATTACTAAATAGATCTCCACTGTCCTTAGGAAAAAGTACAGATTCCTTCAGAATCTCAGGCCCTTTGGCATCTGGTTCCTTCTATTCTCTCCTGACTCTCTCCAATATTATACTTTATGTTTTTCACGTCTCTCATCTCTGAGCCTTTGTATGTGTTGCCAGCCCTGCCTCTATTGCCTTGTCCCCTCTTTTCGGCCTGGCTCTGTCTTTGTTTCAACATTCTCTGACTTTCCTCTTCACCACATCCCCAGTCAGGCCACAACACCTTGATCTCATTTTTATCACAGGCGCTCAACACTCTATAGTGCAGTTGTTCATTTATTTATCTGTCTCCCCAGCTAAGTGTTTCCATGACAAATATCACATCTTATTTGTCCCTGGATTCTCAGTGCATAATGCACTGTAGGTACTCAATAGATATTTGTTCAAAGAAACAAGAAAGAAAGAAATGACTATCATACAATCCAGCAATCCCACTCCTGGGCATATATCCGGAGGAAACCATAATTTGAAAAGATACATGCACCCCTATGTTCACTGTAGTACTATTTACAATAGCCAATACATGGAAGCAACCTAAATGCTTATCCACAGAGGAGTAGATAAAGAAGATGTGGTACATATATACAATGGAATACTACTCAGCCATAAAAAGAACAAAATAATGCCATTTGCAGCAACATGGATGAACCTAGAGATTGTCACACTGAATGAAGTAAGTCAGAGAAAGAAAAATATCATATGATATCACTTATAAGGACCTACTATATAGCACAGGGAACTCTACTCAATACTCTGTAATGACCTATATGGGAAAAGAATCTAAAAAAGAGTGGACATATGTAAATGTATAACTGAATCACTTTGCTGTACACCTGAAACTAGCACACCATTGTAAATAACTATACTCCAATAAAAATTTTAAAAAGAAAAAAAGAAAGAAATGGAAGGAAAGAAAGAGGGAAATAGGAAGAGAGAGAGAGAAAGAGAGAGAGGAGAAGAGAGGAGGGGAGGGAAGGGAAGGAGAAAAGTAAAGAAAAGGGAAGGAAAGAAAAGATGCCTATGTCTTTAAAGGGAATAGGTAATACCTCATTTTCAGTAAATTTCTCAGCGAATGAAGAAAGTAGAGAAATAAGAGAGAATGGGAAAGAGAGAAGGAGAAGAAGAAAGAAATAGAGCATTTTTATCAGGAGAAGTTTAACATAACATAATTACTATGGTTGATAATGAAAGAACCACCGCTTTTTTCACATTACTGCTGGAATCGTGGTGTGACGGGGACAAAAACTGTTAAACTCGCGTCTACGAGTTTACAGCTTCTTCTGTTCTCTACCCCATCCCCACTGTGTATTTGCAGATTAGGTTAATAAGGCAGGTGAATAACCAAGAAAGATAGATGCGGAATTAGAAACAAACAAGGTCTATGAGTAATAGAGGAAAGGAAGTGGTGTAGAACAGGTGTTGGTAAACATTTTCTTTAAAGAGCCAGGTAATAAATATTTTAGGCTTTGAGGGCCACATGTGCTCTCTGTCACAAATACTTTTTTATTTTTGTACAACACTTTAAAAATATTAAAGCCATTATTATCTTGAGGACTGTACAAAAGAGGTTATAGGTCAAATTTGGCTGGAAGACCATAGTTTGCACATTCCTGCAAGGAGAAGGAAGAAAGAACAAAGAGCCTGAAGGCCTGGGAAGAGTTTTAGTTGAGAACTGAAAGTGAGGGATGAGAAGAGAGATATTGGGTAGCTACGAGGGAAAAGATACTGAGACATTGGAATTATTAAAACTGTAGTTGTAGGTTATGAGCTGGATCTCTTTTGATGTCCTTCAAGAGTTACTGGATTGAATTTCTTTGAAGGAAGAAAGAGTCAAAAAATCTACAAACAATAAATGCTGGAGAGGGTGTGGAGAAAAGGGAACCCTCTTGCACTGTTGGTGGGAATGTAAATTGATACAGCCACTCTGGAGAACAGTATGGAGGTTCCTTAAAAAACTGAAAATAGAACTACCATATGACCCAGCAATCCCACTACTAGGCATATACCCTGAGAAAACCAGAATTCAAAGAGTCATGTACCACAATGTTCAATGCAGCTCTATTTACAGTAGCTAGGACATGGAAGCAACCTAAGTGTCCATCGACAGATGAATGGATAAAGAAGATGTGGCACATATATATAATGGAATATCACTCAGTCATAAAAAGAAACTAAATTGAGTTATTTGTAGTGAGGTGGATGGACCTAGAGTCTGTCGTACAAAGTGAAGTAAGTCAGAGAGAGAAGAACAAATACCGTATGCTAACACATATATGTGGAATCTAAAAAAAAAAAAAAAATGGTTCTGAAGAACCTAGGGGCAGGACAGGAATAAAGATGCAGACGTAGAGAATGGACTTGAGGACACGAGGAGTGGGAAGGGTAAGCTGGGATGAAGTGAGAGAGTGGCATGGACATATATACACTACCAAATGTAAAATAGATAACTAGTGGGAAACAGCCGCATAGCACAGGGAGATCAGCTCGGTGCTTTGTGACCACCTAGAGGGGTGGGATAGGGAGGGTGGGAGGGAGATGCAAGAGGGAGGGGATATGGGGATATACGTATTTGTATAGCTGATTCACTTTGTCATAAAGCAGAAACTTTTGACACACCGTTTTAACACACCATTGTAAAGCAATTATACTCCAATAAAGATGATAAGAAAATAAAAATACCAAAACAACAAAAAAAAAAAAGAAGAAGGAAGCAAGACTGGGTCGTGTGGACCCCAGATTTATTTGGGTAACAGCTGTATGTTCCACATCTAGACCATACAACCTCGAGGATAATCAAAGGAAGGATGGGATGGGTGGCCATCTGTATAGTGTTTGGCCGTCAAACCAATGCCTGGTTTCATTACTGGAGCTCAAAACCCATCTATCTCCTTAATGTTCCTACTGATTCCTGGCTCTTTTATTTCACTAATGAAAAAGCTTCTTTTGTTCATCAATTATTATAGCTCTTTTAAGTTAATGGCTCATTTAGTATTATAATTCTCTATACTGGAGGACTTGAATTGGTTTCTAGGCCAATGACCCAATGGCAATAATAACAACAATAATAATGTTAAAGTGGGCTTTAGATTGCTTTATATCACTTATCCTCACAATAACCCTATAAAGGAATTACAGCTGTAGATGAGGAAACTGAGGCTCAAAGCATTTAAGTAACTTATCCAAGGTCAGGGCGAGCCGAGGGTGGAGCTGCATATTTAACTGTAACATGACATGATGCATAATCTTAAATCATTCAAGCTCCCTGAATGACCACCTTGGAATATGGTCCCTTTTTCATCCCCACTCTCCAGAAAGGCTGGAGCCACCTTCTTTGTCTCTCTGAGTCATAAATTGGGTCTAGGGAACATGATATAATTTGTAGTAACTGGTCCAGTCCTTCCTTCACCCTCCTTTTCTCAGCTTTGATTAAACCTCTCTCCCTGAGGGTCTGCAGGTATCTGTGTCCATTATGATCCCACTTTGATTGCTCTACAGCTGAACTGAGAGCTAGAAGAGGTATCTTAGAGATATCTAGTCCCACCACCTCCTTTGAGAGATGAGCGAGACCACATGTTCAATATGAATACATTCTGACATTCACTTGGAGTTGGTTCATTCCCCAAGGATTTTTTTTTTTAAGATTTGTCTTTTTTAAACACTTGAGCTACTATTAAATTGGCTAGAATTCAAACAAACAGATCCTCCTCACATTCTCTCTCTCCAGATCTGCTCTCTCAGAGTTGGAAGATGCTACCTCCGAGACTGTAAGACACATGGGGCCTCTGTGTTCGTGCCAAATGTCCTGCAGTGTCTGCAATTCCGAGGGAGAGCTTTCTGAGACAGAGGGCCAGCTGCCTCACTCCGGGGCAATCGCTGGGAGAGGGCCAACAAATAGCTGTGGCTTTTGTGACCTTCTTCAGGAGTCCTATGGGCTGGAATCTGGCCATTATGTGGGAAGGTGGAAAGGGGCTGGAGGAAGGAAGGAAAATGAAAAGTGCCTGGAAAGTAACAGAACTGAAGTGTGGATTTCACCACTGCTGTAAATAAAATGAGGAACACATATGACATCTCACAACAGGATGTTTCTGTCATTTGCCTACTATTAGCTTCCAAAAGTTTTTAATTATGCTGAGGCTTAGAGCCCTTTTTTGAGAGATGGAGAGTCCCTGGGGTGGGGGGGCAGGCAGCGCCATGCTATTAGTGGGGCAGTGGGTCTGCCTCTCCTTTCTTCTCCTTTCTGGTGCATAACCTCAGCAGGAAGAACATATGAGGAAGAGCTGTGTCTGATAAGGACACATAACTCGTGAATATATCATGGTTTCAGACACAACTGGCTTCACGTCAGAAAAACTTTCCAAGGTAAACATTTTGTTTAAATCTTAAACTTAAGTAAAACCAGACACAAGAATACAGTCTAAGTAACAAAGAAAGGCAGTGATATCCTCAAGTGAAAGGGAATTCATAAATGCTTCCCCAGACTGTCAGACCCTGACACAGAAAGACAGCTGTAGGTTCAATGACCCCTGACGTTTTTTCAGATTTGATACACTGCCTTCAGCTGTGATGCATACAGACCCCAGATCCTTAAAACTTTAGCCTTTATATTGATATTAGGAATAAATGCTTTGTTTTACATATTAAGGATTTCCTCTTTAATGTGTTTTTCCTGGCATTATATAATTGTCACCTTAAAAAATCATTACTGTAAAGTCCTTAGATCTCAGTGCTCACGGGAAAGGAGAGAAAGACAAGAAGGGATGATCTTTAAAGAAATCTCCAAAGCAACTACACAAATGAAGGCATAGCATTTGATCCTGACCTTGTCAATCTTGTATTTGACTTATTACTCTCTAGTAGAGAAGGCTTGCAACATAGATTCAATTTTTAACTAATCCATTTTGTGCTACATCTACTGTACATAACAGGTAAAAGTTCACACTGTCTGGGGCTCTGATTTACTGTTGACGTCCAACCCCTCCTCGGTGCCTGCCCCATCTCTCACAGTCACCAGGAACATCCTACAAGGGTCAGCTCTCCTGGTTACTGGGAATAAATAGCACAAATGGCTCACGAACGAATCAATAATTACTCTCAGGTGAGGGCAGATCCTTACTGGAAGCCCATTTGCTATTCCTCAGCCCTGGGGATTTAAGTGAGAGAAAAATAGCTAATTGTAAAAGCTAGAGAATAGGACCTATGAGGAAAGCTAAATGAAACAAAGCTGAAGAATGTTGTAATAAAGGTCTTCCTGTATATATCAAAAGTGGAAAAGATAGTTGGGGCAAGGAAGCAAGAACAAGAATAAAATGAGGCCAATATCGTGATGTCGGGGAGTCAACACTATAACTGGGAACTGGGAAAGGGTCCTCTCCTTCCTTCCTTCCTTCCTTCTTTCCTCCACAGTAAGACCTAAGTTTCTTGCCCCAGCAAGGCACTGGCTGGGTGCTGCCTCAGCAGAGGCCAGTCACCCCCTCTTCTGTGATGATTTCTGTGCAGTTTTACCTAAAGACAAAGGGATAAATAGGGATTTCACTTCTGATTCTTCTCTTCCTTTCTGAGGGAAGCAGAGCAGGGTAAAGTGAAATAGGAAAAAAGCAATATTCAAACTCGGAGCAGTCATTGAGCAGGTCTTTTTTTTTTTTTTAAGATTTTTTGATATGGACCATTTGTAAAGTCTTTATTGAATTTGTTAACAATATTGCTTCTGTTTTATGTTTTGGTTTATTGGCTGTGAGGCATGTGGGATCCCAGCTCCCCGACCAGGAATCGAACCCGCACCCCCTGCATTGGAAGGCGAAGTCTTAATCACTGGACCACCAGGGAAGTCCCCATTGAGCAGGTTTTGAGGTGAGGCTGCCCGTGAGTTACAGCTGCTAAGACCCAGGACAGTCTACAAGACAAAAACTTGGCATGAACTTATCTTTACGGTCACATTTGCCTAATCTGATCCTAGCAATATCTTCAAAATCACAACAAATAAATGATGATTTTAAAAGTATATGTATGGTCAGATGAGAAATTTCATTTATAGTCCTGTGTGGGACAAAGAAAAGAACACCCTTCTTTGGACAGGGAGGCCTGGGTTGTGTCACAGGTTAGTGAAGTCTATGGCTGCATTTGGAGTTTGACTTTCTCGATTTTAAAAGGTTTACTTTTTTCTTTATAAAAGGGACACAGCTCATGAGGTACAATGTGAAGAATAATACACTGCCAGCATTTTAGTGGACTTTTTTTAAAGACATGATTTTATGGACACTCGAAGGGTCTCTCCCTGTATACACCCTTCCCCAAGGCCCTAAGAATGAAGTTCCTTCATTGAATTCTTCCCTTGAGTTACAGTAGAAGTTCACAGCTAAAATCAAATGCTGGGTTGAGGAGAAATAACATTAAATGTTACCTTGTTATTAATACTGTATTTTGAGCTTGTTTATTAAGTTGAGCCTAGAGAACGGCCTCTTGGCAGCCGGGAGACATCAGAGCGGCTCAGGCTGTGGAAGGGCCTCGGGGAGAAGGCGAAGGTGAGCTCCAGGCTGCGGCGGGCCTGGCCCCCGGGGACCCGGCAGCTTGAGACAATTCTTTTGGCAAATATAACTGTCTTTGACCAACATGGTGCCCCCAAACTTGGCAGCCCCATGAACAGAAATGTGTGTGAACCCTGGGAGAGAAAGCGTTTTGGCTGGGACCATTTGCTTATTACCATGACCCTTATGGGACCCTGCACACCTTTGAAGCCATTTAACAGATGTTCTCACTGCATATGCCACATTAAGAAATGCTTGTGGGGCTTCTCTGGTGGCGCAGTGGTTAAGAATCCACCAGCCAATGCAGGGGACATGGGTTCGATCCCTGGTTCAGGAAGATCCCACATGCCACGGAGCAACTAAGCCCGTGCACCACAACTACTGAGCCTGTGCTCTAGAGCCCGCAAGCCAAAACTACTGAAGCCGCACACCACAACTACTGAAGCCTGTGCGCCTAGAGCCCGTGCTCCGCAACAAGAGAAGCCACCGCAATGAGAAGCCCACGCACCGCAACGAAGAGGAGTCCTTGCTTGCTGCAACTAGAGAAAGCCTGCACTCAGCAACGAAGACCCAATGCAGCCAAAAATAAATAAATTAATTAATTAATTTTTTAAAAAAGAAATGCTTGTAAGGTAGTACAGAATTTCCACACTCCTCTCGAAAGCTGATTTTGAATGTGTTTTCATAAGCGTTTTCAAATATGTTCCCCTTACACGGCCTCTTCCATTGTACACATATACATACACACTCGAGAAAAGAAGTCTCGAGAGGGAGTGGTTCTGCAATTCACCATCAGCAGCTTTGGTAAAGGCTGCAGATGCAAATTCCTGAAACACGTTTACAAAGACTTACCTTTCTATTCTGAAAGAGGCTGGTTAGTGTTCATTGTACTAACAGAAGGGCCTTGCAGGTTGAAATGCTCTAAGGACAGCCGCTACCTTCCTTTTCTTGGCTTCTTTGTCCTTGATTTTTCCCTCTGACCCACAGCCTTATCTGCTTTGTTTATTCTTATTCATCTTTCCCTTTCCACAACTGTATATTTTTCTTTCCTACCTGTGACGTAGGCCAGCACATGTCATGATACAGTTTGGCCCCCTTACCTGGAATTCGGGAAGTAAAATAAGACTTCCTACCTGGTGGAAGGAAGTCTTATTAGTCTGGACCAGTATGTGGTCCATACTGCTAACCACACCTGATGAGATGCTCTACCCATTCACCTCTTCTTCAGACCCCTGAGATGAAGCCAAATGTCTGTGGAGGGTTTGGAGTGGGTGGTGTGGGTAGTGGAGCCATTACAGAAAGGTGATAGGGCTTCATTATAATAACTATAGCTAACACCTACTGAGCTCTTACTATGTTCCAGACACTGTTCTACATGCTTTCACATTTACGTAAAGCTCCGTATTTCAATAATACTTTCTCCGCTTCATACTTAACAACAGAAAAGAGAATATGTTCCCTGTCCAAACCCTTTCATTTATATGACCTGCATGAAATAATTTAGAGAATCTCTTCTCAAGCAAACATTGAAATGTTTCTACATTTGCAACTAAATAAATACACTCATACACTATACACATCAAACTGTCAAAAGGAAAAGGGTTAAATGTAGAGAAAAAAAATAACACCAAGAAAAAACGTTTTGAATACCCTGACTGAGGTGGAATTTCTTTGCATGTATACTCTCCACAGGGGCCTGCCTTCCCTCTGTACTATAACAAAAGGCCCCAAGGTAAAAACAAGTGCTTCTTCAGGAGGAGATGAAGAAGGAATAACAATGAAACAACTAGCATTTTAAATTCAATTTACAGTTTATCTGGAACATTTACCTATCTTACTGGTCACCATGACAAACCTGTGAGGCAAGTGTCATTTGTATAATCCCCATTTTACAGATTAAGAAAATTGAGGTTTGGAATAGTCAAATCATTTGCCCAAGTCACACACCAAGTGTTTCAGTTACCTACTGCTGTGTAACTAACTACCCCCAAATGTAATGGCTCAGAAAAATTAACTTATAATTACTCATGATTCTGCGAGTTGGCCGGGCAGTTCTGCTTCACAGAGTATCCACTTGGAGCTTGGCTGAGACAAGGGGTCTCTTGAGACCCCTTAATCAAGAGGGTCTCACTCTCATGTTTGGCTGAGACATGGCCTCTCATCCCCCAAGACCTCTCTTCTCATGGTCTCTCTAGTAGGACAGCCCAGACTTCTTTACGTGGCAGGATCTGCAGAGCGCAAAAATGGAAACTGCCAGGTCTCTTAAAGCCTAGGCCTGGAAGTCACACAGTACAACTTCCACTGCATTCTACTGGTCAAAGCAAGCCACGGCCAAGCAGATTCAAGGCAAAGGAAATAGATTCAATCTGTTGATGTTGAAGCCACATGCATGTGCAGGAATGGGAAGAATTGTGGGCAGCTATATTTGCAGACAATCTACCACACCAGGAGGGGTATAGTTGGAACTCAGGAAGATCAGTGAGAACGCCACTATTCTGCTAATTCTTTATATCCAAGTCTAGGGTTAAGTTTCATGACAGACACCCAGGAAAGTAATTCCCTACTTGCTCTCAGGTGATGCTGGCATCACTGCACCTTTGCCTTTACGTTACATTTATTTGGAAGACAGAGATTACCTTAGGCCCATATATAACTGTGGGCCTACGTTAATATAATGCCAGTGTTCTCAATAAGGACTTTAAGAGCAAGGTATGAGATGACAAATGACTGGCTGCACAAGGGGACTTGCTGATGAATGTTAATGGCAAAGAGCCAGTTGGCAGCAGAAATCATGGGAAGAAGGTTTTTTATGTGACTGACTCACAGCCTTATTGAATTTTCTGGCTTGAAGGCACATTTCATGGTCATCCAATTAAAACCTCTCCTTAGCCAGATACATGGTTACAGCTGAGATTCTTTTAGGCATGAAATTCCTCCATGCCTAACTCACCTGACATACCCCCCACTTCTCCGGGTCCCCAGCTCCTGTGCGAACACACACACACACACACACACACACACACACACACACACACTCCTGTGCGAACACACACACACACACACACACACACACTCCTGTGCGAACACACACACACACACACACACACACACAGAGTCCCACCACCATAAAATGTTGTGGAACAGCTATTTTAAATAAGTGAAAATTAAAGTTGACATTTTTTTCAGATTTTCACAAATCTCCTGAAGTAACTGGAGCCCCCATGGAATGTCACAGTCTAAGTTGTCATCACTCGTGCTTCACAAGCAGTCAGCAGGTAGCAGTGGCTGTGACTCTTCCACAAGGGCAGGTATGATGATTCCCTTTCTGGTATTGAGCCATTAGGAGAGGTGTTTCCCTCTGTGAAAGCAGGCCTGGTTTATAAGGGACTTCACAGCTGCCTTGCAGTTGTTTTCTGTGTCATCACAGTTAAACTAGATGAAATAACAAGAACAGAGTCACAGAAGAGAAGATCCCTGGAGCGAGGGTGCAGGGACTAATTTAAAAATTATTACAGTAATAAATATAAAGAGTATTTTAAAAAGAATTCCCTAAAAATCGTTCACATTCCTCCCTGTAAAAAATTGATTGCTTTAGTCGCATAGCACAGGGAGATCAGCTCAGTGCTTTGTGACCACCTAGAGGGGTGGGATAGGGAGGGTGGGAGGGAGACGCAAGAGGGAGGGGATATGGGGATATATGTATACTTATAGCTGATTCACTTTGTCATAAAGCAGAAACTAACACACCATTGTAAAGCAATTATACTCCAATAAAGATGTTAAAAAAATTGCTTTGTTTGTTTTTGTTTTTCAGGGGTCTGTAACAACCAACAATTTATATGATAGGCACTTGCAGTAGATTACCCATGTTTAAACCTCACAGCAGCCCTCTGAGGTGGAAAGTACAAGTCCAAAAACCCTTTTCCAAATCTCTTGGGGTTAGATAGGGCGTAAACTTCACACATTTTTGTATTTTAGAAAGGCAATATGTTATATTAAAGAGTATATATAATACCTCCAGAGAGATTTTTGGGGCATCACTGATAATCATACACATATAATCATATACAATCAGCCACACATATGAATAATCACATGAAGTGGAATAAATATGGACTGTAAGTAGACTCTGATTAGTTCAGGTCAAGTTTTGCTTCCTACTGAGTTTGCAGCAAACTTATGAAAAAAACCTGTCAATTCTGGAGCTTTTGGATATCAGAAATGCAAATAAATGTGTATGGACTTGCACAATTATATATATATTTTATATATATAAATATATATATATTTTTAGAAATGAACAAATGGGACATAGAAAAGTTAAGTAACTTGCCCCAAATCATACAGTGAATAAACTAAAATTCAATGCCTGACTCCAGAACTCAAAATTTTAAAAAGGTTAAATGATATAGTATTTGATACACACAAAATAATATATGTGACATTTATGAAAATTAACACATAATAATTAAAATAATAAATTAAAAATTAACCTGCTACCCAACTTACTGAGATGAATACTGATCTTAACCCCTGGATACAGCACCCCAGAGCAGGCTAAGGCTAAGTTATTACTGTCACATTACAGTGGGTTTTATTTTTTTAATTTTATTTACTATTTTTTTATTGAAGTTCAGTTGATTTACAATGCTGTGCCAATCCCTGCTGTACAGCAAGGTGACTCAGTTATACACATATAGACATTCTTTTTTTATATTCTTTTCCATTATGGTTTATCACAGGATATTGAATATAGTTCCCTGTGCTATACAGTAGGACCTTATTGTTTGTCCATTCTAAATGTAAAAGTTTGCATCTGCTAACCCCAAACTCCCAGACCTTCCCTCTCCCTTCCCCCTCCCACCTTGGCAACCACAAATCTGTTCTCTACGTCTGTAAGTCTGTTTGTTTTGTAGATAGGTTCATTTGTGCCATATTTTAGATTCCATATGTAAGTGGTATCATATGGTATTTGTCTTTCTCTTTCTGACTTACTTCACTTAGTATGATAATCTCTAGTTGCATCCATGTTGCTGCATATGGCATTATTTCATTCTTTTTTATGGCTGAGTAGTATTCCATTGTATATACATACCACATCTTCTTTACCCATTCATCTGTGGACATTTAGGTTGTTTCCATGTTTTGGCTATTGTGGATAGTGCTGCTATGAACATAGGGGTGCATGTATCTTTTTGAATTATAGTTTTGTCCGGGTATATTCCTAGGAGTGGGATTGCTGGATCATATGGTAATGCTATGTTTAGTTTTCTGAGGAACCTCCATACTGTTTTCCATAGTGGCTGCACCAACTTACATTCACAGTGGGTTTCAATAGTTGTGCTACACAGGCTGGGTTTTAAAGGCTTCAAATGTCAGCTTCTAGGGTGGGGCCCAGGAGATCAAACCAGGGGAAATTAAGTTCTTTTATAATAGCAAGGGACCTATGAAGAGGAGGGGACAAAGCCATATTGCTTCCAAGTTGTAAAAATGATGCAATTTGAGGTATAAATGAATGAGGGCTCTTATACAAGGCACCACAGTGTATAAAAACGTAATGGTGTGTGACTGGAATAGACCGGTGTGTGCTGCTCATGGGGCCAGCGTAACAAGAGTGCAGGCTGTGTGCTGACCTGAGCTGCTGGGCCAAGTGGAAGGGATTAGAAAGGAAGTCTTGAGGGGTTACATACAGAGAGAGTGCCCCAGGCCCTGAACCAGCAGGTGTCTGGTGTGGTTGTCCACAGATAAAGATAAAACCCAAAGTGGCCTGGCTTATGTAATAAGATCTCACTTTCAGCACTTCAGTTGACCAGAGGAATCTTCAACTTACCTAGATCAAAGGTTCAGAGGATGAAAGGGTTTTCACCTCAGCAAAGTGGAACTGACTTCGTGGGAGAGTTTTCCTGAGAACAAACATCCCATTGGTGCCAGGCACCGGCCTCTCCCAGACAGATTGCTCAAGAAGATCCAGGCAAGCTGAGAGGGCCAATCAAGACCAGGGCCGAGGGGGAGGGGTGTGTGTGTGTGTGTGTGTGTGTGTCTGTGTGTGTGTGTCTGTGTGTTGTGTGTAGAATATAAGTGAAGACCTTGGAAAAAGAGATCTTTTGAAAAAATCAGAATTCTGTGTTCAAAGAATTTTTTTTTTTTTCAAAGAATTTTATTTAAACTGTAAACACTCTGTTATTCTCTGACTGGTAGGGGAGGAGGGGTAATCCTGATTTAAGGCAACTTTTGGAGCAGAAGTAACCAGTAATCATGTGCTACCTCAGAAACCTGTGTAGCTACTGAACCAACTGATCTACCTTTAGATCAATGATTTGAAAGTCAAAGGGCAGACAAATGCTTCAAAGGAAACTAGATGACCCAGACACCCATTCCAAAAAACAAACCCAGAATTACTATGGAAACATGCATGCACACATGTGGCACACACACACATACCTGAGTCGTATTCTGTGGATATAGACATTTAAAGAAAGGGAAACTAGACATCCTAGGGCAGGGAACTGAGTTGTACACTTTTTCTCTGTTCACATGATATTCATGGAAAGCTGAGAGAAAGGGAAAGCACTGAAACAATAGAAAGTAGGTTGCCTAAGAGAGTTCCCTGCATGAAAACATATACAGTTTTTATGTCTAAACTATAAAAAAATGTTTAAGGAAAAAAAAAGAACCTCCCAAGTAGTTGTAGCTGGAATTATTTCTAGCTTTTCATTATCGCCATGGTTGGATTTGGGGAATATCTTGTATAAAGGGAACCCTCTTTCCACTGGCAATCCCGACCATCTGTGGAGCCAGGAAAGAGGGTCGAACCCGAGGCAGGTGACAAATCCTCTGAGGCACCTTGTCAGTGAGGATCCCTCAACCGAAGAGGCACAGGAACCTTTATTTGGATGTGACCATTTGTTCTTTTGTTCAACTAATACTCGGATGAATACCTCTTCCTGTGAATTTTCTCATCAGTCTGCCCTCTTCCTTCTCTCTTTCGCCAAACACACAGCACATGTGCTGCGTCAGTAGCTCACCCCCAGCTGGCAAGAGAACTAACTTCCAGCAACAAGGATACTGGCCTTTCTCCCCACTGAAAGCTGTGGGGACCAGAGGAGCCTGCAGACCGCTTGAGGCTCCCCTGACAGCCCCATGCTGCATGCTGTGCCCACTGTACCCACAGAGCTGCAGAAGAGAGGAGCATTTGGGAGCCCCAGCTTCTTATAAATGCAGCATGTCACAGGCGGGCAGAATTTTGGAGACAGACGCAGCCTGCTGCCGTGTATTTGCCTGCTGCTACTCCAAGTGTGGTCTGTGGACCTGCAGCGGCTGCAACACCTGGGAGCATCTTAGAAATGCAGACTCTCAAGTCCCACACTGGAACTGCAGAGTCAGAATCTGCAATTTAACCATATCCCCAAATGATTTCTATGCACATCAAAATTTGAGAAGTACTGGTTTATGGAACTTTATCACATTTATTCTATTTAAGAAACCTCATAGTAAGTACTATAAGCCAAGCACTCTTAAGGACACCTTCTTTCCAACAGTAACTCATGTACTCCTCAGAACAACCTCATTTATAATAGTATAGTAGGTATTATTATACCCCCATTTTATAGATGAGGAAACCAAGGTATGAAAGTATTAAGTACTTGCCTAAGGTCACACAGCTAGTGTGTGATGGAGTCAGGATTAGAACCCCAGAACCCATTCTGAATGTCACAACTCTATACTGCCTGCCTCTTGGAGACATACAATAAATAATTACAATTGATATTAAAGGATGGCCGCTTTGCACCATTAAAAATGTATCCACAGGTGTTGAAAACAATAACAGTTCTGGAAGCTATGGATTACACTAGAATGTCCAGAGGGATCCTTCTCTTCCAAAAGGATTGTTAGTTCAGGAAGAGCTATAAGAAGTGAAAACTTCCCATCAGATGATCAGGAATTCAAGACAAGTAGGAGTGATAACTTATTTAGTAAATAAACAAAAATTGTTATACTAAACAAACAAAAACTACTACACTTTAGTGATACATTTAAAAACGTTTTTAGAAACGAAGGTCAGTTTGAATGGTAAAGTAAAAAGGTTTAACCCACACGTTTGGGAACCTTCGCCAGTTAATGCCCACACAGCAAATTAGAAACTGAGGGAAATAACTAAGATTTAAATATTGGTACTCTTCTTGCTTGACTTGTCAGTCAGGTCAAAATACCTCAAAATTAGTTGCAGACCACCCACAGAGTTGGGCCTCTGGAACTGTCTGTGTGGCGATGTGACTTCAGCAGGCCCACCCATTCACCCACTTTCTACTTTCTTTTCTGGGCCTTGCATCCTTCGGAAACACCTCACAGCTCTGATCTCAAACTTGCCCACAGATTTGGGTTTCCTGGCTGCCTATTTCATAGTCCCCTGGGCAGTGTTCAACAGGAACACCAGGAAACAGCACCTCACAGTTGCAATATTTTCCTGAAGCCTCCAGAAAGTGGATTTCACCCTAATCAAAACAACACCCTTAACACGTTCGGAAAAGTCATTAACAGTGTTGGATAGCTATCATCTCAGAATGTGTGTGTTTACTCAATCCTGAGTCAGGGGTGGCTCGCACAAAGAACAGAGGAGTTATATCAGATCTTGATAAAGTAAGAAAATACCCAACATCCATTTCTTCTCTAGCAGCTCCAGAAAAACTCAGAAACCTCTCAAAAGGGGTGCTTTTATGTTTATAGAAATAAGTTGCCTACGCAAATAAAAATACGCGTACTAGTGTGCCAGTTATGCAAAAATGCAACGTTTGGATTAGTTCTAAGAAGCAAAAAGGGCTTCACTGATTCTTGCCTCAAATATTTACTGAGTGCCTACAATGTGCCAGGTTCCTGGGCTAGGCCTGAGGATTTAATGGTGAACAAAAACAGTCCCTGTTCTCCTGAACTCATGGTTGAGTGAGCCAGAAAGACATTCACCAGGAAATTCCCACAAATGAACACATTGTTACAAATTGAAATAAGTGCTCTGAAGGCAACAAAGTTGGGAGGGAGGGCCAAGGAAGGCTGAAAAAGTGATGTTGAAGTTCAGCTGAGGAGCTTGAGAACAGCTGGATATATTCAGCCGCATGGGAACTGGATGGGAACTGACAGCAGAACAGGATGGAGAAGCTGAAATTCAGGGACTAGAGTGGTTGGTGGACAGAGAGCCAGGAGGAGAGAAGAGATGAGGCAGGAGAGGAAGTTGGAGGTGGAACCATGCAGGGCCTGTGGTAGCCAAGTTAAGAATCTGAACTGAAGGGTTTTAAGCTGGGGTGACATGTGCAGACTGGCACTTCAGAAAAGATCTCCTCTGGCTACAGTGTGGAAGGCTGGATGGGAGGAGGGCCAAAGGAGACACAGGCAAGTCAGTTAGGAGTATCTGCAGCACTCCAAGAGAGAGAATTAGGCTGCCAGGAGTAGACATGGAAAGAAGTGGACATTTTGAGAGAGATTTAGAAGGTGAAATAATAGGACTTGGCTACTGTATAGCACAGGGAACTCTACTCAATATTCTGTAATAACCTATATGGGAAAAGAATCTGAAAAAGGATGATTACATGTATATGTATAACTGAATCACTTTGTTGTACATCTGAAACTAACACAACATGGTAAATCAACTATATTCTAATATAAAATAAAAATTAAATTTAAAAAATATTAGGAATTGGTCGTGAAACCAGTACGGGAGTTGATGGAAAAGGGGGTGCCCAGGATGATGCCAAGATCTCTTCTGGCTTGTGTAAGTGGGTATACGTGGAGATACATTTGCTGAGATAGCAAGACTAGGCGGCAGATTATGAATCCAATATTGGACTGGTATAATTCAGCATGTTTTAGAAATATCTGGTGGGACATGATTTATAGGCAATTGAGTAAATTTGTCCTGCAGGTCTGAGGCTCAGAAGAGAAGTCTGAGCTGGACATTTACTATGGGAGTCAATGGCCTCTTCAAAGATAACTGAAGCTGAAACATAAATAAGAGAGATGAAACATAAATGCCCAGACAGAATGCATGAGGTTAAAAGAGGAAGGGGCAAAAGTTGATGCCTTGCGAAATTCTGACCCTCGAGAGCTAGGTAGAAGAGCTGAGCCTGCAAATGAGACAGAAAGGAGGAGCCAGACAGACGGGAGAAAAGCAAGAAGACTGTGGGGTCGTGGGAGCCAGGAAGAGACGGGGCTGCGAGCAGCGGGCAATCGTCAGCATGGTCGACTGCTGAGAGGTAATTAATACAAGGCAAGAACTGAAAATGCCCATTTTATTCACTGACAAAGTCACCAGTGACTTTAGCAATGTCGTGAAAGTACGGATTGATGACAGTGACAGATGCCAGCATTGAGTGGGTTGAGGACTTTACGGGGAGTGAATAAATGGAGAACGTAAGTAAAGCCAGTCCTACAGAATCAAGCAGGAAACTCTGACTCAGACTAAAAGCCAAAGTCCTTACAGTAACCTACCAGGCCATACCATCTACCCCTCCTTACTGCGTCTTCCACTTCTCTTCCCTTTCTCACACGGGCCACACTGACTTCCTTATTCTTTGGATGCACCAGCTTCCGCCTCATGACTTTTGCATTTGCTGTTCCTTCAGTCAGGAAACTTATTCCTCCACATAAATAAATGGCTGCTCCCTAACTCCTCAGGTCTTGGCTCAAAAATTATTTTCTCAGTGAGGTCTCCCCTAACTACCCTATTTAATATTAAAATTCACCTCTTCGCTTGTGCTGACTATTCCCTTCCCTGCTTCATCTGGTACTTCTTACCATCTGACAGATCATATATTGCTTTTGTGTTTACTATTTACCTCATCCCCTCCCCCAAGAATGTAAGTTTCTTGAGGGCAGAGAATTTTGTCTATTTTGATCACTGCTACAGTCTCAGTGATTAGACCAGTGTCTATTACTTAGTAAGCACTCAAAAAATGTGTTGAAAAAATAAAATATTTGAACAAATAAACAGCTTTAATATACACCATCAATTATCAACTAGAAAAACAAAGAGGTTTAAAAAAAGCTCCATTCATGATAGCAGCAAAATCTGGAGGGAAAGACAGAGAAACAAAACAAAACAAAAAATAATGTGCAAATATGAGGAAAACCACTGAGTGACATCAAAAAGACTTGAGTAAATGTAGAGATATACAATCCCTCTTATGAAAAAACTGGCTTGCAAAGATATCAATTCTTTCTACATTAATTTAGAAATGTATGACAAGTTAATGAAATTAAAATTAACAGACAATTAAAAGTCAATGAAATTTCCACATCAAAGTAAAAAGCTTTTGCACAGTGAAGGAAACTACCAACAAAACAAAAAGGCTGCCTATTGAATGATAGATGATATTTGCAAACAAAATACCTGATAAGGAGTTAATACCCAAAACATACAAAGAACTCATACAACTCAACACCAAAAAAAAAATGATTCGATTTAAAAATTGGCAGAGAAACTGAATAGACATTTTTTCCAAAGAAGACATACAGATGACCAACAGGCACATAAACAGATGCTCAACATCACTAATCATCAGGGAAATGCAAATCAAAACCACAGTGAGATATCACCTCATATCTGTCAGAATGGCTATTATCAAAAAGACAATAAATAACAAGTATTGATGAGGATGTGGAGAAAAGGGAACACTTGTGCACTGTTGGTGGGAATGTAAATTGGTGCAGCCATTATGGAAAACAGTATGGAGGTTCCTTAAAAAATTAAAAATAGAACTACCATATGATCCAGCAATTCCACTCCTGGGTATTTATCTGAAGAAAACAAAAACACTAATTTAAAAAGATATATGCACCCCTATGTTCATCGTAGCATTTACAATAACCAAGATACAGAAGCAACCTAAGTGCCCACTGATAAATGAATGGATAAAGAATATATATATATTAAGAATGTTATATATATTATATATATATAATATAATATTACTCAGTCATAAAAAATGAAATCTTGCCATTTGTGACAACATGGATGGGCCAATAAGGTATTATATTAAGTGAAATAAGTCAGACAGAGAAAGACAAACACCATATGATTTCACTCATATGTGGAATGTAAAAAACAAAACAAATGAACAAACATAACAAGACAGAAACAGAGTCATAGATACAGAGAATAAATAGATGGTTGCCAGAGGGGAGGAGGTTAGGGGGAGGGGAGAAATAGGTGAGGGAGATTAAGAGGTACAAACTTCCAGTTACAAAATAAGTCACCAGATGAAAGGTACAGCATGGGGAATATAGTCAAAAATAATGTAACATCTTTGTAAGGGAACAGATGGTAACTCGACTTATCATGGTCATCATTTTGTATTGTATGGAAATATCCAATCACTATGTTGTGCACCAGGAACTAACACAGTCAATTATACTTCAAAAACAAACCAACAAACAAACTCATAGAAAAAGAGATCAGATTTGTGGTTACCGGAGGTGGGGGGATGGAGGAAGGGGGAATTGGATGAAGGCGGTCAAAAGGTACAAGCTTCTAGTTATAAGATAAATAAGTACTAGGGGTGTGATGTACAGCATAATAAGTATAATTGACGCCTCTGTGTGTTACATTATATGAAAGTAGTTAAGAGAGTAATAAATCCTTAGAGTGCTCATCACAAGGAAAAATATTTTTCCTTTCTCTTTCATTTTCTATCTATATGAGATGATAGATGTTCACTAAACTTAATGTGGTAATTATTTCATGATGTAAGTAAGTCAAATCTTTATAATGTACACCTTAAACTTATACAGTTCTGTATGTCAATTTTACCTCAATAAAACTAGAAGGAAAAAAAATTCAATGGAATTTGTAAAGTTCTTTTAGATGGGAAAAATGCCTGGAAATAGCCAAAATGGTTTTTTTGGGGGTGAGGAGAGACAATGACGGAAGCCAATCCATATGGCATATTTAAGCATATTATGAAGTAACAGTATTAATACAAGAACAGATAGATCAATAAAAGAAAATGTAGGATCTATAATCAAATGCAAATATATATACTTTTAAAGTTAGTATATATAAAGCATACATTCAGATCGTCAGGGAAAGAATGGATTTATTAAATGGGATTAGGACAAATGACTAATCATTTGGGGAAAAAATGATGCTTCCTATCATGTAAATCATATACACATACATTCCAGAAGAATTAGATATTTATAAATGAACCATAAGATAGCTATAAGAAAATAAAGTCAATATTTATCTACTGAGCTCGATAGATAGAGCCTTAACATGTGCAAAAGTAAAAGAAGAAAGTGACAGATTTGGCTACATTTAAATTTAAAACTTATGTTTTGCAAAAGATATCACAAATTTTAAACTAAAGCAAAAATTTGGGGAAAACATTTGCAACCTGACAAAAAATTAATATTCCTAATATACAAAGACTTCTTATAAACCAAAAAGAAAAACACAAATTCTCTAACAGAAAAAAAATGAGAATTGAGAAAAGACACAAATTAGAAACAGAGCTAGTCAATAAATAAATCAAAAAGATGTCCAAATTTACTAGAACTCAAAGAATTGTAAAATTAAATAATGTGATACCATTATTCAGAGGTCAGATTGGTGAAGGCTAAAAAAGGTAATAATGTGTAACGTTACTGAATATGTGAGGAAATGGGCACTTTTACAGGTTCCAGGAGGCACAGTAAATTCTGGAAGGCAATTAGTAATATATTAACCCAGATATTCATAGAGGGGTTTATTAGTTTTTTAGTGCTGCCATAACAAAGTACCACCGACTAGGTGGCTTAAACAACAGAAATTTACTTTCTCTCGATTCTGGAGGCTTAGAGGTCCAAGATCAAGGTACTGGAAGTGTTGCTTTCATTCTGAGGCCTCTCTCTCCTTATCTGTAAGATAACTGTCTGTAATCAGCAAGTGGGATAGGTAGCCTTCTAAAATAGCTCCGGATGAACCCTGCCCACTGGGAGTCACACCCTTATGTAATCCCCTCCCCTTGAGTGTCAGCTGGACCTTGGGACTTGATTCTAAAGAACAGAATACTGCTAAAGTGATGGATGTCACTTCTGAGATCATGGTACAAAAGACTGTGGCTTCTGTCTTGCTGGCCCTTCTTGTTCGCTTGCTCTGGGGAAGAGGAGCATCGAGTAAGGAACAGAGGGTGGCCTCGGGTCAACAGTGAGGGAGGAACTGAAGCCGTCAGTCCAACAGCTCTCCAGGAACTGGATCCTGTCAACGACCGCTGAGGAAGCTGAGAAACGGATCTGCCCAGTTGAACCCTGATATGACTTTGGCTCCAGCCGATACCCTGACTGCAGCCTCTTAAGAGACCCTTAAATAGAGGACCCAGCTAAGCCATGCTTGGATTAAAGACCCACGAAACTGAGATGATAAATATGCGTTGTTTTAAGCCACTGAGTTTTGCGGTAAGCAACAAATAAACTAAGAAAGTAAAGTAACATTTCTGTAGAGAGGCAACTAGTATAATATATCAAGTTACACACACACACACACACACACACACACACACACACAAACACACACACACCATGAAATACTTAATTTTAAATGGTGATATGAGGTCTATATTTACATGGCAAATTTACATGATATAGTATGTAAAAAAAAAAGTAGATTACAAAACACCCTGCCTAGTAAAATCCCATTTATATATAAATACATTAGTATGCTTTAGGGCATAAGTAAAGAAGATATAACTCAAGAGATCTTAAATAATAAAGAAGTGTATTGTGCAGCAAGAAGGCTAGAGGCAGGGTGGTTCAATCAATATCATGAAGGCTCTAGCTGTTTCCATGCTGTTCTTCTCCCTTAAAAGTGTGGTCTTCTGGGCTTCCCCGGTGGCACAGTGGTTGAGAATCTGCCTGCTAATGCACGGGACACGGGTTCGAGCCCTGGTCTGGGAGGATCCCTACATGCCGTAGAGCAACTAGGCCCATGAGCCACAACTACTGAGCCTGCGCGTCTGGAGCCTGTGCTCCACAACAAGAGAGGCCGCGATAGTGAGAGGCCTGCGCACCACGATGAAGAGTGGCCCCTGCTCGCCGCAACTAGAGAAAGCCCTCGCACAGAAACGAAGACCCAACACAGCAAAAATAAATAAACAAATAAGCTTTTAAAAAAAAGTGTGGTCTTCTTCCTAATATTAATCTCCTTTGGATCTGTAGTGGCTACTACTGGCAATCAAGGGTACAGGCATCCTCTTCATGTTTATCTCCCGTTTGGGAGGGAAAGAGAGAAGGAGCTGCTTTCAGAAACTCTACCAGAAGAACATGGAAACCTTTTCTAGCTATCTCCAGCACACTGTTTCTAGAGACTCATTAGTGCAAGTCTTATCACATGTCCATTCCTAACTCAAATGTTATCAAGAGGCTGGGATTACCCTTATGTCTGTCAGGCTTCCCCTTACATTGGGAGGTGGGACCCTGCAATACATGGGTTTCTTGTAGGAGGAGAGGCTGCCTGCACTTTTGTTAGGGATCTTCTGGAAAGAAGAGAAGTAGGGATAGATGTGGGCAACAAATAATGAGCACTACCTCATATCTGTGTGTATCTGTTGTGTATTTACTCTTACTATCTCTGGGTAGATGAGATTAAGAATGATCTCTTTTTCTTTGTATTTTTCCTTATTGAATGAATTTTATTGTTTTATTGTTTTGCAATTAGGTTCAGGGCCAATGAAGCCCAATGTATTTAAACAATAATCTCCTTTTTTGAGCTGTTTATACGGGTTCTGTCTTAAACTTACATGCTTATACATTATTGGGGGTGCAGTCTCAGGAAAGCATGAGTGAAGGGAAAAGCTGAATGAGGAAACAAAGCGGGAAAAGCTAACGTAAGGGGTGTGCAAGCAAGCTGGTCACAGCTCTGCAGCACACGTAGCTGGTTGTCTGGTCTTACAGGGCCAGAGGAAACTACTGCATTCAGAACAGGTCCTCAGGGGGGAAGGAAGGAGGAGAAGCCTCACAGCTGGTTCCCTCCTGTTTCCTGTCTCTCTCTGGTTGCTGCTCCACAGGGTGTGACCTCCACAACAGCTCAGGGTTGTGCGCCTGACAAGTCCAGGCAGTCGCTGAGGAAGCCAGGGCCTCTGCAGGGCGGTCTCTCCTTGTCACCAGGGCTGCCCTTGGCTCCTTTGTCTGTGGGAGGGTGCAGGGCAGCAGGGAAGCCATCACTAGAGCCACTCTGGCTGAAGTAAAGACAGAGGCCATGATCTATGATGGGAGGTGAAGCTAAGCGATCATTCTGGGCCAGTTACATATTCCTTGCAGCAAACTTACTAAAATATCCTCCTATAAAGCCCAGGTGTTTTCCTCCCTTCCCCTGAACCTTCCTAGATGCTTTGCACTTTTCCTTGTTTCTGGTCATGTGTGTACTTATTGCATAAGACCAAATACTCCTTAAAGGAAGATGTTGTAACACACCCATCTTTGAATTCCTCTGTGCATACAGTGGGCATTCAATAAACATTTAAAAATAAAAATTAATATTCTTAAATTTGCTCTGGTATGACAGTCAGCAGATGCTATAGGGACTGAAGATTGAGAAGGAATCTATAAAGTAAAAAACCACTATGGATAGCAAATTACTCCTTTAAGGGGAACTTTATTTTATATTACCAAAAATAGGGGACTCCAACAAACTAACTTACATGGCAATAGTCTTTGTGTTTTCCTCGTTCCATGTTATTTTACTGATGGAAGCATGTAAGCATACAGTTAGAGACAGGTTAACACTGACACAGGAGTTTTTCTCTATTTTAGGAATAAGAAAAATCAAAATCCTACCTTGCAAGTGTAGAAGTAGCAACATAATTTTGTCTTAAGGTAGTATTAATCCATCACTTCATTCATTCAACACTGATTTAACATCTATGTACACAGCATTTATGTACAAGGAATAGTGTCAGGGGGTATGAGAGATAAAAGGCATGGTTGTTACACTCATAAAGTTTATAATCTGGTAGGTGAAAGAAACTGAATAGAAGTTACTGTAACACAAGTTTGGATTAAGTAAATTCCCTTAATTCTATTATTAGTTTTTTATTCTGTGATTAGTTTAAAATGTTTGTTCACTGTGAATACCCAGTAACCAGAAAGGAACAGCCTAAGAAAAGTAGACTATAAATACTAATTTGAAAATATTTTTTTAAAGCATTTATATTATACCCTGAAAGAGTCAGGATAGAACCATGTGGTAGACTGCCAAACAACTTTTTAATAACAACTGGAATACACAATTAAGAGTAGTTTGGTTTTTTTTTTTCATTTACTTCATCTTATAATCTTTACTCAGGAACTGACACAAAACCTAACCAACAGTTCAATGCTTTTGAAAATACTACTAACTAGATGGTATTGAAGCCTATTGGATGATAACAGCTACTAATACAGAGAAACTATGGATTTATCACAGTTAGTTCACAAGCAAACACCAACAGTTGCCCAATGGGACTAATTTAAACAGTATGCTTTTCCAAAAAAATATGCTACCAAAAAAATCCTAGTACTTACAGTCCATAAAATAAAACGTTTTCAGTCCTGAAAAAGATGTTAAAATCACTTTATAGAAGAAGACTGATTGGAGAGGTTTGTGTGACTTGCCTAAAGTCACATGACTAGTTAGTTGAAGGGGCACAGAGTCCCCATCACTCTAATATTCTAGATAAGGTAAAATGCACATGATACGTATTTTCAAACATAAATATTTCTCAGCTTCTTCTTTTTTATTGAAGTATAGTTGATTTACAATGTTGTGTTAGTTTCTGGTGTACAGCAAAGTGATTCACTTATATATATACTCTTTTTCATATTATTCTCCACTATGGTTTGTTACAGGATATTGAATATAGTTCCCTGTGCTATAAAGTAGGACCTTGTTATTTATCTGTTTTATATATAGTAGTTTGTATCTGCTAATCCCAAACTCCGAATTTATTCCTCCCCTACCCCCTTTCCCCTTGGTAACCATAAGTTTGTTTTCTTTGTGAGTCTGTTTCTGTTTTGTAAATAAGTTCATTTGTATCATATTTCAGATTCCACATGTAAGTGGTATCATATGGTATTCGTCTTCCTCTTTCTGATTTATTTCATTTAGTATGATAATCTCTAGTTGCATCCATGTTGCTGCAAATGGCATTATTTCATTCTTTTATATATATGTTTTATATATTATATATTATATTATATATATTATATATTTTATATATTGTATATATGTACCACATCTTTATCCACTCATCTGTCGACAGCCATTTAGGTTCTCAGCTTCTTCTAAGTTGGACAAAACCTGATAAATCTTTTTCTAAGTATTCTAAAGTGTTTGAAATTACCATTACACATGAACAATTTTATTTGATCAATATTTAATAAATTTCTATTATGTGTTGGGCACTGAGTTTATGAAGACAAAAGACAAAAGAAGTATAGTCTCTGCCTTGAGTGTGGGAAGCAAGGAAATGGAAACAGTGTGAATATCAAAGGTGAGCTGTGCTGGCCTAGGAGTGTGTATAATAAGGTCCTGAGGCATGAGGGAAAGTCTCCAGAGAGAAAGAGCTGCATAAGAACTGAGTCTAGGAAAACTGAGAAGGTGCTTACCAGACAACAAGGGGAAAGAAGGGCACTTACAGAGGAGCTGCATGTGCAAAGCACTGAAGTGTGGAACAGCTGGGCCTGCCAGAGGAGGGAGTGTGAAAGATAATGCTAGAGGGGATACAATCACTGTGCCAGATGGCCAGGCGCTTCCGATCGAAAGGCCCTAGGAGGAGCCTGAAATTAGCTGTAAGAAACAGGCAACTAACTGTTGAAGGACTTTACGAGGAGCTGCCTGCTCAGCTTTATTTTATAGAAAAATGACTTTAATGTCCATGTAAAGTGGCCTGGAGGAGCCGAGCCTGCATGTTACGACACTAGGAGAATACTTCTGGTCAGAGATGAAGGAACTTAGGAAACCAAGAAGGGGGAGGGAGATGAGCAGCACTCATTTCACCCTTTTCTTACAATAAATATAAAACTGCCAACATATTTTTAGAAGAGTAAATACTTCCCCAACAATATTCTCTCAATGATTTCCACGCTGTTTATCATGAAGTACACTCAGGTTAAGACTACAGTACCTACAATTGTTAAAGTAAAACGCTTGTCTAAAAGCATTAACCTCTAATGTGGAATATTCTGTTAAGGTTGTTATTCTCAGAAAGACGTTCTGATTTTTTTGTAAAGAAGTGAAAAATTCTGACATTTAAATGCAATACAGTCACACTTTTACATAAATGCCCTCCTTCATCCTATCTGTTTTTACTTCCTTCATCTGTATCACAAATGTGTACATGAGAACTTTTTAAACAATAGACAACAGGTGCCTTAATCTACGGCACTTCCCACAATGTTGAATAGATGCCCAATTAACACCAACATCAAGTCTAAGATGTATTTTCAACTATCTTCTACATTGTGATGTTAATATTTAAAAAATTAAACAAAGAGCTCATCTATCTAGAGTTTTCCAAGCAAAAGTTTCACAACTAAATATTCAACTGAGGGCTACACTTAAACTCAACTAACAACTATCACATCAGACAAACACATTTAATGCTTATTGGGTCAACCTAGCAATTTGTTCCGTTTACATTTTCACTTTGCTAAGGGACAGGGATCCAAATATTTGAACAATGAATAGGTCCAGAGAGTCCTTCTGCCTACCCAACTCTTTTTCTCCCATCAGAGTCATCAATAATCAATTGCACAGATTTAGTAATTACTCATTTACATATTTAAACTGACATTTTGAAATGACAATGAGAAGCTGACAATTAACTGTTCTCTAAGGAAATTCCCTTTCTCTCCATACGGTTTCTACTCTGGGACTAACACTTAAAGAGATTTTCAATTTACTGAACAACAGAGAGTCTCCCCAGCTGAGACCCCCATGGAAACTCATTTAGAGTGCAAATGCCTCACCTTCTGTACCAAGAATTTAAATGCCATTCCCACTGATGCTAAGAAGCCAGTTTTAAAATGAAAATTCATCTGCACCATAGACCTTGGGTAAATTAAACAGGAAATAACTTTAAGGCTTTAGGGGTTTTAATAGGTTTTCTGGTGTCAGCTGCGCAGCATTTATGGTAAAACAGGCTCTCAAGTAAGGGCCACAGGTTCATTCTTTTTCCTTAGAGGCTATGTTATCTTGGCTCCCTGTCTTAAAACAGAGATATTAATTCCTGTTGCAAGAATTAAATGAGATAATATATGGACCAATTGATTGTAAACTATAAAAGCTTCTATACACATTTGCTATTATTACTTCAGATGTTCACTAACCTGCTGACTCCAAATTAAGACTGTAAAATAAAGGGCTGGTGGAAAAAAACAAAACTATCTTGAAAAATATACTTACTAAAAATGCATGTGAACAAATTGGTCTATAGATTCAACACAACCCCAATCAAATATTCCAGCTGCCTGTTTTGAAGAAACTGACAAGCTGATCCTAAAATGTGTATGGGAACTCAGAGGACTAAGAATAGCCAATCTTAAAAAGAGAAGAACCAAACTGGAGGATTCACACTTCTCAATTTTAAAACTTACAACAAAGTAACAGTAATCAAAATAGTGTGGTACTGGTATAAGGACAGGTATATGTACCAATGGAAAAGAACTGAGAGTCCAGAAATAAACTCTTATGTTTATGGTCAATTGATTGTTGACAAGAGTGTCATGAAAATAGGAAAGAACAGTCTTTTCAACAAATGATGCTGGAACAACTTGATAGCCACATGCAGAAGAATGGACTTGGACCCCTTCTTCACACCATACACAAAAATAAACTCAAAATGGATCACAAACCTAAATGTAAGAACTATATCTATGAAACTCTCAGGAGAAAACATAGGAGTGAATCTTTGTGACCTTGGATTAGACAAAACCTTCTCGGATATGACACCAAAACACAAGCAACTAAAGGTCACATAATGCATGATTCCATTTACATGAAGTATCCGTAAGAGGCAAATCAATAGAGATAGAAAGTAGATTAATCGTTACCTAGGGCTGGGAAGGTTGGGGCGAAATGGGGGAGTATTGCCATCATAACAATATTAAAACTTCCTAACCATGAAAATGAGATGCCTTTCCTTTTATTGAATCATTTTAAACGTACTAGAGGAATGATATGGTATAGATATGTCACAAGGAAAACAGAAATAATACACCTTAATTATGGGATAATGGGTGATTTTGATTTTATTTTTATATATTTCTGTATTTTGCAAATTTTCATCAACAAAAATACCTTTTATATAACCAAAAAGAAGTTATTTTAAAGGAAAATATTATATAATAAAATATACTTACATTTAAGTATCTCATAAACATGGAAAATGCTTGAAAGATTTTTCAACCTATATGAACATACCGCTGTTGATTCTTGGTCATTTATTCATCAGAGTTTACTGATTGAGTGCTATATGGCAAATACTGTGCTAGATCCTGAGTGTACTATTTTAATAAAACAGACATGATTCTGGCCCTCATGAAGGCCAATGGGAGAATGACAATAAATGGGCAAAGTAATAAATAGAAATGCAATAACAAGTTGTAAAGAGTGCTTTGGAAGAAAGCCAATGGTGGGATCTTAGTTCCGCGAACAAGGAATTGAACCCATGCTCTCAGCAGTGAAAGCACTGAGTCCTAACCACTGGACTATCAGGGAATTCCCTAACACTTTGATACAGTGGTCATGGAAGTTCTCTCTAAGGCAACAATGTTTAAGCTGAGGCTGGGGGACTAGATATAAATGTTAAGTGTTGGTTTTAGATATTTGTCAAAATGTTCAACAGTTTCTTAAACTGAAGGATAAAAACAAGAAGCTTTAAAATTCCAAAGGGAAATTAATTTCAACAAATAGAGTAAAACCACCATCTCCTACAACATGATATATAGGGCTCCCAAAACTCATTGTAAGGTTAATAAATGCACCAGAAGAGCCTGCTGTGGTCACACTGTCCAAGCTATGGCTTGGCTCCACCTGACGGTAGTTGTCTGCTCCACCTAAGTATCCATGGAAATGATTCTGGGTCCCTCTGGCAGGCTGGAAGCTCCAGGGCAGAAGTAGCAACTCCAGGAACCTCCAGCTAGCTAATACCCTTTTTGTCAGTTTGATGGGGAAGGCTGAGCCAAGGGGATATTTAAGACACAAAGACCTAACTTTTACCTCCCTGCTTCCTGAAATGATGTACCCTGATATTTCCCCAATGGCCTCAGTCTCTCTTCCACTCATCCTTCCTCCAAATATAACATCTCCAGCTCACTCCTGTTTGAGGATAATGGCTAGGTAAAAGGACTGGAGCCAATATAGTTGAATTTAGGTTAACATGGGGAATTTTATTATACGTATTGGTTGCTACTTGCCTACCCAATATCCATTTCCCGCTCTTAATAACAGAACTCAGCTTTTGTATAGGAGGCGATGTACCCAATTGGATGATATACTTCCTTAAACTCTACTGCAAGTAGGCATGGTACAGTGATGTAGTTTGACCAACATGATGTCAGTTTAGGGATCTGGGAAAGCTGTGCTTTGATGATACAGGCAGCATTCATTTCAGCTTCCTCTTACACCTTCCCTCCCTAGAACTTGGAGATGAAGTTGGAGACACAGCAATCATTTTAGGACTGCGAGATAACCGTGAGGATGAATGCTCCATGTGAAGAATGCAATGCAGAAAGATACAAGGAAGGTGGACATTGATACCACTCTGGAGCTGCTGCCTCAGCGTGGATGGCCCACCTCAAGACTTCTAGGTGTGACAGTCAACACTTATTTGTGATTCTATTATAGACAAACTGAAATCCTAAAGGATACAGCTATTTATGATTAACATAAACTTGACATCTTTAGAAGAATTCAAGGTTTTCAAGGTTTTAAAGCAGAAAGCCCAACTCTCATGTTTAATAAAAGAGAAAATTCACAGCATTCCACACCTTATCTCCCACTGTACAGTGGTCAGTAAAGTCATTAAATAGGGGCAGCACGAAGAAGTGACACTGGAAAGGGAGTCATTATTTTCATTAACTCCATTCCTCAAGCATACCAAATAAACATATATTCCAATAAAACTGTGCTTGCTATGTAAACACACTTCTAGACAAGTTCTCTGGTGCCTGCTCTCAATGAGATTGCCATCCCTGAACTACTCCTATATGGAAATTCTGTCACAGCCTAAAAATAACTTCCAGGGCAGCTCTGCCCACAGCTAAAGTTTTGGCTTTGGGTCCACTACTGCACATGCCTTCCAACTTTCAAGCAGATATATTAAAGTGATGTGGCTCAAGGAAGGATAACATTTTTTCCCACTTTTGCCCCAGCAGGTTTCTGCCTTCATCTAAAATTCCTTCTTTAACATCATGCCCTCACAATGCTTCACCCTCCAAAACAAAGTTCTCAAACTGTGCTTAAAGAATTCATTATCCTTCAGTGCTCATATAGCCCCCATTCAAAACAATATGAGCATTTACACAGAAAGTGTAGTTCAGGTAAAGCAACATGTTAATAGGATTAGTGGGAGGAAAGCAGAGAATTTTGCTAGTTTTCTATATGCACTCTTGCCCATGTGAAATTAAATTCTTTTTGCATTCTAACATGAAGAATGTAAATAGTTTTTATTATTGCAAATGAGATAACGGCTTTTCAAGTAGGAAAACAACAACAAAAAAACCCTAAACGGGACTCCCCTGGTGGCGCAGTGGCTAAGAATCTGCCTGCCAATGCAGGGGACAGAGGTTCAAGCCCTGGTCCGGGAAGATCCCACATGCCACGGAGCAACTAAGCCCGTGAGCCACAACTACTGAGCCCGAGAGCCACAACTACCGAAGCCAACATGCCTAGAGCCCGTGCTCCACAACAAGAGAAGCCACGGCAATGAGAAGCCCGCGCACCGCAACGAAGAGTAGCCTCCGCTCTCAGCAACTAGAGGAAGCCCGCGCGCATCAATGAAGACCCAACGCAGCCAAAAATAAATAAATAAAGTTAAAAAACCCCAAATCCTAAACTATAGGATGAAATTTTTTTAACCCAGAAGCAAAACAGGGAAAGACTTCCAGATAAAAATCTATATGAGGTCAACTAGAGTTACATATTTTTTTCCATTTCATAACATAATTACTCCATACAGTTTTCTGATATCTTTCTAATGTTTCCCAATGAAACTTCAGAAAAGTAATAAAGTTCAGCTAAGAATTATCATAATTGAGTGAAGTCCCAAATAAATAATTAATTCTTTAACTGTCAAATTCTTTTACATGTCAAACCACCTGTTTCAGAGATTTTTTTTTTTTAATTTGGGGGTGGGGAGGGATTCCCCACTCTTTTTTTCTCTAGGTAGGCAAGGACAAACTGCAGGAGGCATCCTGGAATTTTCAGAGGATCTTCGGCATCACCAAGACAAAGGCTAAAGAAAGATGTAGTACACAATTCAGGCTGCCTACGCCTTTGAAGGCAATTCACATTTCGGCGCGTACAGGCTTCAGCGCCTGGTGTCGACCTTTCATATAAGCATACCAGAAAACATTACGATTACCTTCTTCACCATCAGTGTCTGATAAGTGATAAAAATTTGGGCAGAAGTAATTATTTTGCCAAGCCCTGCCGCTTGACGTTGCAACACCGCCCCTGAAGGGGAGCTGGAGGCAAGCACAGCGAGGGTTAGGAGTGGTCGCGCAGAGGCGCCCCGAGACCCCTCCGGAGGCTCACCTGGTTAGAGCGCGGAGCCGGGCTAGGGCGTAGGGTCTATTTCCAGCCTCACCTCTAAACCCCTAGTTTGCACCTGGGCGCTTCGTTCCCCTCAGGCTAATAGGTTTATTAAATCAGTACTGAGCGGCAAACTATGCCCATTCTTTGGACTCCGAAGTTGGGAACGCAGGGTCTCTGTGCCACACGAAAGTTTTTCACAGCTTGTTTTCATGGTCAACTCTGTCACTGAGAGCGCATCCCTATCCTGGTCCGGCCCCAGGTCTGTCCACCGAGCAACCGGACAAGATCGCTGCCTGGTGGCCCAGCATCTTGACACCCACATCTGTAGGACAGCCTCTTCTATCGGGAACAAGTGGCCATAACTCGTCTCCCCACAGGCAGGAGCGCTCCGGGCTCCGGGGGGGAACTCCCATCCGAAAGAGATGTCTCCCAATGCCCAGACAAAGACGGCGCTGGGAAAAGTTGGACCAACTGGCACCTCCAGAAGACAAGCAGAGCAGCCCCTCGGCCTCGGTGGCCGAGCTGGCGACGCGCTCTCAGAGTCGCAGGCAACTTTTCGCGTGAGCTTCTGAGCAACTTGCTGGAAGTTGGGGACGAGGGGGCAGAGGAGAGGTCAAGGGCAGCGCCGAGAGGCTGATCGCGCCCCAGCCTGTTTCGCGGACCTCCCCGAGTACCTGCTAATGTAGCCGTCGCCGTCGCCGTCGCACGTCTGGAAGAGGCGCCGCATCCTCTCCTCCTCGCCGGTGCTGGACGTGTCGCTGCTGCTGCTGCCGCCGCCGCCGCCGCCGCCGCTGCTGCCGCTGCTGGCGCTCCCAGCCGCCGCCGCCGCCATCATGCGCCCGCTCCCTGCTCGGGAGGCGGAGGACGCGCGGCCGCGGGAGGAATCTGCGAGGCGCACACGCGCTCGCGGCCCCGAACCTGCCTGACGACTGAGCATGCCCAGTGGCCGCCCGGGCGCTCCAGGAGAGGGATTCCAGCTCTCCGGGTTTTGCCCGGCCTGGGAAGATGGGCGCTCTGCGGTCGCGGGAGTAGGCACCTTAGGGAAGAGGGAGGAGGGGGAGGAGGCTCTTGGAGTCAGGGAACTGAGGGTGGCGACGGGGACGCGAGGAGAGGCCGCCCGGGTAGGGTGTCAGCGTCGTGCATCCGGCTAAGAAGCGGGCTCTCGACACCTGCGGACGCTCCAGGCTGAGGGAGCGTGTTCTCTGGCCAGAACTCTTTTCACTGCCCCAAGTCATGGATTTCTTTTTCAGGAAAAAGATAAACGCTTCCGTTTTTGCAAACTCAAAGCGGGGGCTCGTGGTCCTACTCTGCTGGACTGCGCTGGATTCTGTACCCGTAACCCCAAGTAAGACCCGGAATGACTGATCTTTTATGCATTTTTAACTCCTATCAAGAAATCTAATCCTCCTTGGGTCTTCCGCACTAGACTGGGAACAGTCTGCGCTCCTACGTGGCATTGTGCACATTTGGTCAATTTCTGGAAATGGCTCACCCTCCTGACCTGGCATCACTAGAATTTGCCCCATCAGGTTTAATAACGTCAAGAGGGAAAGTAATAAGTCTCATTTGATCCACACCACAGACACACCTGAAAGATGTCTTTATTATTGTCAACCCTATGATTTAGGAGGTAAAGTAGCTACCTCATGGAGTTATCTTGGTGATAAAATAAGATAGTATATAATGCACTTATGACAATGCCTGCCACCTACTAAGTGCTCAATAAACGTTAGCTCTCATTATCTCCAACTTATAAGAAAACTGAGGCACCGGAACTTGTTTAAGGTTTCAAGCTTCGTAAGCGTAAGGGCAGAGGCAAGCCCAGGCAGGCATTCTAACTCCAGAGCAGGAGCCCTTAAACATGGCAGTATCCTTCTACCACAGCAGAAAAGGAACCACAATGAACTAATTTGTGGTTTAGTGAATGACTCACTATTCTGTCCCAGACTCTGCCAGAGGTCTATGAAATCCTGTGGAAGTTTTAAAACACATCTGTAGATTCTTCGGCGCACCTCTCATCAAGAGGTGGAGTCTGTCTCCTCCCGTCCAACTTGAGTGGACCTTTGTGACTTGATTTCTGAGGCCAGGTTAGAAAAGAAAATACAGATTCCATTTGGCTGTCTCACTTGGGACACGGATCTTTGAAGCCTTGAACTACCTTGAAAAATGTTTGGCTATGCTGAAGCTACCATGCTGGAGAAACCATGTGGAGAGACCATGTAAAGACAGAAAGAGATGCCCAAGGAGCCTTAGGTGTTTGAGGCTTCCCAGCCCAGGTGCTACACCTGAGTGAGTTAGTGAGTGAGCCTTCAGAGGATGCTAGCCCTAGAAGCTGCAAATGCATGAAAGACCCTGAGCAATAATTGTCTGAGCCCAGCCAACCCCCAGAGATATTAAAAGGATTATTGTTTTAAGTCATAAGTTTTGAGGTGATTTGTCACGCAACAATAGATAACTAGGATACATTCATATGTTTTGAGACTGTCTGCCAGGTCATGAGGAAGGTGTCTCTGCCCTCTTCTCTCTTGTCTCTACCCCATCCACCTATTCCTACTTTAGTTCTTTTTAATTTTGTAAGTTCCCAGTATTTCAGAGCACTTAAAATCTTATGATGAATAGTATGCCATCTTAGAAAAGTCTTATCAATATACCCAATAATATTTGCTTAAAAGATGCTGTTAGCAATACAGATATTGCTGTCTACAACTGAACAAGGACTAATGCCCAAGTTTCAATAAATATTTAAAATCTTTATTTTTCCAATTTTTCATAAATAAGATTTTATTATTTTCTGACAGTAAACAGCCAGATAGGAGTTGTTACCTTCAAGTTCTCCTAGAAAGTTGATAATTTGGGGGGAAAAAAAGCATTCTTATAAATATGCATGGAGGGTCTGGAAACCCAAAAGGTTTTCCAGGATCTGAGTAGATCTCTTCATAACCAAACTCCATTTACACAGAAAGTGGAGTGTAAACCTCAACCAATTATATCTCAAAGCAAAGGATGTTTTTCTCCTGAGAGAATACGTGCATGACAGCTCTGGGGATTTAAGTTTAAACCATCTTGAATTAAATCTGAACACATAAAAAGTGGATCTCGACAAATTTCCTAAACAACATTTGTTCATGCTTGAGTAACTCAGAAATGGCTGAACAGATAGGTTCAACCTACCAGAAAAAAAATTTGCTTCTGGGGCTTCCCTGGTGGTGCAATGGTTGGGAGTCTGCCTGACAATGCACGGGACACAGGTTCAAGTCCTGGTCTGGGAAGATCCCACATGCCGCAGAGCAACTGGGCCCGTAGCCACAACTACTGAGCCTGCACGTCTGGAGCCTGTGCTCCGCAACAGGAGAGGCCGCGACAGTGAGAGGGCCGTGCACCGCGATGAAGAGTGGCTCCCGCTCGCCGCAACTAGAGAAAGCCCTCACACAGAAACAAAGATCCAACATAGCCAAAAAAAAAAAAAAATTTTCCTTCTGAGCTAATATGAAGCATATGAAATTTCAGCTGAAAAGGTTACTAGGAAAGGGAGAAATTTCTAAGACGTTGAAAATAGAGATGCCATATGAATATGAAGTTGATAAATGTAAAGTAGGAGCTTGGAATGAGAGCAATACCCATAACCATAAATCTAACAGTACTGGTTATATCATAATTTCAAAGGTTTTATGCATTTATTTGCGATGAGTACATAGCTCAACATTGTTGTCCTTATCCAGTTTTTTTCCTTCTCAGATTCCTCTTGGTTATAATAATACTTCATACTTATGTAAAACAGATCAAAATACACTGTATACATTACAAGATATACTGTCTTCCATGTCTAACGTTGCCAGTTAAAACAACTAAAACAAGAGCAGCACTGTGCAAACTTGATTATCTGGTACTTGCGCTTCCAAATTCTGTTTACCTGAACTAGAACTACACACTAGAGTTGGAAATGAGGATCCCTATGGTGCCTTGTCCCGGCCCTTCTCTCTTTCAGGTGTTTTTATTAGCCCAGCTAAGTTCCCATATCCCTCAAGAAGCCTTCCTTCACCTCCCCAGGTCACACTGATCTCCCAGACCCCTCCTAGCTTGAAGCACACATTTTGACAGCAGAATCATGTAGTTTAGTGGTGACTTGCCTCCGCCACCTGGAGCATCAATTGTAACAGTGAGGTAGAGCTGAGGGGGCTTGGCTATCTTTCATTGAGCCCTTGTCATAGATCAGTAATGGTGTTTAAATACTCTAATGCTACCTAGTGGGGGAAAGTGTTTATCATTCCTATTTATGGGGCAGGGGATGGCAAGTGAGGGGAATTAAATCCAAAAAGTTTAAGTAATGTGACCAAGTAAAGGAGCTGGAATTGAACTCATATCTTCCTGTCAAGCTCATGTTCTTCATGTTTACTTCACATTGTCTTAATATCAGGGCCAGTGCAATTCATGTTAGGCATTATACTTTTTGAGTGACACTGAAAAGGGATAACAATGATAAGCTTTACTATATTTGTTAGTCATATATTTACAATCATAGGAAGTTAACATGAGCTTTTACAATTTGTCCCAGGTTGGTTTTCTGGGAAGCAGACTCCAAGACAGAGTTTCACGTGCAGGATGCTTACTTGGGAGTGCCCTTGGTGCCCCAACATGTGTGGAAAGGAGGTGAAGGGAGCCGCATGGAAAGAGGGAGAAGTCACGCTATGATGTAGGCCCCAGCGCATCCTTGTCTGACCTCACAGAAAGCTCTGGAGCTAAAATGGCCTATATTGGTTCCCTATTACTATTGTAACAAATTATCGCAAACTGACTGGCTTAAAACAGCACTAATATATTATCTTACAGTTCTGAAGGTCAGAAATTTGAAATGAGGGGCTTTCCTGGTGGTCCAGCTGTTAAGCCTCTGCGCTCCCGATGCAGGGGGCCTGGGTTCAATCCCTGGTCAGGGAACTAGATCCCACATGCCGCAACTAAGACCCAGCACAGCTATATAAATAAATAAATAAATAAATAAATAAATATTTTTAAAAAACAAAGAAATCTGAGATGAGTCTCACTGAGCTAAAATCGAAGTGGCAGCAGGGCCATGTTCCTTCTGCAGGCTCTAGCAGAGAGCCCATTTGCTTGCCTTTTCCGCCTTATTCTCTTTCTTCACAGCTGGCTCCTCTTATTATGTCCATCATTCACTTAGTCTTCCAAGCCAGAAACCCCAGAGTCCTTGCCTCCCTCTGCCCCTCACTTCCCACCTCCTGTGAGCCACCACGTCCTGGTGAATCTACCTCCTTAGTATCTCCTCATATTGGTCTCTTTTCTCTATCCCCATTACCACAGCTTTTAAAGAGGCTCCTATTATGTCTTTCAAATAATCTGGCCTTCCAACCCATTCTCAATGCTATAACCCAAGTCCTCAGTATAAAATGAAAATGTGATCAGGTCCCTCCAGGCTTAAACTGTACCGCATTGACTCACCTTTGCCCTCAGGATAAAATCCTGCCTGCCAGCGAAACCTTCAAGGCCTTCCATGATCTGACCCCTTCTCTCCTGCTTCTTCCCTTGCCCCTGTGCTCCAGTGCAAGCCATGTTGACTTTCATTTTTCCTACATAAGCTATCCTCCCTTATGCTTATATGCCACTGTGGGAGTCTCATACTTTCCAACCAGAAATGAATGAAGGAGGTGGGGAGTTCATACCCCAACTCTAGCATCTTGGAAGGAACAAGACATCCAGGGACAACATGGGTAGTGCCAGTTATGAAGAGAAGAAAGCAGGCTGAGGCCAAGAGATCTGTGATTAATAAGGAAATAAAAGTGGGATTTAGAAGTTTGAGCACCTTTGTGGGTTTCTCCAAGAGAAAAGGCAAGGGAAATGTCTGGAGGAGAAAGAGAAATGTCACGACTGACTGAGGGAACCATGAACCCCTGGGACTTCCTGATCCCCACATCTCTCCAGTAGGCACTGGGCTATGACATTTTACCTATCTTCTCAGGCCCTTTCCTCTCTAATTAACAATGAAATTAATAATGACTAGTATTTACTGAGAATTTAATACGCACCAATCATTTTTCTTAAGTGCTTTAAACAGTGTCTTATTTAATTCTTACATCAAACTTAAGAGGCAGGTGGTTTTATTCCCATTTTACAGATGAGGGCACAGAAAAACATATGTCAAATGGCATGAAATAACTTTCCACAGTCGCACAGCTGGAAAAAGGAATAATTTGTTCATATTTCCGCCTAGACTCAGATTTAGAGAAAGTTGACATCTCTTAGCCAGCCTATCTCTTTTATCTGTGGGTAAGGACTTCGTTTTCATGGGTTTTTTTTATTGTAAGATAATTATCTTATGATTTATCATAAATGTATTAAATTTTATCTCCTTTGTTTAATGATTGCCATGTGCATACAATGAACTTTCTCCTTGAGAAAAAGTGGAGTGTGATGATTATCTTTGTTAGATTATTGTTTTCTCCTTTAAGCAGATACACAGAATGAGAAATGGTTAATCGTGGCAGTTTGGGCTTTCTTAACTGAATTGAATTTAACGCAAGGTTAATTCAATCAACTGATTCAGTGGCCTTGTAGAGGCACGACCTTTTCCATGAGAGAACTAGAGATACAATTTATTAATGACATCATTCCAAAGCTCTATGTGTATAAACAAAAATCTTAAACGTGGAGGATACTCAAAAATGTGAGACACCATGAACCAGACTTAGTAGCATGTATTCATGCCAACACTTTACTGGCATCAGAGCCCAATGTCACATCAAATTAATAAGATGTCATAAAAACAGAGGAGGTTTTTAGCATCTAAATGTGTACTTTTCTTCCCCCATACCAAAGGTATTTAGGAGGAAATATTTTAAAAACCAATATAAATAACAAGCCTCTAACAAAAACAGCACCAATCGGAGTGTCAGATTTAAAAGTGCTGAAAAAACATCTTCCCTTGAGAGTCCATCTTCTCATATGTATTTCTCATGCAACTGCTTTTCATTCCAGCATATATATTGCATCAATCTCCATGTGAACAAATCAGATAATTATATTAAAAATACACTGTAATTGATATAAATGAAGCAGTAGAAGAATGGAAGCTGTGAGGAAGAGATATTTGAAAACAGAAGCCCATATTTTAAGAAATATGGTTTGTCTTAAAGGACCTCATTCTCTTTGTAGTTAGAAAAAATCCTTATGTTCTAGCCTGAGCAAAATTAATTTGGATGCACTTTATCGTGAAACTTGTATGTGATGTTATTTCCTTGTCATCTGGTGGTCTGGACATAACCGACTTTCTGAGACCTGGCAACTAATAATTTTTAGAAATACGTTAACTCTTTCATGTGATGGGACCCATTTAGTAACCTACTGGTGCTGTGGACAACATCCTACTCTAGTGGCCAACAGGAACTGTTGGTCCACAATTGCCTAAATTAAGTCTCAGGAGTAGAATAATGCTCTTGCTTGATATAAAAACAACAACCATATAATATTTCATATTTTTTGTGTGTGAGCCTATTGAAACCCAAGGTAATAATCAGGCTGTGTCTGGTAGACAACATACTAAGAAAAAGGATGTTGGCATGGCATCTTCAGCCATCTGGGTGGCTCAATAGGGTTACTGCTCAGAGCTGACTAGAAATTGTCTGGTGGATTTAATCAAAATAGACACCAGTTCTGGATAATTCAGACCAAAAGAATAACGTTTCCTCTTACTAGAGAGTCTTGAAGAGGGAATTTGAGATCAATGCGAACCATGTCTTCAATGCTTCCCTTTGCTGTGTGAAGGCGAAGTCTTGGCCTGAGTAGGATCACTGATGGGACCATGTGAGGGGCAGTGTTTTCGTTGATGGACAATTGGGAGCCATTTGGATACTCAAATTCCTTTTCCAAAAGTAACCATCATAACACCCATGAAGGTTCTTTTTGGTGTTACCATCCCTGAGTGTTGCTAACAGAGAAAGTGGAAAACTTAGTGACAAAACTGAGAATTTGGATAAAATTATCCAGTCTTTGAACTGGACTCAAATTGAGTGGTAGTGTGTCCTGTTAGAATTCTGGTCACTCAACCTAAGAACACAAACTATTCAAATTAACAAAAACCAAAACAAAACAAAAAAACAAGTCATATGTGGTAAACAGGTGAGGGAAAGCAAGTGCATTTATTGATGTAATTAGCCAGTTTGATGGAAAGGTCAGTCAGTGAAAACAGTCGGAATAGCCTGTATGAATTGGTAAGACTTAGTTTAGCAAATATTTTTTCTGCATTTCCAACCATGTGATCATGACAGTACTGATGGAATAAGATACCATCCCTGCTTCAAATATCTCAAATAGGGGCCTCCCTGGTGGCGCAGTGGTTGAGAGTCCGCCTGCCGATGCAGGGGACACGGGTTCGTGCCCCGGTCCGGGAAGATCCCACATGCTGCGGAGCGGCTGGACCCGTGAGCCATGGCCGCTGAGCCTGCGCGTCTGGAGCCTGTGCTCTGCAATGGGAGAGGCCTGCGTACCGCAAAAAACAAACAAATAAAACCAAATATCTCAAATATATAAATCAATACTTGCAGTTCAGTTCCATATACTGGTGATGGATGCATGAACAAGAATCAGAATTTCTATAGATTTTGAAGTAAAAAATTAGGGATGGGGGAAAGAAAGAGACTCAGGAGACATGTTATATTTTCAGTGACAAAAAAATGGAATTTAAAAATAAGTGACCGGGAATTCCCTGGCAGTCCAGTGGTTAGGACTCCCGGGTTTAATCCCTGTTTGGGGAACTAAGATAACCGCAAAGCCATGTGGCGTGGCCAAAAATAAAAAAAAAAATTTAATTAAAAAAATAGGGACTTCCCTGGTGGCTCAGTGGTTAAGAATCCATCTGCCAATGCAGGGGACACAGGTTTGATCCCTGGTCTGGGAAGATCCCACATGCTGCGGAGCAACTAAGCCCGTGCGCCACAACTTCTGAGCCTGTGCTCTAGAGCCCGCGAGCCACAACTACTGAGCCCATGTGCCACAACTACTGAAGCCCGCGTGCCTAGAGCCCGTGCTCCACAACAAGAGAAGCCACTGCAATGAGAAGCCTGCACATCGCAACGAAGAGTAGTCCCCGCTCACCACAACTAGAGAAAGCCTGCGCACACAGCAACGAAGACCCAACGCAGCCAAAAAATAAATAAAATAAATTAATTTAAATAAAAATAAGTGACCAAATGGCCTTAAGTTTCCCCTCAGCTTGGCAACTTTAGAAAGGCTTGCTTCTGACTCTAGGCCCTGACCTCCCTTTTCTTAGAGCAATTCTTTAGAGAACTTGTAATTGTAAATTTTTTCTCTGCCCTTTGAGATGTAAACCTTCTTAAAAGCGGCTTGCCAGTTTTACAACCCAAGACTGTATTTCTCAAGGACCTGGGAACCATTCCTTTGAAATGTAATCATCAGGAATATGGCACCCCCATACCCACTCTCTGTGGGAGGGAGAAGCCTAACTTCTATGGTACCAACTGGCAAACACATGGCCTCATCACAGAGAAAACCATTTACATAATCAGGAATAACTCAATGTGCTGGACACATCCCATTGATTAGCCCCCTTCTAAAGTCCCCAAGCACTCTTCCACTAGCTCATTTTGCTCTTAAAAACCCTCCTGCCCTTTGTTTCAGTGGAGTTGAGTTAAGATTTGGTTCTGGATCCTCTCCTCAATTGCAATAGCTTTGGATTAGGTCTTCCTTGCCTGTTTAACTTTGCTGCAATTTTGCTCCGACAACACAAAGTCAACAAGTAGACAAGAAAGGAGGACCTCTCCAGCAGAGAGCAAAGCATTGGTCAAGGCCTGGAAGCATCATACTCTGCTATGTATATGGGGACATCTACCCGTATTTGCTACATAAGTGAGGCTACAGTCCCTTCTGCCCACATTCCACTTTATGTACACTTGTATCTGAGAATTTTCCATCTCCACCCCATCAGCAGTGCCAGGACAGAGTTAGGTGCATTTCTGAGAATCCACCTAGTATCTTCTCTCCCTCCCAGCCTGGAGGAATCTCATCCAAGACCTACATCTTCAGTCCTCTCCTATTACTGTTTCCCTCTGCTCCCTCCATACAATCCCCTAGCTGGGTGAGTTTGAATACAAACCACCCTGCCTTAGTCCTCTCCTGGGGCAAGGGGGGGAGTTTGGCTAACTGTCTGAATACGGCATAAAGAAAATGGAAAACTGAGGCAGAAAACATAAATTAATAACTCAACAAAATTTACCAGACCAAGTCCAACCTCCTCTGTTAAGCAGTCTTGAGTCCCAAACTGATCTAAAAGCCATACATCTGTGGTCTCAAAGCCCCACCTACCCAGCTAATGGGGTCTCAGCTCTGGGACACTCCCGCATTGAGTCCAGAGGTACAGAATTCTCTTCAGTCTGTTTCCTCTTCAGATCTGCGACTAGAACTCTCCAGTAGTCACTCAGTCTTTTTCATCTTTCGATGAAAAGGTCCTAAGAGGTCTACTAGTGTAATTTTGCCATTTTATACAAAGGAAACTAAGGCCCAGGGAACTGTGAGCACAAACCTATATGCATGAAGCTGGTCAATCACACAGTCTGGATTGGCACCCAGAACTCCTAACTGTCTGTTTAGGGCTTGCCCCCTCTACTGCACCCTGAGCTACTGAGCTCCTGTAAGCAAACTGCTAGATCCTTCTAGATTTCAGATTCCTTCTCTGCAAAATGGGGTAACAGTAACTACTTTACAGGGTTATTATGAAGAGGAATGAAATGCCTAATCACTTTGGTGCAGTCTGACAGTTTGTGTTCCATAAACACTAGATCTCTAGCCAGTTCTCTTCTTTCCTTTCTCATAGCGTTTATCACACTGCGCTGATATCATTTATCTATGTCTCTATATCAGTTCATTACAAGCTCCTTCGCTGCAGGTTCCTTCAGGTATTTATTTGATTTCACCCAGTATGGTTGCCTAATAAATGTCTGTTAAAGAAATGAGATAACAAAGTCCTTTAAAAGAGGTGTAAAAACAGCTGCAGGTTTTGTGGGCACCAAAACTGCTTACAAGTAACCCCCTGAGGGAGGAGGTGATGGGAAGGTTTAGTCCAATGTGCACTGATTTTCTGTTTGCGATGATGAAAAACTTCTGGGAATGGGTAGTAGTGATGGTTGCACAATTTGTGAATATACTTAATGCCACGGAATTGTGTATTTAAAAATGGTAAATTTTATGTGTTTTGATGTTTTTACCACAGTAATAATAACGAATCCTCCTGAGAAGTGGCATCCGTAGAGAATATTTATAGTATTGCAGGAGAATGGAGTCTATGTTTAGACCAATTGGAGGCTTGACCTGGATCTGGAAGTTACTCCCCAGCAAAAGGAGGATGGGATGTGATTCTCTCTGAGCTCCACACCTGTGGCAGGCACAGGCAGCAGCCAGAGCCATACAGACATTCTTCCTGTTGGTGCAGAGAGGAGCTGTTACTTGGCAAGAAGTGACTGGTGGGGAATTCCCTGGCAGTCCAGTATTTAGGACTTGGCGCTTTCACTACCGTGGGCCTGGGTTTGATCCCTGGTCGGGGAACTAAGATCCTGTAAGCTGCGAGGCATGGCCAAGAAAAAAAAAAAAAAAGAAAGACTGGTGGCAGCCATCTTGGGGAGAATATATTCAAAAACTTTAAATACAGTGGACAATCCCGTATTTTAAATCTGAATGTTTAGGACCTGCAGATACAGAGACTAAGAGAATTTTGTATTTTCATAATATTACAGCACTGACTCCTAAGGACTTAGATCTTCCCTTGAACCTGGACAGGTTGCTCATGAGTCACTGGCAACCTCCCCAGCATTAAACCTCATTTCTGTCTCCGTCTTCTTGCTGGATGCCCGTGCCCTATCATGTCAGACCACAGCATTGCTCTCACCTATGGAACAGTTAAGCCAGAGGGAGCTTGCAGGTAAAGAAGACTTCACCTATTATTAGGCAGCAAGTGATGGAAAAGTCAAGATTCCTCATGTCCAGAGTGCATAGGTTAGGCAAGCAGTGCTTCTGATAGAACAGGACCTTTGTCAGGCTCTCGTCAGGATGTGCAGCCAAACTAGGCAGGTCCCTAAAATACTAACTCTGAACAAGCCCCCTGGTCTCAAAGAGGAAGAGTTCTGACTCCTGGTTCCCTTTCTCTCCTTCTTCCCTATTTGAGGAGGGAGCAATTAGAAATCATGCAAGTAAATATGGAACTTTTCTTTAAATTATGAATGTTTTTTGTAGTTGATTTTAAAAATCATGACTAGTCTTTTATCGCCACCTCGTGGCAAATATTGGGCTTTGCAATGGACATTTAATTTTTCAATCAGCTCTAAATTCTAGCTTTATTTGCTGCCTAAATACTGCTTGGAGACATAGCATATGAGAAATCTTAAATTAACTAAGGAGACTAAATATTAGAAATTCAAATATAGGGGTTATTTCAGGATGCTTTCTAAGCCCTTAAGTTTCCAGGTTTACCAAAAGGACACATATGACTGAGACTTGGTTCTAAGGTTGTGATGATAATAAAAACAATCACTGTAATAATATAGCTAACATCTATTTTTTTTTTATTTTTTTACATCTTTATTGGGGTATAATTGCTTTACAATGGTGTGTTAGTTTCTGCTTTATAACAAAGTGAATCAGTCACACATAAACATATGTTCCCATATGTCTTCCCTGTTGCGTCTCCCTCCCTCCCACCCTCCCCAAGCTAACATCTATTGAGTGCTTACTATGTTCCAAAAAACATTCTAATACTTTTCAGTACTACTCATTTACCCCACATCAACTCTATGAGGTAAGTTCTCTTTTATACAAGTTTTAAAAGAGAAAACTGAGATAAAGCGAGTTAAAATTTTCCCCCAATATCAACGACCTATTAACAAGGTAAAGCCAAGATTGAAAACCCAACAGTCTAGTTCCAGAACCTTAAGTCTCTGTAGCATAGGGTCAACACGTACATTAGTACTGTGGAATCAAAATTCTCCCCATTAATCTAATGCTTGCTTATCCTTTAACTAGAACGTGGTTAAGCGTCAAATGTATGGGAAAGACAGAAGTGCCATAGGAATTCACAGATAGAACTTGACAAAAGCATTTCTCAGAGAAGTTTCAGAGACAGCAGGAACTTGACTTCAAACTTTGGGGTGAAGTAGAAAGGTACAGAGGAGGAAGCATGGCCCAAATAAGAAGGGACAGCAGTGGAGGAAGGGAGGGAGGGTGGGTGCCGGGAACAGAACCAGGTAAATGAAGCAGAGAACAGGAGGACTTGCAGGGGAAGAGAGGAAAGTCAGAAAGGCCAGTCTGGGCCATATTGCTCATGGAGGATCTTAACATCAGATTAAGTTAAATCTTTAGCCAGGTAGTTACAGAGAATTATTGCGAGTGTGGATAATATGGATTACCTTGCCTTTGTAATATTTTCAAAGCTAGATATGTCCAATGTAGAAAACTTGGAAACCAGTAAAGAGAAAGCTAAAAGATCATCTGTAACTCCATCTCTCTTTGTATTACTTGGAATATATTTCCATTCTTTTTTTTTTTGCAGTACGTGGGCCTCTCACTGTTGTGGCCTCTTCTGTTGCGGAGCACAGGCTCCGGACGCACAGGCTCAGCGGCCATGGCTCACGGGCCCAGCCGCTCCGCAGCATGTGGGATCTTCCCAGATCGGGGCACGAACCCGTGTCCCCTGCATCGGTAGGCAGACCCCCAACCACTGCGCCGCCAGGGAAGCCCTCCATTCTTTATATTACACACAACCCCTTTTTTTCCCAAATAATACTGTTATTGCACTTTATGTAATAATTATACAGCATTTTAATGTTTTGTCTTTTATTACAGTGTATATCTATTATAAACAAAATAGAAGCATAAACATTAAAAGCAAAACTAAAATTATAAGCAATTCCAAGCTCCTACTATTAACAATCACTATTGTATGTGTATGCATGTATTTATCTGTGTATCCTTTTGAAAAAAATATAGATCCTATTCAAAAATAGAATAATAATTCATAAACGGTTTTAGACCCTATAGTTTTCTCTTAATGTATTATGAACATGTTACTATGTTGACATATGTATTTTTATAGTAAAATTTAATGGCTGCATCCTATACAAAATAATTTACTCAATTAACCTCATACTTTTAATTGCCTCTGCATCTTTGTTGAAAATCAATTAAGCATATGTGTGTGGGTCTATTGCTAGATTCTGTATTCCGTTCTACTTATGTATCTGTCTTCTTAATTCTAATATCACAACCTTGATCAGTGTAACTTTATACTAAAACTTGAAGTCAGAGAGTATAAATTAGCCAACTTTGTTCTTCTTTTTCAAAGTTGTTTTGGCTATTCTACATCCTTTGCATTTCAACATGAATTTTAGAATTAGCTGTCAACATCTACAAAGGAGTTTGCTGAGATTTTAATTGGGATTGTGTTATACCTATATAGCAAATTGGGGAGAATTGATATTTTATCCATGTTTATCCATAAACATGGCATTTCTTCTCTATTCATTTAGGGGTTCTTTATTTTCTTTTTTTAAAGATCTATTATTTATTTATTTATTTATTTTATTTTTGGTTGTGTCGGGTCTTAGTTGCAGCACATGGGATCTTTCGTTGTGGCACGTGGGCTCTTCATTGTGGTACGTGGGCTTCTCTCTAGTTGTGGCATGCGGGTTTTCTCTTCTCTAGTCGTGGCACACAGGCTTCAGGGCACATGGGCTCTGTAGTTGTGGTGCGTGGGTTCCAGAGCGCGTGGGCTCAGTATTTATGGCACTTGGGCTTAGTTGCCCTGCACCATGCGGGATCTTATTTCCCTGAGCAGGGATCAAACCTGTGTCCCCTGCATTGTAAGGCAGATTCTTTACCACTAGACCACCAGGGAAGTCCCAGGAGTTCTTTACTTTCTCTCATTATATTAGTAGTGCACAGGTCTTCCACATTTTTTTCTTATATTTATATCTAAGTAGTTCATGTTTTATGTGATCATAAATGGTATTGTTATTTTAATTTCAATTTCCAATTGTTTGTTGCTAGTATATTGACCACACATCTTCCAACCTTGCTAAACTTACTTATTGGCTCTAGTAAATATATAGATATATAGATTCCGTAGGATTTTCTATATAGATGATCAAGTCATCTGTGATTAAAGACAATTTTACTTCTTCGTCTCCAATCACGATGTCTTTTATTTCTCTTTTTTGCCTGGTGGACTGGTGAAAACCTCCAGTACGATGTGGAATAGAAGTGGTGAGAGTAGACATCCTTGCCTGTTTCCTCATCTTAGCAGGAAGAAGTTCGCCTTTCATCATTATGTTAGCAGTACATAGATGTCCTTTGTCAGGTTGAGGCTATTACTTCTGTTCCCAGTTTGCAGTGTTTTTATCAGGATCGAAGTCGGGTATTTGTCAAATGCCTTTTCTTCATTATTGAGATGATGATATTGTTTTCCTTTTTTAGTCTGTTAACATGGTAAGTTACATTGATTGGCTTTTCGAATGCTAAACTAACTTTGCACCCCTGAGATGAACCCCTCTTGGTAACGATGTATTATCCTTTTAATATGGTGTTAGATTTGATTTGTTTCAATGTCTTCAACAGATACCTAGTTCCTGACTAATTTTCCCAAATCACTGATTTTATGAGGTCAATATTTTCCCAGAAACTAATGATCCACAATATAATTTATTAAAGCATTATGGAAATTTGTCCCAAATTAGAAAGAGCCAAGATGTCCAACAAGAGAGAATTATTAAATACAATTTGGTATATCAATAATTATGCAATCAGAAACAACATGTTATAGAAAAAATTGATCTGAAGAAAGTATTTGCACATTATTGAATATGAAGGAAAGCATGAAACAAGCCACCTAACAGTATGTACAAATTCTATAAAAAGTAAACACTCTTTGACTCAGAATTTTTGCTTCTTGAAATTTACCTAAGAAAATACTAAAGAATGGGTGCAACGATTCCAAGTTCATCTTCGTCCAAGAATTGTGGGTTTTTTTTTTTGTTGTTTGTTTGTTTTCGGTACGTGGGCCTCTCACTGTTGTGGCTTCTCCCGTTGCGGAGCACAGGCCCCGGACGCACAGGCTCAGTAGCCATGGCTCACGGGCTAGCCACTCTGCGGCATGTGGGATCTTCCCGGACCGGGGCACGAACCCATGTCTCCTGCATTGGCAGGCGGACTCTCAACCATTGTGCCACCAGGGAAGCCCCAAGAATTTTTTTTTTTTTTTCGGTACGCGGGCCTCTCACTGTTGTGGCCTCTCCCGTTGTGGAGCACAGGCTCTGGACGCACAGGCTCAGCGGTCATGGCTCACGGGCCCAGCCGCTCCGCGGCATGTGGGATCTTCCCAGACCGGGGCACAAATCCGTGTCCCCTGCATCAGTAGGTGGACTCTCAACCACTGCGCCACCAGGGAAGCCCAAGAATTGTTCTTAATAGCACAAAAATTAGAAACAACCTACAAGTCCAAAAATATGGGATTGAATTTCTGTTTGCAATCAAGATAGAGTAACAAAAGACATACAAAGTATGTTCTCTGACCACAATGGAATTAAATTAGAAATCAATAACAGAAAGTTATCTGGACAAAACCCTACTTGGAAATTAAGTGACACACTTTTAAATAACCCATGAGTCAAAAAAGAAATCTAAAGTGAAATTAGGAAAAATTTTAAATGAATAAAAATGAAAACATAGCATAAGAAATTTTATGGTATACAGCTAAAGAAGTAATATTACCTAAAGCAGTAATATAGGGGGAATATTCTTCCTGTATATACCTATATTAAAAAAGGAGAAAGACCTTGAGTCAATGGCATCAGCTTCCACCTTCAGAAACAAATGTCAAATTCCTTAAAAGATACAAACCACAAGCCTTATTCAAGAAGAAGTAGATAACCTGAGGAGCCCGATATCTACTGAAGATATTGAATTTGAAACTTTAAACCTTCCCGTAAAGAAAATTCCATTCTCAGATTTGGGCTGAGAAGGACTGGAAGTAGGGAAATGTATTCCATACCATTAAGATTCTAATATAATACTATAAACATGAGGTTGTGGTGGTGACAGAGGAATGAAGACGTCAGGATGGCTGGAAGAAATATTAAAACAAAAGATTTAAAAGACTTATTGACTGATGTAGAAATTCAAATTAGTTTATCTTTAAAGCAGTGGCATTTTAAGGTAAAATTCAGTCTTCACTTTTATCTTTAAAATATCTATTTTCTTAACATTTATTCTCACTTGTCAGGCAGTAATATTTTCTAATTACTCAATAAGGGTTTCTTCATAGAAGGAAACCAGGGCAAATGTGTCTAAAGCAATTATATCTGAGAAAGAACAGGATTCATATAACTCCACATTACCTTCTAAGAAATTCTTAGTCCCTTTTGAATTATATCCTTTCCACATAAAGAAATAGCAAATTTGAGAACTATCTCTATCTTATTATACCTTTATTTGTTACCCTGCAATGTGTAGAAGCAAAACCTGTTTGGTCACTTGACTAGAGAAGGAGAACTCATCCTGTCTTCCTGTCAATAAATCCCTGAGAGGACATAGCCCACCCCTGGTTCCTGCAGTGCCTCCGGAGTGCCTGGAGCTGGGCAGCGGCTTGTTGGGCTTGTTCAATGGATGGAGAAGGCCCATGTCTAAGCCTTCCACTCACATCTTTCTTTACCCACCTCCTTTCCTTTGTACTTCTCTTTCCTACCTCTCTCGCCTTATAATATTTTTTAAATTTATTTTTTATTGAAGTGTAGGTGAATTACAATGTTGTGCTAATTATTGCTGTACAGCAGTGACTCAGTTATATATATGTATACATTCTTTTTTTCATATTCTTTTCCATTATGGTTTATCACAGGATATTGAATATAGTTCCCTGTGCTATACAGTAGGACCTTATAATTTTTGAATGCTAAGATCTAAGAAATGTTCATTATTCTGTGCCTTGCACAATTTATCTCTTATTTTAGCAGATTATTTAGCTCTTTGCTCAAAATTTTAAAAATAAGATCTGTCATCTCATTTTAAGTTTTCTTCTGAGCACTTACCTAAAACCGTTTGCCCTGGCCAGCTCGTCACAGTCACAGCGAGGTTAAAAAATAGATGCCTGGCGTCATTGCTATCAGGAGGCTCGATCAATGGCCAGGTACAACTCATTAGACTAAGCAACAAGTTTCTTCACAAACCCCCCAGAAAAATAGGAAGTACACTATATGTTTCTCTATGGCTCATTTAATGTCGAAAAGCAATACTATGATGATCTAAACATGCTTGAAGAAAGCCCAGTGTCCGTTTACCTTTTGGTCTTTGGGAATTTTCTAGTAGGTCAGTTGCATAACTACCTCAACCACAAACTCAGTTTCACAGCAGTCAAGACGGACCAACTTTAAATTTTTCAATTTATGAATTATTTCCCTCATTCCTTAAGCTCCACTTGCAACTTTGATGGTCTTAAGCTGTTTAAATCCCCTTTATGTCATGTGCATGTAATAACATCGGTAATGACTACTCACCCCAATCTTACCTAAAGCTTAAAAACACTCTGAACTTTTCCACTACCGCCTCAACATTCATTAATGAAATCTCTGAAGCGAACACATTGGAAGCATTTATACCATGTGATGTAAATTTCTGTTTAGTGTAAACGCTGGCAGCCCAAAACTCTCCTGATAATGTTTTTTTTTTTCACTTTGAAATAGTTCAGTGTGTTGTCTTTAAAAAAGATAGATGCTTTCTTATATAAATGTAGTTCCATTATTGCTTTCAACAACATTCTTTAGAATTCCTTAATATTTCTAATAAACGATCTGTAGTATAATGGTTTTTTAGGCACAATAAATATCATTCTATTTTCAATCATTTTGTTAAATACTTACTGACTTTGTACCTTGGGAAAGTTACTTAAATTTTGTAAGCAGGGGTGTGTTAGAACAGGAGCCAGCTTGCAAGAGCCAATTGTTAAACTTTCAGGAATTTTGCCTAAAAGTTTTTAAACCTTTGGAGACTTGAAATAAGCCATGGTAGGAGTATTTACCACAGATGGTGTCAAATGCTACAAATGGGGGCATTTTTTTTCCCCATAGAAAGCTGGTTTACCTCTAAGCCTTAGTTTCTTCATCCATAAAATAAAAAGAAAAATTCCAATCTGTATTGGACATATTTACTTGCAGTAAACAGAATCTCTCTGCTAGTTTTGTTTTGCTTTTCATTTGGCTGTGCTGCATGGCTTGCGGGATCTTAGTTCCCTGACCAGGGATTGAACCCATGCCCTTGGCAGTGAAAGCGTGGAGTCCTAACCACTGGACTGCCAGGGAATTCCCTCTGCTAGTTTAAATAGAAAAGGAATTTTCCAGAGAGGACTATTGAATTGTAGGGAAGACTGATAAAATCAGTTATAGTTTGAGGTCTCAAAAATAAATCTGAGGGGCTTCCCTGGTGGCACACTGGTTGAGAATCTGCCTGCTAATGCAAGGGACACGGGTTCGAGCCCTGGTCTGGGAAGATCCCACATGCCGCGGAGCAACAAGGCCCGTGAGCCACAACTACTGAGCCTGCGCGTCTGGAGCCTGTGCTCTGCAACAAGAGAGGCTGTGATAGTGAGAGGCCCGCACACCGCGATGAAGAGTGGTCCCCACTTGCTACAACTAGAGAAAACCCTCGCACAGAAATGAAGACCCAACACAGCCAAAAATAAATAAATAAATAAATAAAATAAAATAAATAAATCTGAGAGTCATAGCATAAAACTAGGCCAACTCCGGGAGGATAACGCATGCTGCGGAGTGGCTCAGCCCATGAGCTGTGGCCGCTGAGCCTGCGCGTCCGGAGCCTGTGCTCCGCAACGGGAGAGGCCACAACAGTGAGAGGCCTGCGTACCACACACACACAAACAAAAACAAAAAAAACTAGGCCACCAAGGGACCTATTGCCTCTTTCTATGTTCGGGAAGCCACCTTCCATTTGGGAAGCTGCTGCTATGGTTACCAGTTATTTATTTATTTACTTATTTATTTATTTATGGCTACACTGGGTCTTTATTGCTGTGTACAGGCTTTCTCTAGTTGCGGCGAGCGGGGACTACTCTTTGTTGCAGTGCGCAGGCTTCTCATTACAGTGGCTTCTCTTGTGGTGGAGCACGGGCTCTAGGCGCGCAGGCTTCAGTAGTTGTGGCTCGCCGGCTCTAGAGCACAGGCTCATTAGTTGTGGTGCATGGGCTTAGTTGCTCCGTGGCACGTGGGATCTTCTGGGACCAGGGCTAGAACCCGTGTCCCCTGCATTGGCAGGATTCTTAACCACTGCACCACCAGGGAAGCCCTGGTTACCAGTTTTAAAACTACTTTGCTTCTACTATGACCAGGAAAGCCTCTCTGATCAAGAAGCCGCTGCAAGTATCTTTTCTGACCACAACGCTATGAGACTAGATATCAATTACAGGAAAAGATCTGTAAAAAATACAAACACATGGAGGCTAAACAATACACTACTTAATAACGAAGTGATCACTGAAGAAATCAAAGAGGAAATCAAAAATTACCTAGAAACAAATGACAATGGAGACACAACGACCCAAAAGCTATGGGATGCAGCAAAAGCAGTTCTAAGAGAAGTTTATAGCAATACAATCCTACCATAAGAAACAGGAAACATCTCGAATAAACAACCTAACCTTGCACCAAAAGCAATTAGAGAAAGAAGAACAAAAAACCCCAAAGTTAGCAGAAGGAAAGAAATCATAAAAATCAGATCAGAAATAAATGAAAAAGAAATAAAGGAAACAATAGCAAAGATCAATAAAACTAAAAGCTGGTTCTTTGAGAAGATAAACAAAATTGATAAACCATTAGCCAGACTCATCAAGAAAAAAAGGGAGAAGACTCAAATCAATAGAATTAGAAATGAAAAAGGAGAAGTAACAAGTGACACTGCAGAAATACAAAAGATCATGAGAGATTACTACAAGCAACTCTATGCCAATAAAATGGACAACCTGGAAGAAATGGACAAATTCTTAGAAATGCACAACCTGCCAAGACTGAATCAGGAAGAAAAAGAAAATATGAACAGACCAATCACAAGCACTGAAATTGAAACTGTGATTAAAAATCTTCCAACAAACAAAAGCCCAGGACCAGATGGCTTCACAGGCGAATTCTATCAAACATTTAGAGAAGAGCTAACACCTATCCTTCTCAAACTCTTCCAAAATATAGCAGAGGGAGGAACACCCCCAAACTCATTCTATGAGGCCACCATCACCTTGATACCAAAACCAGACAAGGATGTCACAAAGAAAGAAAACTACAGGCCAATATCACTGATGAACATAGATGCAAAAATCCTCAACCAAATACTAGCAAACAGAATCCAACAGCACATTAAAAGGATCATACACCATGATCAAGTGGGGTTTATTCCAGGAATGCAAGGATTCTTCAATATACGCAAATCAATCAACGTGATACACCATATTAACAAACTGAAGGAGAAAAACCATATGATCATCTCAATAGATGCAGAGAAAGCTTTCAACAAAATTCAACACCCATTTATGATAAAAACCCTCCAGAAAGTAGGCATAGAGGGAACTTTCCTCAACATAATAGAGTGCATATATGACAAACCCACAGCCAACATCATCCTCAATGGTGAAAAACTGAAAGCATTTACACTATGATCAAGAACAAGACAAGGTTGCCCACTCTCACCACTCTTATTCAACATAGTTTTGGAAGTTTTAGCCACAGCAATCACAGAAGAAAAGGAAATAAAAGGAATCCATATCGGAAAAGAAGTAAAGCTGTCACTGTTTGCAGATGACATGATACTATACATACAGAATCCTAAAGATGCTACCAGAAAATTACTCGAGCTAATCAATGAATTTGGTAAAGTAGCAGGATACAAAATTAATGCACAGAAATCTCTGGCATTCCTATACACTAATGATGAAAAATCTGAAAGTGAAATCAAGAAAACACTCCCATTTACCATTGCAACAAAAAGAATAAAATATCTGGGAATATACCTACCTAAGGACACAAAAGACCTGTATGCAGAAAATTATAAGACATTGATGAAAGAAATTAAAGATGATACAAATAGATATAACATGTTCTTGGATTGGAAGAATCAGCATTGTGAAAATGACTCTACTACCCAAAGTAATCTATAGATTCAATGCAATCCCTATCAAACTACCACTGGCATTTTTCACAGAACTAGAACAAAAAATGTCACAATTTGTATGGAAACACAAAAGACCCCAAACAGTCAAAGCAATCTTGAGAATGAAAAACAGAGCTGGAGGAATCAGGCTCCCTGACTTCAGACTATACTACAAAGCTACAGTAATCAAGACAGTATGGTACTGGCACAAAAACAGAAATATAGATCAATGGAACAGGATAGAAAGCCCAGAGATAAACTCACGCACATATGGTCACCTTATCTTTCATAAAGGAGGCAAGAATATACAGTGGAGAAAAGACAGCCTCTTCAATAAGTGGTGCTGGGAAAACTTGACTGGTATATGTAAAAGAATGAAATTAGATCACTCCCTAACACCTGTATAAGAAGATATACAGATTGCCAACAAACACATGAAAGAATGCTCAACATCATTAATCATTAGAGAAATGCAAATCAAAACTACAATGAGATATCATCTCACACCTGTCAGAATGGCCATCATCAAAAAATCTAGAAAGAATAAATGCTGTAGAGGGTGTGGAGAAAAGGGAACACTCTTGCACTGCTGGTGGGAATGTGAATTGGTACAGCCACTATGGAAACAGTATGGAGGTTCCTTAGAAAACTACAAATAGAACTACCATATGACCCAGCAATCCCACTACTGGGCATATACCCTGAGAAAAAGCAGAATTCAAAAAGAGTCATGTACCAAAATGTTCATTGCAGCTCTATTTACAATAGCCCGGAGATGGAAACAACCTAAGTGTCCATCATCGGATGGATGAATAAAGAAGATGTGGCACATATATACAATGGAATATTACTCAGCCATATAAAGAAACGAAATTGAGCTATTTGTAATGAGGTGGTGGACCTCGAGTCTGTCATACAGAGTGAAGTAAGTCAGAAAGAGAAAGACAAATACCATATGCTAACACATATATATGGAATTTAAGAAAAAAAATGTCATGAAGAACCTAGGGGTAAGACAGGAATAAAGACACAGACCTAGTAGAGAATGGACTTGAGGATATGGGGAGGGGAAGGGTAAGCTGTGACAAAGCGAGATATATACACTACTAAACGTAAAGTAGATAGCTAGTGGGAAGCAGCCGCATAGCACAGGGGGATCAGCTCGGTGCTTTGTGACCACCTAGAGGGGTGGGATAGGGAGGGTGGGAGGGAGGGAGACACAAGAGGGAAGAGATATGGGAACATATGTATATGTATAACTGATTCACTTTGTTATAAAGCAGAAACTAACACACCATTGTAAAGCAATTATACTCCAATAAAAATGTAAAAAAGAAAAAAAAAAGAAGCCACTGCAGGCAAACCAGAGACTTCCACATTGTCTTTCCTGGCTCTTGCCTTCTAAATATTTCAAGAGAGCATCTGATTGGCAGAAACTAATTCATAACCACAGCTGTGGCTGCATGGGAGACTCAGATATACAGTCTTTTTTTTTTTTTGCGGTACGCGGGCCTCTCACTGTTGCGGCCTCTCCCGTTGCGGAGCACAGGCTCCGGACGCGCAGGCTCAGCGGCCATGGCTCACGGGCCCAGCCGCTCCGCGGCATGTGGGATCTTCCCGGACTGGGGCACGAACCCGTGTCCCCTGCATCGGCAGGCGGACCCTCAACCACTGCGCCACCAGGGAAGCCCTGGAGTGACCTTATGTCCAAATAAAACATTGGAGGTTCTATCATCATAGATTAAAAGAAAGGGGAAGAACAGCTATTGGAGGACATCTAGCAGTCTGCCATAGACCACCACTTCCATCCCTGAGATCTGTGAGCACCCTTTTTCCCAAATAGGGAAAATTCATCCCTTACCTAAGAGGTATGACTTCAAAGTTCCATCTTTCAGAGACTAAACCCAGCTCAAAGACCAGGATAACTGAGTGACACAAAGTTCTCTCCATTAGGTCCAGATGTGGCTACCTGTGGACAGATGATCCAGGAAGTGACTGGTCAGTTATTCCCCCATGCCCAGCGCGCACGCACACACACACACACACACACACACACCACTTCTATGGTGGAATAGGAACAGGATAACTATAACAAAAAGTTCCCTTCCAAAAAAAAATATTGTAATGGGCAGAAATTTCAGAGATGTCTGCCCTGGCAATAGACTATTATAATTTTCTAGGTTAGCCCATCCAAAACCTCTGGTTCCTCTATCATCTCCATGACTACTGGCTTTGTTTTCTTGGAGGTCCTTCTTTGTCCATTAGCCTCCTCGATCACAGCTTCATTGGGCATTGGAGAGTCTGCCCTTCTTGGGGCTGCAAAACTTTCACATCCTACTTTTTGCTAGTGTAGGTTTGGGTACTTAAGTTTGCATTGTACTCAGTCAGGCTTTGGCAGGCCAGGTTTACTGTTTCTCTGGTAAAGAATTTCCTCTTAACTTAATAGGCATCCAGTCTTTCTTCTGGTCAGTTGCAGTGTAAAAATTGTACCCAAAGAAATCATCTAGACATTATGTGTGTGTGTGTGTGTGTGTGTGTGCACACACACACACATGTATATATGTGTATATACACACATGTGCATATACACATGTGTGTATACACATGTGTGTACATGTGTGGACACACTTATATATTATATATATATTTATCAATCAAATACACATATATATATAAAAGTCTGCAGATCGTTTTAATTATTACCTGCTATGATCTGCACAGCCTCTTTTCAACCTAATTATGGTGTTTATGGGTTGAATTGTGTCCCCCCCAAAATGATATGTTTGATTCTTAACTCCCAGTACCTCAGAATGTGACCTTATTTGAAGACAAGATCTTTACAGTGGTAATCAAGTTGAAATGAGATCATTTGGGTGAGCCCTAACCCAGTATGACTGGTGTCCTTATAAAAAAGGGGAAATTTGGATGCAGTCATGCACACAGGTACAATGTCACGTGAAGGTAAAGGCAGAGATCAAGGTGATGCAGCCACAAGCCAAGGAACACCAGAGGTTGTCAGTAAACCACCAGAAGCCAGGGGAGAGCCATGGAACATATTTTCCCTCTCAGCTCTCAGAAGAAACCACTCTATGGACACCTTGATCTCAAACTTCTAGCCTCTAGAATTGTAAGACAATAAATTTCCGTTGTTTAAGTCACCCAGTTTGCAGTACTTTTTTATAGCAGCCCTAGCAACTAATAGAGGCAGCTTCCATAATGCCCTAAAATAAGGGTCTTGAGTGGTAGGGCACAACCCTTAATCTGATCTGTGCTGCTGTAATGATTCTTCTTGCCCAGCCCAGAAGGCTTTCTAGAGATTCTTGTAAATAGTTGGGGCCACTGTACTCCTTCACAGCTAACTTTTATTATCACTTCAGTGTGGAGGTACAGACACAGTGGACATTTTTTAATGCTGTGAAGCACCAAATCGTCAGGCTTACAAATATTTTAGATTCTCTGACACAGGTTGAGATTCTGCTACAGCTTTAGATTATCCTTTCCTTAGCAGAGATACAGCTTGCCCTCAGTATCTTCAGGTTCTGCGGTTGAATTGGTGAATGCAGAACTCGTGGATAAGGAGGACCTACTGCTACCTGTCCTCATCATCTGCTTCTTGGACTGCTAAGTCAAGAAAACATACATTAATATCCTTTAGGGCATCACCCCATTTCTAAATTCCAAATTTTGTATTGGTCAACGTTCACTTGCAAAGAACAGAAGCCATTTTAACTAGTCTAATCAGAAAAAGATTTAGTACAGGTTTTGTTATTGCTTAGAGAATCAGTTGGAAGGTTGAAGAAATCCTTTCTGAACAGAACAACAGTGTGGAGCCAACAATGCAGATGTTCCTACAGCTGTTGGGAAACCATCAGGATCATAAGGCAACCTTAAACTGGGGCAGGGCATTGGAAGACAGAAGCCTGCCTAGAATTGCAGAAGCAGTAAAGCATGATTTTGACATCTTTTCAGATCTCTCACGAGTACATCTTATTGGCAGGACCCAAGTCCATTCAGAGCTCTAGCTATCAGAGTGCCTGGGAAATGTCTGTTTTTCTGGACTCTGATGTGCCCAGCTGAAAATTAACAGCTCTAATTCTGTGACAGAAAAGGGAGAGAAAAGGGGGAAGGAGATAAAGAAGAAGTGGTCAGATTATGAATGTAAATATTTTAGAATTATCTCTGACACAGAGCAGGCCCTTACTGACAAATTTATGGAAACACAATACAAGTTCTTAAGAGAGAAAATGTGAAATCAGAAACAGGAGATTAGGGACTCCCCTGGTGGTGCGGTGGTTAAGAATCCACCTGCCAATGCAGGGGACACAGGTTCAATCCCTGGTCTGGGAAGATTCCACATGCAGTGGAGCAACTAAGCCCGTGCGCCACAACTATTGAAGACTGCGCGCCTAGAGCCTGTGTTCTGCAACAAGAGAAGCCACCGCAATGAGAAGCCCGTGCGCCACAACGAAGAGTAGCCCCCGCTCACTGCACCTAGAGAAAGCCCACGTGCAGCAATGAAGACCCAACGCAACCAAAAATAAATAAATTAAATAAAATAAATAAATTTATAAAAAAAATCCAGGAGATCAGGTTTGCAAAAGGCAAACTATGTCACAATTGCTTTGCACTTTTGCTTATCCAAGTGCAATACAGTGTTTTCTGAGCTGGAATATTTATACATGTACCCTTGCAGTGAACAAAGTTCATTCTCTGGAGGAAAAATTGACCTTGTAAGTCAAAGATCCTGGTCCAACTGAATTCTCTTATACTTTGTTCCTTCTCAAGTGGTTTTACCTCCCCAGGTGTTTGATACCTGTGATCCAAGGAAATAAGGGCTCTCAGATGTGTATCAAGACTGCGTTTATCTCTTTAAAATTTTAAATCTTAAACCTAGATTTGTGAAATATGTTTTAGAGCAGAGATCAGCAAAGTTTTGCTATAAAGGTTCAGATAGTAATGTTTTCATCTTTGCAGACCACATAATGTCTGTTGCCATTTCTCAATCATGACATTGTGGTGTGAGAGCAATCATAGTACATAGATTAGTGAGTGTGCCTATGTTCCAACAAAATTTTACTTACAAAAAATGTGGCGGACCTAATTTGGCACATGGGTTGTCATTTGCGGACCCTTGTTTTAGATAATTGTGTGAAATAAATTAAAAAATAATTCTATCAGAGTTACCTTGCAGATCATATCAGTCCACAGATATGGACTATCGTTGGTCCTTTCTCTTCTCTCTCTGCGTGTAGAGTCCTTTCTTTTACACAAACACTCAACCTAACTTCTGGTGTTTGAGACCGGCACTTCCCTCCGCTTGGTTTTACTTTACAGTCATGTATCAATGTTCTGACCATTGGTGAACCTAAATACAACAGGAAATTTCTTTAACTTCAATAACCATCTTTACAGTGGAGATAGCAAGTTGCTACCAAATGTGCTCAGTCACAGGTGAAGCAACCAGTGTGTTTTTCTGTCGGCCTCGACTGTGGGCTGGCTTTGCCTACAGGCTCCTGATCTTCAGGTACCGTGAGTACACATGAGCTGGCATGGCCTCCCACACCCAGACAAATTCTACTGCTGTCCCTGCTGGGGCATCAGCTTTCCTACTGACCTCTGACCTCTGTCACTCATTAGCTATGTGATTTTAGGATAATTACCTAAACTTCCTAAGCTTCAGTTTCCTAATAAGCAAGATGGAGATCATGATAATATCTACCTAGAGCAGTGCCTAGACTATATTAAACAGTACATAGATTTTATCTACAAGAGTGAATTTGGTATCAGCCAGTTATATAATTTATGATGATTATAATATTGCTGGTTGGCCTTCATTTTCATCTGAATATTTTGATATATGAACAACAAGTAAAATTTGAGTTTTGTTTGCTTGTTTTGTTCATTTTAATCATGGTCTAACATGAATATTTTCTATACACTGGTAGAGCATGTTTTACTATTCAGTTGCCCTAAATTTTCTTAAAAGTGCACTTAAAAAAAAAAAATTAGGGCTTCCCTGGTGGCGCAGTGGTTGGGAGTCCGCCTGCCGATGCAGGGGACGCGGGTTGGTGCCCCAGTCTGGGAAGATCCCACATGCCGCGGAGCGGCTGGGCCCGTGAGCCATGGCTGCTGGGCCTGCGCGTCCGGGGCCTATGCTCCGCAGCGGAAGAGGCCACAACAGTGAGAGGCCTGGGTACCACAACAATAACAACAAAAATAAATAAAAAATTAGCATAAGCTTTAAACAATAGAGCAGACAGCACAAAAGAGTAAAGCACAAAATTAAGTAACAGAAATAAATACTAAGGACAATTCAGTATTTTACCCACTGAATCTTAACATTTGCCTGTGCCTCTGGCCCACTCTCTTCTCACACAAACCTTGCTTCCTTTTCTTTTCTGGTAGTGCTTAAACACTAGTCAGACTGGTTTTATTTTATTTTATTTATTTATTTTGTAAATATATATTTATTTATTTGGCTGCACTGGGTCTTAGTTGTGGCAGGTGGGCTCCTTAGTTGCAGCTCCCAGCTAATTAGTTGCAGCACACGGGCTCCTTAGTTGCAGCATGCAAACTCTCAGTTGCGGCATGCATGTGGGATCTTGTTCCCTGACCAGTCCCCTGCATTGGGAGCGTGGAGTCTTATCCACTGTGCCACCAGGGAAGTCCCCAGACTGGCTTTAGATTTGCTGTGGGACATCATCCAGAAGTCACATTCCTAGATCCCCACCTCCAAAGATTCTGATTTAGTAGCTTCAGGATAGGGCTCGAAGTCTGTACTTTTAAATGCTTCCCATCCATGAGGCAGATGCATGGGAGATTTGGGGACCTCTGTTCCACACTCTAACTCGTGTTCTCATCCAAGGGCTTCCCCCCAATCCCCGCTACCATTTCTCTGTGCCCACCAGTGCCAAATCTGTGCCAGCAGCCAGTCTTGAACACTTACAACAATGCTGCGAAGACGATATTCTTCTTTTAAAGTTTTTTTAATTTAAGTATAGTTAATTTACAATGTTGTGTTTCAAGTGTACAGCAAAGTGATTCAGTTGTACATATATATATGTATATATACATATATGTGTATATATATATGTGTATATATATATACATATATATATATATATATACACATTCTTTTTCAGATATTTTTCCTTATAGGTTATTACAAGATATTGAGTATAGTTCCCTGTGCTATACAGTACGTCCTTGTTGTTTACCTATTTTATCTACAGTAGTATGTATGTCTTGTTTTCTATGTCTGTGAGTCTAATTTCTGTTTTGTAAATAAGTTCATTTTTATTTTTTTTAGATTCCACATATAAGTGATATCATATGATATTTGTCTTTGTCTGACTTAACTTCACTTAATATGATAATCTAGGTCTATCCATGTTGCTACAAATGGCATTATTTCATTCTTCCTTATGGCTGAGTAGTGTTCCATTGTATATGTGTACTACAACTTTATCCATTCATCTGTCTATGGACATTTAGGTTGTTTCTATGTCTTGGCTATTGTGAATAGTGCCACCAGAACATTGAGTGCATGTATCTTTTCATACTAGAGTTTTCTCCAGGTATGTACCCAGTAGTGGGACTGCAGGATCATATGGTAGCTCTATTTTTGGTTTTTTAAGGAGCCTCCATACTGTTTTCTATAGTGGCTGCACCAATTTACATGCTCAACAACAGTGTACGAGGGTTCATTTTTATCCACACCCTCTCTAGCATTTGTTATTTGTAGACTTTTTAATGATGGCCATTTTTACTGGTGTGACGTGATACCTCACTGTGGTTTTGATATGAATTTCTCTAATAATTAGTGATGTTAAGCATCTTTTCACATGCCTCTTGGCTGTCTGTATGTCTTCTTTGGAGAAATGTCTATTTAGGTCTTCTGCCCACTTTTTGATTGAGTTGTTTTTTTTTTTTGATACTAAGCCTCATGGGCTGTTTGTATATTTTGAAAATTAATCCCTTGTCAGTAGCATCATTTGCAAATATTTTCTCCCAGTTCATAGGCTTTTTCATTTTGTTTATGGTTTCCTTTGAGTCCCATTTGTTTATTTTTGTTTTTATTTCCATTACTCTAGGAGATGGATCCAAAAAAATACGGTTGCTATTTATGTCAAAGAGTGTTCTGCCTATGTTTTCCTTTAGGAGTTTTATAGTATCCTGTCTTACATTTAGATCTTTAATCCATTTTGAGTTTATTTTTGTGTGTAGTGTTAGAGAATGTTCAATATCATTCTTTTACATGTAGCTGTCCAGTTTTCCCAGCACCATTTATTGAAGAGACTGTCTTTTCTCCATTGTATATTCTTGCTTCCTTTGTCATAGATTAATTGACCAAAGGAAGAAAGTGTCGCAAGAGAAAAGCGGTCCTCTATTCCTTAAAAGCTCTTTTCATCCTAAACAAGGGAAAGTCAGCTCAAACTGATGTTAAAAAAAATTATTGGATTATATAAATAGAAGGTTCAGGATTCAATCCAGCTCTGGAATTGGTTGGGGGTCACCTTATAAACTGCCCCAGCTTCAACAGGTTTCCTACAGCAGGGATTTAATAAATACTTGTTGACTTGAATTAAGGCTATGAATTTTTCTAAGGGGTTAATATTTATTAATGTTTAATTTATTAATATTAATGTTTGCAATATTTTATTAACATTCTTCAGTATGTAATATTTGATTTTCTTTTTGATCAGAGTTTGGGGGACAGGTTTTTTTTTAATTTCAAGTAGTTGGGGATTTTTTCTGTTTTTATTTTGTTGTTTTAAATTATTATTATTTAATATATTATTATATTATATTATATATATTATATATATAATATATTATAATATATTATTATTATAACAATATATTATTGTTTTAAAATAAAATATTTTATTTTATTTTCTATGTTTTATTTTTATTTTTCTTTGTTTTTATTTTGTTTTTATTTTGTTTTTATTTTTTTATTTTATTTTATTTTATTTTCTATGTTTTTATTTTTTATGTTTTATATTTTATTTTGCTTTTTAATTCTAGATTTATTGCCTCCTGGCAGAAATAGTGGATATATTATTTCTGTGTTTTGGAATTTTTTGTTTTTCTTCTTGAAAATTCCTTTTTTAGATTTGTTAATATATTCAGTCTGATTACAGTCAGGGATTGGCAGCGAAGCTATTTTTCCTCTCTAGGGTGACTTTCTATAGCTGGTCAAATACATTATATATCTCTTTTATACTTGAACTTTAGATGGAAAGCTAATTTCCATCTACTCTACCTATTCCAAACTATTTGGATAGGGGACCTGTCTGTTGCCCTATATATTACTGTTCTCTTGTGAGTATAATAATAATAATGCATACCTTATGAGGTTATCAGGATTAAATGAGTTAATACATGTAAAATGCTTAGCACTGTGCCTGGTCCATGGTACTCAATAATAGCTTCAGATAATATTATTTAATTTTTTCTGAGTTTTGCTGCAGTTTTGCTTTCAGTAGCATTCCACTTTGATAGACACAGAGGTGTTTTGAATTAGCCCAACTTCTTTCTAACCAATAAAAACAAGGCAAAAGATGAAGAGCAAAGGGCAAAGAAACAAAACCTCCCTACAGGAGGAGTAAGTGTGATGTATGACTTTACGCAGAAAACCCTTTAAAAAAAAGTCACGTTGATTTTCTTTTAAACATATTCTACCAGGTTCTGTAAGAGAATATGCAAAGCTACTGAGCAATGTACCCAGCTCAATTCTAATAATGAGAGATACTAATCTTCTACTTTTCTGAAACGGTTAAGTGGACTTGTTCCTCTCCACCATTTAACTGTGTAAACCTTCCCGGCAGGGATTAGGGCTTTCATTTCTGGTCCCACCTGCTGTGCACAGGTATGTGCCTGACAGCCTGTGAAACACATTATGAGTTTCATGGGGGTTAAAGAGCCCCAGTTTCAGAATCCAGCAGACCTGGACCAAATTCCAGTTCAGCCACTCAGAAATTACATAATCTGCCTTAACGATCTATGCCTGGGGCTCCATTCACTTGCTAGTTATTATTGGCCAATTATCGTGGTTCTTGTTTGCATGTATGTACGGATAATACCTTGAGATAGTCATGGAAAAGTGCTTTGGTTAAAGTTTTACATACTTTATATCTCATTAACTCCACACAGCCCCCCAAGGTAGGTGTGTTTTACAGATGAATACAAGTAAGATGATAACGGAAAAGTAATCACCAAATTATTATTCCTTTTATATATAAACAATGAGGTAAGATTTTTAAACTCTGCCAATAATAACTAGCAAGTGGTGTTTGGTGATTCTTTTAGTGATGCTAATTAAAATTTTTATGAAGTATTGCTTATTCTCAGTGCAAGTCTATCAAAAATGACTAATGGTGTAGCCTTGCATTCCTTCCTATTCTTGGTTCTCAAACTACATATCCTGGTATATGTAATTTGCAAACACCTGATTTTTAGTATTCAGATTTGCCAAGCATCCTATCAGATGGGTGACTTCACAGACACTGGTATAAATGTTACTCACCTTCAAACAGATGAAAACCAGAACACTTTGTGAGGCTGCTAAAGCCACCTGCGCACCCCAACTCTTCCCTACTTAAAAGGTTGTCCTCTGAACTCCCATATCTGAGGGTAAACATTTGGCGAAAGATCAATTCACACTGTGCAGTGACTTTGTTTACATGTTTTCTCGTATAGTACTCTCAGCTTTGAGTCACGGGAGGCCGCAGGAAGCCGAAGAGCCGGTCATCCTCGCACGGGTGCATTTTTTTTTCTCATTTCTTATTTGACTTCTGGCCTTGGGAGGGGCAATGCAGCCGCGCGATACTAATCTTCAGAGCGAATTTAAGCCAGCCTTATCCCTCACCGTCGTCATTCACTCCCTCTTCGCGTTCATATTCTCCCAGCGGGACTTACTGCCACGCGAAATTCTTTCAGAATTAATTGGCCACACGGCACCCTTCCAGAGCCAAACCCACAGGCGACTCCACACACGCAGCTGGCCCGGAGACCGTCAACTCTCACCCGACGCGGAATCAGTCCATCTCTCGGCGACCAATCAGCGCTCCGCACGCTGCCGCGCCAGCCAATCCCTGCAAACACACGTTGCTTCTGCCAACTTTTGCCGCTACCCATCCCCGGAGGCCAGGGTTCGAGCCGGGGGCGTGGTTGCGGGGTTCGGCCCGCCTTCCCCGGAAGACTTGATGCCTTCCAATTGGCTGCAACTGGCAGTGGCTTGGCGACCATTGGCTGCTGCCGCCGGTGGCCTCGGCGGGCGGGGAAGTCGAGAGAGCTGTAGAGTTAGTATTGCAGAAAGAGTGAGTTTCCTGTCTACCTCGCACGCCAGATCTCGGTCGCACTCCTTGCTTCACCTCAAGTAGCCTTGAGTAGAAGCACGGAGGTGAGGCCGCCTAGAGGCGGAGCGACAGGGTGGTCTTCCCGGAGCTGCTCCGGGCAGTGGGAGAGGGAAGCCGCCGTGGAGGTCCAGGATGGCGGAACCGGCGTCCGGACGTGTGTGGACCTCACAGGTAAGAGAAAACTGAGGGTAAGGGTCGCGCTGGTTGGATCCCAGGGCTTGCCCCTCTCCTCCTCAACCCAGTTCATCAGCGTTAGGACGCTGATTAGGCCCAAGTTACTTCATCTGTTAAATGGGGAAAGGGCGGTAATAACCTCGCTTCGGGGGGCCTGGGTGAAGATTCATTGAGATACCGTTCTGTGATGGGCACAGTGCTTCCTGGTTCTTAGTAGGTGCACAGACAACAGAAGGTCCATTCCCTCATACCAGGCTTTGACGGAGCTGTGTTGTTAAGAGGCAGTGTTTTCCGAGTGCTTACTATCTTCCAAGTTCGGTACTAAATATATTAACTCTTGTAATTCCTCAATAACTTAATGTTGCTGTTATCCCTAATTTACAATTAAGAAAGATTACCTGAGATTTTTTAGGTTCAGCAGCCAAGACAAAATATGGCAAATTCAACATGATGTCAGATTTTTAGAGTCTCTTGCAGCCTTTGATCAGCTTCCAGTGTTTTACAGAATAGACCTTCAGTCTCTGGAGGCAGAGGTCCTGGGTTGGAATTCTGGCTCCATCACTTATGGGCTGTGTGATCTTGGACAAGTGACTTAACCTCCGTGTTGATACTTTCCCTTTCTGTAAAATAGAGACAATAATAGGATGGGCTCTTAAGGTTATTTATGAGGATTAAATGAAATAATACAATTGGAAGTGGCCAGAAAGACTGATCATATAGTAAATGATCAATAAATGTTAGCTATTATTATGTTTTTAAATAAAGGATTAGAGCATTAGGAGCTTGAACATTAACTTGGACTCAAACTTAAAGCTGTGACATTATTAGAAATTAATATTGTCTTAAGTGTTGTAAAAGTCTCATTGGTGTTGTAAAGCTTGTCCTAAAATAAGCCAAAGTGAGCACTGAATCGGAGTATCATCAGTCACATTGCAGATGAAGACTTACCCTGTTGCATTCCTGCCACAGCCAGTCTCAAAAATGAGAAACTACCGTATTTGACTAATTGGAAAAGCTAAATTACTAATTCAAAATTGATTGGCAATTAAGCCTATGCTGGAATTTTTATGTTAGGTAGAAAATATTTAATTTACAAGGCCTTGGTTTGCACATCTTGGGGAAGATCTATGGCATGTTAAATTGAAGCTATTCACATACATGAAACATATCAATCAGGTAATGGAAGGTGAAACGATTCTGATATGAGTTTCTTTAATACGTGAATTCTGACTTAATCATACTACATAAGTACAAACGGATTTTTATGGCATTCACTTTTTATTAGAGGTTAAAATGTTTATTATATTCCATAGTTAATTAAAACCTATGGCCATTTCACTGACATTTGACAAAAATTAAAATTGTATCCGTCAAAGACTGTGGTGCTGATAGATGGCCTCAAGAAAGTTTTTTTTTCTTTTTTTGGTGGTACGCGGGCCTCTCACTGTTGTGGCCTCTCCCGTTGCGGAGCACAGGCTCTGGATGCGCAGGCTCAGCGGCCACGGCTCACGGGCCTAGCCACTTCACGGTATGTGGGATCTCTCCAGACCGGGGCGCGAACCCGTGTCCGCTGCATCGGCAGGCAGACTCTCAACCACTGCGCCACCAGGGAAGCCCAAGAAAATTTTTTAACCTGTGAAGGCTGCCCACTCAATGGTGGCAGCAACTGCCTACACTAGTAGTCACTTCAAAAACATAAACATAGAAAACGTGACCAAAAAGGTTAGAGTAAGAAAGAAAAAAGGTGGACATTACTTAGCACCTGGCTATAGAATTGTCAAGAGTATATAACCCATTTATGGAGCTGTTAGATTCTGATACAGTTAAGTGGTACCTGTTTTCTCTGACATGGAAGTGTTGGAGAGTTTCGTGCTATAAGGTCAGCAAGGAGAATAAAAGAAAGAGGGGGTTCAGAATGGTATTTAAAACATTTCCTGACATTCTCCACAGATAGAGATTGCAATAGGGCATATTGCATGCTTTCTTTTCAATTAATGTGAGTGCCCTATTATATTAAGAGAGCACCAAGACCTTGATAACACCAATATTGTTCCCCTATGCGCACCCCACCTTGGTTTTTGAGAGATTCTCTGTCTTGCCTGTCTAAACACAGATGATCAGTTTAGAAAGTAACTGTTATTCCCTTTGGACTTAACCCTTGCATGGATTTTTTTCATCAAGATTAACTGCCTGGTTAAATACTTCATTGGGCTAAAAGAGAGATTTCCAAGTTTATACTTACTTTATTTTCTTCCTTTCCTACCTCCTACTCCACCACCACTAGAGAGGCTCATTAATAGGAGTTTTTAACATTGGCGGGAGAGCTAACATAGTCTTAAGAGGGGTCCAGGAAAGAAGAGTAGAAATTAGGCAATGAGCTTGGCCAAAATATAAAAGGGCCCATAAGACATATTAGGGAGTTTGGATTTTATACTAACCAGTAGGAGTTAATGATAACTAAGGTAAACACCTTAAAGTTTCAGATTCTCATCTTTATAGGTAGTTTTTATTGCTTACTTTTTGTATGCTAGATTTACCTAAAGGTAATGTTGTCTATGCTAACAGTAGCTTTCCACTTCATCTTTGATTTCTATCAAAGAGTTTTGAAAATACTCTTATCTGCTAGCCACAGGAACCTGGCATGTGACCTTTGGATTTAAAGAATGTTGTTTAATCATAATGATCCTTAGTAATGGATAAATAAAATTTCTTTTTCAAGTCCTCTCTAAGAACTTGTGTTTGTTTATAACATACCCTTAAATAAGGTCATTGTACTGGCTATCAAGTTGGCAGTCTCTTGAGTGGAAATGGGATCTATTCCTGACTGGCAGACTTTCTAAATGAGCTAATTCACTTCTTATGGGTAGGATCTATAATTATTAGATATTTCACATCACTTTCATAGATCCAAAATTCTATATTACTGAATTTTCTATATATACTTTCCCATGTTTCTGAAGGGATATACCACCCCAAAACATGCCACTTCAGAATAAAGGTTACTTTGAGCTGAAGGCAATTAGGAAGCAGCAGACACGGAAAGAACCATTTATCCTTCCACTATCTGCCTAAAAATGGGACATAAATATCCTTTGGTGAAGGTCTTCCCTCTCCTCTCTCCTATACCAGGAGAATAACGGCTATCACTTTAGATAGAAAGTTGAACTGAGATGGTCTACACAAACAAACTTCACTAAAATAACCTTTACCTTTTTTTTTTTTTTGCCTTTACCTTTTATTAGTCTCTTCCCATATATTTATCTTGCCATAATTTACCACCCCTAGAAGCTCAAACCCCTTTTCCCTTGTCTTGTCATTTCTCCAGAGTTTATCACCCTTTAAGATGGTGTATAAGCTCAGGGTATATAAGCTTCTCTGGGTCTCCAGTTATTTTCTATGAAAGCCTCTTTGCATAAAAAAATTAAATATTGACATCAAGTAAACTTTGCCTTTTTTTCTGTTAATCTATCTTTTGTCAATTTAATTGCAGGTCTCAGGGACAGAGCATAAGAAAATACAGGAAAAGTTTTTTATTTTCCTCCCTGAACTTCTGTATCATTTTATTTTAGTTTTTCCATATCATATCTTTTTTCTTTATTTTTTTCAGCATAATTTGTTTGCAGTATTTACTCTTTTTTTTAACATCTTTATTGGAGTATAATTGCTTTACAATTGTGTGTTAGTTTCTGCTTTATAACAAAGTGATTCAGCTATACATACACATATATCCCCATATCTCTTCCCTCTTGCGTCTCCCTCCCTCCCGCCCTCCCTATCCCACCCCTCTAGGTGGTCACAAAGCACTGAGCTCATCTTCCTGTGCTATGCGGCTGCTTCGCACTAGCTATCTATTTTACGTTTGGTAGTGTATATATGTCCATGCCATCTCTCACTTTGTCCCAGCTTACCCTTCCCCCTCACCATGTCCTCAAGTCCATTCTCTAGTAGGTCTGCGTCTTTATTCCTGTCTTGGCCCTAGGTTCTTCATGACCATATTTTTTTTTTTTTTTTACATTCCATATATATGTGTTAGCATACGGTATTTGTTTTTCTCTTTCTGACTTACTTGACTCTGTATGACAGACTCTAAGTCCATCCACCTCACTACAAATAACTCAGTTTCGTTTCTTTTTATGGCGGAGTGATATGCCATTGTATATATGTGCCACATCTTCTTTATCCATTCATCTGTCGATGGACACTTAGTTTGTTTCCATGTCCTGGCTATTGTAAATAGAGCTGCAATGAACATTTTGGTACATGACTCTTTTTAAATTCTGGTTTTCTCAGGGTATATGCCTAGTAGTGGGATTGCTGGGTCATATGGTAGTTCTATTTGTAGTTTTTTAAGGAACTTCCATACTGTTCTCCATAGTGGCTGTATCAATTTACATTCCCACCAACAGTGCAAGAGGGTTCCCTTTTCTCCACACCCTCTCCAGCATTCATTGTTTCTAGATTTTTTGATGATGGCCATTCTGACCGGTGTGAGATGATATCTCATTGTAATTTTGATTTGCATTTCTCTAATGATTAATGATGTTGTGCATTCTTTCATGTGTTTGCTGGAAATCTGTATATCTTCTTTGGAAGGTCTTCTGCCCATTTTTGAATTGGGTTTGTTTTTTTGATATTGAGCTGAATGAGCTGCTTGTAAATTTTGGAGATGAATCCTTTGTCCGTTGCTTCATTTGCAAATATTTTCTCCCATTCTGAGGGTTGTCTTTTTGTCTTGTTTATGGTTTCTTTGGTGTGAAAAAGCTTTTAAGTTTCATTAGGTCCCATTTGTTTATTTTTGTTTTCATTTCCATTGCTCTAGGAGGTGGGTCTAAAAGGATCTTGCTGTCATTTACGTCATAGAGTGTTCTGCCTATGTTTTCCTCTAAGAGTTTCATAGTGTCTGGCCTTACCTTTAGGTCTTTAATCCATTTTCAGTTTACTTTTGTGTACAGTGTTAGGGAGTGATCTAATTTCATTCTTTTACATATACCAGTCAAGTTTTCCCAGCACCACTTATTGAAGAGCCTGTCTTTTCTCCACTGTGTATTCTTGCCTCCTTTATGAAAGATAAGGTGACCATATGTGCGTGAGTTTATCTCTGGGCTTTCTATCCTGTTCCATTGATCTATATTTCTGTTTTTGTGCCAGTACCATACTGTCTTGATTACTGTAGCTTTGTATTATAGTCTGTAGTCAGGGAGCCTGCTCCCTTCAGCTCCGTTTTTCTTTCTCAAGATTGCTTTGACTATTTGGGGTCTTTTGTGTTTCCATAGAAATTGTGACATTTTTTGTTCTAGTTCTGTGAAAAATGCCAGTGGTAGTTTGATAGGGATTGCACTGAATCTGTAGATTGCTTTGGGTAGTAGTCATTTTCACAATGTTGAGTCTTCCAATCCAAGAACATGGTATATCTCTCCATCTGTTTGTATCATCTTTAATTTCTTTCATCAGTGTCTTATAATTTTCTGCATACAGGTCTTTTGTCTCCATAGGTGGGTTTATTCCTAGGTATTATATTCTTTTTGTTGCAATGGTAAATGGGAGTGTTTTCTTGATTTCACTTTCAGATTTTTCATCATTAGTGTATAGGAATGCCAGAGATTTCTGTGCATTAATTTTGTATCCTGCTACTTTACCAAATTCATTCATTAGCTCTAGTAGTTTTCTGGTAGCATCTTTAGGATTCTGTATGTATAGTATCATGTCATCTGCAAACAGTGACAGCTTTACTTCTTTTCCGATATGGATTCCTTTTATTTCCTTCTCTTCTCTGATTGCTGTGGCTCAAACTTCCAAAACTATGTTGAATAAGAGTGGTGAGCGTAGGCAACCTTGTCTTATTATTGATCTTAGTGTAAATACTTTCAGTTTTTCACCATTGAGGACGATGTTGGCTGTGGGTTTGTCATATATGCACTTTATTATGTTGAGGAAAGTTCCCTCTATGCCTACTTTCTGCAGGGTTTTTATCATAAATGGGTGTTGAATTTTGTCGAAAGCTTTCTCTGCATCTATTGAGATGATCATATAGTTTTTCTCCTTCAGTTTGTTAATATGATGTATCACGTTGATTGATTTGCGTATATTGAAGAATCCTTGCATTCCTGGAATAAACCCCACTTGATCATGGTGTATGATCCTTTTAATGTGCTGTTGGATTCTGTTTGCTAGTATTTGGTTGAGGATTTTTGCATCTATGTTCATCAGTGATATTGGCCTGTAGTTTTCTTTCTTTGTGACATCCTTGTCTGGTTTTGGTATCAAGGTGATGGTGGCCTCGTAGAAGGAGTTTGGGAGTGTTCCTCCCTCTGCTATATTTTGGAAGAGTTTGAGAAGGATAGGTGTTAGCTCTTCTCTGAATGTTTGATAGAATTCGCCTGTGAAGCCATCTGGTCCTGGGCTTTTGTTTGTTGGAAGATTTTTAATCACAGTTTCAATTTCAGTGCTTGTGATTGGTCTGTTCATATTTTCTATTTCTTCCTGATTCAGTCTTGGCAGGTTGTGCATTTCTAAGAATTTGTCCATTTCTTCCAGGTTGTCCATTTTATTGGCATAGAGTTGCTTGTAGTAATCTCTCATGATCTTTTGTATTTCTGCAGTGTCAGTTGTTACTTCTCCTTTTTCATTTCTAATTCTATTGATTTGAATCTTCTCCCTTTTTTTCTTGATGAGTCTGGCTAGTTGTTTATCAATTTTGTATATCTTCTCAGAGAACCAGCTTTTAGTTTTATTGATCTTTGCTATAGTTTCCTTTATTTCTTTTTCATTTATTTCTGATCTGATCTTTATGATTTCTTTCCTTCTGCTAACTATGGGGGGTTTTTGTTCTTCTTTCTCTAATTGCTTTAGGTGTAAGGTTAGGTTTTTTATTTGAGATGTTTCTTATTTCTTAAGGTAGGATTGTATTGCTATAAACTTCCCTCTTAGAACTGCTTTTGCTGCATCCCATAGGTTTTGGGTCATCATGTTTTCATTGTTATTTGTTTCTAGGTGTTTTTTGATTTCCTCTTTGATTTCTTCAGTGATCTCTTGGTTATTAAGTAGTCTATTGTTTAGCCTCCATGTGTTTGTATTTTTTACAGATTTTTTTCCTGTAATTGATATCTAGTCTCATAGTGTTGTGGTCAGAAAAGATTGATATGATTTCAATTTTCTTAAATTTACCAAGGATTGATTTGTGACCCAGGATATGATCTATCGTGGAGAATGTTCCATGAGCCCTTGAAATGAAAGTGTATTCTGTTGTTTTTGGATGGAATGTCCTATAAATATCAATTAAGTCCATCTTGTTTAATGTGTCATTTAAAGCTTGTGTTTCCTTATTTATTTTCATTTTTGATGATCTGTCCATTGGTGAGAGTGGGGTGTTAAAGTCCCCTACTATGATTGTGTTACTGTTGATTTCCCATTTTATGGCTGTTAGTTAGTATTTGCCTTATGTATTGAGATGCTCCTATGTTGGGTGCATAAATATTTACAATTGTTATATCTTCTTCTTGGATTAACCCCTTAATCATTATGTAGTATCCTTCTTTGTCTCTTCTAATAGTCTTTATTTCAAAGTCTATTTTGTCTGATATGAGAATTGCTACTCCAGCTTTCTTTTGGTTTCCATTTGCATGAAATATCTTTTTCCATCCCCTTACTTTCAGTCTGTATGTGTCTCTAGGTCTGAAGTGGGTCTCTTGTAGACAGCATATATATGGGTCTTGTTTTTGTATCCATTCAGCCAGTCTATGTCTTTTGGTGGGAGCATTTAATCCATTTACATTTAAGGTAATTATCGATATGTATGTTCCTATTCCAATTTTCTTAATTGTTTTGGGTTTGTTATTGTAGGTCTTTTCCTTCTCTTGTGTTTCCTGCCTAGAGAAATTCCTTTAGCAGTTGTTGTAAAGCTGGTTTGGTGGTGGTGAATTCTCTTAGCTTTTGTTTGTCTGTAAAGGTTTTAATTTCTCTGTCCAATCTGAATGAGATCCTTGCTGGGTAGGGTAATCTTGGTTGTAGGTTTTTGCCTTTCATCACTTTAAATATGTCCTGCCACTCCCTTCTGGCTTGCAGAGTTTCTGCTGAAAGATCAGCTGTGAACCTTGTGGGGATTCCCTTGTGTGTTATTTGTTGTTTTTCCCTTGCTGCTTTTAATATTTTTTCTTTGTATTTAATTTTTGATAGTTTGATCATTATGTGTCTTGGCGTTTTTCTCTTTGGATTTATCCTGTATGGGACTCTGTGTGCTTCCTGGACTTGATTAACTATTTCCTTCCGCATATTAGGGAAGTTTTCAACTATAATCTCTTCCAATATTTTCTCAGTCCCTTTCTTTTTCTCTTATTCTTCTGGGACCCCTATAATTCGAATGTTGTTGCGTTTAATGTTGTCCCAGAGGTCTCTGAGACTGTCCTCAGTTCTTTTCATTCTTTTTTTTTATTCTGCTCTGCAGTAGTTATTTCCACTATTTTATATTCCAGATCACTTATCCGTTCTTCTGCCTAGTTATTCTGCTATTGATCCCTTCTAGAGAATTTTTAATTTCATTTATTGTGTTGTTCATCATTGTTTGTTTGCTCTTTAGTTCTTCTAGGTCCTTGTTAAACGTTTCTTGTAATTTCTCCATTCTATTTGCAAGATTTTGGATCATGTTTACTATCATTATTCTGAATTCTTTTTCAGGTAGACTGCCTATTTCCTCTTCATTTGTTAGGTCTGGTGGGTTTTTACCTTGCTCCTTCATCTGCTATGTGTTTCTCTGTCTTCTCATTTTGCTTAACTTACTGTTTTTGGGGTCTCCTTTTCGCAGGCTGCATGTTCATAGTTCCCATTGTTTTTGTTGTCTGTCCCCAGTGGCTAAGGTTGGTTCTGTGGGTTGTGTAGGCTTCCTGGTGGAGGAGACTAGTGCCTGTGTTCTGGAAGATAAGGCTGGATCTTGTCTTTTTGGTGGGCAGGTTCATGTCTGATGGTGTGTTTTGCTGTGTCTGTGACCTTATTATGATTTTAGGCAGCCTCTCTGCTAATGGGTGGGGCTGTGTTCCTGTCTTGCTAGTTGTTTGGCATAGGGTGTCCATCAATGTAGCTTGCTGGTCATTGAGTGGAGTTGGGTGTTGGCATTGAGATGGAGATCTCTGGGAGATTTTTGCCATTTGATATTATGTGGAGCTGGGAGGTCTCTGGTGGGCCTTTGTTCTGAATTTGGCTCTCCCACCTCAGAGGCACAGCCCTGATGCCTGGCTGGAGCACCAAGAGCCTGTTATCCACACAGCTCAGAATAAAAGGGTGAAAAAAAGAAAGAAAGAGAGAGAGAAAGAGAGAAAGAGAGAAAGAGAAGGAAAGAAGGAAAGAAAGAAAGAAAGAAAGAGATAAAATAAAATTATTAAAATAAAAAATAATTATTAAAATTTTTTTAAGTAATAAAAAAAAGAATGAAGAGAGCAACCAAACCCCAAAAAAAAATCCACCAATGATAACAAGTGCTAAAAACTATACTAAAAAAAAGGAAAAAAAAAAAAAAGGACAGACAGCACCCAACGATAAATGGTAAAAGCAAAGGTGTACAGACAAAATCACACCCAGAAACACAAACATATACACTCACAAAAGGAGAAAAAGGGAAAAAAAAAATATATATCATTCCTCCCAAAGTCCACCTCCTCAATTTGGGATGATTCGTTGTCTATTCAGGTATTCCACAGATGCAGGGTACATCAAGTTGATTGTGGAGATTTAATCCGCTGCTCCTGAGTCTCCTGGGAGAGATTTCCCTTTCTCTTCTTTGTTTGCACAGCTCCTGGGGTTCAGCTTTGGATCTGGCCCCGCCTCTGCGTGTAGGTCGCCTGAGGGCGTCTGTTCTTCGCTCAGACAGGACGGGGTTAAAGGAGCAGCTGCTCTGGGGGCTGTGGCTCACTCAAGCCGCGGGGAGGGAGGGGTACGGATGCGGGGCGATCCTGTTGCGGCAGAGGCCGGTGTCACATTGCACCAGCCAGAGGTGCGCCGTGTGTTCTCCCAGGGAAGTTCTCCCTGGATCACGGGACCCTGGCTGCACAGGCTCCCGGGAGGGGAGGTGTGGATAGTGACCTGTGCTCGCACACAGGCTTCTTGGTGGCTGCAGCAGCAGCCTTAGCGTCTCATGCCTGCCTCTGGGGTCTGCGCTGATAGCTGTGGCTCGCCCCTGTCTCCGGAGCTCCTTTAAGCAGCGCTCTTAATCCCCTCTCCTCGCGCACCAGGAAACAAAGGCAAGAAAAAGTCTCTTGCCTCTTAGGCAGGTCCAGAGTTTTTCCCCGGACTCCCTGCCTGCTAGCTATGGCGCACTAGCCCCCTTCAGGCTGTGTTCACGCCGCCAAGCCCAGTCCTCTCCCTGGGATCCGGACCGAAGCCCGAGCCTCAGCTCCCAGCCCCGCCCGCCCCGGCGGGTGAGCAGACAAGCCTCTCGGGCTGGTGAGTGCCGGTCGGCACCGATCCTCTGTGTGGGAATCTCTCCGCTTTGTCCCCCACACCCCTGTTGCTGTGCTCTCCTCCGCGGCTCCGAAGCTTTCCGCCTCTGCCACCCGCAGTCTCCGCCTGCGAAGGGGCTTCCTAGTGTGTGGAAACCTTTCTTCCACAGCTCCCTCCCACTGGTGCAGGTCCCGTCCCTATCCTTTTGTCTCTGTTTATTCTTTTTTCTTTTGCCCTACCCAGGTACGTGGGGAGTTTCTTGCCTTTAGGGAAGTCTGAGGTCTTCTGCCAGCGTTCAGTAGGTGTTCTGTAGGAGTTGTTCCACGTGTAGATGTATTTCTGGTGTGTCTGTGGGGAGGAAGGTGATCTCCGCGTCTTACTCTTCCGCCATCTTGAATCCCCTTATATCATTTTAGTGTTTATCATGTTTCATGGCTTTTATGTTCTACTTTGTGCTGGTTAAATATTGACTATAGCACTGACTTTGTTTGTCACTTTAGATTTTAGATTAGTGGCTGTCACTCCCGACTGGTCAAAAGAATGATCAGTGAGGCTTTTTATAGGACCTAGATCTGGGGCCTATTCTAGAGCAGACCCACTGAATCGGACTATCTGGCTGTGGACCATGAAATCTAATATCCAAAAACGGTGTCACAGAAAACCAGAGGCAGACACACATGAAAGTGGTAAAGGCAAATCTTATTCAATAACTATTGCAATAGTGGAAAAGAAACCTTGGTATAGAACTAGGCTTCATTCTGAATACAACAAGGGCACGTAGGGGTGTATAGCCAAGAAGCAGGGTGGGTGTCAGTGAATGAAAATTACTAGGAGGAAACATTAGAGGAAGGGGGATTTGCCTTAAACCAACTTGACAGGATTCTTGCTGAAGGCAGGCCAGGGGGATAAGATTGAGGGTGAGATAAGGAAATTTGAGGGTAGGGGATTTTCACTAAATTGACTCAGCAGGATTCTTGCTAAAACTAGACTAAGGGGTCCAAGGACAAGCCCAAGAGCTAGGCCTCGTCACAAAGTGGACTCAGAGGAGACTTCCCTGGTGGTCCAGTGGTTAAGAATCTGCCTTCCAATGCAAGGGACGTGGGTTTGATCTCTGGTCGGGGAACTAAGATCCCACATGCCATGAGGCAACTAAGCCCATGCGCTCTAGAGCCCGTGCCTCACAACTAGAGAGACTGCGTGCTGCAACTACCGAGCCTGTGTGCTCTGGAGCCTGCGCACCCCAAGTAGAGAGAACCCCGCATGCCGCAATGAAGAGCCCGCACCACTACTGAAGATTCTGCATGCCGCAACTAAGACCTGATGCAGCCAAAAAAAAAAAAAAAAAAAAAAATGAGGACTCAGAGGAGCCCAACCAAGGAGAGATTCTTTGTCAACATTAACAGCTATTACAAATTATAACAACATGATTCTGATGTATGCATTTGTAGTGAGAATTGCATCCTTATCCCCATAGAAGTTTGAGCCTTGATATTTCATTTAGATCTTTTCTTGATCTCCTTTTTAGTAGTAACTTCATGATCCTGTAAATGGACAGCTTTCTTTCAAAGCCTTTTCTTCTTTAGCCTTTTACTGGAGAGTACCATGGCACCAAAAGGAGAGAAGTTAAAACCAAATAAATCATGTTTTGAAGCAAACACACTTCAACAAATATTAAGGTCCTACTGTGTTCCAGGTAGTGTTCTAGTTGGTGGGGATATAGTAGTGAAAAAGGCAGACATGGGACAGCCACTCTATTAGTTGGGGACATGGTAGTCAAAGAGTAGAATATAGTACATCAATAAATAAACAAGTTAATTTCACATAGTGATGCACTATGAAGAAAATAAAAGAAGGGTATAATAGTGATTTGGGGAAGGTTGTATTAAGGACAGGAGGTTTAATCTGAAATTATTATTACAGGTTGTTATTAGTCATGCTCAGATTTGGGATCTACTAATCCAGGTAGAGAAATAATAGTAAATACAAAGGCCCGAAGTCAGTGACAAGCTTGATGTATTTAAGGGACAGAAAGAAAACCAGTAGGAGAAGAGCATTGTAGGCAATGGTATGTGATGAATCTCCTAATACCTATTAAGGGTGATTCCAAGGTTTTTGACATTGAGCAACTGGCTCAGTTGTCATTTTAATAGTAAAATTATTAATATGAGGAAGACTGAGGCAAATTGAAGGAAGACTGGGGCAGCAAGAGATGCCCATTAGGTGTGAAGCCCTAAATATAGGCTTCTGGATGTGGGATTTTGGATCTCTGTGTGTGTGTGTGTGTCTGTCTGTCTGTCTCTGTCTTTCCCTCTCCTTTTTTCCCTCCCTTCCTCTTCTTTCCACCTGGGCCTTTCCACATATCAGCTTCAGGATAACCAGATTTCTTGTATGCTTACATGTTGATCAAAGGCTTCCAGAGCGATTATTCTAAGAGTGACGTACAGAGGCTGCATGGAATTTTCTAACCTAGCTGCAGAGGTCGTGCAGCGTCACAGACTGCACCTTTTTTTTTTTTTTTTCATTGTAAATGCTTTGTTGGTTTTTATTCATTTTTTCCACTTTATTTATTTATTTTTATTGGAGTATAGTTGCTTTACAATGTTGTGTCAGTTTCTGCTGCACAGCAAAGTGAATCAGCTATACATATACATATATCCCCTCTTCCTTGGATTTCCTTCCCATTTAGGTCACCACAGAGCACTGAGTAGAGTTCCCTGTGCTATACAGTCGGTGTTCATTAGTTATCTATTTTATACATAGTAGTGTATATATGTCAATCCCTCTTGATGGGAAGTGTGTCACAGGATTTGCAGCAATGTTTTAAAATGATCACATTATAGAATCCCTCATTATATTAAGTTTATTATCTTTAAAGATTAGTAATCATTTCCCTTTTAAAGTATTGTTGAACAATAACATACCTTTGGAATTATTAATGATATAGTACTTTCCTCTCTGTATAGTTAAAATTATTGCCTTAAAATTATAAACCACTTATTTATGCTGTACTGGTGGTTCTAAGGTCTTCATATCACCTCCTATGTTACACAGATAGCTCACTGAATCCTATGACACTTCATCAAATGAAATAAAACATTGAAGACAATAGAGTTCTTCAAACTTTTGAAATTCTTCAGAGGTCTCTAGCCCTATCCTTAAAGGATGTAAGAGGAGGTTTCCAATTGTGGTTGTCATTTGTTTGCTAGAATGAGTCCTATATCTGTTGGCTGGTAAAATGAAAATTTTCAATGGCTGAATCTCTAAGGAATTTTTAAAGAGTTTATGCCTTGGGTGTTATTTTTGTATTTTTGAAAAAGCAGTATTTTTTTTTCTTTTAAGTTATCTGGAATTTTATAATTTATTCCTTTGGGTTAGATTCTATTAGAAAGGGAAATAGGATTGTATTTTATTTTTTATATGAGTGATTTTACTAACTCAACATATGTGATTCTTATCCCTATGTGTTTCACACCTTGGAAGCTTTTAGAAAAAAAACCTATGGCCAGGTCTTACCCTCAGGGATCCTGATTAGTTGATTTGGGATGGGGTCCAGGTATAGGTATCTTTTACAACTCCCCAGGTGATTCTTTTATGAAGCCATATTTGAGACCCAACTGCATCTAACTCTGGTATTTGCTGATGATAATCTTAGTCTCTGTAACAGGGAAAACAAATGGAAGACCTGCCTGATGCAGCTGTTTTGGCGACTAGACTTAAAAACACTCTCATCCAATACCACAGCCTTGAAGATGACAAGTGGCGAGTTGCTAAGAAAATGGTAAATTAATTAAATTACTTATGTTTGAGGGTGTATCTTCTGTCTAATGAGCTGGTGGATGACTTTCAAAATGGTACGGAAAAATATGGACCATACTTTAGATGAATGTGCGGGATAGATAAACGTGCTAATATAGTTGATGGTTTACTGTCTCACAAAGGAAGAAACATAATAATCCTGCACTGCTTTCATTAGTTCTTCAGATATTGGACACAAGAATAGACTCATGGCAACAAGATTGTAAAGAGCAGCCTCTCAAGTCAGTAAATAAAATGTGTCATTGTCAGTTTAAGGAAGTATAGTAATTGATAATTTGAAATTGTTTCAGATATTTTAACAAGCCTGTGAGAATGGCCAGTTAGTATTTTTTTACCAATATGACATACCTGAGTGTTGACAGAGCCAATCCTTGAACCCAGGACTCTTCCAGTTAAGTCCTCTGGCTATTCTGCTATTCAGAATTTCTTGGGAAATGATCTAGAAAAAAATGTAGGGACTAATTCAAGGTAGCACTGTCATAATAGATTTGAATTGTTTAATTTTAAAAAGATGTGAGCAAGTTCAGAATGAAGTATTTAACATTTCTATTATCTCAGTCTAAATGTGTCAGTAATGGTAAATAGATGAGATTGGAATGGGGCAAATAATAATGGCCAATGAGATAGTGCCATCACCGAATCTTAACAGTGTTTGGGTGTCATTAAGCTATTGAAAAACCTTTTGTAGGGGTTTGTAATTTAAATAAGATGTGTACTACTTTCAGATACAGAAGAAATTCAGATATGGATTATTTTATGGTATAAATTACTTTTGTGTATTTCTTTGAATATTTACTTATGTTTTATTTTCATGCAAAAACTAATGCTGTAGAATTTATGAAATTGTCAGTTTTATATCCAGGTTTCCACCTATGTAATTATCAGCATACACTGTTTTTATTTTTCTAGAAAGATGTAACAATTTGGAGGAAACCTTCAGAAGAATTTAATGGATATCTGTAAGTAAATTCCTGTAGTGTTACGTAGCTCTTAGGACATTGCTAAACTTCAGATATATACACACCTACACACATGATCACTGAATGATCATTGCCAGCAAAATTTGGCTTTTGCTTTAAGATGTTAAACTTTCTGAGAAGCAAATCCTGTTATGAATTCAAAGCCTTTAAAATGTCCATATCCCTGGTGGACAGAGTTGGTGGTGAGGGGATCATAAATAATATGATATCATAAATGATATCAGATAGCTGATAAAATCTTAATTTCTTACTATGGTGTATAAGACCCTTCTAATATTCTTTCTGCATTTATTCAGTGCTGTAGCATATTTTATTTTATTTTTTTGCACGGGCCTCTCACCGTCGCGGCCTCTCCCGCTGCGGAGCACAGGCTCCAGATGTGCAGGCCCAGCAGCCGCGGCCCACGGGCCCAGCCCCTCCGCGGCATGTGGGATTCTCCCGGACCGGGGCACGAACCTGTGTCCCCTGCATCGGCAGGCGGACTCTCAACCACTGCGCCACCAGGGAAGCCCCTGTAGCATATTTTATTCTAAGAAATTTATCTTGAAGAAATCATGGGAAAATTAATAGTTATTTAAACTTGTCTCTTCCATCACAGTATTACTTAAAATATTAAAAATTACAAACAACCTGAATAATCAATTGTTGGGGAATGATTAAATTATAAAATGTGCTATTTTACAGTCTTTAATAACATAATAAAATGCTCAAGATACAATGAAAAGTGAATAAAGCAGAATACTAAACTGTATGTAGCATAATCATGGGTTGACTTTAAATATATATTTTTTATATATTAAAATGTTTTATTTAACACAAAATATATACCTCTAGATGTCAGTTTTATGTGTGATTTTTACTTCTGTTTTTTGATTTTTGCATATAGTTGAACACGAATTATGCCTTTAACCAGTAAAAAAATATTGTTTTTTAAAGCCAGAGGAGATAGTTGCCACATGAAATTGGAGTGGAATAGTCACATCCTTGGGACTCAGCACTTTTTAAAATGAAACTGTTGACTGAACTTACTATATACAGTGTATTTTGAAGTGTATTACCAAAGATAGCGTTTCCAGGAAGATAAGTTGTACAGTATTTATGAGGACAGGGAAACTGGAGTTGGATTAAACATTGTAAGCAAGTGTAGAAGTTAATCCTTTAAATCAGTAATCCCTGCTGGGGCGAAAAAGTGTAAAAAGTGCCAAGGGAGCACTATGCTTGGTGATATGGAAAAACTTCATAGGGGAGCTAATATTGGAGCGGAGTCTTAAAGAACGAATAGGTATTTCTTAGGGAATGAAGGATAAATTCATATTCCAGGCAGAGAGCATTTCATTTACTACGTTCACACAGATGGGAAACACTTTAAGGAGTTTATTTAGGGAAGTTGAAATTGTGTTTGTATAGCTGGAGCATTAAGTATGGGGGTGGGGAGAGGATGTCTGAAGGATTTTTTTTTTTTTTCTTTGCCGTACGTGGGCCTCTCACTGTTGTGGCTTCTCCCATTGCGGAGCACAGGCTCCGGACGCGCAGGCTCAGCGGCCATGGCTCACGGGCCCAGCTGCTCTGCGGCATGTGGGATCTTCCCGGACCGGGGCACGAACCCGTGTCCCCTGCATCGGCAGGCGGACTCTCAACCACTGCGCCACCAGGGAAGCCCTCTGAAGGATTTTCGAATTCTAAACTAAGGCATTCAGTTTTGCGTTACCTACTGCTCAACCCTACCCATACATCCCAGGTCCTCAGAGGATTTTGCATTTATTCTAATAACAATTGTGAAAGAGAAATGAGCATGGAAAGTTTAGAGAAGAGCTTGTATCCTGGGGGTCCATGGCTAGCTTCTTGAAGTGTCCCTAAGATTGTATACAAAGTTTTGTGACAATGTGTATGTTCCTGGGAAGAGATCTGTGGCTTTTTTCAGATTCTTAAAGAGTTATATGATCAGAAGAGCTAGAAACTGATGCAGTGTTGAGTTGGACACAGAGTTCCCAAACTAAGGACATAGCATGGGAGTTGAAAAGGACAAATGAACTTGAAAGAGATTTATGATAGTGATGGTGGTGGTGATGATGATGATGGCGATGATAACTAACATTTATTGAAAACCAGATATTGTTCTAAGCAGTTTACGTTTGGAAAATCATCTTGATGAAACATGGTGACTTATTAGTTCTGACTATTGGAATGGGGTTATGGGGTTAAGAGAAAAAGAAGAGTCGAAATTGAATCCCAGATTTCTAATTTGTGCCTGAAGTAATTTGTATTACCCACCTCCTACCCCCACCCTCACCCCAAGTTAGAGAACACAGGCAGAAGAGCATACTTAGGATGGAACATAATAGAAGCTTGAGCTTGAGAGATTTACAAAATGATAAAAAGGCTTCAGATGCTTAAAAAGAGAAAAAAGATCCCTGAAAACAATGATGGAGTTAAAGCCAATCTACCTCTCTTTTCTTTCCTCCCCAGAGATAACTACTCTCTTGAAGTTGTGTGTATTATTCCTGTTTCACACTTTGTGTGTGTGGGTGTGTGTGTTTTAGTAATACGCTTTAATTTTTTCTGTTCAATACTGTGTTTTCAAGAGTTACCCATGTTGTTACATGTTGATCTAGTCTTTCACTTCTGTATTCATATACCACAATGTGTTTATCTGTGTTTGCAAGTTTGCCTGCTGATGAATTTTCAGGTTGTTGTGAATTCTTCTCTACAGTAAGCTTTTTGGTACATGTCTCCTTCTACACACATGTAACATTTTCTTGGGGTGTGCCTGTGTCTTAGGGACATACATCATCCCACTTTACTGCATGTTGCCAAATTGCTCTCTAAAGTGGTGGTAGCACTTTGAGAGTTCTCATTCCCTTCCATTCAACACTTGTTATTAAGTTTTTAATCTCTGTCAGTTTTTCAGGGGTATGAGATGGTGTATTGCTAGTAATTACTTGATTATGAGTGAAATTGAGCATCTTCTCTAAGTTTATTGACATTTCAGGTCAATCTTGTCCTTTGCCCATCTTTTGTTTGGATTGTCCTCTTCTCATTGTTTCATAGGAATTAATCATATATGCTCTATAGTGAGTATATATCTGTATATATGTGTTGCACTTATCTTCTTCCACTCTGTGGCTCGTTTTTAAAGAAATTACTTATTTTGTCATTTGTGGTATGTAAGTTTTTAATTTTAACCATCTTGTGTAATTTGTGTTTTTGTGTGTTTTATGTATTCAAGTAATCCCCCTGTATCCTGAGGTCACAAAGATGGTCACTTGTATATTTTTCTCAAAATTTAAAAGTTTTACCTTTTACATAGTGGTATTTAGTCTATCTGGAGGTATTTTGAATGATGTGAAGTAAGAATTCAGTTTTTATTCTCTCTGTTAGGATAACTGTTGAATCCAAACACTATTTTTGAACTAGTATATCTTTTTCCTACTGGTATGTAATGCCGCCTTTGAAATATGTCAAGTTCTGATATTATTCATGAGTCAATCCTGGGCATTCTATTCTAGGGTGACCTATATTTCTATTCCTAATAAAAAGGTTTCAAAAGTTAGGGTAAGAATATGCATATACTAATAACATGTTAGAACATAGTTGAGAAAAGAAGAGCATATGAAATAAATGGAAGCATTACAGTGTTCTACAGACTGCTCTTGGCTACACCATAACATGAAGGTATTTTACTATGTTTATGATAATGCATAAGATAGCCTTCAAATCTCTTATTAGATTTGAGGACGTTTTAGAGTACATTCTGATGAAATAATTGACAGAACCTAATTTATCAGAAAAGTCGGGGTTTACTCTTTTTAAAAAATCTTCATTAAATTTTATTTTTTTTGATGTGAGCTCTGAACTGTGAGAGCATGCTGAAATTTTTCATTCTAATAGCATTTGACTTTCATATGTTTTCTCCAGCTTCAAAGCCCAAGGTGTTATAGACGATGTCGTCAATAGTGTAATAGACCATATACGTCCAGGTCCCTGTCGCTTGGATTGGGACAGCTTAATGACCTCATTGGATATTTTGGAGTACTTTGAAGAGGTATTTGTTTAGAAATGTTGCTTCAGATTGTGTGTGTGTGTGTGAGTGTGTGTGTGTGTATGTGTGCGCATGTGCACATGTGTATACTTGCATTCATTATATTCATTGCTTTGAGAATAAGTAGTCATGGCAAAGATCTCACAGGGGAATCCTTGCTGCCTTTCAAAAAGCTTGAGTTTCCTCATATTAACTAATGAGTGTTAGTCAGAACTGAGTTTGTTTTCTGCAATAGCTTTACCCTTGCTGCTTAAGAAAATCATCAGTGTCTTTAATTGTAAAACTTTAGCTGAGGTTCTGAAATCTAAAATTCTGAAAATACCACCATCATATTCAGGTTTCTAGGTAATAGTATGTAGGTTTTCTATTAACATTTAGCCAAAATCAAAGATAAAAATGCCACCTTAGGCATTAGAGAATTATGTAACCTAAGTGGCTTTCTTTCTTTGTCTGTTTCTATTAACTCATTCCTTGCCATGTTTGGATTTCTTTATTGACACATTTGGTGTTTTAGTCAAAGTACTTGTGGATTTTATCTTATACACGTACAGTCTATACTACCTGCTTCCACTTTTATCATATAGGATAAGAGGTGACTCTACTGAAACAGAGATTTGGATACTGGGTAACTTACCTCTGTGTTTTGATTGTATATCCTCTTCAAGTCCATACAGTCGCCGTGAGATATAGAATAGAGATCTAAACCTGTCAGAATCACTGTAAGAAATGTTATTAATATTTATTATAACACACTTTAAGTGAGTGTTAATTTTTTACTAAAGATTAACTTATGATATATGAGTCTATGTATGTATTTCCTATAGTACTAACAGCTGTTACCTGTTCTCTTTCAGAATTGCTGTGTGATGCGTTATACTACTGCTGGTCAGCTTTGGAATATAATTTCCCCAAGAGAGTTTGTTGACTTCTCCTATACTGTGGACTATAAAGAAGGGCTTTTATCCTGTGGTAATTGTCTCAAAACCTTTTACTTTCTCTTGGTTTGTTTTAAATTTTGAGTTTTCTAGGCTGGATGTTTCTTTCTACACAAGATACATTTTCAACTTTCATACTTATCTTTAAAAAAATTATTTTATTTAATTAATTTATTTTTGGCTGCGTTGGGTCTTTGTTGCTGTGCATGCACGGGCTTTCTCTAGTTGTGGCGAGCGGGGGCTGCTCTTTGTTGCAGTGCGTGGGCTTCTCATTGCGGTGGCTTCTCTTATTACGGAGCTTGGGCTCTAGGCACGTGGGCTTCAGTAGTTGTGGCATGCGGGCTCAGTAGTTGTGGCTTGTGGGCTCTAGAGCGCAGGCTCTGTAGTTGTGGCACACGGGCTCAGTTGCTCCGCGGCATGTGGGATCCTCCCGGACCAGGGATCGAACCTGTGTCCCCTGAATTGGCAGGCAGATTCTTAACGACTGCGCCACCAGGGAAGTCCCCATAGTTATTTTATAATCAATAAGCTCTGTTTGCAAATGCTAAACCCTAGGGATTAAAATAACAATATCGAGAAGGTTTTTGCAATCTTTCTGATGAGTTTTTGTTCCCCGTTACACAGTATCCTTCAGGTCACAGCTAACAAATATGGAACGCATGACTGCCTCTAAGAAAGGGATCTAGTCGTTGGGTTTCCTTCTAAGTCACTCTCAAGAAACAGCTTCTTAGTCATATACTTAGAAAAAATAGGCTTGGTATGTGTTAGAGTACTTTTCCTTCCTTGATCTGTGTATTATTTTTCTTTTCAAAATTAAAGATACTATTAGAAGGCTCCTGCTTTCTAAAATATATCTATAGGTAAATTAATATTTTTGTATGTACGATATATTTGAGTTGGCAGTTGTAGGTACACATCTACCTGTTTAATCTGAACCAGCCAGAACCAAAGTTTGATATGGTAGTGCCTGTGGGGAGCAGTGGTGGTACATAGGTTTGATTATTAGTACCTTGAGGCCTGGCTGCTACAGAGAAGATTTGTAGTTTCCAAGGAGTTACCAGGATGACATGATGCCATTTATTCTGAAGGGATTAGAACTTTCCCCATTACATATCTACCAGCCTCTGTCAGAATTCCACTTAGTAATTATCTTTTTCATTCTTCCACGGTCACTCTTGGGGCTTAATTTTCATCTACATGGATAAGAAGAAAAATATGTAAATAGGAAATCTGATAATATTTTTTAGTGAGAGTTTTAGATTAATGTCAGTCATTGCTATTAATAGTGTCATTTTAAATTGCCTTGTAGGGATAAGTCTTGACTGGAGTGAAAAGAGATCAGAATTTGTTCGTGGATATAACCATCCCTGTGGTTGGTTTTGTGTTCCTCTTAAAGACAGTCCAAACCGGAGTCTTTTGACAGGCTATATTCAGACGGATCTGCGTGGAATGATTCCCCAGTCTGCAGTAGATACAGCCATGGCAAGCACTTTAATCAACTTCTATGGTGATTTACAAAAAGCCTTACAAAAGGCATAATATGTTTAAACTTATAGCATTATATTCCCTGAATCAACTCTCTCTCTTAGCTGCATGGCCTGTAAAAATCATCCTTTCCTGTCTTCTGCATAGCCTGTAGAAAACTTTGAGATGTTTTTGGTTTATTTTATTCCTAAAGTAAATAGCTGTCTAGTGTGGGCATTTCAGTTTTCCTAAACAGTTATTTGCACATTGTTTGGTATGGTGATATGTCTAGGAATGGAGAGTATGACAGAAATCCACCAAGAAGTAGATATAGTTCTTTGACACAAACTCTTAAGAAATTGAATAGTGCCTCAGTATGAATATTTTGGCTTCTTAGAAATTAGAGAAAGCCAAGCTTCATGCTGGTAGGTTAAAATCACCTATTTTAGAGCTTTATGAACATTCTGTAAAAGTTTTAATTTTGGGAGGAGTTAAATATTAATGCTTTACTTCTCATATGCTCTATGAGTTTAACAATATCTTGGACTAAAGAAAAAAAGCTCTTCTCTATACCTTATAAAGATGAACTTCATTGTCAGTTGACTTGTACTACTTTACCTATTGAAAATATCAGAAATAAGAAAAGAATAGGTATCATAGTAAAATGCAATTCAGTTTTGATACCTGGATAGTATTATTTTATAGATATCTTTAAAAATGTATTCATATCTTTATGGGCTTTTATTTTGGGAGTCTTAAAAGCATTTATGAATGAATAAGGCAGTGTGAAAAACTGCCAGATATGTGCTGGGACACCACATTGATTGGACAGTATTCTGGGTTATGTGAAATGGGTGGTGGTATCCAATACTGACCAATAGAGAATCATCTCTCTAGAAAGTCAAATTCAGTGAATGTTTTATACATGTTTGAGTTTTAAATGTGTCACTCAACTCATAAAGTATAACTACGTCCTAAGCATTCACAATTGTGATGTAACTTCAGTCTGGAACTAGAACAAATGCATTCATAGATTTATCTAAATGCCTGGATGAGTCATTTTATAAGTAGAATGGACTATAATATGTCTCTCGATTCTGTGGCTGCATTAAATGAACATTCCTAAATGATTTTAACATTCCACATGGTCTTTGACTTTTGAACTATCCACCTAGTTTACATCTAAGATGAGAACTTGGGGGAACTCACTGTCCTTGCAAATTTTTGTCTATATTTATATTTGTGTACATGCACACATCTTGAAATCTGTTCCAGTGTTCAATGTGAGTTATTTATGTGTTATTATTACTGTTCCCACTGTTTCATTTTCTCTTCTTTTTTTTTTTTTTCTTTTGGTTAATATGGGGTAAAGAGAGCTCTGGAAATAGTATTTACTAGATAGGCCACCGAAAGCACAAAACTGTATAGTGGTTCAATTGCATGAAGGTGTGATCTGTGTTTTACTTTCCTGTGTTTTCCTGAGTGTAAAGAAAGCATAAGTCATAGTTCTTCAGACCCATTTTGCTAAAGTGGAAAAAGTAGAGCTGACTTATTTTTATTGTTTTGGTATGGAGATGATGTTCAAAAAAAGCAAAAGGTGGCAGCACCATAATATCCATAGTGAATAATCTCACAAATTTTAGATTGAAAATAGTTTGTTTCAAGGTCTGATAGAAGCAATGCACAAACGATCCTATGCTCTTAACTTGAAATTTATTAATCACCAATATGTTTTTCCAAATTGACTATAATTTTTGAGCTGCTGGATTTCTCTCTTTTTTTTTTCTTGCAATAGGGAAAGAGAAATGAGCAGTTTAGCTTTCAGTTTCGCATGGAAATTGTTAAATGTTAATTTTGACTCAATCTATTGTCTTTTATTTGGTTTTATTAGTGTAGAGCAGGAGGTTTCTTACATTCCAGTATTCAGTCTAGCATGACAAAATACCAGCAGATGTCCAATTATAGGGTGCCCAGATTGGGTGAGTTTGCAACAAGATGTACCTTATTATAAGGGCTATTATCGCCTGAGCTGGGTGCCACTAATAAACTGTCCACTTTCAGCTACTCTGTGTTCCCTTTGTTTTTTTGTAACTTATACCTCCAACTAGTGATGACATAATCCACTGTTGAATGAGGACCCATTGCAGGTAACAAGACCCTCATGGAAAAATTTTCATTGCAATGTTGAGCCGTATGATGGATTGAAGAATTATATTTGAATTACCTGAAATGTATATGCAGCTTCTAGATGGCACTTTAAATCTGCTGGGCTCTAGCTGTGTACTTAAAAAAAAGAAAAAAAACAGCTTTATTGAGGTATGATTTCCAATGCTGTACAATTTACCAGTTATAAGTATACAATCCGTTGATTTTTGAATACATTTATAGTTGTGCAGCCATCACAACAGCCCAATTTTAGAATAGTTCTATCACCCAAAAGATCCCTTTTGCGTGTTTGCTGAATCATACATAACCAAAGTTTAGCACAGTTGCTGGTATACAGAAGATGATGGAAAAGATTAGAGCACGTTTTGTTTGGTTTTGTTTTCAAGAGTAGAGGTGTATTTGATTCTAAGCTCAGGAATCTTGTGATAATGTACTATATATGTTATGTCAAATATCATAATGATATGAAATTTAACAATGTGGATTGGGATTAATGTTAACATGTAATAGAGTCTGCTGTTTCTATAGCAGTGCTGTAGAATAGAAAAATAATGTGAGCCATATATGTAATTTAAAATTTTCTAGCAGTGCATTAAAAAAATTAAAAGAAACAGCTGAAGTTAATTTTAATAGTACAGTACATTTCACTCAATATATCCAAAATATTATCATTTCAACATGTAATCACTGTAAAAATCTTTAAGATAGCTTACATTCTTCTTTTATACTAATTTTTTGATTTCTGGTGTATATTTTACTAATTTGGGCTAGCCACATTTCAAGTTAATTTTAATAACTTTTAATAACACACAGTTCTATATTAATCTGTATATTAATTTGTCTTTCTATAATATGAAGTAGAGAATTTCATAGAATCACTCTCTTAAATACAAAATCTTTTCTGTTCTCTGAAGCCTTCAGTGCTTGCTAAACGTGGACTCCTTAACATTAGAAATAAATCAGTTGTAATTGTCAGTAAAATAAAAACTACAGCCCCAAAAGATTTTCCTTTGAAGATAATTAACTTTTCATAGGGCAGTTGATGAAATGAAAGAATATAATCTGCCGTGTAGTTATGTGGTTGATTATTTTCTCTGGCTTATAGCTAGTTTGTATTAGAAACACGTGTATGCAGGAAACACTTGGCATGGTACTGTTTTCAGTACATGATACCTATTTTTTAAGGAAATTAGTTTCATACAAGAAAAAAATAATTTATCATAAGTGATACTTCTGCATGAAATATTAGTTTGTATTGATAATCGTTGATTAATCCTTAAAGTTTAACACAATACGCAGCAAAAATAATTATGAGAATTTAGTGTTCTGCAGTTATGTATAATATAAACTGCTAGAGTATTAAAGACAGATTGTTAATGTTAAAAATCTCTTCATTTCACTGTTCATTGAGGCTGGATATATTTGAAACTGTAGATTTCTATATGTAAAATTATCTCCCAATAAAAAAGTCCTTTCTTACTCTCCTCCCTCTTTCTTTCCTAACTGAAGGACATTTTATCAACACTCAAGTTGAATTAAATTAACCTCTTAAGCTAAAAACTCTGTAATGGAGGTTGCCTCTGGAGAAGATAGGAAAACATTGCCCAATTTAAACTCCTAATGTCTATTGAGCTTTTGGGTATGACTAATTCCCTTTGATGTGGATAAAAGCTTTACCTGTTTATTTAAGAGCACGCTAGCATCCTTAGAATCAGTTGTTAAAATCCAGTTTCTTTTAATTAAGTGGATACTGTAGCTATCCCAAACCTATGCATAAATTAACAGAACCCAGAAAAGCTAGGGGACTTGACCAGGTGTCCATTAGACCCTGTGCTGTATAATTACTTGTCTAGTCTATCTCCCATGCCTTTCTTATTCAAATTCCAGAAGTAGGGGATGGTGGGATCTGAGCTTAGGAGAAACATTAGATTAATCCCAGAGCACAGGAAATTGGAATTATAATTTCTGTATTATTTTGTTGTTTCCAAAGATTTACATGTATGGTTAAATAAAAATTCATCTCTTGCAATTCAATAAGAGCTATACTATATATAGATTTTATTTTTAAGAAGTTTATATTTCTTTTATGGGCCAATGTGTAAAGCTGGAACCTTCATTAAACTAATGAGAGCATGCATTAATATAATAAAATGTGTATTTATTTAAAAATTTCTATGAAATATATCAGAATAAAATTTCTAGACGCTTGTGTATTGACCTATACTAAGTTGCTTTAACCTTATCTGAATTTAAAGTATGTAGGTTAGCTTCCTGAACTCTTACAAAAGAAAAATATAAACTGGAAAATTAAGATTAACAATGCATATGCTAATCCCCTGCCAATGTCTCATACAATATTAGCCACAATACTGCTGAATTTTGATTTGCTGTTATATAGCAAGGATGATGACATATTCTGCTCTTACCACTGTAACGTATAGGTAAGGTTTATTGTATACATTTTTAAATAATTGTACTAACTTGATTAGCAATTGTAGTGATGATTTCCTTTGGAGTTGAAAAAAGGTGGAAGTGATTACAAAGGAACTGTTGATCTATATTATAAGGAAGCAGTTATGGATGCTGTGGGAAATATGCAGTAGAAAATATGACTATTAAGTGGTTTAAACAAATATAGAGTAGGGAATTCCCTGGCGGTCCAGTGGTTAGGACTGATTGAACCTGCTGAGGGTTCAATCCCTGGTTGGGGCACTAAGATCCCATAAGCTGTGCGGTGTGGCCAAACAAACAAACAAACAAAAAACCAAAACCATAAAAACACACAAAAAACAAACCAAATAGGGAGTTATTTTCCTCATTTAATAAAAAATCTGGATGTCGGTAATTATTAGTATTAGCACGTCAGGGCCAGTGTTTCTTCAGTTCTCATCTTTCCCTCAGATATGATAAGGTGACCAGCTAGCCCTGGAAATTACATGTGCATTCAAGTAAAGAAGAAGCAGGGGAAGGCATGGCACTACTCATCCGTCTCTTTTACCAGGAAAGTAAAAGCTTTTCCAGAGCCTCCAATAGCTTTTCTTTCTAGTAGTCTGGGTCACGTGACTACCACTAGCTGGGAAGGCAAGTATTTCCAGCCTCTTGGAGAAAGGGTTGGTAATGACTCTGGCTAGCCAATCATAGCATCTCTCAGTGGGTCACCTCTGGAAAGTGTGTATAGAGCTCCTTTAAATGTCAATAGGAAAATGACAGACTCACAAAACAGAAATGAAAATAGCAAAGTAGTCCTTCACTCCTCCATGAAACATTGATTGGGCCGCTTCTGTATGGCAGATTCTACATAGCTGTCCGTCATTGAGGTAATGAGGTGATGGAGCTCCTCCGAAGGTTGTTAATTAATGGTTGGTGTCACATGGCATCCGATGTGAATGACTTATGTCTATAGTACACCATTTCTACTCCTCTGGAGCAAAGGGTCCACTATGGATGAAGACTTCTAGACCAGGAGATGACAGAAAATTGCCGGAAAACATGAAATGCAAATGTATCCCAGGAGATAGAGGGTGGATCCATGTTACTTGTGTTAGCTGTACAGGTGATTAGTGGGGTGTAGTATTCTGCTAATAAAAATTATGGGGGAAGCATAGTGTACAAATACCAAAACTGGCTTTTTACTCATTATTTGGATGGTACTGTTCTTTTTCAGGAGCTTTACCTTCCTTCTTAGGTTTTGCTTTAGTGACATTCCTCAAGTACAAGCAGCTGGCTTTTTATTAAAAGAAGTAGTCCAGAGATTGTGCAAAACCAGGTTGAAATAAAAAGATGTTTCATATAGTCAAAAATGGACTTGCAGATGGGAGAGGTTTTTTGTTTTCCTCTAGCATTTCCCTCAATTCAGAACTCATTGTTTAGGTGAGGATTTTGGACCTAGTAGTAGTTAGTAGCAAGCTGCAATTCTGAGAGTGAACCTCACTGACATATTATGCCTTCCCCCCAATATTTCACACAAATGTTTGCTAACTGATTGGGTGGCCAAGCTCAAGAAAGACTTTTAGTTCTTTTTACAACTATTGTTGCTAACAATCAGCTTCTTAGGAGGGAACATAAAGGTTTTTCCCTTTCATTCTCAGGTCCTGCAGGTTTGAAAGCATCATAATGAAGGGACCACTGAATATCATTTGGCCCGACAATTCCACATTAGGATTATTTCCTTAGGATAGATTTCCCCAAACTCAGAAAAAAGCTTTATGTAGTGTTAACTGAGAAAAGAAAAAGAATTGAGAATGGATTATTATGCAGCTATCAAAATTGTTTCTGAAGATTATACCAAAAATGCCTGCTGTAGTGTTAGGTTGACGTAAAAAACTTACAATATGATTAAAGTCTGTAAGAAAAAAATAAACTAGTGCAAGATTTTAAAAAAGACAATGCTTGTCTTTGGAAGGCGTTCTTATGGTAATCTACTTTTCTGTATTTTCATATTTTTATAATGAAAATCAATTTTTATATGAATCGCTGGATTGGCTTTGTATCCAGTGAATTGACTTCTCAGTCGTGAGAGCACTGGACTAGGAGATGGGCAACCCAGATCTCTTCTCAGCCACTAACTGCGATCTTAGATAAGTCATTACCTCTCTGGGTGTTACTTCTCTTTAATAAGATGAGCTTGTTGGGTTAAATGATTACTAAGATCCCCTTTTAACTTTATGATTTTATGACATCACTGTATAATATTAAAAATGCTGTGAAACTCAAAGTATAATGTTGCCTGAGAGAATGGAAAAACAATCAAGAAATGCTTCGACTTCATATTTCAGATATAAGGAAAATGTCCATTGTGTCACTCTTGAATTGTGCTAACATTTCAAATCACGGAATGCAAAGTATTGGTGGGCTCTTAGATGATTTATTATCATACCATACATGCAGATTGCTTTACAAGTTTCCCAGCAGTAAGGTGTATGCTTCTTTTGGCATGCTCTGACAAATCTGAATGAACTTACACAAAGCAACATTGGCCCTCACTAAGGTCAATTTCAACAGTCTCCCAACATCCATTTTGCCTCATGTCACATATTCTTCCGTTATGTTCCTGGGAAACACCAAAAAATGAGCATGTTTACTCATTTACTTGGGTTGTCTAACCTGAGTCCAAGAAGAAGCCAGTTGTCTGTAGCTGTCATGTTGTCTGCCCCAGGCTTTGGGCAGCTGAGAGCCAGTGACTCTGATGTGTCCCATATGCTGGAAGCAGGGACTGTCAGTCACTGCCATCGAACAAAACGGTAGCTCAGTCAAAAGCAAACGGGCATGATTTTGATGAATTCTCTGTAAACATTCTCTATATTTACATTTATGGCCAGGTCAGACTTACATGTTTACCTAAAAAATATTATAATATATCTTTGTATTAAGGAGTCAATAGCACCATTTCGACAGGTTTTAAAAATGAAATGTTCACAGCTCCTTTTCCAGTACTTTTCAATCAGAAATTGGGAAGGCAGCCTATGATCTTGGCGGTGTAAACTGCAGTATTTACACTTTGTCTTTGCCCTCCAAATCCTACATGCAGTTGTTTTTGGCTAATGATTTGCAGTCTAAACTACTGGAGATGTAGGTTTCCTGTATAGAGTGGTATTCCATTATCTAATCCTCCAAGCTGCCGTTGAGCTGCTTATGTCCTTTTAGTCCCGAAAACTTTCGACAACGCAGCAGTACAGATTTCTCCTCTAGGAAAAACTAGAAAAGACACACCAGATACTGTCACCTAAGTCTGAAAACCCTAGTAAGTAGTATTCCTTTCTCAACGCCTGCCAAGTTGTGTTTTCTGTACCCCTACAGTATCTCCACGTCTTAACTCCTCTTCCATCACTCAGATGATGGTCAACCGTTGTCCCTTTCTTCGTTTCATTTGCCCGAATAATATAGCAAGTTACTAATCACAGACATTATCTGAAACAAGCAAAGTGGCAAGACAACTAGAAGTATATATACTGTAATGATTATGATTTTAAAAGTTTCTTGAAGATGGATGTAAAATACTGCCTGCAATGAGTGATATTAAAAGGAAATTATAGAAAAGTGTAGAAAGGGGCAAAAGGGAGAGATGGAGACGAAAGGACTTCACAGGATCGGCTTGAAGTTTGGGGAAAGCAGCTCCGAAGATTTTAAATTTCATTGTCTGAGGCTTAACACAGGTTGTCTTTTGAAGTCTAAACTTTCAGGTATAATTCTATCTTAGATCCTGCGGGAATTGCCCTTTCAGGTCAGATAATTTAAAAGGTTAAAATAACTGTGAAAGAAGTAACCTTGACGTGGCCTCCACTGGCAAAGCTTTAGCAAGTAGTTAGGTGATTTTCTAGTCACCAGGAGTTATTTGGATACTGGAGTTTTGCCAAAGTTACTCAAATAATCACTATCTTCTTTTACTCTGCTTTGTCAGTGGAGATCTCGCCAGTGCAGTTTTTGCTTTTAGTGACTGAAGCTTTATTTCAGCTGGTGACTTGCAAAAATGTCTTTGATGTGTTGGGTGATTTTTATTCTATTTGGGGACACACCAGATTAGCCACATATGTAGGAGATCACAGAGGGCTACATGCTCTGAGGAAATGCTGCACAAATGTCTACCCAGAGTAAGAAAGGGGTGAAGAAGTCTAATTCAACTTTGCACAAGATCTGATACTCTTATGCAGACTTAGCAACACTTCCCTGCAGATTTCAGTCTTTCACACCCAGCATTGTTCCTTCAACACATTCCTCCACTCTGCAGATTTCTCAGCCAAATGTTCTGCCTTCCTCCTCCCTACCTGCAAAGGTTCTCCCCATCCTTTATATTTAGCTAATATTCCCAGGAAGCTCCCCTTGATCATTCCAAGCAAAGGGGAGCTTTTCCTGCTTTCCATCCCTGGAGGGCTTACTGCCTGCCTAGATTTAGCACAGGCTATATGTACACTTGTTTTTTCTCTCCAACGACAAAGCTCAATCCTAGAGGGTAGCATGGGTTTAATTCAACTCTGACTCTTTCATTGTACGTAATTGTTTTTCAATGAAAGTTTACTGAGAAAATGGGTCCCTGGCGTGCGCTGCTCCTAGAAAGCTTCAGAATCGCCGAATCATCTCCTTAAAGTGTGCTTGCGATGTAGGCCTAATATTCCCTAAACTACACTGTTTAGTTTTTTATTCTGGGAGGAAAATTAGCTACTGGCTTTGGTTTACTCATTTCTAAGGGAAGCTGGTGACCCAGATATTGAGAGAAATTTTAAAATGATAAGTTTAGTCCGTTAACAACTGCTTTCAAACTCTGAGCAATCAAGAAAAATGGGTAGGTGGGAATGTGGAATCCTCATCTACATTTTACCTTTTCCCTCTTCCATTCCGGTAAAGTCTCCCTCCTACTCACATCAACCATGAGGAGCAGGCAGACGATTCATCTCTTTTTTTCCTGAGTTCTATATTGTATCCAGTGGCTACATCATATTGATTGCTGCAACAGTTTAAAGAAAACAATATATTATTTAATTAGAGTCATGATATAATTTTAGCTTTTCCTAATAATAAGCTGATAATAGGTTTTCTACTCAATATCTCACTTGTAACCTTTTGGCTATAGATGTTCAAAGTCAAACACAAAGGTCATGCATGCCTACATTCTCAATATCTGGGCCACCTGCTTCCCTTAAGGCAAATATTGTGGAATGAATAACTTCTCTGTGACAGAAATAGACTAAGAAAAGGGCCCCTCTTGGATTTCTAAATATGTAAGAAAAGGAAAGGAAAGCATTTGCTCGAGGCCTTCTCTTTCCGAAGAAGTGAAATAGATAACACTCAGAAAAACACAGGGATTGGAAAGTAGCTTTCTTACATTAAAAAGCTGGCTATTTGCCTATTTCCTGAGCTATTGATAAGCAAATCATTGTCATAGAATGCCACATAATAAAGCATGTTATTTCCTAAAAATGATTAAATGAAAATCCAATTGGTATTAATTACTTGAAAATATTCTGAAGGATTCAGAACCAAAGGGGGCTCTCATTTCTTGGCTTACTAAGTAACAGCTGCAGATTGACTTAAATGGGGGGAATACAAAACGTCATTTACATGATTTTAAATAAAAGGATCAAATTTCTAAAACGTGCTTGATGTGCTAGAAATCTTTCTAATTCCTCTCTCTGAAACAAGTCAATTCATACTCTAAACTTTTCTTTTCAGGAATGATGCAATTTTGAATTTTTAGTTCTGTAGGGAAATTTTACTGTTAAGTTGTACTTCCAGCAAAATTATTGTTGAGACCATCTGCACAGAAACAAACCTCTTCTAACTTCCTAAGAAGCAAATGGGATAAGAACCCTAAGCTAAGGAGAAGAAATCTGGAGTATGGGAATCTGTATTCCTAGATGTTACCAAAAAGGCAGGGTGCCATGAAAAACCAGGGTCATCAATTATTTTCTGTAAAAGGCCAGATAAACATTTTAGGCTTTTCTGGGCCATACAGTCTCTGTTGAAACTACTCCACTCTGTCCTAGTAGCATGAAAGCAGCCATAGCCAATGTATAAATAAATGAGCATGGTCGTGTTCTGATAAAACTTTATAAAACAGCGCTCTGATGGATTTGGTCCGTGACCTATAGTTTGCCTGACTCTTGAAAACTGATCTTTGGAGATTTAACTTTATTTCCTTGGGTAGTTATGTGGAAATTATTTTTTAAAAATGCACTTGTAAATTTTATGTGTATATCACAAAGACCATAGATAAAAGAATGATTGTCATTCAAATAAGAAAGAGTATAAACGTTAGCCCCTAACTTGTTTACTAATAATCCCTTTTGTCTGTCACCTGTCTGCTGTTCCCACTCAGTAAACTCAGAGGACATTTTAACATGTCAAGGGAAACACACAGCAACATCAGTCAGACATGGAATGCACTACTACTATTATGTTGTTTGGATCTAACTACTTAAAAAATGGGCATGTTAGGTAATTCTTTTGGCTTGGTAGGTGGGGGTCATGAAAATATTACTGAAATTAAGGGTGCATGAATATAAACATTTTGGGAACTTCTGAAATAATAATCTTGACAATAAAACTCATACTCATGAATATGCTATTTGTATGCTACTGTATATTAGCTACATGATAGGCTATAAAAATAGGTCAAGTTAAAAGGAGGCAGTTATGAGATGACAGTTGTCACTTTATAGTCATTCTTACTTGTATCCTTTACAAACCAGATTAACTACCATACATGTATCAAGGAAAGGACAAAGAAAGGACAAACTTAGTAAATTTTTATCATCCACAACTGATTGTCAGAGTGAGAGAGTGCTTAGGGAAAACAACAGCTTTCAAAAATTCTAATATGAAGCCTGTTATATTTGAGTAGCCCAAAATAATCTTTTAAATGGAAAATAAATATTATATAATCTGACTGAAGATTAACTATCTGTCATTTTTAACACACTGAATCACAGAAAAGGCTACACAGATATAAATATTCCATATCCATGGGTATTCCAGGTCAGTTTTCAAAATGTGCTGAAAGCAACTAGTTAAGAAGAACAGTATGATTTTGCTGTCTTAGCATTGCTGTTTAGAGTTTCAAACTAAATTCTGGGCCACCAAAGACTCCATATTTCTTCGACCAGTCTGGGATACTCTTTCCAGGATTTTATAGGACTTCAAAATTCGAGAGGGCAGCTTGATGGCCATAGGGATGGAAGAAAACATTGATCTGGGATAAGTGGTAGCAAACCAAGTCATGGGAAGAACAAATGATTGGTGAAATCTCATTTTCCATTACTGACTAATGGCGCTGTACCAATATTCAAACAGTATCACTGGAAGAGGTGTTTCCCATTTGGCTCATTTGAGCTCAACCAAGACAGATGCCTTGAGTCTTCACTAGAGCAATGTCTGATTCCTGTCAAGGACTCACATGGTCCACTCTCATGGCAAGGCTTCCTCCTTGTCCTAGGTAGACCTCTGGGCCAGGTGACAGAGAAAAGACTGAATCTTGAAGGAAGTTAAAATCACACAATCAAAGCCTCTAGAGTACACCACAGAGAGTGTGTGAAAATTAGAATTTTAAACAAGCAAACATAAATTAGTCAAGTTTGTTATTGCTCTCCAAGAAAAGTATATAAATGGTTGGGCTATGTGAGCTGAGACTATACTATCTGATCTCAGGTGATATTTGAAAGTAATGATGACAAAAACTGGCCCTTAACAGATCAGGATATAGAAAGAAGAAATGCTGAGCTTGGTTACTATGGGTGGATAGCTGATATCTCTCCAGTGATCTTTTAGGTTCTTTTTCTATTTGTCAAGGAGCCAGAAACTCACCCTGAGTTGTGCCAGGGGAAGAAAAGAACTTTGAAAAAGTTTTATAGAAAATTATTGGTTACATTTCTGCTTAACATGTGGTTATGAATATTATACCAATATTGAGATTATATGTGCATAAATGTTAAAAAAAAAAACAGTGAAGACACACATAGAGTCTAACCAGTAAGCAGTATTTAACCAGTAAATGCTCAAATGTTAGCAACGACCTTGATCAGAGACATATCAGTGCTGAACATTAAGGAAATTTAAATAAGACCTAATAGGCAGTAATTACAAGGATATTACAAATCCTATTATGTAAGTAGATGTCGGAAAAGTTTGCACCAGCTAAAGTAGACCTAGATAACCAGACTGAATACTCTGCAATGACAAGTAAATTACATAATGGCACTGTAATTATGTAATTGACTCTTCTCAGTATATTTATGTCAATTTATGTGGAGTCAGCCTCATCAAGAAAAACCTAGTGCTGATTCACTTTTTTGATTTGTTTTTGCATTTGCTTTGCAAAGACAATCCTAAAACAGAATAAATGATTTACTGATTTTATCCTTTGCCTTTTTTGGCATTTACTTCTAAAATTTTATTTTCCGATTTGAAATGCAACCAGATGCTTCTGTGAAACAACTGAATTATGAAACAAAATGGCTTTCTCTAAATTTTCAGTCTATAGGAAATCTTCAAGCAGTTACCTTTCATGTGAAACTGGAAATAGGGATTGCTAAACATTCTAAATTACAAAATATGTTTAAAATACTATGTAATTGAGGTCACAGTAAAAGGCAAACTGTTCTTTTCTTTTAAAGTCTGCCACTAAAAATGGCTATAGAACCTTGAGGATTATTCTAAAATAGCAATATGTAAGAAAATTCCAAAAAGTCTTTTGAATCCATGTGTAATGGCAGAGTTGATTAAACTCTTCTAAGGAAATATAAAAAATGCCAGCGGATGGTCATATTCTCATTTTAGGGATAACTGGGGTGATATCATCCTCATCATACAGTCTTTATCATGCAAATTTGGTATATTTCAGAAGATTTCTATAAAAAATATTGCCTGCAATACAAGGATGGTGTCCAGCCTTGTTGGTGGCCAGGCCTACGAAATCCCACTAAGATTCTGTGTGCAGCCCTTCCTGAATGAGGACACATGGTTTGCCCACAGAAGATTTTGGTATGTGAGAACACGATTGACTTCATGGCAGTACTCAGGAGACGCTAGCCTGTAGTCAAGATTCCAGGGCCCAAAGAGAGGAACCGTAGCCAACGGACAACTTGCCAATGCCCAGGAAAGTTCTCTAACAGTCATGCTGGGAAACACTTCTCCTCTGAAGCACATGAATAAGTAGACGTGGCCAACAGAGGTTTTACTCATTTCAGTCTATGACATTTCTGAAACATTTTCATTTTGGCCTCCTACCAACTCATCAGTGTGGAAAACTGAGGCAGCTCAAATCTAAGCATAGAAATTTGTCATTTTGCTTTGAAAGTGCTCTAGACCAGCGCTCTTCTAGTACCACTGTAGCCACTAGTCACATGTGGCTATTGAGCACTTGATGTACTAAAGGTGTAACATAATCCTTCTTTTGAAAACTTAGTACAAAAATAAAAAATTTAAAAGGTCTTGTTAATTTTTCATATTGATTATGTATTGGAATAATAGTATGCATATATTGGATTAAAATATAGTTAATTTTACCAGCTTTTTTTTTTCTTTTTTCTTTTTAAAACGTGGCTAGGAGAAAATTTAAAATTACATATGTGGTTTGTATCATCTATATTAGGCAGCACTTGTTCTAGACAATAACTTCTACAACCATATTATTCTAATTTCTACCTTATTTATGTGTTCATGGGACAAATGAGCTCTTACGGTTTGAGAAAAACCACTGGGATTCCAATTAGACTTTTTAAATGGGAGAAATAATTCAAGATTGTCCTTCTCTATGGCAAAATAGTCTGGTTTATGCTATGTATGTGAACTTATCTGAGAACAAAAATCAATAATGTAATAACTGTCATCTCTGAAATGCAAAATGTATTGTTTGCTGAAATTCCCTTAATTATTTGCTTTGTGACTATAGTGTCAATTAAAGGAAACATTATGAAATAGTTCATCAAATTAAGGTTCTATCTGCATTAGTCTATTATTATAAATAAGTAATCTTTGAGATAGATTAATATATCCATTTTAACAAGCAATATAAATGTTTACTGTTTTTTCAAAAATGTTAATTTAACTATCCTAACTTAAATAGCATCTCTGTGAAATCCTAGGTTGAATCATTTGGCTGAAATGCCCGATTTTTGTGAAGCTTTGACTTGTTTTCCACTGAAATGACTAACTCAGTCACTTAGGCATTATCAGGACTTAATCTTTAACATACAAGTCAAAATTTACAACTCCTGCTGATTTTTAGAGAGTGCAATTTATGGGTTAAAAAAGAGGAAATTACGCTCACACCCTCACAGGGAATAGGCATGTGTACTCATTTAAATGGGTAAATTCTTAAGTACACACTGGCCTTGGCATTTGCAGTGCTCTTCACACTACACAGTCCACAGGTCCAACCACTGCAGTCAGCCCTGAATGTTGGGATGATATAACCACTGCCCTTGGAACAATATGGAAGTGGGCTAGGAGGGACAATGTGTTCTTATCTTCCTATTAGTATTGCCACTTTCCATTAAGATTCCTTTCCCTCTCTTCTTCCCTTTTCCAATATATGGGACGCTTACCATATATGCCTCACAATATACACCTGTTAAGTCTCTTTGGGAAAAGTATACCAGGCAATTGGTCTTTTAAAATAGAAATCTTAATGCTTAGGGAAGAAGGCATTCTTAAAGTTTGAAACTAGTGAGCCCCTTATAATAGCTAAAATGGAAATTCTGAGAGAATAAAGAAGGAGGGAAACAGAAGAGAAGAAGATAAGTACTCTCTACTAATTAATAAAGATAAAATGAAACAAAAAATCTTTCTCTGAGTCCAGATGATGTGCCCTTAAGGACTTTTTCCTCCACCTCAGTGATCTGTCAGGCTCCTATATTATGGAAGACAAGAAGTTCTACCTTATTTTCTTCTCATGAGAACAGTAGTAAAGGAAGATTTGCACTTGGAAAGCAGAATGTCTCCTAGGTCGAATAGTCCCCAGAAACCAGAGGTTTAATTTAATTTTCTAATTTAATATTTCTGAGGAAGAGCCCAAAAAATTTAAGATCTCTATTTTTGAGGAGGATTTTTATGTGATAGTCATTTTTATCTATAATTTTGGCCTGAAAATAATCCTTTTTTAAAATTAAGGAAACCTACTAAAATATGCTGCATAATTAATTTGATAAAAATGTTCATTTAAGCTCAAGCTAGAAGTAAATCTGAGGTATTTGGAATTTAACTGTGATTTTTATAAGGGAAAAGTGTTTATATGAAAACCAAAGAAAAATATTTTGAAAAAAATCATGGTAATGTATTAGGTCTAATGTTACAGCTTCTCAAGAGTCTGATTTGAAATCAGTGTTTTTTTTCATTGTTTCTTTTTGTTTTTGTTTACTAAAGTAAATTAAAAGCTGCAATGCCCTACATTTCTGGACATGGAAACTTTCAAAAATACATTGTAAATTATGGGTGCTTCCATTCCAAGTATGAGAAAAAGATATACTAGCTTTTCAGAAATATCTTTAGTCCATAAGCTGTATATCTAAATAACCATCAGTTGAAGGAAAAAAAGGACTTTTATAAAAACAAAGGTTTCCTTACTATACTAAAGTCAATAATGGATGATCTTACAATGGGATATTATTCCCACTCTATTCAGACATTTTGGCACCAGCCTTTGGTGTAGACTTTTCTAAATATCTGAACCTTGGTTAAGTATAGAGTTTATCCATAAAAGTGTTCCTATCTTTAAAATTGTACAAGCTTGTGAATAAATTCAGTTTTATCTGAAAAATGACAAGGAGTCAGTCTTTATTAGTCTAAGTCCCAGTCTTATCTCCTTTTCTTCACTAAATTTCTTTATTCCCCCCCTAAGTGTTGTCCATCAGAAGGACTTCTTGTTAGAGAGCAGGTGAAGGAAAGAATAAATTCCTCAGCGTGAGTCTGTAAAATAATTTTTTTAGGACCGTAAAATGGCAGGAATTTGTAATAGAATGTTTTCGGTTATTAGTAATATGGTGTGTATAAATAAAGACAAGATAAAAAAACATTCTGCACACAAGCATTAGGGGCATATGGTTTCATAGCCCTTAAAGCATGCTTCAGTTTCTTACCATTGTAAGTGGATTTTTTTTTTTTTTTGCACATACCATACAACTATAACCTAACCATCTTCTTGTAAACAGTTTGAACACATTACTGAAAAGACTGTGAATGTCATGGGAATACATCTTATAGCTCTACCTAGTATTAGCTGGGCAACAGTCCTTGTAAAGAAATCCAAAGGGTGTAGGCTGGCTAGGTTTTCAAAGCAAAAACAATTTGTTACTATTTACTTCAAATGTGTGCTACTGGTCCCTGAAAATGTATGTTTTTAAATGTTATGTTGTGTTTACTTGCAATTTCAAATTTAATTCATCAGTAGGTATTTGGTATCCATTACATACCATAGAAGACACTATTTTTTCATAAAGCAGTCACATGCATTGAAGTTAGGATTACCAACTGATATATATGTATTTTTTTGCACCTTAAAAACAGAATCACTATAGTGCATATCATGCTTCCCCACCTTCCTTGCTGAAGGACAAAATGCATAAAGTGCCAGGATTTGGCTCCCAGATGGAAGGAAGCCATTTAGTACTCTGGCAGGATCACATCATTCTGCTGAGCTCCAAATTCCAAAGCAGGGTTTTCTTGCCCTTCTTTGGGGGCTGCTGCTTCCTCAACAGTCTTCAGCTTTTCCTCCACTAGGCCCTCCTCTATTTCTGGGTCAGCCTCCTTTATCCCATCCTCTAATGCCTCGGGCACCATCTTGGTGGCCTCAGCAGCATTTATTTCCGCATCTTTAACTTTCTCTATGGCCTGCACCTTCATCAGCTCAGCCTCTGCCCCCTCAACTGCCACTTGGGCCCCATCTCCTTGCATTTTCACTCCTTCCGGAATAGCTTTGACATCTTCATTGCCATCTTGTGTTGGAGATGGCTCTCGGATGGCCTTCTGGCTCTCCTGGATGCTGCCATGGCTGCTGCTGGCGCTTCCCAACCGGGAAGAGGCCACCACGGCCTTTACTGCTGCCTGATTGGAAACAGAAAAGTGTCAGGTGTTACTTTCACTTAAAATCCCAAATCAGAGCTCAATTTCAATTTTGCATTTAGGGAGCTTGTTATTATATGTTAGTGCTTAATCTTTGAAAGTATATTATTCCAAGATTGTCTAATGAAAACTTGTTTGGAGAATGAACAGCAAAATATGTTTAATCTCAAGTTAGCGTATTTAATCATCTGGACAACCAAAAACCTGAGTAAATGCATGTTCCCATGGATTACCAATATTCAAAAATTTTAGATTGTGTTTCCCAAAGTATTTGTTTCATGGGACACTAGTTCCATGGATGTTTTAGGCACTATCTAGATAAAAGAGTTCCACAGTCAACTTTGTTTGAGAAATCCTGGGTTAAGTCAAGGTTGTTTTATGTAGTGTATTTCAAATTAATATGACCATGGAACCCTTCAGGTTTATTTAGTCTGTATCAGCCTGTAAGCGATTGCTGAATAGAACACTGTTTTTGACCCCCAGCTGTTCTCTGAGATCCCCTGTATGTATAGCTAGTCCTAAATACCATTAAGTAAGAGAAAAGCACCTAATTTCTATTCCATATACATTCTATAAAAAGAGATATGTTTTGGTAGATAATTTTCCCTATCACTTGAATTATTTTAATTTTTACCAAGTATAACTATTTGCTTATGTACTAAAACATAGTTTTAAAAATTTTTTCCCCAATTTTTCCATATTCAGAAAGCAGACAACTTTCTGCGTAAATGTTTCCTGAACAATGCTGTTCAAGCAGTTCAGCCTTAATTAAATGAGAAGCAATGATAATGGATTTGTTTGGTGAGTAAAGCTCAACATACAACACATTTCCCTTTATTAACAATGAACTCTGGGAATTCCCTGGCAGTCCAGTGGTTAAGACTCAGCGCTTTCACTAAGATCCCACAAGCTGAGTGGCACGGTGCCCCCCACTCCAAAAAAACCCAAAAAACAAAAAAACCCACAATGAATTCTTATGAGAGGATAACAGAACTACAATTGGCTTTATACCAGCACTGTTGGGATTTCAAAGCAGGATTTTTCCTGGTACCACAGGAGATGAATAATAGTATTAGATAAATAATAGTGGAATCATCTTTGATCATCAAGATATGAGAGAAAATTTTTTTTTTTAATAAAACAAATAAATGCCATCTAACCTTGAGCTTGCGCCGGGCATTGAATTCTTGGAGCTTCTTTTGAGCTGTATCCATGTGTACAAAATTGGCTGCTTTACCTGTGACCCACGGGTGCTGGAGGGCTTGGAAGGTAGTCAGCCTTTTCTTAGGATCCAACACAATTAATTTTCTGACCTGAAATGATAAAGAGCCATAGTCTTCTTAGGGAGATTTTTACGGTGACCTGGGCTTGCCCCTCAGCTCGTGAACTTCTAGGTCTTATTTAATTTCCTTGGCAGTACACTAAATATACATTAAACAATTTTTTAAGTCCCCAGAGGTTACTGTAGAGACGGCTTCAGGTAGCAGTAGCTGAGGAATCTGAGAGTGGTGTGCGTAGGCTACCTGAGAGCCCAAACTGGTGGATAGCTTGCCCACGGAGGTCAAAGAAACAAGTCCTGCCTTGCCTGTAGACTGGAAGTTCTTTGTTTTTGTTTTTGTGGTACGCGGGCCTCTCACTGTTGTGGCCTCTCCCGTTGCGGAGCACAGGCTCCGGACGCGCAGGCTCAGCGGCCATGGCTCACGGGCCCAGCCGCTCCACGGCATGTGGGATCTTCCCAGACCTGGGCACGAACCTGTGTCCCCTGCATCGGCAGGCGGACTCTCAACCACTGCGCCACCAGGGAAGCCCTAGACTGGAAGTTCTTTGAATGAGAACCAGCATCTGAATAATTCTCGGCCGTACTTCACATCACTTAGAATTCAGAGCTTAAAATACACATCAATGGAGACGGGCATCGTTCATGCATCCATCATTCTTTCTATGGGAATTGAATGGCAAACAATAGGGGCAGTATCATAGCCCTTATGATTATACCATGAGTCTATCATGAAGTTAATAGCTCTCTAATCCCTTGAGGGTACTTGAAGGAATAAGCCAAGAGCTGGGGTAAAAGCCTATTTAGAATCAAAGTAAAGGTGTCAGTAGCTTGTGGGTATGATTTGTTTACAGGACTGAATTCAAACCAATGGTAGCCTATTCTGGGAGGTTTACCCCTGCTTGTGAGGATGAGCAGATGATAAATTGCCAGGAAGATCAACAACCAAAATAATCCCCAGCCCTAGGCTCAGAAGGGGTGACCTGGAATGAGGCAGAGACTATTTGGAGTCAGGAAGCATGTTCAAGTCCTAACTACTTTTGTGACCTTAGACAAAGACCACATGTGAATTGGGTGACTATGGACACCCTCCTGGGCCCTTTCTTACATGACCTCGTTTCCACCCTAATTCCTTTGTATCAATAAATACATTCTTATAGACATATAACATTTAAAAAAAAAACCCCAAAACTCTTGTAACCCTGTCCATAACCTTATCAATTAGTAACTATTAGCTCCAATTCATAAATGAGGGATGGAAGGAAGCTCAGAAAGATTTAGTGACTTGTGTAAGGTCAGACAACTCATAACTGGTGGGGGCTATACTCAAACTCGGGTCTTAGAGTTTGTCTCACGGCCACTACACCATAGTGCCTCCAAGGTTGTCAGCCTCTCTGGGTTTCAGTCTGCCAATATGTAAAATGAGGGGCTTTGGATGATTTAAGGCGTAAGATCTTTTCTAACTCAAATAACCTAAGAACTGAACACAGGCTAACAAAATCAGGCAGCTAGTCAAATGAAGAATGAATATCCGGTTCTCCTTTCACTTCCTTTTTGTAGCATTTGCAAAGAAATGTGTGTGGGGGGTAGACACTGAATTTGTAAAGGGCAGAGACGTGAGACTGCTTAGTCTTAAAATCAGAGAGGGGGTGGAGGGAGATAAGGATAATTAAGAAAAAGAATGCACAGTAGTAATACGAATTTGATAGTAGTCAGAGCTATCATCTGTTGAACACATATACTAATAATTTTATGTCAATGATACCTAATCCTTACACCATCCCTGACAGATATTGCCCTCTCATTTTCTAATCATCCGTTTCCTCTTATCATTACCATCCTCCTCCTCATGAAAATACAAAGAATTTACTGAAAGCCAGTATGTACCAAAATTTTATATATGTCATCATTAATCTTTACATTTGAAGATACTGATGCACTGAATTATTAAGAAACTTGCTGAAGATTAGAGAGATCCAGTGACCTTGTCAGGATTCTAACCCAAAGCCTTGCCATTATCCTACGGTTCCTCTTAATAGCCCAACTCCCCACTCATCGGCACCATAGCCTCTGCTTATGACAGAATAGATGCAGGTTTTGCTAATAAGTACACATTATGAGGCTCAATGATTGCTTTAGTTCTCAAGTTTTATAAATTTATTAACCAACAGGAGGTCTAGCTGAATGAAGGAACATCACAGCTAACCCTCTTATCCATTTAATTTTTATGAGGGATAAAAAGAAATGGAAGGAAGACTAAATAATGGGGTTATTATTGAGTTAGTTGGTGGTGATTACTTAGTATGTATTATATCCCTTAATTCTTCTAAAGACCTAGAGATAGGTACTGTTATCATCTCAGAGAAGAAAACTAAAGCACAGAGAGGTTAGGCTAGCCCAAGGTCATATCTGTAAATTATAAGAAGGGGGGGGTCACTTGAATCCAGGCATGTCAGACTTTAAGAATCCTTGGTCTGTTTTCTGATTCATGGTTTCATTCAACAAATATTTATTGAGCCTGTACTTTATGTCCATATGGTACTAAGATCTGGGCACACATGCTTCACCCTCTCCCAGAGCTCACAATCTAATTAAGGAACACCTTTGAGCAAGTATATAGAAATGATGACCATCATGAAAAAGGAAGTCTAGGGGGCAGAGGAACAAGTGGCAGAAGGAATGAACCAATTGTGAGAAGAATGGCCTGCTGAAGACAAAATCTCCCAGAGAATGCCAAATGGCAGCCAGGGCTTGAAGATTAGAGTTACCCATTTAAAGAGGCGTGTATGTGTATGTAATGGTGGAGAGGAAGGAGGAAAGAACATCACAAAGCAGAAGAAAGAGCAACATACCCAGAGCTACATTGATGAGGGACTGGAAGTCTAGTGCTCTGGAGGAAAGAGAGATCAAGGGAGAGTGATGTGAAGTAAGTGGCACAAGAGAGGGTGACACTTATTTATAAAACCATTCCTCTGGCTCCTGTGTGGAGAGTGTACTTGAGAAGAGCACAAGAAGAGGCAAGGAGACCAGATAGGAGGCTGTGGCCGTGAACCAGGAGAGGATGGGGCTTGGACTAGGCAGTTGTAGTGGAGGTGGAGAGAAGTGGACGGATTCAAGAGATGTTTAGGAGTGTGGGCCCTGACATGAGAGAGGAGTTGGGATGACACATTCCCACATCACACACACGGCCTCTCTTTCACAACCATGTTGGAAAATCCGTGACCTGTAGGATATCTGTTTTCATGAAAGAACACAGATGGTAAGGAGGGAAAAGAGCACTGGATAAGGGGTCTGGAAATCTGGATCCTTAGTTCCTAACAATGCCTTTCTGCTGAGAAGCTGTGTGAACTTGGACAGTCATTTCACTTCTCTGGGCTTTAGCAAACTTATCTTTAAAATGCAGGGAAGATTAGATGACTCCTAAGATCCCTTGGAGATCTAACCTTCTATGATTCAGAAGTTAGCTTTTAGTTATTTCTGCATGATTTCTCTCTAGAGGATTGATGGTAAATGTTTCAATTACACCCTAGTATCCTCTTTATTTTACAACAGGTGGGCCATCTCCCTAGAGGGTATGTGTTTCCTGAATGCAAACAAACTTCAATGTTACCTGAAGTGAGAAGCCAAGTAAAACAAACAAAAAAACCAAACAAAACATATAGTGTAACTTGTATAATGATAATCATGCATGATGGGACTTGTGTTACTATCAGGATATTTTAATAAGTTTGAACATTTCAAGAAGCAATGTTGTTTTATTCAAAGTATAACTAATCTAGGTGATAGCAAGCCATTTTAAAACAGAATTCTTCTGTGTAAATTATGTTTGGATTCACTCAGCACAGCTATCTTCATAAGCAAGGTTCTGCATTGACTAGATGGTAAAAACTCATTAATTAATATGCCATAATTTGTGATAATTCAACTAGAGATGAATCAAACGTATCTTTTTTCATTATCTATAAGGAAAATGCATTAGTGTGCATTGTTTCATTAAAAATACTTTATAATTAAAAAGAAATAGGCTATTAAGAGGGGTTGATTTAAAAAATGGCACTGCCCATTAATTAGATAAAAATGAATGCAAGGGATTTTATTTCATTTTGTTTCATTTTGTTTGGTCACACTTACCAAATCCTTGGCATTTAGAGATACTTCATCCCACCAGGGGGAGATAAAGTAATATTCACAGTTCAGAATTCTCCTAAACATGAACTGATCGCCTCTTTCATCATAGAATGGTTCAAATCCACAAAGTCTAGAGGGACAAAAGTTAGAGAATAAAATGTCTTTTAAAAGCCTAAGCATATTTCACCAATTTTTTGCAGAAATTCAAGACTGTCCTTTTTCACAGCTTCCTGTTATGAATGTAATCGCTCAGTTTAAGTATGTAATCACCTTCTTACAATTCACTTTTGATTATATAAACACACAGTCATGTCTTCAGGAAGTAAGAATAGATACAAAACCAATTTAAGATTTCTACAAAAAGTTATAATCGTATTAATAATTATGACACAAACAACAATAATAATAGCTAACACTATTATAGGCATTATGCTATAGTGCTATTTCCATGGATTTTTTTTGCGGTACGCGGGCCTCTCACTGTTGTGGCCTCTCCCGTTGCACAGCACAGGCTCCGGATGCGCAGGCTCAGCGGCCATGGCTCATGGGCCCAGCCACTCCACGGCATGTGGGATCTTCCCGGACCGGGGCACGAACCCATGTCCCCTGCATCAGCAGGCAGACTCTCAACCCCTGCGCCACCAGGGAAGCCCTCCATGGATTTTTTCCCACCAGGAATTGAGAAGACAGATTGATTAGAATTCCAACTGATTACAAAACAGAAAAGTTAGGATTTTGAGAATAAAAAGGTTAAAAGGTGGAAAGAAAAGTTTTTAGTTGTTTTTATTCAGCCCTTTTCATTTGAATTCTTCCATAGAGATGAATAAAATATTCGATTTCCATCCCATTCCGGTTTGGATTTCGGAGTGAACAAACACAAGAGCTAACACTATTGTCAGGGAATGGCCTTTTAAAACTTACTACAGTGAGCAGCTGCACCCAGCAGAGGTGAGCAGCCTAGCGTTAGCGCAACCTGGTAAGGACCCTCACTTTTGCACATCTTAAAGACATCTCACTATGTTCACCTTCATCTTCCATCACGGGTCAGCATAAAAAAAGTATGAGCAAAGTGGGAGAAAAGAAACAGAGAACCATCTCTGGCATCCTAAAGAGAGAGAGGAAAAGTGAGTTGCTGGTCTGGGACCACCAAGCCTCTACTGTTTATAGGTGGGTGGAGGTACTGAAATCACTAAAGACCAAACGGGAACTATTTTTTAAAAGTCCCTGCTAGGGCATGTGTTGCATCTGACAAGGAATGAAGGAAAAAGAATGAAAAACATTTCCCCAAATTCTTCCTTCAAACTGGCCAGGTTGGTGCCGAGAATGAAACATTCCAGTGCATCCTAATGTAGTGAGTTTCTAGGAGAAGCAATTTCTCATGTTCTTTTGCTCAGGGAACATCCTGTTGGGAGAGTCTTTGTTTCTTTCCAATATTGTGGAGCCAGCCAGGAAAAGGCAAGGCTCAGGGAGTGCTGAGGCCTGGGCTGTGCATCCTCCCTCTCCCACTGCAGAAGTCCGCGCAGAGAATACTGCTCCAGCAAAAGGAGAGAAGGGAGCACAGGTCCACACGTTGCCAAGGAGGCAGTTCATCCTCACCTGGCCCTCCTCTGCCCTCCAAAACACTAGAAAAACATAGCCTGTTGTTGGCTAGTCATGGAGAAATTGGTCAACTTTCCAGGCTTAGTTTAGGGAACTCTTAATGTTTCCCCTTCTGGAAATCTAGAGAGAAAAATGATAGTTCAGAAGGTACAGTACTCAAATGCCTTTCTTTCCTCTCAGTCATGTCAGCAAGTCTGTGCATTGGTAACAGAGGTAAAAAGTTTATCTCACCAGCCTGAAATGTCAAAAATGGAAGAAATGTGACAGAGAGCAGCACACATGTGTGCATGAGCACACAGACACACACACAGAGTAAGAAAACCCTTTAGAAATGGAAATATTTGAATGCTGACATTGACAGTTTAGGAGGATATTAGGATTATAAGGCCTGAAGTGTGACTGTATTACACAGGGTAACTCCAAGCCATTGAGCAGAACTGTAGTGTTGAAAGCCGAAGGACAGAATTTGAATCTCTGATGTTATCTGATTCTGATTTTGACCTGAGAACTGTAATAGTTGCTTTTGTCTGTGGGGAGAAAGGGTTTTGGTTTAACGCTTTAAACCAAAGAGAGGGACCAGAATTCTTGTAAGAAACAAAACGGCCTTTATTTCCAGGCTACTGTCATCCTTAGAAATAGCAAGGTCATAGCACAAAATAGCCTGGTGGAACTCTTAATAATAATAAAGGAGGTGCATAAGCCCAATGGCACAATCCACTGGAGAGAATGGTCCAATGAATCTTGCATAGTGGACTTCATCAATTATTAATGAACTACAGATTAAATAAAAAGTCCCTAGGCTTAGGGGCTGACATAAGTTGGATCAGAACTAAAGGATATTAGGGGCTTCCCTGGTGGCACAGTGGTTAAGAATCCGCCTGCCAATGCAGGGGACACAGGTTCGAGCCCTGGTCTGGGAAGATCCCACATGCCATGGAGCAACTAAGCCGGTGCGCCACAACTACTGAGCCTGCGCTCAAGAGCCTGAGAGCCACAACTACTGAAGCCTGCGTGCCTAGAGCCTGTGCTCCACAACAAGAGAAGCCACCGCAATGAGAAGCCCGGGCACCCGAACGAAGAGTAGCCCCCGCTCGCCACAACTAGAGAAAGCCTGTGTGCAGCAACAAAGACGCAACACAGCCAAAAATAAATAAATAAATTTATTTTTTTAAGAAAAGAACTAAAGGATATTAGTTGTGAGCAGCACTGTTATTTTAATTTTGGGGGCTGCTACCACTTATTCAACCAACACCTATAATTAATGGCCTTAAGTGAACTAGGGGAAAGAAACGAGAGATTTAAAAAATTATTTTCAGGGTTACAATAAGACGTTTCTCAAATGGCCCCAATTTTTCTCTTCATTTTCCCATGTTAGTGACCATGTCATGGAGTTTTACTCATCCCATATTTCAGTTTTTCAAGGTAAATGTTACTAAATTTCCTACCTCCATCTCTGAGTTCTTACACATCCTCAATGCTTCAACCCCTCCCATCACATTTCAACATGAAACTCTAATTGGGTGGGCACATTTACATTTTAGGGGCAAAGCTGGAGCATTATTTGTAGTTCAGTTTTTCACTTAACATCACTAAGTATGATATGTCACCCACATAATTCAGGAGACAACATTCTTTCACAGCATAAAAGTGATCTTAAATGTAAGATGAAGGGATTCTATGATGCGGCCTTAGGAATTCATTTTAATGAACTAACAAGCACTTGGTGTGGCAAACAAATTACCTAAAAGTTTTCACTCTCCTAAGAAAAAACATGGTTCCCTAGCTTTCCAAATTCTTCTTAAGCTTTAATACATCCTGGAAACACAGGGAATTGATCACTGAAAATATCTTTTGACATTACATAATAGCAGATGGCTATTTTATGGGTTGCTTTAAAACATTTTTATGGTTCTTACTGACCAATATAGCAATATAAACCCAGGTGAACTTAGAGTTTGCTAACTTGCTTGTGGGTTCTACCCTAGTTACCCTCTTCTTAGCCCATATTACCTAGACACCACACTTTCTAAGATCACTATTAAATTAACCAAACCAAACCAAACCAACCTCTTCCTACTATGGACTGAATTGTGTTCCCCCCAAATTAATATGTTGAAGCCCTAACCCCCAACGTGATGGTAGTTGGAGATGGTGCCTTTGGCAGGTAACAGGGTTAGATGAGGGTCATGAGGTCATGATGACCTCATGAGGGTCATGAGGTCATGAGGTCATGATGGGATCAGTGCCCTTATAAGAAGAGACACCAGAGAGCTTGCTTCCTCTTTCTGCCTTGCGAGGATACGGTGAAAAGGCAGCTATCTGCAAGCCAGAAGACAGCTCTCACCAGAACCTGACCTACTGGCACCCTGACCTCAGGCTTTCAACCTCCAGAACTACATTTCTGTTGTTTAAGCCACTGAGTCTATGGTATTTTGTTATAGCAGCCTGAGCTAATTTGCTTTCTTCCCCACCCTTCAAAATCTCTTTACAGATTTGAATATTACAGGTTCCAACAATTAACTCTGCAGTATCCTCTAATTGAAAACCAAATCTACTTGGTTTGAATTAAACTTTGGAACTCATTGATGTCTTGCTTTTGTAGTTGTTCTACAACAGCCTTCCTCCCCAGATACTCTTCCATTGTTCTTGATTATTTCCCTTGTATTTGTCTGCAATTCCATCATCTCTTTGGCAAACTGAAACCCCATGTTTATTAGTGGACAGGAGCTCAGGAATGGAGTTGGGGATACCAGAGAGTGAGAGATTTAGCCCCCCCTTTTTTTTCTCCCAGAGAACAGGTTTCTCTGAGTTTAGGGTATTAAACTAAAGGTCCTTGAGAACTTAACAGATATAGGAACACAAACCGATAGCCCAAACGTATTTAAAACATTTCTGATAAGAAACGTACCAGTTTGGGATTGCTTCAGAGATTAAACAGCCATTTTCCCCTTCAAAAGGAATAATACTCTAATCATTTGGACGAGATGCACATAAATAAAATAAGTGCAAGTTTAATAGGTGGAGTTGTTTCATGCTCATTACTATCATCAAACAATGAATTGTTCCCAAAATCTGCTATACACTGCATAGCAGAATGAGACACAGCAAAGCCCTAGACAGAAGTTATGGCCCCAAGAAAATGACAAAATAAAAAGCAATTGCTCATTTTCCGAAAATTCCATCAGTAACTACACTTAGTATGTCATAGAAAACCACAAAAAATCAAAAAGGAATCTTGTTTTTTATGAGAACTATGAGTAACTAGAAAATATTACAGCAAAGGCCAACAGTATGCTTAGAGATTGCTTTTCTTCACTTACAAGATGTAGGTGATTATTCCTACAGACCACATGTCCACCTCAGGTCCATAGGCACAGCCTCTAAGAATTTCAGGTGCTGCAGAAAGAGTGAAAACTGTATTAAATTACTGTTTAAATTCAATATTCACATTTTAATAACAAGCAATAGGGAAGAAATGAATTCGTCAACAGAAACTTCAGCACAGTTTTATAACCAATCTTCTCTCCCCAAACCAAAGTATGAGTCTACAAATGCTTACGTCTATTTTAGTGGGAGACATTATAGTCTCTCTGTGTTTGGGGTGCATAAAAATAAAGTTATTAAATGTAATATTCTACATCAGAACATCATGATACTGCTCAAATCAGATAGAGCTATATTTCTGCTACAAAGGGAGCTGTGTACATAGAAAAGAAATGAAAGTTTAGCATAGTAAGGGGAAAAAGGCACAATCATGCCGCCTGGGGTGTCCATGAGTGTGTGTGTGTTTGACAATGTGCAGGGCAGGGAGCAGGGCAGATAGTGAGAGGACTGGAAAGTCTCTAGTACTGGAAGGTTGGAACAGGAGCTAGGAGGGACCCTGGCACATGTCTCGGTGCTGAGAACTACACATAGGTCCTCAGAGAGCAGCTGTCCCCAGTCAGTTTGGGATTATGAACTGAGAAAGGGGGCTTCCCTGTGCACAAGGAGTCTGCTCCTATCAGCCCTGCCCACCATTGTGAAAATGGAAGGTCTTCTCAGCCATTAAACGGCCTGGTCCAGTAGTATAGGATAGTGAGATCTCCCATGATTTTATTACCTTAGAGCCGTGACAATGAAGAGTTAACTGGGTCTAACTGTTTGCACTGAGGATTGGAGGTGTTGTTTGTTTGCCTAACTAACAAAGGAAGAAAAGAAGTGAGAGCTCTACCCTCTACGTAGAAATAGGGCTCAGGTTTAGAGCCCAGAGTAGCCCCTTTCTATTTTGAACAAAAGTGTGGTCTGTAGGTGTCAGCAGGGCCCCTGAGGAAGGAGCTGATTGATGAATGCTGAGGGGTCCTTGAGGGAGGCCTTGGGGACAGGGGCACCACACTTCTCCTTCCCTCAGTGCGGCAGGAGAGCAGGATCCCTTGTCCATGCAGTCTGGGAATGTCAATATTGGTGGAGATTGTCAAAGTGAGCTCCTAAAGGAAGCTGGTCTCATGGGACTCTGAATTTAATTTACAGGAAGAAACACAGCAGATTTTCTACTGATGTCTTCCCATTCTATCCCCTTCTCTCCATCCTTTTCCAACCAGAATATTCTCTTCATATTTTATGTAGAAACTGTGTTACATAAAATATAGGAGATGAAGAGCCTGTGTAATGATGGTGTGCATTCTAGCACTCTGAGAAGCAATTCAGCAAGATGCACCCTTTAAGGAACTGGATCTGGGGCCAAGAAGTTTTTCTCATCTATGAGCAAATTATTCCTAGAATATTTTCCTTTTAAGATTTAATTAAGATAATTAAGAAAAATGCACGCTCAAAGCCAACACCATTCTCTCTGTCAGGTTGGCTTCCGTTTCTAGAGCCATCTGTACCCACAGACAGTTCCTTTGGGCCGCAGCAGCCCCCGCACTGAACTCCCACTCAAAAATGATTTGCTCATCATAGTGCAAAGGGAACTGAGGTTCGGCTGCCACTTCAGAAGGGTTACTACTGTCAGGGAGCTGAACACATGCATATTTGGCATGCACAGTTAGTACCATGTGCCCTTCCCCACTCCAGGTATCCACATCCGTGAAGCGTTATCAAGTCTCGTACTGACATTTCAACATAAACACAGAGATATGTTGGGGACAGTCTTATATTTCCTGGGTCTTGGTTTTTACCTCTAGTAAATGAATTGAACTAGCTAATTTCCAAGTTTACTTTGAGTTTTAGCCACTGTGATGTACGTAAAGGGATAGTTATGAGAGTTTAAGCAAGAAGAGAGGACAAGCACTCCTGCTACAGAACCTGCTGAAATCCCATCCCTCCCATCGGAGCGCCTACTGTGTCTGCTGCCCTGCAGGCACCTATCCTGTCACGTCCAGTGAAATCAAACCTCCCGTCCTGTGCCGTGCAGAGGTCAGCACGCTGTCTCGAAGGTCAGGTGCTCTCTCAGGACATCCTCCATAGCTCCCAGGCCAAGGGCCCCAAACGAAGTGAATACTACGGAACAAAAGCCTTTCTGAATCCACTTTAGAGGGCATCTGGGTTTCTTAGCTGATATGGCAATATCTGATCTCCCTTCACAGCACTGGGTGCAACCTTACTCTCCAGAGGCAATTTATTTCCTTGTAAGACCTTATGCTGCAACGTGAGCAAACTGGTGGTGTGAAAAGCTAGACTTTCCATAGTGAGGTTAACTGAGATGAAAGGAATATAGAACGTTTTCCCCCTCCATCATAAATTCCTCTTAAAAAGAATTTTTTAAATGAACTTATCCTATTGAATATTTACTAATCCTAATATAAGATTTGGGTGAAACATGCCTAAATTCCTAGACACAATTAGATACCAATTCACAGTAACCTTTAAATATTTTCACTCATTAGTTAATATGACCTTGACTTCAGAACCAGCAGAACACATCCTTGTAATCTATCTGAACCCTTTCCAAGAGCCAAAAGCTTTTCTAGAATACATTTCAGATGCTGGCACGCCAGCGCTTCAAGTCTCCTAGGTGTCAAATGTCCTTGAAGGTAATTCTACAGAATTGTGATTTTCTTAGAGTGAGAAATAGTTGACTACTTCCAGTTCAGTTCAAGAAAAGGCATCAACTAGTGCAACTATTAATGCTATAAGCACTTCTGGATGTCCTTCATATATTTTCTTACCTCGTTGCCAAAACAAACAAAAGCAAAATGGGGGGATAAACCATTTCAAGGTGTAATACAGTTTTTAAAAATGTATTGTAAGTGATTTAGAACCATCTTTTCAGAAATAGTCAATAGTCATTTATTGATTTTCCTGGCTGTCTTCTAAGTAGATCCAAGTTTTCTGCCACTTCCTAAAGTTATCTTATCATTTATGTTACTGCTCATTAAACACTAAATGCTACAGAACTCCCAGGACACTTCACACTCCAATATCTAGCAATTGAAGGTACATATAAAGATTGGAATGAATTACGTTTTATTAAATAAAATCACTGTAACTGAAAATGGTTCTAAGATAAGAAGTATCAGGTATAGCCTGTGACACACTGATTGGTGCTAGGTTTTCCTAAAGTCCTAGGAGAAGAATAGAGGGATAATTTAGTTCACTTCATTTTGTCAATGCCCTAGATGAGCTTTATGATCCCTTCCTACCTATGGAGTTAAAACTACAGAGTGGTGTTCGTTATCAGAAGACTTTTTCAAACTACTGTTAACTGTTTTGAGACAAATCCAAGGGAGACTAAGGTGAATGAAATCAACAGGTTCATTCACTCACTCATTTAATAATTAATTTATAATAAATTTAATAAATTAATATATCATGAACTATTTGTTAAGCACATGCTGTATGACAGATACTGTTGGGTGGTGCTGGGGAATAATGGGGAGTTACAGAGAACAAGTCTCCATCATCACGGAGCTTACAGTTTGGTGGAGGAGGTAGATGCTGAATCAAGAAAATCATACGGGGACTTCCCTGGTGGTCTAGTGGTTAAGACTCTGCGCTCCCAATGCAGGGGGCCGGGGTTCCATCCCTGGTCAGGGAACTAGATCCTGCAAGCTTCAACGAAGATGCCTGCGTGCCGCAACTAAGACCTGGCACAGCCAAATAACTAAATAAATAATTTTCTAAAGTATCCTTTAAAAAAAAAAAAAGAAGAAAGAAAACCATATGAAGAAACGTAAAGTGGTAACCGGAAGCGCTTGGAGGGAGAGTGGCTCTAATAGAGGGCTGACCTGGTCAGAAAGATGGAGAAATGTAATCAGAGAAAGCAAAGTTTAAACAGATGTAAAAGATCTAGAGACGTTAACTAGGCAGGGGGAGAGGTAGTGGTTGAAAGAGACAGAAGAGGGTTCGGATGGAGAAAGCACACGTAAAGAGACCTTGCGGCAAGAAGGAACAAGTGGCCCTTAGGGAACCGGAGCAGTCAGTGTGGGTGGAGTGTAGACGGTGTGCGAGGCCCAGGTGCATCCAGCGCCTGGGAGGCAGGTCCAGGCCAGACTGCAGATTCCACTAGTTCAGGGGTTTCTTTGTTCGTTTGTTTTTAAATTCTCTCCTACATTTTCATTTTAACCATTCAAAACATATGGGAAATATAGCCAATATTTTATAATAACTATAAATGGAGTATAAACTGTAAAAATTTTGAATCACTATTTTGTACACCTGAAACTAATATAATATTGTCAATCAACTCTACCTCAATTGCAAAATGGAAAAAAAAATCTATTTTCATCTTAAGGCCTGAATCTGACTTTACAAAACTACTCCCCCGCCCACCACAGCTGAGGCAAAAAACAATGTGGAGCTTTCACTGTAGAGGCTTATCTTGAATTCATAGTTTTCTGGGGGCCACAAAAATCCATGGCATCTTTAGCACAGCGTCTAGAAGTCTCTCTAAGCTTTGCCTCTGGGGAGTGAGCAGTTTGGAGGAAGGAAGGAGAGGGATTTATCTGCCAGAAGCAGAAGAGCAGTGTTTGGAAATTCTCTGCTTCTTCCTGGTTCCTAACTTGGCCTGGGAACCGGGAGGAGAATGCCTTCAGGGTAGCGACCTATAGGTGGCAGCAAGTGCCCACAGCCGGGCAGACTCCAAACTTGTGCTTTTCTTAGCATCTGTACCAAGTGTGGTCCTTTGTGACGGTGTCACATACATTTGGCAAGAATGAGGCACAACCTTTTTAACATTGTCAAGTGCAATTTTTGCTTTGACAACAGAGAAGCCAGGCGATGTTCCAGTGCTACATGTTATAACAAAGGTATGGAATGGATCAGACTGTGATACAGTTGAGATGCTTCCAGAGGGGGTTGCCTCTGGCTAGGAGCAGCCTTGTCACTTTACTACAGTGATTCTCAGAATACTATCAATTCTTGCATGCCATGCTGTGGAAGCTTGAGAACGACAGAGGAGGCATTTGAAGCCCCTGTCACTTTAGTTATTTATAACTTGTTCGTGTAGGGCAAGAAAAAAGTTTGAAGGATGTTTTGAAACACAAGTGATAGGCTCTTTATGTTCCAATGCAGCTTTTCTATTTTCCTTGGCTCTTGATCTTTTACACAGCAAATATCAGGCAATCCAACTCTCACTTGATGTTTTTCATTTTAGCTGTTAAAAAAGTCTTGGGCTTCCCTGGTGGCGCAGTGATTGAGAGTCCACCTGCCGATGCAGGGGACACGGGTTCGTGTCCCGGTCCGGGAAGATCCCACATGCTGTGGAGCGGCTGGGCCCGTGAGCCATGGCCGCTGAGCCTGCGCGTCAGGCGGAGCCTGTACTCGGCAAAGGGAGAGGCCACAGCAGTGAGAGGCCCGCGTACTGCAAAAAAAAAAAAAAAAAAAGTCTTCCTTGCCACATGAATTGTATGACAGTTCTCTCTGTATAAATCTTATAAATGGGTGAAGAAAGAGCCTGTTTATTTTCCTCACTTTACTTTTTAAAATTTTTAATAATACCCTGAAGAGAAAATCAAATATGTGAGAACACCTAGTGCTTTCAGAAGAGGAAAAAAGAAACGCGGCTTATTTTAATGAGCCTGTGAAAGTTTCATTTCTATGGAATTCACTTTTCTATGATTCCATTGAGCTCTCCCATCTTGGAGTAATCACTATTTGTTCCAAATCTTAATCATACCAAGTCTCCTGGTCACTTTAAAGCTGTGATGGATGCTGGCTGAGGGACAGCAAAGGAGTGTTAACCGTTGAAAAGCTGCCTTCCCATTTTTTGTGGGATAAGGTAGAGTATAAATAAATAAACCACATAAATAAATTAACCCAACTCATCCTAATACTAACATTATGTAAGAATCTCTTTTTTAAATGAAGATGCAGATATAAAGTAATGGACTTAGCATTCAAACTCTGTCTCATGTGTTAGGTATGGCAAATACTGTGTTTTTCTCCAAAGACCCTATACATCTTACTGATAATTATCAATAATAATTCTTTTGAAACTTTTAATGTTTATTTTATGCATATCCTTCCTGTAGCAAACATTCTAAAATGGAACATTTTGTGGGTGTTCAGGGCCCAAATAATACGTTTTAAGCAAGTCTTCTACCCACTTGCCATCAATCACCTCTCCCTTTAGACCTCTTTTCCTCCCATCATTCCACCCTCACATATGTAATAATAGAGCTGAATCCTCACGGCATGTGAATCCTCCGGCACAGTTGGTTCTGTTCTTGAAGTAGTCTCTTACAATTATAAGGAAGTGGGCACAGAAAATGATTTGTGATATTGAGACCCAGAAGTTAAGGATTAACAGTACATTAAAAGATTGTCTCTAAACTAAAAGGAGCAAGAGAAGTGAGGGGATGATGTTGGTGACAATCTCTTTAGACTCAATTTTATCAGCCATCTCAGGCCAAAATATACGTGGTTAACTTTGATTTAACTGAGTGGTTGTCCTAACTTAGTTTATACATATAGAATGTATACACAGATTTTGTGGTAATATTATTTAATACCATATGGGTGATGAAGAAATTTGTAGGACTCTTCCTCCCTCTCCTTGTTGATAACCCTAAATCCCGCAAGATGAGTCAATCAGCTTTTGTGACCATTTCCCAAGCTAGGGAGGTAGCCCCTTATACTGCTCACAGCTTTAGATGCGAGAACATTGTTTTGTGTGTATTGAGCCTCAAATCCGTGCTTTACAACATCTATGCATGATTTCTAATTCTGTCCTGTGGAGCTTCTACTATTTGACAGTCTCAATGATAATGTGGTTTCTTCTCTTCTCTCTGGCCTCCTAATGGTGAACGTTGCCCAGGGATCAGTGGGGGTCATTTCCTTTTCTGCTTTGGTGATGCTAGATAGTCTCATGACTTTAAATAGCATTTATATGTTGATAACGCCCACATTTATATCGACAGCCACGCCCTTGCTCCTGAATTTCAGACATATACACCCCTCTGCCCACATGTCACCTCCACTTGGATGTCTAACAGGCATCTCAAAATCAACAAGCCCCAAACCTGCTGCTCCCGAAGTCTTCCTCATCTCAGTTAACGTTAGCTATATCTTTCCAGCTGGAGCTCTCTGATCCCTTCTCCGGCCTACTCTTGCCCGCCTACTGTTTCTGGCCTCAGGGTCGGTGTGCTCTGTCCCCTCTTCCTGGAATGTTCTTTCCCTAGATATCCATGTTGCTTGCTCTCTCCCTTACCTCTTTCAAGTCTTTGCTCTTACGGTCCCTTCTCAGGTGAAGCCTTCACTGATCACACCTGTTTAAATATTAACTCAGGCTCCCAGCACTTCCTATCCCCTTTCCCAACTCTATATTCTTCCACAGAAATTATATCCTCTTTCTATATAATTTACACATTTACTTTGTTCATTATTTGTCTTCTCCCACTAAAATGTACCTTTCTTAAAGAAGAAATTTTTTCACTGCTATATCGCTGCTGTATCACCTAGAACAGTGCCTGGTGCATAATAGGAGTTTAATAAATAATTATTAAACGAAAAAAGAATAAAGTTCCACAGAACACCCTTGGTTTAGGTCAGTATCAGACCAACACAAAGGCCTCAAGAGACTCATTTTCCTCTAAGCTTAAAATTTCCAAGACAGCTTAAAATAAGCCTGCACTCAACCTGCAGAGTCCCTGTCCTTTTGCAAGGTCAAGAACAAGATGAGCCACAACCTTTCCTCATCACTCCTGCGTCTATCCCCAGTCCCACTTTTCCCTTTACCTGGCACTTGTTCATTTGGATCAGGCACTGCTAGCACGCCGGGGACAATCCTATGATGGCTTGGGGACTTAGCATATCTCAGGGAAAACGAAGGGCTGTGCTCAGGAAGGGGAGCTGCATCTGGGACCAACCTGCTTACCGTTCTTTGCTTTCTTCCTCGAGCCTTCCCTACTCCCTTCCTATTGTCAACAAGCCCCATGGGAACCCTAGTGTACACACACCAGCCTGTCAAGGGGAAACTTATACACAGTGCAGATGACATTTTACTATATGTTTATTTCTTCTAGTGTTTTTTTTTTTTAACTTCATTGCAAAAAGGAAGGCATCATTGTGGGTTTTTAATTAGCTCTCAGGCGAGATAATCCCCTACTTGATTAGGTTATCAATGTAATTGGGTACTCACTAGTTCACCTTAACTATTTAGTGTTCTAGAAAAGAACGAAAACATGAAACTATCCTGAAAGCTTGTATTTTAGACTATTAAATTTACTTCTTTTATCTCACTTAAATTTTCCAATATTTTTAAGGTAATGTGTGTGCATGTAGATAGAAATCTCTTCTGACTGTAGACTGTTGAAAATTGTAATTTTCGTAGAGTGAATGTAATAGGTTATTTCTTTAGAACATAGCATGTGGTAACAAGGAAGGATTATCCCTATAATAATGAGACCTGGCAAATGCCAAGAGGAAATAAATTCTTAACAGCTTCTGGACCCTGAAAATAGAATTTGGATAAACAGACAAGTAGGAGTGTAAAATATGAACACATATAGTTTAATTAACTAAGCCTATAAATAAATTAGATACTTGGTATTAGACAGAAACATTCTTTTATCTAACAACTTCCACACTGGTTTCTTTTCTACTCTAACAGCTTGTATTTCTTTTCTGTGATGGGCATGGGTAGGTCTGAACACCCACAGAATTCAAGCCTCAAATATCTGAACCAGTTAAGATATTTTGGAAGTAATATTGCATAGTTATATTGTAGCACATTTATCAGGAGCCATGGCCCAATGGATTTTTTTTTCTTGAGACCTGTTTCTTTTCCCAACAACAAGATTTTGAGAACTTCTTCAGTGTTGACCCCCTCATGGACTATGTTAGAGCACTAGTCATTGATTCCATTTATCTGGATCACAAATTTTAGTTTTCTGGCCTGCAGTTTAGTTTTGACTCAGCAGATTTCCCAGGAGATAATGAGTATTTGCTTAAACACACAGCATCTGTGATATTTTTTCTTTTGAGATTCACTTATAGGAGAACTCTCTGTTATTAATAGCCTGGTGCAAAGGTTCTGTAAGTGAGACTGATTGGGTAACTTTCCTTTTTTAATTTCCTGACAAATGACAGATGGTATAACATAGATACCCACTCTCTCCAAAGATGTAATTGAAAAAACCCTTCTATTCAAAAAACTAGACGCAGCGTACGTACATAAGGATAATTGACCTAGGATGTAATCGTCCTTACATCAAGCAAGGAAACAAGGTCAGCCTTCCCCTCTCTGTCACTGTTCCAAGTTAAATGTAAAGTCTCTGTGTAAAGTAATGCTTTCCATAGCACGACAGTGATTCTCGCCAGTTTTGCTCTTGCGTTTCATTTCCAGATCATTCTATAAATGAACAGTTCCCGCCTCACCTAAATATTCTCAGAAGGTTACATGGCAAACTGATGACAGTACTTCTATGTGGTGAAGGGAGAAAGGGCTAGAATTGAGGTTGATCCTCAAAGAGGGCTTCAGCCTTGTCTATAAATGGTCTAATTGTTTATAAGACAGATGAATATAAATATTACTATATTACATTAAAAAAAAATTCAAAACCCTGCATCTTTCCTCCGCTCTAGATCACCTATTTCCTGTGCCCTGGTGTTACTGGGACTTCTGTTTTTCCCTAACTCAGCTTTTTCAATGCTTTCAGTGTATCCTTAAAGTCCTGCCCCCTCCTTTGCTCCCACTTGGAGGTAATATTCTAGTGTATTTCCTGTGGACCAAGAGTATGTATGAATATATGTCTCTTTATATATATTATTATTATTTTTAAAGTTTATTTATTTATTTTTTGGTTGTGCTGGGTCTTCGGTGCTGCGCGCGGGCTTTCTCTAGTTGCATTGTTGCAGTACGTGAGCTTCTCATTGCGGTGGCTTCTTTTGCTTTGGAGCACAGGCTCTAGGTGCACGGGCTTCAGTAGTTGTGGCATGCAGTCTCAGTAGTTGTGGCACAGGGGTTTAGTTGCTCCATGGCACATGGGATCTTCCCGGACCAGGGCTTGAAACTGTGTCCCCTGCACTGGCAGGCAGATTCCTAACCACTGCACCAACAGGGAAGTCCTCCCTCTTTATATATATTATGAACTTTACTTTTTAAATTAAATACATTGAACTTTATTGTTTTTGATTTCTAAGCCTGCCTCAGCCTATATAATAGTAATTCCACACATACATTTACCACTTTAGAGTCCACAAAGCACTTATATTTTCTCTCTCAATCTCCACCCCTGCCCCAGCTTCCTTGCTGCTTTCTCCTCCTTTCTGTATAATATAGCAAATTACTACTTCCTGATGAGTCTCTACCTATAGCAGAGTGGAAGGATTATCTTGATCTTGTTCACCCACTCAATTCCCTTTTTCCCCATTACACAGCCTCAAGGGTGATATGGATATCTGCAGGGAAAAAAATAGCAAATGGAAAATAAGCCTCCATTATGAGATGGCGTTATCTGTAAGATGGGCCTGTCTTATAAGATGGCAAAGACAAGCATCTGAAATAGTATTTTTACAATAATTTTTTTTTTTTTTTTTTTTTTGCGGTACGCGGGCCTCTCACTGTTGTGGCCTCTCCCGTTGCAGAGCACAGGCTCCGGACGCACAGACTCAGCAGCCATGGCTCACGGGCCCAGCCACTCCGCGGCATGTGCGATCTTCCCGGACCGGGGCACGAACCCGTGTCCCCTGCATCGGCAGGCAGACTCTCAACCACTGTGCCACCAGGGAAGCCCTACAATAACTTTATATTAAAAAAATAAACGATTGGATTTAGGAGTAGATTGAATACATTATTCACTGAGAAGCTGTTTATGGAGTGACAGGAAAGAGCATTTACAATAGCTTTCTAATTTGTCTTCTTTTGATCTCTTTTCTCTCTCAAATCCATCTGTCATAATGTCATTATCAAGGTATTTATAAAATACAGGTTTGATTTAAAAATATAATTGCCCTGATTAAGAACCTTTGCTGGATCACTATTATCTACCAGAGCAAGTCTGAATTCCTTAGCCTAATGTACAGATTCTTTTAAAATTTGGTCCATCCTACTTTTCCAAGTCCATCTGTATTCTCTGTACCAAAGACTCTATGTTCCAGTCATGCAAAGTGACAAAGTAACTAACAGTCCCTGAACTTTTCAGATGCTACCACTCCTCTGATTTTTCTCTTCCTGTGCTTGCTGACAAACAATGCCTTGTGGCCACCTCTTCACTTGTTGAACTCCTACCAATCCTTTAGTACCCCTCCTCTGTAAAGGCCCATCTAAGAAGGATTAATTGTTCCCTCCCCTCTAAATGCTTGAGCCTTTGGCTCAGATAAATATATAACTTATTACAACAAATTTTGATTTATGTGTACAGGTCTTTCTTCTTTTATAGCCTATGAAATCCTTAAAGGGCAAGATCATACTGTGTTCACTCTTATAATCTCAGTGACTAACATGGAGTCTATTAGACATTCAATGTTCATTTTGTCAGTGAATGAATCATTCATTCATAGAATGGCCATTCTGTACTGCTGCAAGAAAGATTTGCTCTTATCACTATTATTATTATTTATTTATTTATTTATATTTTGGCTGCACGTGGGATCTTCGTTGCGGCATGCGGGCTTCTCTCTAGTTGCGGCGTGCAGGTTTTCTCTCTCTAGTTATGGCGCGTGGGCTCCAGAGCGCATGGGCTCTGTAGTTTGTGGTACGCAGGCTCTCTAGTTGAGGTGCATGGGCTCAGTAGTTGTGGCGCGCGGGCTTAGTTGCCCCTCGGCATGTGGGATCTTACTTCCCCAACCAGGGATCGAACCCGCATCCTCTGCATGGGAAGGTGGATTCTTTACCACCGGACCGTTGGGGAAGTCCCTCTTATCACTATTATTAAAGCCACTGAAAGAACTGCTATCTCTTAGTCACGGCAGGGACCCTGAGAGATCACTAGGGTAAGTTCTCCCTGATCCTTCAATTTCAGGGCTGCTCAAGTCTCAGAGAATTTCTCCAACCTACCTACCTCCCTGGAATACTTATCGTTCAGTATTAGATAATGATTACTAAATTGTCCACCAGCTTTATTCTTGTGGGAAATCCTTAATTTGTTGTCTCATTCTTTTCTCAATCCTCTTTCAATGCTTCTGTCAATTGGTCAGCAATTAGTGGTCACAAACAGGCAACCCCATTTGGCACATAGTACTAAATTCAAGGTTCTTATTTTTCTCCATATTGTTGGCAGGATCTGGAGGCAGGAAAGAAATTCAGGATGAGGACAAATAAGGACATATGAATTAGAGAAAGGAAAAGTTCACAAGGCATCATTAGAAGGGAAGGGTGATAGGCTGTCCGCTAACAGTTCTAAGGAAAATGAAAAAGAGCATGCCTATAGGGAACATACTGCAATGGTTTCCACATTAAAAAAATATTTATTTACTTATTAATTTATTTGGCTGCATCAGGTCTTAGTGGCAGCATGCGGGCTTCTTTCTAGTTGTGGGGCGTGGGCTCTAGAGCATGTGGGCTTAGCTGCCCTGCAGCTTGTGGGATCTTAGTTCCCAGACCAGGGATCGAACGCACGTCCCCTGCATTGGAAGGCGGATTCTCAACCACTGGACTACCAGGGAAGTCCTCACATTTTTTTCTGAGAATGAAAATCTTACTCATAAGCCTGTGGTAGAGATAGTGAGTCGTCTAATGCAATATTCATTCTTTGTAATAGAACCCTGAATTCATTTGGGACAGCAGCACGTGCAGCCAAGGGACATATTGCCAGTTTCCCTGGCAGTGTGGAGGCTATAACTAAGTACTGGCTAATAAGATATAAGTGGAAGTGACATGTGGGGCTTCAGCAAGCCTGTTTAACAGTGAAAATGTGCACTCTTTTTTAGAGTTGTTTCCTTCTGGTTGTGTAGAATGCAGATATAATGACTGATTTCAAGCAGCCATTTTGGACTGTGAGGAAACATACTCAGGAATGCGAGAGTAAGACAGGAAAAGTCTGAATCCCTGACACTGAGATCCACCACACCTGCAGAGCCATAGCTGTGGAACCCATCAGGATTGCCTATCTCTAGACCTCTAGCATCAGAGAAATTAACTTCTGTCTTGTTTAAGCCATAGTTATTTTTAGTTTTCTGAATTTACTCCTAATTGATAAATTACTCCTGTCCTCAAGGATCTTAAGATCCAGAAGAAGAATATTTGGCACAATGTAAAGATTTAACAGAAAGATAGGTACACAATTCTGTGCAGTTACTGGATTTATGAACAATTCAGCTGCAAGAAAGTAATCTAAAATATTATTATTTTAGACCAGGGAAACTAGCTAGTTAAAATCAAAATTATAAAATGTTTATGTGAACATGGAAACATGGAGACTGGTGTGGAAGAATGAATGAGGCTGTTAATATTGATTACACATGTTTGGATTTTCACTTCTTACAATGACCAAGTAATACTTTTGAGGCTTCAAAAATTAAAATAGAGAATATTTTAAACTAAAAGCAATAAATGATAAATATTTCTATGAGGGAAAACTATACTGATTTATCTATGTTGCTTTTTTGAATAGGGAATTCTATAAATCTGTTTTCAGGACATTGTATACCAGGATTCTCATCCCTGATCCACTAATAACTAGATGTGGAATATTGCGGAAGTCATACTCTTTTGACCTTAGTAAAATGAGAATGTTAGTAAATGAATATTAAAGTTTCTTTCAGCACTAAAATTCTGTGAATTTAATCATACATTTGCTTCAGTGACTATCTTACTGCACCTCTCCAGTCTGATTTCTATGAATTCAAAAGTTGTTACAATGAGTTAGTAATGTAGTTCTTATGTGCCTATTTCTGAGGTGGGGTGACTAACAAATATAAATGCCATAGAAGAATAAGACAGATAACTCCAAATACCACCCTTCTCCTGTGTCTCCATAGAGGCCTTTCCATATGCATAACCTGGTATTTCCTAAGATGCGATACTTTTTTGGTTTCATGTCTGTTCCCCTATAGACTGTGAATCCCTGGGGATGGGGGTGGAGGCAAGAAATGCATCTTCCTGGTGCCAAGCACTGGCCTGAAATACAGCAGGTGATTTTGCTGAAGAGATGAGCGAGTGAAGGAAGATTTGTGTAAAAAGACGATGATCCTAAGAGAAAATGATAGCTAATCTTATGACTGGTAAGTTGAAGTCTTGTCTCTTTTCTTTGTAATCCAGATTTTAATTAATTTGTGACATATTCATTAGTCAGAAAAACTTTAGAAATTCTTGATAATTTTTGCAAGCTTTATTGGCTTTTAGGTTGTTGCCAGATTAATATAGCTGTCAAGGAAAGAAGGGCGAGCTTCATGCTGGCTTGGATCAAATGCTATTGTTCTGTCTCTGGATTATGAACTGTACTCAGGGTACCTTCAGCCCATTCTGGGAGACTGGGCAAGAGGATGGGAGGACTGTCCCAAAGCTCATCTCTGGGGGACTCTGGCAGTGAAACCCCACCTAAAGCCGTTGTCCTAGTGAGGCTAGACCAGTGCCATCCATGAGAACTACGGGCTACCCCTCTCTTACTGTAGTCTTATACACCATCGGAATTAATGATATATGCTCTCCTCACACACCTTCCTGAGTAAAAGCAAATAAGTAAAGTAACAAAGGGCTCATGGCTTTAATCCCAACCACAATGCTGTTTCCCTGCCCTTTTCCCCGGTGACTGTCTTTCTATTCCTGAGTGGGTCCAAGAGTAGCTACTACCTAAAAGCAGGTACAGAACACCCAGTCCTTCCTTCTGAGGGCCCCTCTCCCCCCTGCTGTCTTAACAGGGGTGCCCTGAAATCAACATCATTGAACCCCTCATGCAGAACAACAGGTGGTCTGAATGTCATTTATATATGCCTTCCTCATGGAGACTTACATCAAATTGTGTTTCAAACAGAGATATTAAGAGTTAAAAAAGATCAGATCATTGAATACAATAAAAGTAAAATATCAGTATTAAAGAACATACCGCAGTACCCTGGGGTTCCACATACTGTCTTCATGAGCACTTGATGTTCCACGATTTTAGAGAGCCCAAAATCAGCTGAGATAAGAAAAAAATTTAATGAAGTGAGTCGTTTCTCAGCTTTTATATGATGACAGATTACTTTTTTGTTATTCAAAGTAAAACTTATTTATTTGTTTGTATTTGACGTTGGGGTGGATATAGATAGGGGCCAGTAACCTGGGACAGTAAACTAAAAAAAACTAAAATTAATTCATGCCTTGCTTTAAATTGGAAAAAAAATACCCCATGACTCCCAAATACATGTTATGCTCTTCTCTATAATTACTAGCTTTCAGTAAATAAGCTATTTCTTCTTGAAATAATAGTTGTGACAGATATATTTTGTCTAATATTAATTCTGAGATTTGAAACTAACTCTAAAGGACAGTATAGAATTATTGATATAATTCAGAACTTTTAATCCACTGGAAGAAATCAAAATAAAAAATTAGACTTTTGTAAATGTCAGTAAAATGAACAGAAATATCAAAGGTTTATTCTGCTTCAAAATAAGTAATTTTGTTCTCTAGTATATTTGATGGATAAGAATTTACTCTTTTATGAGGAACATGTAACTTTGTGCAAAAATTCTTATTTATTTCTCAGAATGGTACCTAGATAAAACATTAACAAAAGTTGCTACCATTATGGTCTATTTGCTGGGCTACATCCTTCTCACCCAGGAAACATAAGGAAACAGTTCAAGGCCATTCTTCAAGAGAGGCAGGTACAGAATTGATGCCATTTTAGACTTCAAAGATAAACCCACATTTCCATGGAGGTGCTGCTGATCCTTATCAGAAAAAGCAGCAGGAAGTCCTTCAGAAAGAAAGGCTCTCCTGTCTAAATTAGTATCTATCCATCCATTTAAAGAAATTTCTTGAAGGATAAAATCTTTGAAAGTGATGTTAAAGGAAATGGAAGCCTCCCTGCTGCCCACTGCCTTTCAGGAATGATTATGAGAACAAGCTGGCTGCCCAGCATGACTTCAGTATTTTTTCTTTAGGTTCTTGCATTCATAAAGCACATTATGTTGTCTGAGCTCTTCCATGATATGTACAACTTAATTTTCAAAAGTGTTAACATTTATAAATGCAGTGAACTCATCAGATTAGCATTATAAAAGACAGCGCCAAAAAAGCAATGCCCTTTAGAGGATTTAGTACAGATTCTACTAAGGAGATTTCACCTAAAATAAATTTTATAATTATTTTTGCAAACAAAGATTTGCTCTGTAAGGGACATGGAAAGTAAAATTTAATACACGTTTTTCTAAAATGATGATTTAATGATCTCTTTGGGTAGATCAGAACTTCCCAAACCATCTTTGTAGTTCTTCAGAGTGCTTACTGGGGGAAAAAAACCAAACCAAGGTTTCCAGAGTCAAATAAGGTTTGGAAAAAGCCTCACAGACACTAATTTAGATGTCACTCTACACATTAGCACTTTTAACTTTCTCAAAAGTCCTGCAGAAATAAAAATCTTGTTTAACTGTAAGTTGGCATTTCTTAACTTACTTGACCAAACTTAGCACCTCCACAAACCATTCCAAAGGGAGCGGGGAATGGGTCACTCAACTGAGGACCAGTGTTCTGTGGAGTGTACTTTGGGAAATACAAATCTCAATTTATCTCTGTTCATATAAACAAATGATTCAGAGCCCAAATTCACTGATATGTACTAAGCATTTTGTGTCAAAGTTCTTCATTACCTAAAATTAAGCTCCAACTAACTTGTGCAATAAGAAGTGTCATGTAATCTGTGATTTTCTACTATATAAACTTATCTACAAAATACAAGGTCCCCTCCTGAAGTCCCTGTCATTTCCAAGAGCTGTGATTCCTTTGTGTGTCCAGCAATGAAGCACCACCTTCTATGCACTAATTCAGGTAAATATTCCAGGAAAGAGCACAGACTTCCAAAACAATGCATTATTCCTTTACAGACACCAATATTTGAGGAAATTGAATGGAGGCAAAACTGGACAGAGCAATATTTACAAATTCCGTGGAATAAATTTCTTTTGCTTTGGGAAAAGGGATCATAAGACATCAGGAGACATACCAATTTTGAGTGGTGCATCTGGGGCTGGAGTTGCATAGAGAAGGTTCTCTGGTTTGAGATCACGATGGACAATCCCATTTTCATGTAGGTACTAAATAGGGAAAATAATTAAGTAACATTCATATAATTATATTTATGGTTCCAACATTTAATCTTTCCAGAATTATAATAATTTTTTACTAAGTTATGTGATTCAACAGCACACATACTATGATTTAAAAATAAACACCATAAGGGAAAATATGTTTTAAACTATATGTCATTTGAGAATAGCTTATACATATTTTCCTAAAAGTGAAATGCAATTTAAATTGTATAGAACCAACTGCCAGAAATAAAATATTTACTTCTCAGAGAATATTGGTTGCAGTTCTCATATGCATATTACCATATCAGCTCAAATTGGCTAATTATTATTATTATTATTATTATTATATTTTTTTTTTTTGCGTACATGGGCCTCTCACTGTTGTGGCCTCTCCCGTTGCGGAGCACAGGCTCCAGACGCGCAGGCTCAGCGGCCATGGCTCACGGGCCCAGCCACTCCACGGCATGTGGGATCTTCCCGGACCAGGGCATGAACCCGTGTCCCCTGCATCGGCAGGCGGACTCTCAACCACTGCGCTGCCAGGGAAGCCCTTGGCTAATTATTATTATAATAAAGTCAAGGTGCTCTGTGTTGAAATTTGTCTGATTTATTATCTGAAAAGCATATGTATGTGTCATCTTAGAAGTTCACAACCATAGCAAAGATTTCTTAATTATCATTTGAACAGACATTTAGATGTGAGTAATTATTATAGAGAACTACCCTTAATATGAAAAATATTGTTTAATGACAATGAATGCTCTCATAGACTCTTCTGAGGATTAGTATATCCAGCTATCAGTATAGAGTATTATACTTGAGATTATCTTAAAAATTACCTCTAACAACTCCATTCATTTTATTACATTTTAAATTATTTTGTAAATCATGTGTAATTAAACATGTAACATACTCTCATTGTGAATGTTAAAAGTTCTACCTGACCCTGCTTCTCTTCCAGGGGAAGCCTCAGGTCCTCTCCAAAAGCAATCATTCATCAGTTTGAAATGGTCTGAACTTTTTTCTATGCATTTACAAATATGAGTATATGTATACAAAGAAATATCCCTGATTTTTCCATTTTCTTACATCAATGTATCATTAATAAAAGTTTTTATACTGATCTTTTTTTCACTTAACATGTCTTTGAAATCTTTCCCACATGTCACCACAGCTTATTTTATTTAATCCTTGCATCCAGTTTTTGTTTGATGTCCATCACTTTTTATTTTGCTATTCCCATTTTGATGGATATTCAAGTTTTTAAAAATTACAAATAATGCATTAATAAACCGTCAGTACTTGGATATTTGAGTACTTTTGCTGGTGTTTCTCTAGGACAGATACCTGAAAGCAGGTCTGGTGGGGTTAAAAGCTATATAGACTTTTAATTTTAATATATACTGCAAAATCACTTTCCTAAAAGACTCCATCAGTATTTACTCACATAAACATTGTAAGTGTATATGTTTTCCTAATATCTTTACAAAATTTATATTTTTAACTTTTGCTGAGCTGGAGTATAAAAATTATACCTTAAGTTTTGTTTAATTTGTCTTTCTCTGTTTACTGGTATAGTCTAGCTTCTTTTCATACCTTTACTGGTTTTCCTTTTCATAAAATGCCCATTCAAATCCTTTGCCTATCTTTCTGTTGGGTTAAGAGAAAAAGCTGCCAGGGTGCTGTAGTTTTTCTCCATTCCAATCTCATAGGGGAAGGGAGGAAGTCCTTCTTTCTTTCTACTCAAGCCAAGTAAGAGGGGATAAACAGCTTCAAGGTCACTTGACATGTGTCACTTAGTGATCTGGGGAAATAGGGACTGATACCTGGCTCACTCATGAAAAACTGGAAAATGGTTGGAGCAGGTGATTGAGGAGAGAGGGTCTCAGTGAGATTCAGCTGCCCTCAAATAATAGCTGGACAAAGAAGCACATTTCTCATGGGCCCAGTGTGGACTGTGCAGAAGGGAATCAGACACTAGTCTCCCAGAAGAGGTCCCTTTGCTGGAGTGTTTCCTGCTGGGATGATGCCACCTCATCTCAGCATCACAGCAAGCAGAACATGAGGGAGGTGAGAGTAGGCAGCTGAAGGGCCACTCAGATCACCTGGAGTGAGAGAACTGTCCTGCAATGAGTCTCTGTAGAGCTATCAATGGTGTCTCATAGGGAAAGAACAACAGGCATTTGTAACCTGCCACACCCATAGATCACTGGTGCCAGCCCAGAACTGTGCCCATCTGGTAAGACCAAGTCTTAACCCTCCATCTCCTAACCCACTCACTCTTCATCATCGCCTTCACATCCCAACCCTGGAAGGACCACAATCAGCATCTAGCTTGTTGAAAAAGAGCAAGAAAAAAAGAAGAAACTAACAAGAATTCCTATCCCCTATGTTTATAAATTACAGATCCCAAGGTGGGGAAGGGAAGAAGTTTAAAACTGGATGAGTCTTAAATTTTGGTCTTGTCATGAAAAGATGCTCAACATTGCTAATTATTAGAGAAATGCAAATCAAAACTACAATGAGGTGCCACCTCACACCAGTCAGAATGGCCATCATTAAAAAGTCTACAAATAACAAATGCTGGAGAGAGTGTGGAGAGAAGGGAACCCTCCTACACTGTTGGTGGGAATGTTAAGTTGGTACAGCCTCTATGGAAAATAGTATGAAGGTTCCTCAAAAAACTAAAAATAGAATTACCATATGATCCGCAATCTATTCCTGGGCATATATCTGGACAAAACTATAATTCAAAAAGATACATGTACCCCTATGTTCATAGCAGTACTATTCACAATAGCCAAGGCATGGAGATAGCCTAAAGGTCCATCGACAGAGGAATGGATAAAGAAGATATGGTACATATATACAATGGAATACTACTCAGCCATAAAAAAGAACGAAATAATGCCATCTGCAGCAACGTGGATGCTACTAGAGATTATCATACTAAGTGAAGTAATTCAGAAAGAGAAAGACAAATACCATATGATATCACTTATATGTAGAATCTAAAATATGACACAAGTGAACTTATCTGTGAAACAGGAACAGACTCACAGACATAGAGAACAGACTTGTAGTTGCCAAGGCAGGGGTCGGGGAGAGATGGACTGGGAATTTGGGGTTAGCAAATGCAAACTATTACATATAGAATGGATAAACAACAAGATCCTACTGTATAGTGCAGGGAACTATATTCAATATCCTGAGATAAACAATAATGGAAAAGAATATAAAAAAGAATGTATATATGTATAACTGAATCACTTTGCTGGACAGCAGAAACACAACATTGTAAATCAACTATACTTTAATAAAAAAAGTAAAAAATAAAATTTTGGTCTTTTCCTTACCCAAGAGGGACAAGAAAAACTATGGGCATGGCCTGAAATTTTATTCATTGAGGAGAAGAATGGATTCACAGGGTTAATGTGTCAGGACAACAGTGAGAAAAACATAAAGTTGCTTTTGTTCATGTCTTACCAGGTCTAGCTCCCTCTTTATACTAGATCATTATCAGGTAGATAATAATACCATTCATGTCCTAAGCACTTACTATATTCCAAGCACTATTATAAACACCTTAGATCTCTTAGTTTATTTAATCTTAGCAGCAGCTCTGTGATGTAAATCATATAATTCTTGTTCTAGAAGTGAGAAAATTGAGGCATAGAGAGGCTAAGAGATCTGTACAATGTCACAACTAGAGATTGTGGTGTCAAGATTCAGACCTGGGCATCTGGCAGCAGAGTCCATACCTTTGCCCATGTCATGATTCCCAAGCAGGTGCTCAAGAAATACTTATTTCTTGATTTTGTAGGGTGGGGATGAGAGGAAAATAAAAACGAAGAAGAGGGGAGAATAATGGAAGAGAGGGAAGGTAATAAGAGAGTGGGAGGAGATACGAGAGAATGACAGAGGACCCCACTCAGCCTCGAATGATACCGTGGAAAAAACCACCATATGCCTAAGGAGGAAGATACTATATCTTGTATATGCAGCGTTTGAAAGGCAAAGATGTGAGTATCTCATATAATAGCTTTGGAGCATACCTAAGAATTGCATAGTTTGGGATCAATAGAAAATATTGATTTTCCTCCCTAATCTAACCCAATTTAGAAGCTCCACTGCTTTGGGAAGAAAATGACACTGAAAATAGCAACACAATAACAACAGCAAATGAGATGACTGACAAGTGTTGGTTTAGCAAGTACTAATTATGTTAAGATTCTCATTAAATGTTGTTCTGGCTTTCTTAAACAGAAATGGTGGTCATGTGTTCTAAGTCCAAATCTAAAGAAAGCAAGACAAAACAAACAAAAACAAAACACCATTTGGCACTCCATAAAGGAGAACTAGACCAGATAACAGAAGAAAAGTTTCAGAGAAAATAATAGATTACTAAAAGTCATAATATAATCATGTGCACATATGGGAGGAGGCATTTAAGTGTATTTTATTGGCAAAATGGCAATTTTATTTTTGCTTAGACCCACTGATTGCCTTTCATCAATAGTTAGTATTTTTGACTTTTACGTTTTCTCAAGTCAGGAAGCCAGGAAGAAGGAAAACATGGAGTATATGATTTTTTGTCTTCCCCAAGGAGATACAATCATTAGAAGCAGCAACACTTCCAGAGCACCAATTCTCAAACTTTTTGGTCTCAGGACTTCTAGAAAGTTAAAAAAAATATATTAAGAACCTCAAAGAGCTCTTGTTTATGTGAGTTATGCCTAACATTTAGTTACTGTGTAAGTAGTTAAAACTGAGAAATTTAGAAATCACTTATTTATTTAAAAATAGAACAATAAACTCATGATGTTAACATATACATTTTAAAACATAAATAACTATTTTCTAAGACAAAAAATTAGAGAGTACTATGCCATTGTTTTAAAGTTTTACAAATTTCTTTAATGTCTGGTTTAATGGAAAACAGCTGGATTCTCATATCTGCTGCATTCTCTATTGTAAAATCACATATCATGTAGACTCTGGAAAATTCCACGATACTTTGATAAGTAAGGAGAAATGCTTTCATATTATGATGAAATAGTTTTGACCTCACAGACCCTGAAAGGGGTCTCAGGGACCCTCCAGGAATCCCTAAAATATACTTTGAAAACTTGTCTTACAGCATCTGAAGACATAAAAAGAGTAGTTTTTAAGAGCTGAATAATAGGCACACTTCCCCTTATTTTCAAAATAGGTTTTAAATAAAATACATAATCTCATCAAATGCTAATCTTATTTTGACACGTTGAGATCACTGCACATGGAGAAGTGAAGAAGAAAATGATATTAAGGGGAAAAATGCTCCTCAAAATTGGGTACTCATAGGAAAATGTGTAAAGACATTTTATATCATATGAATGATATAGAACTGATTAAGGAATATCTAATCACAGAGAAATAGACCTTATCAAAGTATTGTCATTTTAGCTACAGATTATGGGGATTCAACATAAGTAGACAAAAGGATTAGAAATACTAAGAAATGAGATTATTGGATATTCTAGAATAAACCAAGTGTTAAAAGTAATCTTAATTAAAGTAAATTGAGGACAAGCAAGGAAACAGGTTGAAAACCTAAACATCAGTTTGGGAAAAGATCTATAAAATCTTCTATATGAATCCAACAATTTAATAGGGAGAAATAATAAATAAATAATAAATCTGACAACAATTGTAGCAGCTAATTACTAAAGGTTATCTTGACTAATGGTAACCTTTAATAAAGAATTTGGAAGAGCAAACAACCAGGTGTGTATGAATTTAATTAAAACTTTGTGGAATAAAAAGAAGGAGAAGGAGGAGGAAAAGAAAGCGTCAGAGGCAGAGAAGCACAACTAATTTACTGGCTCAATTTTTGCAAAGTGCATTCTCTTTTTAGGAAAAAAAAGCATTAAATGACAAGTAGAATGCTATCTGCAGACTAATCAAGATAGGAAACAAATACTTTTTAAGGATTTTATAATAATAAATTTAACGTTTTGGTGCCAAAGGCATATCTTTGCCGAGTTCTGTTTCAATATTATGCTCTTGGTTTTGATCAAGGGTTAATATAAGCAATAAAGCATAATAAGGTTTTGTGGTATTGTTTTTGAAATGGTTATTAAGGAAAAACATTATGAGAGCTGCTTTGGGGCAATTTACCCCAAGTATACCATTTATTGCCTGTGCGACCTTAAACAATTTGCCCACCCTCTAAATCTCAGTTTTCTCATCTGCAAGGTCCACTTTGCAGGCTGTAGTGAGAATCGGAGATGGGGCATGGAAGCCCTTAGCATGTAGTAGATATTCTACTTTATAAACAGTAGTTATTAGGACTCTACCATTGTTGTTTCACATCTCTTACAGAATAAATTACATTTAGAAATCCTTTGAGATTTGGAAAACTTGCTCTTTTCTGAAGTATCAAAGGATACTTTGATCAGAAAATACTTGCTTTTTATTTCATCACATTTTCTTCTTTTGTCTTGGCTGCCAAAAAACTCAGTGAGAAAAAGGTTTCAATGACAATAACTAGCCTAATTTGGATTATTTACTTTTCCCTCTCCCTGCTTTTTTAAAAATTCTTTTTTCCACTTTAATAGCTTTATTTTGTATGCATTTTTCATTTAATTTGCCACAACTTCTCTTCCCAAGAAGATGCAATATAAAGTACAGAGAGATAGGGTGTGTTAGTCTTCCCCTTCGAAACAGGTCTAAGTAAAACAAAGACTGAAATTGCTATATATATGTTCATAGTTTATGGTAAGAATGTTTAGAAGTTAGAAAAGGAACAAAGTTTGTGTCAATTAGGATTTGAAACATTCTTACTATGTTTTTCCCAATTGTAAAACAAAGAATTTCTGTGATATACAGTATCTGTCATTGATAAAGAGCTGCATTTCAAAGCCTGTTGTTTTGCTTGTGCTCCATTCTCCTGGATCTTTGGTGGTTCTTCAGGAGCTATCCCTGGATGCAGCTTTGGATCCTATCCCATGGCCCCTCCCTACTCAGAGGCATTGCCCCATCAGTACTGCCTTTTTCCCACCTCTCTCCTGCTGTTCCCTCTTTCATCATAGAAATATCACCAGACTAGGCCAGCCCTCCTCATCCTCAGTACTCGACTATAATGTCAATCCTCAGGGAGGTTGTACCTGCCCTTCCAAATTAACATGTTCTCTTATATGCACACTCATATGTCCTCTCATTGATGCTTCCTATTTTTCTTTATAGCATATCTGTTTCTTTGCAAGCTTTATGTTAAGGATGTCTCCCTCACTAGACTGAAAACTCCATGAAGACAAGGACATTTTTACCTGGTTCCTCAGGTACTGAGTTTCCTCTACAATGCCTTCACTAAACATGCACTCAATAAATACTTTTGAATGATCAATAAATACATTTTCCTATAGACATGTATGTTATTCTACTTTTTAGTCACTAACTTGTAGTTACATATTCAAGAATGATGGTAATCTGCACCTTTTATTCATTTGCCATTATTAATGTCAGAAGTTTAAATTCTTGTGCTTACACTGTAGTGATTCCACAGCAACATTGCTCCGATACATTTAGCTGAAGTAAGGCTCAGCGTTTATATGTTTGTGAAACATATACCATACTTACTGGATAATAATACTTAAGTCACCTCAGAGGTGCTCAGTGAGTATCAGTTAGATAGATAAGATTTGCAGCATCACTTTGAGAAAAGCCAAAATCCAATAAGAATATTTTAACTGTAAGAGCATGCAAAAAGGGGCTTCCCTGGTGGCACAGTGGTTAAGAATCTGCCTGCCAATGCAGGGGACACGGGTTTGAGCCCTGGTCTGGGAAGATCCCACATGCCGCGGAGCAACGAAGCCCGTGCGCCACAACTACTGAGCCTGAGCTCTAGAACCCGCGAGCCACAACTACTGAAGCCCGTGCACCCAGAGCCCATGCTCCGCAACAAGGGACGCCACCGCAATGAGAAGCCTGCGCACCACAACGAAGAGTAGCCCCCGCTCCATGCAACTAAAGAAAGCCCACGAGCAGCAACGCAACGCAGACCAAAAAAAAAAAAAAAAAATCAGGCAAAAGGGTTTCATCTATAAAATGACATTTTGAATAATTACATTATTTTCTTCTTCTGTAGTAGCATTAAGTTGATAGTTATGGCTGAATTAATTTCTTCACATCCTTTGAAGTTGATCTGAATACTCAATACAACATAAGCGTCAGGGGAGTTTGGGGAAAGACACTTGAAAATTCACCTGTTAGTTTTCTCTTCAGTTTCCTTCATGTCTAAAACATTTATAAATTGTATGGGGTATTGTAATAAAATGGAACTGAGTTGTCCAGCCATAATAACTCATTAGCAAAGAGTGACCAAGCCAAAAGGCCTCTGTTTGTAAATGAAAGAGCCGCACTGGACTCCAGTAGTGAGCCTGAAGAGGACGGGGCCCGCTGCTGTCCCTGCAGTAAGGTTCCTACGTGAGCACCATTATTTAGATTATGGGTGTGGCTTGAAGTGTCTGGATAAAGCAAAGCTTTGCTGGAAAATGCTTGCTGGAGTGGCAATGTCATGGGGAAAGAGAGTAGGATGTTTTACAGAGAGGATAATTATGCATGTCACTGGGTAGGGAAACCTGTGGTGTCAGTTTAGAGTAGTTGATAGGTGAAGAGGTCAGGAAGAACAGTCAGACTTTAATTCTTGTTTCTGATTTTGGTACAAGTCTCCTGGTGTACAAAGTCAGAGTGGGAACATGGGTGCTTGCAACAGGCTGGAAATTCATTTTTCTATTTATATATGTGTATGTCATAAAAGTCTATTAAGTATGTATTTCTAAGAATGGTCTATTTACTATTGGTATCATTTTACCTATACTATTTTCCTTAGATTCAATCCATGGGTACAAAGGGACTAACAGGTGGAGCACAGAGGGTTCAGGGCAGTGAAGATGCTCTGTATGGTGCTATAATAATGGATATGTGTCATTATACATTTGCCTAAACCTATAGAATGTAGAACACTGAGAGTGAACTGCAATGTAAACTATGGACTTTGAGTGATTATGATGTGTCAATTTAGGTTCATCAGTTGTAACAAATGTACGATTCTGGTGGGGGATGTTGGTAACGGGGAGGCTGTGCATCTGTGGGGGTAGGGAGCATATGGGAATTCTCTGTACTTTCACCTCAGTTTTGCTGTGAACCTAAACCTGCTCTAAAAAATAAAATCTTTTTTAAAAAAGTACTTCAAGTTTTGTTGATTGTTTTAGATTTTCTAAATAGACAATCATGTCATCTATGAACAAAGATGGTTTCTTCCTTGCTTTCCAACCTACATATGTTTTATTTCCACTTCTTGTCTTATTGCATTAGCTAGAACTTTCAGTGCAATGCTGAGTCGGGACATCTTTGACTTGTCCCTAATCTTAGAGGGAAAGCTTTGAGTTTCTCACCATTAAGCATGATGTTATCTGTGAGTTTTCTGTAGATATCCTTTATCAAGTTGAAGAACTTCCCTTCTATTCCTAGTTTTCGGGGAGTTTTTATCAAGAATGGGTATTGGATTTTGTCAAATTTTTTTTCTGCACCTGTTAATATGATTTAGCCTGTTGATGTAATGGAGTACATTAATTGATTTTCAAATGTTGAATCAGGCTTGCATACCTAGAATAAATCCCACTTTTTCTTGGTGTATAATTCTTTTTATACATTGTTAGATTTAATTTGCTAATATTTTGTTGAGGATTTTTGCATCTACATTCATAAGAGACATTGGTTTGCAGTTTTCTTTTCTTGTAGTGTCTGTCTGGTTTTGGTGTTAGGGTAATGTGGGCCTCATAGAATGAGTTAGGAAGTATTTCCTTTGATTCTATCCTCTGAAAGATATTGTAGAGAATTGGTAAAAATTTCTTCCTTAAATGTTAGGTAGAATTTACCAGTGAGCCCAAATGGGCATGGTGCTTTCTCTTTTGGAAGGTTACTAATTATTTATCCAATTTCTTTAATAGATATGGGTCCATTCAGATTGTTTACTTCTTGCTTGAGTTTTGGCAAATTGTGTCTTTCAAGGAATTGGTCCTTTTCGTCTAGGTTATCAACTTTGCTGGCATAGTATTTTTTAGTATCCTTTTAATGTTGATGGCTCTGTGGTGATGTCCCGACTTTCACTTCTGATATTAGTAATTTGTGTCCCCAGTCTCTTATTATTTTTTTTAGTTATCCTGGCTAGAGGCTATTGATTTCATTACTCTTTTCAAAGAACCAGTTTTTGGTTTCATTGATTTTTTTTTCTACTGATTTCCTCTTTTCAATTTCATTGATTTCTGCTCTAATTCTTATTTCTTCTTTTTACTCTAAATTAGAATACATAAAAGTAATTTGTTATGGATTTTCAAGTACTTCATATATGAATATAAGATTTTTTTTGGTAATTTCAGTAATTCAGGGTTTACAAATACAAAAAGTTTTCTCATTCCATTAAACACCACATTCTTTAAATTGCTGGTATTGTCAATTCAGGTTAAATGACATTGTATTTATTTAATGTTTTTAATTGTTAAATGACATTTCTTTAGAATTCACATGATGAGGCTCAGTGTTAAAATTCCTGAAGTGATATTAAGGTAGAAATCTAATATCAAAACCAAAATCAAATCAATGCATCTCCAGAACATTTTTTTTTTTTAGATTCCATATATATGTGTTAGCATACAGTATTTGTTTTTCTCTTTCTGACTTACTTCACTCTGTATGACAGACTCTAGGTCCATCCACCTCACTACAAATAACTCAATTTCGTTTCTTTTTATGGCTGAGTAATATTCCATTGTATATATGTGCCACATCTTCTTTATCCATTCATCTGTTGATAGACACTTAGGTTGCTTCCATATCCTGGCTATTGTGAATAGAGCTGCAATGAACATTGTGGTACATGACTCTTTGAATTATGGTTTTCTCAGGGTGTATCAATACACTGCATCTCAAAACCAAAATCAAATCAATGCATCTCAATTTCCATTCCATGAAAATTCCATGTGAATATAAATGTGGTTTCTGGTACTCATGGAGAATAAGATTTTAATCATATGCAAATATAATAAGCTATTTAATAAACTCTACAATGCAAAAAGAATCATATTTGTACTGTGTTGGTTATATTGTCATAACAAACCAAGCTAATTCCTTTTAGCCTACCCATCATTCCCGATATTTAAGAAAAGTTGGATGAATGAATGAAGAAAGTTCTGAATTCAGCCAAGCTGAGCTCTCTTAGTCTATCTATTGTTTGACTTAACTTTGAGGAAAACAAGGATTATCTACAAAATGTCAAAGGAGGAGCAGGTAGATGCTTTCATTTTGAAAACATAGGGCACTGCTATTTGAGAGTCAGCCTCATCATCAGCATGCCTGGTAAGACCAGTCTGAATAATCAGCCCATGAGTGCTGCACTAATATTTATGACCCCCTAAAACTTGTATTAAAGGGCAACTACTTGTGAAGAAATACAATAATTACATGGACACTGAATTTGGTTACGACGAATTTAAGTCTCCTCTCCAATTTCTTACTATTGACTCACATCAAGGGATGTTCAACTTTTGATACTACCATCATTCTGGATATAGACAAAGTGACAGAGCTGATTGCACGTGGAAGAGTTACATCTGTGGAGCTATCACTATTCCCACCTACTCTTGTCCAAAAAAGAATGAAATATGCATTTGCACATATTCCTAATTTGTTTGAGACAGACTTAATTTTTTAATTAAGCATGTAAAGTGCTTCTCTCTTATTATCTCAAATAAGCAGTTTTCAAGAACTGAATCCAAGAGTAAGAAAGCAAAGGCAAACATAAACAGGCACACCTGCTGCAATGCACCTGTGTCTTTTAAAAAGGTGTGACTCCCCCCCCACCCCCGCTATGTGATCTTTAAAAGAGATGTATCTCACTTGTCACATTTGAGTGTTAGCCCTTGAACTCCTTCCGTGCTTAGGCCTCTCTGTCTGCTCATCTGTGTCTCTGGCTTTGGGCCCAACATCGTCTATAACATAATATGGTAGAAGAAGGCAGATGGCAGAGGAATTAAGAGCATAAACTCTGAAGTCAAGTTTTATTTTGTGTTCTAATCTTGATTCTGCCACAAACCAGCTATGTGATCTTAAAAAAGTTACCTAACCTTTCTGAATCTCAGTTTCCTTATCTGTGAAATTAATGTAAAGAGACTGATAGCCTTTGAAGATTATGTGAAATAATTTACATAAAGCTTTTAGCAAAAGCTTGGTCCACAATAAGTGCTTGATAACACATGGTAGTGATGGCTGGTACTATTACTATTGAGATAGTTATTATTAGGTCTTAGTCACATGTGTTCAACTGTATATTCCTCTCAAGATTCTTTCTTCTTTCAGTTTTCTAGCAGAGTAGAGCATAAGCATTTAGTTCCTTCACTAAATGGCCCATTATATATAAATAGAAGGTATGATCGATGTGAATCAGTGTTAACAAGGCTCTTCCTCAGTGAAATTCCACTAACAATAAGGTGGCATTTCTGGAATTCTGCAGGATCGAGAGCCATTAAGACTTGAGTGTGGCTAAGCTTCTGTAACAATAATTTCACAGGCAAAAGTCAGGATGGTAATTTAAAAGTTAGATACTGGGGTTCTAGATAGGTTCCAACATTCAACGGAACATTTCAAAGAATAAATCACACAGATAGTCAGAACCTATGGCACATTCAACATATTATTCAAAGAAATCTAAGTGTTTTAAGGTTAAATTTTGAGAAGTAGAATCCAAGAGTAGAATGCAAAGTGTATGTGTGAGAAATTTTGTTTTTCAACATGGATTTTCCTCTATATCTATCATCATTTGAAGTGCTACAAAATTAGATATCTTTTCCAAAACACAGATAAATACGCTATGTATATTTATTTAGATTTTAAAAGACATTATATTCCATGAAATGTGCTCTCCTGTAGAGTTGGGTTAGCATTATCGTTTTTGAAAGTAATGTGATTTAAGTGTCTTGAATTATTAAATGTGTTTGAAGTCCTATTATCTTTTAAAAATCAGATGATCTTGAAGTTATTTTTGTTTTACAATAAGTGCTACTGGCAAAGTTGCTTTTCATAAGAGTTTTATGGGCAAATAAATATCTATGAATCAATAAATTAATCAATAAGAAAAAAATAAAAAGTAAAAGTGAAGGATACGAGGCCAGTTCTAAAATATTCCCCGCCCTCAAAATGCTGGTATCCTAAACAAGTTTTTGTAAATAACTGGATTCAAGTCAATGAATATATATTGTACCTGTTTGTGCCATGAATACAAAGGCATATGTGGGGTGTGGGGAAAGGTGGTAAAGGGCAGAGGAAAAGGATGACAGACACAGATAAATAAGTCATTATTCCTGCCTATTCCAGGAGACAGGACCATGTACAGCTAACCATAATACAGTGTGGTTAGTGCTGTATTACAGTGGTAGAAAACGCCATGAGAGTGCAGGGAAGAAAGTAGATTTGTTAAAATTCTAAATTTATATCTCTCAGGAAGAGAAAAGCACAGAAAATTATCAAAAGCCTACAAGACTGCTTAACTTAATGGACTTCTGTACAGATTGAAACTTAAAAGACCCAGAATCCCAAAGGCCAATAAGGAAGACTTGCACATTGCCTGGCAATGTGGTCAAGCCTAGACTGGGAGTTTTAACAGCTTTGGTTCCACTGTTTGAACAGCCTCTCAAAGCTTGTTTGTGCACAACTGTAAAATGGGGGAAATGCTATTGCTGCTTTCCGAATAGGAAAAGAGCTGTGAAAACTGACACGTACCTGCTTAAGTAATTGAACTTCAAGGATAAAGAAGGGATTCATAGACCTCTAAGTAGAAAAAAGCAGATCATCTCTAAGAAGGGAAGTATCAAGTTGATGTCAGATTTCTGCAAGACAGCTTTCAGTGCCAGGAGATTACAGACGAATGGGTACAGACTGCTGAGGTTAGGACCAAGTGTCCCACAAGTGTTACAAAATGTCCTGCAAATTTAAAGTGACCATAAAAGTCATGAAAGAACTTGGGGAATATATTGTTGCTATACCCTTCTGGGAACAGAAAAAACAAACAAACCCAAAGCAAAATAAATAAACAAAAAACCCTCAGCTACTTGAATAAATCCAGCCAATTAAGAAATAAAGAGAAAAAACTGTGGTAAAGGGCTGGTAATGGGCATCAAGTCCATTTAAAGGTAGAACCCAAACAAGTAAGATGCAGATTATAAATGATGTAAACCTTACGAGTTTAAAACCGAGATATGACAAGAGAGAATTTGAAGGTGGACGTCAATGGAAGGAAGTGAATGTATATTAATTTCCTTATTTTTCCCAATGGAGACAAAATATATAGTGCCTAAGTTTAATAAAATAGAGGTTGAACGATATTGTTTAAAGTTATAAAAGGAACCACCAGAGAACTAAAAATATAAATGTACACACAAGTTCACTAAAATAAACGATAATAATATTTCCATGTAAAGAGCTATCAAACAAACAAATGCGGATTAAACTAACAAAGACGGATCAATAGTAAGTGTGGGTTAAAGAGCTATTAAACTAACAAAAGGACAAGAACAAAACAAAATGACCGCAAAAGTATTGTAAGAGTAATTACATGAGATTTTAAGTATATATAGAGAAAGAAAGAAAGAGAGGGAGAGAAAACATGATAGGACTTCCTAAGAAAGATATAAAAAATATAAAATCTTAGAACTGATGGAAAAAAACCTTACAAATTTGATCCCCTACAATAAAATTATGCAAGACAACATAAACAAAGCAAAACTAGGAGAAAACATTTACTCTACTATCCATCTGTCTATATGATATGGATTATACATAAAGATATATATAAGATTATACATATATGATCAAGATTAATATTTGAATATATAGAGAGCTCCTACATACCAAGAGAAAACACATAAAAACACATATAAATCACCGAAAAACAGAGCAAAGAATAGAGAAAAGAATATAATGATGAGGATTGGTCAGATGCACATGCTGTTAAAGAGGAAGATTCCAACTATTAGCAATATTGTAGATTGGTAAAGCCTTGAAATTTACCACATCCATGAAAGAATGTAAAATGAATATATTAATTGTCTAATAGAAGCCACTTCTTGGAATGTATCTTATGGAAATATCTTCACTTGTGCATAATATGCCTCAAGGATATTTATTACTATATTATGTATAATTTTTAAAATTGGAAAAAAGTTTAATAACCATGTAGGAACTGGATAAATTACAGAGCTCACAGTATGAAAAACCACATAGCAACTAAAAGAATGAAAAAGATCCATATGTATTAAAATATTGTAGACAGAATTATGGTCCCAAAGAAGACTTCATTCTCCAATTCTGGGACTGTGAACATGCCAGGTAACATGGCAAAGAGACTTTGCATATGTAGTTAGGATTACGAATTACTGTTTAAAATACAGAGATTATCCTGGATTATCCAGATGGGCCCAATGTAACTGTATGAGCCTTTAAAAGCAGAAGAGGAAGACAGAAGAGTCAGTGAAATAGATTCAAAGCATCAGAAGGATTTGATGTGCCATTGCAGATGAGAAGATGGAGAAGGCCAAGTATCAAGGCAACTACAAGGAACTGAATTCCTCCAAGGAACTGAATGAGCTTGGAAGCGGATTTTTCTCCAGAGCCTCCAGAGAGAAGTGCAGCCCTCATGATGCCTTAATTTTGGAATTGTGAGAATCTAGTCATGCCATGCCTAACTTTTGACCTACAAAATTGTAAGATAATATATAGTGTTATTTTAAGTGTTCAAGTTTGTGGTAATTTGTGATGCAGCAATAGAAAACTAATACATAAATGGAAAAAATTTCCAAGGCATATTGTTAAGCAAAAAAATAGGTTAGAGAGAAACATAAAAAAAAAAATGTATGTAAGTATATTGCTTTTTTTTGTACCAAGATGCCACACATAGCCTCAGCCACATGCCATCATTCCTCCTTTTTGATCACTGATCTGTGTTTCAGCTTCTTTTTTAAGATATGGCAAGTAGTTTTGAAAACCTCTGAAAATACTTGTGGTTAATACTCTGAAGTAGCAGAATTGATTTCCTAACATATGAAAAAAAAAAAAAACCTCCAGGAGAGAATAATAGAAGAGCATGAGAACACAAATTAAGTGCTACACATTAAAAAACAAACCAAAATACTTGTCAGTGAATGAGTCTTTGAAAGGCCTGAAAACCAATGACATTCAAGTTTATCCTTGAATGTTGAACTTTGGATTCCTAATTTACTTTCCCATAGAATCCACATTTCGAGTTGATTAGAGCGAATACATTATGTTAGAAAACGAATGCATCACACCTTGATTGGTAAGAGTAGGTTGGTCTGGGTGTAATAGGCAGAATTCTATGAATGATCCCTATGTGAACTTAGCTCTTATATTAAATGCTCTCCCTTCTGAGTGTGGGTGGAATCTACGAATAGATAAGGCAGCACTCCTAGGATTATATTAATTTACATGACAATAAGGAGGTTATTCAGACAGGTTTAATCAAATCAAATGTACCCTTGAAAAGCAGAGAGTTTTCTCTGGCTGGCAGCAGAAAAGGAAGTCAGGGATTTGAAACAATTTAGCTTTGAAGTTGGAGGGAGGCATATGCCAAGGAATGAGGCAGTCCTTAGGAGCTGAAAGCAGTCCCTGGCTGACAAGCAGTGAGGGAACGGGGATGTTGGTCACACAACCACATGGATGTGAATTTGGCAAAGGAGCTTGGAAGCTCAATGAGTTTGGAAGCAGATTCTTTCCTAGAATTTCCAGATAATTACCCGGGACAACTAACAGCTTAGTTTCCACTTTGTGAGACACTAAGCGGAGAACCCAGTAGAGCCCCCTGGACTTAGACCTACAGATCTGAGAGATAATTAGTTGTTCTGAGTTGCTAAATTTGTGGTAATTTGTTAGAAATAGAAAATGAATACACTGGGTATTTTGCAGTTAGCAAATGGTAAACTAAAGAACATAAACTCTTGGCACACACGTGCCATGTGCTCTCTTACTGTGTATAGTGTTAGGGTCTAAATATATGCTCAATAAATAGTTTTAGTTGTTTGGTTAGGTGGTGAGTAAATGCATGAATGAATAAATGAATGAATAAATGAATGAAGCAATAAACAATCTTTGGTCAGTCAAGTCATCCAACAAATATTTATGGAATGCCCAATATACACCATGAACCATTATGAGTGCAGGACATAGTAGAAAGAGGTTCAAAACACCCGGTAATTTATATTCTAGTTTCAAACAAGAGCTCAAAATTCTCTGGACTAGAGCTTCTCATGTTGGTGAAACAGAAGGTCATTGGAATGCTGTGAATGAAGGCCCATGGAAAGAGGATCATGAGGTCAGCAGAAGGCCTTTCCAGGCAGGACTCTGAGGGCCGTGCATAGAGGGTGGCTGTGATGGGGAGACACTGGAGGGTTAAGGGGGGAAATGGTGTGATATGATGTATGATTTTATCTTAAAAATCAAGATGGATCCTAAACATCCAAAGAAAGTCTTTTAAGTAACACAAAATAAATCTGAAGAAAATTGATCACTACAGAGATGCCAATGCAATAATCTCCAACTTGCAGGTCTGCTGTATCAAAATTAGAGCTGAAAGTTTTACAATGCACCCTCCGCCTCTTATTTGCAGGGGATACATTCCAATATTCCCAGCAGATGCCTGAAACCGTAAATAGTACTGAACCCTATATATACTCTGCTTTTACTATACATACGTATTTATGATAAAATTTAATGTACAAATTAGGCAAAGTAAGAGATTAATAACAATACCTAACAATAAAATAGGATAATTATAATAATATACTGTAATAAAAGTTATGTGAACGTGGTGTCTCTCTCTCTCATATCTTTTTTTTTTTTTTTTTTTGGTGTGTAGAAACTCTATTCTGTTTCTTTAATCACTTTACCTCTCTCAAAATATCTTGTTGTAAAAATTTAATGCCTTTTCCATCTTAAGCATTTATCATGCACTGCGGCCATAACTTCTGCAGTTTCAGGGGTTACAGCAAAACTAGCATGGATTTCTTTTTCCTTCTTCACAATTTCATGCATAGAAGATTCATTCTTACCATAGATCTTAGTAGATCTTACTAACCTCAGCACATGATTTTTTTTTCTTTCTTATTAACCCAAGAACTTTGAACTTTTCACTTAAAGGAGGCACTTTTTGGCTCTCTTTGGCATATCCGAATTGCCAGTAACACTACTCTTGTGCTTTAAAGGGGGCCATCACTAAGTAAAATAAGGGTTACCTGAATACAAGCACACAATACTGTGACAGTCGATCTGATAACCTAGATGGCAACTAAATGACTAGTGGGATATGCTAGACAAAGGGATGATTCATATCAGGTGCGGGATGGAGCCAGACGGTGCAAGATTTCATCACGCTACTCAGAACGGCGTGCAATTTAAAACTATAAATTGTTTATTCCTGGAATTTTCCACTTAATATTATTGGACCATGGTTGACTGCGGGTAACTGAAACTAAGGAAGGCAAAACCCCAGATAAGGGGGACTACTGTACTTTCGGTTCAACATATACTGCGACATAAAGAAAACAAAGGACAGTTAAATGTGAATCTTCCTTGTCTACATTCCAAATTATGTATATACACTATTCATTTTCTTGGTGGTCATCATTTGCCACTAAAATCATGCAACTTATACATATCTTTAAAAACACGTGGAACATTCTATTAATAAAATCTGAGTTTTGACTATTTTTATGTGTCCTGAGCACAGATAAGTATTGATAGTTATCTATTTAATTCACCAACTGTTTATAACATAATAGGGAGAGCCCTGACATTCCAGCAAAATTTTATGGGTTGATGAAATGTAGGGAACCATTTCCTCGAAAAAAATAAGCAGAGCAGGCTCTGTAAACTTTAAGCAAAATAAATAATTGGGAAGAAACACTGAGGTCAGAAATCACAGAAGATTAATATTAAATATATGGCATGTAAAATGCATTAGAATTATTTCACACTACTTTCATGAGCCAAAAATAAAGAGGATATTGCCAAGGGGCCTTAAATTACATTTACAAAAGGCAGAAAGATAAACTGGAACACTGGAATGAGAAAGGGTATTCTTGTCCTAGGTCAAGAGAACATTTTGAAACCTCTGGTGGTTACTGAAATTTTTCTTTAAAGTAGGCAAAAAAGTTAGTAAGAATTGTTAGTATGTCCAACACTGCATATATTGCAATAGTGGTTCCATTTCTTTAGATCTTTGGATGGTGATGATTCTCTGGAATTTACAAAATAAAGATAGGAAGGGAGAGAAGGAAGGAGGAAGGGAGAGAGGTTGAAAGTAAGAGAGAGGGGGAGAGAGAGAGAGAGAGACAGAGACAAAGAGACAGAGAGAGAAGGTGAGAATAGACACATTAAGGGGACAGTTGCGCTTAGATGCATTGGAAACTGTGTGAAAGAATTTTTTCTTTTTTGTAGTCACAATGTATTGGCCTCCTATGGCATTCAGTGTACTGAATTGAGGTTAGTGGTATGGACTGAATGTTTATGTCCCCCCAGAGTTCATATGTTGAAGCCCTAATCCCCAGTGTGATGGTATTTGGAGGTGAAGCCTTTTGAAGTAAGTAGATTTAGATGAAGTTTTGAGGGTGGAGACCTCGTGATGGGATTAGTGCCCTTATAAGAAGATGAAGAGACCAGAGCTTGCTCTCTCTCCCTTGTGAGGACATGGCAAGAAGACTGTAGTCTAAAACCTAGGATAGAGCCCTCACTAAGAATCTGACCATGCTGGCATTCTGTTCTGGGACTTTTAACTTCCGGAACTGTGGGAAACAAATGTTTTTTCTTTAAGCCACCCAATCTGTGGTATTCTGTTATAGCAGCCTGAACAGGTTAATATAGCCAGTGATGCTAAACACCTACAAAGAACTGCCCTGCCCAAATGAAACTAGTGTTCCTGTTGTTTCCATTGAGAAACTCTGAATCTTACCCAAAGTGAGTAAGCTGGATTTTTTGTGAGCACTCCTTATTCAGGAGCTACACACTTGAGATGGGACCAAAGACAGTGACTAACACAAGAAAACCAAGTTAACCTTCTGTTTCCATGACTGGTGCAATCTACAGCTATGACCTAGGCCTCTACCTGTATGTTAATTTGACGTCTTCACTGAGGTCTATATTTCTCATTTATGAGGCAGGCAAAATACTTTGTAAAACTTTTGCAGAATTTGTTCTTGAATTATTTAATAATATTAAAATCAAAAGTCCATGTTCAAGGAATGAAGTTAACAGAGTATTATTATAATGTTGCCTGAAAGCTCTTCTTCTGACCCAGAAATAAAAAAATATTTACCTGACTCTTTCAGATGATTCATTTTTCCACACTACTTCTGAATTAACCATTCCCAAAATAAAAATTCATTTTTTATGTGTTAAAGACATCATAAGTAGAAGATTCACATTCATCCTTATAATACAAAATAGGACTTCATTTCCTCAAGGCAGAGAGTACTTCAGTTATGGGGCAGACAACTGTTACCCAACAGCAAGGATATAAATTTCATGGTCCCATCCCCATGCTCCAATAAATAATCAATGAAAAAACAACATAGAAATAGTTAGCTAGAATCTAACCTTAGTTACTCCACCATCCTTGGAGAGAAGCACACATACAAAGAAAGGATCATTGTTCACCTTCAAGCCACAATACTTTGATATTTCCCACATGGTAATTCTTTCCTAAAAGGGGATCATTTTCAAAGGAATCTTTTTAGCTTGAGTCATTCCCTTGCAGTCCATAGGTAGAGATTGTCACACATAAACTATATTGACGTAAAGAAGAGACTGTCCTCCTAGAGCGCCCATTGTGGGTGGTAGAATTCTTTGCTCAGCTTTTTCTGAATTTTAGCTTTTCAGAGCATTCAGGGTTAGAGGAACAGAATACATAGATGTGAAATACTGTATCACAGGAACAGAAAATAGGCCAAATTGCCAATTAGAGTAAGGTTTGTTTAAAATAGAAAAGGTATCATGATAATATGATAATATCCTTCCTCTCATGGTTGATACACACCTGCTTGGAATAAGCATTTTTAAATGTAATTAAAACTTATTACTTTACTTAAAACCATATTCCCTTATAGCTTGAATTCCCATCTTTTTTCTTTTTCTTTATTCACATTAAGTCTTTGTAGGTCATCTATAGAAACAGAAAAAATGTGTGCCTTTCCTGACCTCATAAGGAAACTGCGGGTAGATCTCTTACTACATTTTGTTTCCTTTTTTGTGCCTTTTTTTTTTTTAATACTGCCGCTGTTAACTAGAAAAAATTTTCCTACCCTTACTTGAGGTCATCCAATTCTCCTGCTCCAAAGTCAAGGATTCTGTGAATCTCATTCCTTTAGCAACTGAAGCCTGACAGAACAGCTGTGAATGAACCTCTAAAGACTGTAATGCAAGGACATCAAGTAAGAATCAGGTCATATCTACACAGTAACCTCATGTGCATGACATTTCAATGGGCTTTTGGAATAGTGAAGATATTCACCTCAATCCCAAGGTGTTTCCTTCAAAGAAAGATAAACTTAGATGTTATTTTTTACCCTCTTTTTCTTGTTAAATCTTTCCAGGCAGGGACTGTGTCTCATGTTTACTTTCTGTAGCTCTCCTCAGGACCTACAGTGCATGTTGTGTGTAGGGAATATGGTCATCCTGGGCTAGAGGCTTTGGTTGGTCTCTTAAAATGTTTGTTATTTTTTGCTGTTGTTTTTTTCATCATTTGTTCTCAGCTAGAGGAGAGGCAAAAGAGAGTATAAAAGGAAAAAAAAATGTAGGTGAAGGAAATAGGAATTGAAGAAAAAGTTCATTAGAGGAACTGTGTAACTGTATGGAAGAGAATGGAGTAAAGCCTCAGAGAGCAAGTGGGCAGAGAAGTGAGGAGAAGAGACTGCACTGTAATGTTAATAAAGGTGAGGAAGTTTGATGAGAATTTCTTATCAATCCTCTAAGTCCTCTTCTATGCATGTTCCCCACTCTAGTTTATTTCTCATAATCTCTAAGTCTTCACATATGTAACATTCATAAATATTGGCAGTGAAGACCCAAGGGGAATCCTGGGCTTAGCTGTTAGCATATTTCATTCATAGAATCACAAACCATGTCCTTTTAGATGCTCTTCATCTCTTGACTGGACATTTTCATAACCTCTTAACTGGCTGCCCTGCTTTTGGACTTCATGCTCCCATGAAGGATGATGGTCCTGCAGCAGAAGTCTTTCACAGTCTCCTCACCTACAGAAACATGGGAACTTCTCTCATGTAAGCCTCTCTGGACAAGATCCATACCTCTCGCTCAAACCCCAGTTCTCACCAAGTGTACTTTACTTTCTAGCAATATCCAAAGACCAGAAGTTCATGCCTTTGCATCTTTGGTCTATTATGTTCTATAAAAATTTGTGGGAGAAAAGGAGTATTCCTGGTATTCCCTTTTTTTCATACTGGCTGACTACTAAACAGCAATTTTTCTTTTAAAACCCAACACAGACATAACATCCTCTGGCAAGATTTTTCTGACTCAGTTTCATTCTAGATGTTTTGAATAGGTTTCACCCTCCCTGATGTCTTTGAAGTTGCAAAACGCATCAATTGGTGCACATATGTCATCTTACAGCTGTGTGCTTATGTGTCTATCTGCTCTATAAACTAATGAACTTCTTAATCTCTGTATCCAAGATTTTGGCACATACCAGAGAATCAGCTAATGGTTGAACTGAATTACCGACATCATTTACAGAAAGAACAAGTCATTTAGAATGTAACAATTAACATGATATTTTGTATATAGTACTTGGAAAATTCCTAGATATTTACTCTAGAATTTATTGTGATTCCCTGGACTCAAAAGAGAGAAGGCCACTTAGAATTTGATAAACTTTTGATATCATTGTCGATAATGATGTACAGAAACATTTAATGAGAAAGGAACCTCCTTCCCAGGCATTATTTTTAGATCTCCAGGTTCCTAATATTGAGATATAATTTTCAGAATGTAGATTTTTTTTTTGCTCCAAATTTTTTTTTGATAAAATATCTATGCCATGCCTAAGCCATTGATCTTTTTTATTCTATGTTTATAAATAAAAAAATTAGAACATTAACAGAACTATTTGTTATTTCTTCTCTGGTGAATGTAATCTCTCAATTCTTAGTAAGAATATATAACCACTTTTACTTTTTACTGGTAAAATTATCATTATAGTGTTTTAATGCCTGAGCCTTGCATTAAAATCCACCCTCCAGAGATCAACGTTCAAATGGAAGTAACAAGAGACAAAATCTCCCCAGAAAAAAATGTAAATACCACAGGAACCGACAAACTTAAACAACAGCCCCCCCCATTTTCTTTCTTAGTCTCTCATTGCTTAATTAAGTCCTCAGAAGAATCTTTCTATTGACAATAAGTGGACCCAAGCGAGAAAAATATTCACAAAAACAAAGAACAAGTGTCAGAAGCAAGCTTATTGTTAATGACCTTAAACCTCAGTGTCCCTTCAAATCATATTTAATCCTCATTTATCAGTATGTGGATGTGTGTTTTACGTTCAGTGAAATTCAGTTTTTAGAAATGTGAGGGACCAGAATCTTTTTATCTAGGAGTATGCCCTTCATGTTATGTTTAGATAGACAGAAAACTATACAATTTGCTCTGACCACAGAACCATTATTAGTATATACTCAAAAGTTTATTTAATAAGAAGTTCAGTATCTTTCTGCTTTAAGTAACAAGATATACAATTTAAAGTGGCAGAAATTTTGAGAAGCTCATTATCATCTATGAGATATCAAGCAGGAGAATTCCAATGATGTCTACTTTTTTCTCTGCCTTCTTCAACATTGTTATGTTTCTCTTCATAATTACAAGACAGCAAAAGCAGTTCCCAGCTTCATACACAGACTCCAATATGACAGTGAAAAAGAGAAAAGACCTTTCCTCCCCTGGTTCTCCTTTTATTAAAGAGAAACTTTTCTAATAACTCACAAGCAGACTGCCCATCAAAACTCATTGGTGAGGATCAGGGCATATGCCCTTGACTAGCTGCAAGGGAGGGTGGGAGAAGAAGTTTTAGCCTTTTCCATCTTTATAAAAGTACACTGGTTCTGTCAACAGGAATAAGAGGTCAGGTGGAAGAAGGCTTAAACATGTCAAATAATGTAAAGCTGAATGACATATATACTGCCCATTAAACCTATAAATGTTATCAAGCATAGTACTTGGTAGTAAATATAGATAGTAATTTCTTTAAAATAAATTTATTTAGTTTTGGCTGCGTTGGGTCTTCGTTGCTGCGCGCAGACTTTCTCTAGTTGCGGCGAGCGGGGACTACTTTTCCACTGCGGTGCGTAGGCTTCTCATTGAGGTGGCTTCTCTTGTTGCGGAGCTCGGGCTCTAGGCGCGGGGACTTCAGTAGCTGTGGCAGACGGGCTCAGTAGTTGTGGCGCACGGGCTTAGTTGCTCCGCGGCATGTGGGATCTTCCCGGGCCAGGGCTCGAACCCGTGCCCCCTGCATTGGCAGGCGGATTCTTAACCACTGCACCACCAGGGAAGTCCCTAGATGGTAATTTTTTTTTGTTTTTTTGTTTGTTTTTGTTTTTTTTCTGGTACGCGGGCCTCTCACTGCTGTGGCCTCTCTCGTGGCGGAGCACAGGCTCCGGACGCGCAGGCTCAGTGGCCACGGCTCGCGGTCCCAGCCGCTCCGCGGCATTCGGGATTCTCCCGAACCAGGGCACGAACCCACGTCCCCTGCATCGGCAGGCGGACCCTCAACCACTGCGCCACCAGGGAAGCCCGATGGTAATTTTTTTAATGCTGCTGCACTTGTTTTGAATTCATTGACCTCTAGAACCATTTCACACACATTAGTAAAGACTATGAAGACTTTAAAGAATCTATGAATAGAAACAGAAATTTTGAGAATTGATTTTTGTTTTCAAATAACTTCCGGTACCATTTACTAAGCTATTGTCTCTCAACTTTATATCTGCCCTTCTATAGTCCGCTTTGTGAAGTGGGGACTTGAGTTACAAGTGACACTTTTCCTCCGCTGGTTTCCTGTTTGGCTCTGCCATTAGACGGCACTAGGAAGAGAGTGGAAGCCTTGAAGCGGATGAAGGGACTTGCTCCCTTTCTGAGTCTGTCTTTCTGCTTGTTCTTCCCATGTACCTTTGAAACACTTTTTAACCCCGCAGTGGCAGATCATTCCGATAGCAGTTGCTAATTCCAGTTTGCACTTTTCCAGTGCTCACAGAACCAATCCCAGAGTCCCTCTTCAGTAACACCAGCACTAGCTGGCCAGAACACCGTTCTCAAAGGTCTGAGCGCCCGCTGCATGGGCAATGCCTCTGATGTCAGAAAAGAGACACCAGCCTAGCCAAGCAGTGAACTTTCACACAGGTCTATAGAGCACCTCCTTTAAACTTCTAAATTTTAATAATCTCAACTTCTTTACTTGGTTTCTCCAGTCCAAGAGGAGGCTGCTTCTCGAAGCTGCTCCCTCTACAATACATTAGCTTAGTGTTCCCCTTTTGCCTTTCCAGTTCTTCACTATCTAGTCATTAGTTCTTTATTGATTGATTCTCTATTAGGCTAAATTTGTTCTTTTTTTAGGGGAGATTACAGGTTTTAAAAATTTACCAAAAGGAGCTTCGACTATTTCTGCATCCTTATAATCATGTCCATTTCCTGTTTTTCTTTGATGTTCAGATACCATATTTTTTTCCATAACCTTAAAGGGTGAGATGCTTTTGTCTGCAACTCTTCACGCCCATCACCATAATATTTAAAACGATTTGAACAAAAAAAATCTCTGTGTTGGGATAGCAAACATATTTAATAGTTTTTCAACCATTTCCTTTTATTTTATTAAGTTCAGTGTATACTCCTATATTACAAGTTTCTCCAGGCTCCAAATTCATGGCTTTGAAATTAATACATGCCCAAGAGAACTGTGGTTAGCAAAAGAGGGGAGGCAGCATTAGGGGTGGAAAAAAGAGAAGGACAGTAATTTCTTTGAAAACAGAGTAACAGTAGGATAGCAATGATAACAAGGAAAGAACTAGAGGTGGTGGCAATAGTGAGCTGCCAGAGGAGACGAAACAGTCCCTGGTTATCTCTACAAGTAAATGGAAAAGGAGGGCTTTAAGGTTTGGCCTTGTGGTTTATGACACATGACACGATGACCCTTCCTGAATGTCCAGACTGACTGGACCGTTTAACTTGGGACAACCTTGAATTCATTTCAGGAAGATAGACTACTCAAGAAGGCTTAAAGATCTGCACTTAAAGACTAACTGAATGAATTCAAACGCAAAGCGGGAAACATCTTTCATATTCATTTTAAAAGCTTTCAAAAATGCTATTTAAAGCTAAAATGCAGAAGGAGTAAGATTACAGTCAGACAAATAGTGTGAAATATTTGGGGCAAGAATTGGGATGAAGTGAGGAGGAAGAGAAGGATTACAAGATTTGTTGCCTAAGGGGTGTCATTATGCCTGTGACATATTTCCCAAGAAATTTTTAATCTTGAAGTTTTCTACTTCTGTGCTTTCAAAAACCAGCCTAGATACAGTCTTAAAAGTGTGTGATTCAGGGGAAATGTGAGATATATCACTGATTACTTTGAGTTCCCAACTGTCTTATTTTTATAGCTATCTATAGCCATGTAGCTGACAATAAACTATTTCATAAATGTCAGCTACTTCTCACAAGTTTTAAATTGTTTGCTTTCTACCTGTGAAACACTGAGGGAAATTAATTTTTTTCTCTAAGTTAACCCTTAGGGGCAGCAATCAGAGAAACTCTGATTTTTATAAAACTTCTTTCAAAGAATGTTTGACTTGAATGCGGTAACCTGCTTCCTAAACTGGAGCTTTGTAGAGCTTTATGAGTAGGTAAAATAACACAGTTTTTGTTTTAAATTTAAGATTAGCAGTAGACTAACCAATCCATCTTTGCAGACCGGTAACAGAGTTCTAGGAACTCTAGTCCCTGTGTTCTATGTGGAGCACCTCCATCTCCATCTCTATTGGTGGCTCTTTTATCCCTCAATTGATGTAACTCCAACAGGGGGAAAATCCTGATGCTGAAAGCATCCATTTCTCATTCACTGAATGAGAATTCTCCCAGTCAGCCACCCGAGGTATCACTAAATTGAAGCATGCCCACTGTGATAAGCCAAAAGAGTCAAGAGCTGACCTAAATGGATGGAGGCAACCGGAAAAAACATATTGAAGAAGGTAAGTTTTGAATGAAAGGAAAAGAATTAAATGATAGTAAGGGAGTAGAAAAGAATCTTATGAATGGAAGCAAATTACATAGTTTTGTTTCATATGAATTGAGTAGAAAAATGATTATAAGAATGTTTCAGTAAATGTGACATCATCTAGAAAGACAAAATATAGAATAGTGGTTATTTCTGACTATTTTGATAAATTTTCATTTATTTATTCGGCAAATATTTTTAAGCACCTACCATTGTCATTTGTCTTTTATTTTAGTACTCAGCTGTGGAGTGTATATGTATATATATATTTATAAGATGTAATACATCTTTAAATGAATATTCTGAGTCTGAAGTTGCTTATCCTCTTTTCCCTCTTCTTTGTAGATTGCTATGATTTCCATACCTTATCTCATTTAGTCTTTTCCACTACGCTGTTAGGTTGAATGTTATGCCTATTTTACATGCGGAAACTGAGGCTCAGAAGTATTTAGTGATAGACCCAAGCTCGCACATCTAGAAACGGAACCCAGCTCTGTTTGACTCCCAAAGTGCTCTTTTTTTAAAGATTAATTTATTTATTTTTGGCTGTGTTGGGTCTTCCTTTCTGTGTGAGGGCTTTCTCTAGTTGTGGCGAGCTGGGGCCACTCTTCATCGCGATGCGCGGGCCTCTCACTATCGCGGCCTCTCTTGATGCGGAGCACAGGCTCCAGACGCGCAGGCTCAGTAGTTGTGGCTCACGGGCTCAGCTGCTCCGTGGCATGTGGGATCTTCCCAGACCAGGGCTCGAACCCGTGTCCCCTGCATTGGCAGGCAGATTCTCAACCACTGCGCCATCAGGGAAGTCCCCAAAGTACTCTTAACTGCTATACCAGCTGCCTGCCTGATTTGAGGAAAGTGATAGTGGGCCACTGCCAGCAAGTTTACTTGAATAGATAATCTATGGACCATAGTAGTGAAAAAAGAAGATTTAAAATGAGTATTTAAGTAAGCCATAAAACTACCATTACTGAACTCAAAAGGGACAAAATGAAAACAGTGACTGCAAAGGAGGATTGATAGACATATACAGATGTATATTTAGAGATAGGAATTGGAAGCAACCAGAAGTGTTTTTTAAAGTCATGCTAGAAATAGTCATAGCATGACATAGGGAGCAGGATTATGTTCATGGATACTTGAAGAGAGATTCAACTGAAGTTGGGAAGGTGGATGTGAGGAGAGAAGGTGATGGAAAAGTTAAAAACGATCCCCAAGTTGGCAAGCTTAGGAAGCCAAGATGGTAAATATATTGTATCTGATGAAAAATCTGGAATGGAGTGGTTATTTTAGGTGTGGTGAAAGATGAATTTGATATTCAAAATTCATATAATCAGGAACTGCATTGTGTATTTAAAGTAAAATTCCATGGCATCTTCTCCAGCTTTTATCCACCCCAAATTCAAACTTTTTTTTTTTTTTTTGGCCTCTCACCACTATGGCCTCTCCCGTTGTGGAGCACAGGCTCCAGACGCGCAGGCCCAGCAGCCACAGCTCACGGGCCCAGCCGCTCCGTGGCATGTGGGACCCTCCCAGACCGGGGCAAGAACCCACGTCCCCTGCATCGGCAGGCGGACTCCAAACCACTGTGCCACCAGGGAAGCCCTTGCGCCACCAGGGAAGCCCTCAAACTTTTAATCCCCCACCATAGCAAAAAGATCAAAACGCTTTATAGGAAAAAATAATTTGGAAAGTCTGGGTTATAAAGCCATATGAACTTGGCGTTGATATGTCAATAATGGATTTTGTTAGATCACAGATCTTCTATTTCTAGCAGCCCTATGCAAAGATTGTGAAGACTGGATTTCTTTTTTCCACCCACAATTGGTACATAAGCTTGTTAGGTATCAAGAGTCCTCCCTCCCTCCCTCCTTCCTTCCTTCCTTCCTCCTTCCCTCCTTCTTGTTTTGGTTGTAGGTAAAATTCACAGGACATGTACTTGTGTCACTGTGGCTCCTCAAGATATTGACTAATGATTTTAGTTATATAACTGACTCTGATTAATAGAATATATATTAATTATGGGTATATTTTATAGATTTGTCTCTTTAACTGATCCTAATAAATATGTCCCTTTGGGCCCCATCCTGTTTACTCAGAGAATAATTTGTTCTGGATTTATAGTCAATAAATAAATCACCAAAGTGTCCCAGGACATACTAGACACCACTAATCTATAGGAAGATTTGCACCAGTCGAGTCTGTTTTATTCAGGCAAATATTTCCTTATTAATTCAATACAAACCAACTTCTCAAAATTATATATATATATTTTTTGGTAAATGTGTGTCCATGTTTCCATCGTTAACTTACAAAACTTTATTCCAGTTTAAAATGTTAACATACTTCTCCCTTTAAAAAAAATAAAATTGTCAGAATTTTTCTCCTAATTTACTCATTTCTTCTCTTGAAAGAAAAATTAATAATCTCTATGCTCTAAGGTCTATATTTATCTCCTTGAACATTTTTCCACTTCCTTACCAAACAAGAAAAACAATAAAGAGATAAACTAAAGAAATGGAAAAGAGAGAGAAAAGAACAACTATAGGCACCAAAGTCTGATCTGATTCATAATAATAGAACGGAAATGATTTTTACAAACTTATGGCATTACATATGAGGACTGCATCTTTCAGAGTTTGAGTTATCAATAGAAAATATAAATTTGTTCAACATTTTCTAGTAAATATTTCATACTGTTTTCCTGTAAATTTTACGGCTTGTCACAGATATACACTTCCTAAATGATGATTCTGTAAAAGGAAGACATTACCCAGAGTTACACTATTGTTGTCACTTCATACTTACAGCAACTGCCTCCAGATTTGTTTGACAGCATCTGCAGCATCTCGTTCACTATAATATCCCTTTTCCACAATCCTAAAAAAAACCCATGAAATCCTTCTCAGACACATGCATCCAGTTGAGTAGATGTTAAAAGAAGTTAAATTAACGTTAAAGAAGATTTATCTAAACAATTGCAGCAGGCTACCATGAAACAAGGGGAAAGATTTCAAGTTGGCACTCTAGAAGTCTTTAGGTTTATTTAGGAAAATGGAAAACATTTATTTTGCCTAGGCTTGAAGTTTCCATCTTATTGAGGACAAAAAATTCTTTTTAAACTTTGTATTGCAAATCATTTAAAACATATACCAAGTAGGCAATATACCATGAACCATCCCATTTAACTGTCACACTGCTTCAGCAATTATCAATTCATGGCCAATGTTGTTTTATCTATCTAATTAATTACTTCCCTTCCTCCTTTATTATTTTAAAGCAAATATCAGACATCATATAATTTCATTTATAGATATTTAAGGAGGTATCTCTAAAAATAAAGGACCTTTTAAAAATCATAACTACAATGCCGTTATGTCCATAAATTACAATTCCTTAATATTATCAAATACGCAGTGTTTCAACTTTCTAATTGTATTAAACATGTTAAAATTTGTTTGTTTGTTTTTTTGAATCAATATCCAAATAAGGTTCATGCAATTGATTGGTTGATATGTCTCTTATTCTCTTTTTACCTGTAGCTCCTCTCTCCCATTCCCTCACTCACTCTCTCTCATCTGCTTTTCTTTTCCAAATAAATGACTTGCTCTTTTTGTATAGATCTGGGCAAGAAATTATTCTTTGAAATTAAAGTCTTTCCTTTTTTAATTTCAAGAATTTTCCTGAGTTAGAATGTTTCATATTTATTTTCTTCCATTGCTTTGGTTTTCTTCTTTGGGGTATGCAATTACACACATATAAGAGGTTTTCTACTTTATGGACCCAAATAAACAAAATAAGAAATGAAAGAAGAGAAATAACAACAAATACCACAGAGATACAAAAAAAAATCGTAAGAGAATACCGTGAACAGTTAAATGCCAACAAATTTGACAACCTAGAAGAGATAGAAAATTTTCTAGAAACATACAACCTGTCAAGACTAAATCAGGAAGAAACAGACAATCTGAACAGACTGATCAGTAATACTGAAATTGAATTTGTAATAATAAAAAAAAAAAAACTCCCAGCAAACATAAGTCCAGGAGCAGACAGCTTCATAGGGGAATTCTAGCAAACATATAAAAGAGAATTAATATCTATCCTTCTCAGACTATTCCAAAAAATTTAAGAGGAGGGAAAACTCCAAAATTTATTCTCTGAGGCCACCATTACCCTGGTACCAAAACGCCAAAGACAATACAAAACAAAGAAAATTATGGGCCAATATCTCTGATGAATATAGATGCAAAAATCCTCAATGAAATATTAGCAAACCAAATTCAACAATATATAAAAAAGGATCATACACTATGATCAAGTGGGATTTATTCCAAGGATGCAAGGACAGTTCAATATTTGCATATCAATCAATGTGATGCACCACATTAACAAAAGGAAGGATAAAAATCACATGATCATCTCAATAGATGCAGAAAAAGCATTTGACAAAATTCAGCATCCATTCATGATAAAAACTCTCATCAAACTGGGTATAGAAGGAACATATCTCACAATAATAAAGGCCATTTAAGACAAACCCATATAAAAAAAAAAACCCATAGCTAATAACATACTCAACAGTGAAAAGCTAAGAGCCTTTCCTCTAAAGTCAGGAAGAAGACAAGGATGTCCATGCTCTCCACTTCTATTTAACACAGTATTGGAAGTCTTAGCCACAGAAATCCAACAAGAAAAAGAAGTAAAATCATCCAAATTGGGAGGGAAGAGGTAAAACTGTAACTATCTGCAGATGACATGATACTATAATATAGAAAATCCTAAAGTCTCTACAAAAAAACTATAAGAACTAATAAATGAATTCAGGCAAATTGCAAGATGCAAGATTAATATACAGAAATCTATTGCTTTTCAATACACTAATAATGAACTACCAGAAAGAGAAAGGAAGAAAATAATCCTGTTTAAAATTGTGTCAAAAAGAATAAAATGCCTAGGAATAAACTTAACCAAGGAAGTGAAAGACCTATACTTTGAAAACTATAAAACACTGATGAAGGAAATTGAAGGTGATACAAAGAAATGAAAAGATATCCCATGTTCTTGGATTGGAAGAATTAATATTGTTAAAATTTCCATACTACCCAAAGCAATCTACAGATTTAATGCAATCCCTATCAAACTACCCATGACATTTTCCACAGAACTAGAATAAATAATCCTAAAATTTCTATGGAACCATAAAAAACCCCAAGTTTCGAAAGCAATCTTGGGAAAAAAGAACAAAGCTGGAGGTATCACGGTCCCTGCCTTCAGACTATACTACAAAGCTACAGTAATCAAAGCAGCATGGAACTGGTACAAAAACAGATACATAGATCAGTGGAACAGAATAGACAGCCCAGAAATAAACCTACACACTTATAGTCAATTAATATATGACAAAAGAGGCAAGAGTATACAATGGAGAAAAGACAGTCCCTTCAATAAGTGGTACTAGGAAAACTGTACAGCTACTTGTGTAAGAATGAGATTAGAACATTTCTTCATGGCATATACAAAAATAAACTCAAAATGGATTAAAGACGTAAATGTAAGACCTGAAACCATAAAACCCCTAGAAGAGATTGTAAGCAGAATACTCTTTGACATAAATTATAGCAATATTTTATCAGATCTGTCTCCTAAGCAAAAGAAGTAAAAGCAAAAGTAAGCAAATGGGACCTAATTAAATTTAAAAGTTTTTGCATTGCAAAGGAAACCACTTACAAAATGAAAAGACAACCTACTGAATGGGAGAAAACATCTGTAAATGATATGAACAATAAGGAATTAATATCTAACATATATAAAGAGCTCATATAAGTCAATATCAGAAAAACAAGCAAGCTGATTAAAAAATGGGCAGAAGACCAGAATAGACTTTTACCCAAAGAAAACCTACAGATGGCCAATAGGCACATATAAAGATGCTTAACATCACTGATCATCAGAGAAATGCCAATCAGAATCATAGTGAAATATCACTTCACACCTTACAGAATGGTTATCATAAAAAAACCCACAAATAACAAATGTTGGCAAGGATGTGGGAAAAAGGGAACTCCTGTGCACTGTTGGTGGGAATGTAAATTGGTGCAACCATACTGGAAAACAGTATAAAGGTTCTTCAAAAAACTGAAAATAGAACTACCATATGATCCAGCAATTTCACTCCTGGGTATATATCCAAAGAAAACGAAAACACTAATTCAAAAAGTTACATGCACCCCAATGTTCACAGCAGAATTATTTACAAGGGCCAAGATATGGAAGGAACCTAAGTGCCCATCAACAGATGAATGGATAAAGATGTGGTATATATACATAATGGAATATTACTCAGCCATTTTCATTCACAATTCGATTTTATCATCCATTCAAATAACTAAGCCAATCCAAATTTAAATGACAGACGCTTTAACTGGGCTTTAGTAACTGAAACTGCTGAGACACTATACACTTCAAGCTTCTGATGACTTTTAAAACGCCTCCAGTGTACACATGTATATAGGATACTTTTATAACCTCCCTGATGAAAACCTAATATTGAAGTAGCAGCTGAACCCAGAGCCAGCACTTAGTGGTAGAGGCTGCAGGTCTCTCCTCTCCACCTTCTTTTGCACTTGGGAAGCACAGCAACATCTGGGTAGAGTTCTAGCTTTGACTTCTGTCTCCTCATCTCTTGGGGTCCATTCCTTAGCATGCTAACTTTTTTTTCTTGTTTTGTTTGTATCTTGTTTTTTTGTTTGTGTTGGGCTTTTGTTTTCCCTTTGTGTGTGTGTGGTTTGCAATGATGTTCTTGCCTAAACTTTGAATTGCACTTTTTAATAAATATTTGTAACAATTTAAAAAAAATGAATGAAATTCTGCCATTTGCAACAATGTGAATGGACCTAGAGAGAATTATGCTTTGTGAAATAAGTCAGACAGAGAAAGACAAATACTCTATGCTATCACTTATATGTGAAATCTAAAAAATAAAACAAACTAATATATATAACAAAACAGAAACAGATTCACAAAGAGAACAAACAAGTGGTTACCAGTGGGGAGAGGGGAGAAGGGAGGGGCACGATAAGGGTGAGGGATTAAGACACAAACTACTATGTATAAAACAGATAAGCAACAAGGATATATTGAACAGCACAGGTACATATAGCCATTGTTTTGTAATAACTTTAAGTGGAGTATAATCTATAAAAATATTTAATCACTACGTTGTACACCTGAAACTAATACTGTAAAACAAGCATACTTTAATTAAAGTTTTTCTACTTTTGATTTACATTGTTCTTTTTACTATGATTTTCTTAATTTTAGTTTATTTTGCAATATTAAGTTATAATTTCATCTATTTTGTGGGCATATCCTCCCGACATGCTTTCACTGCCTAAGGGGACCCTATTCTACTCCTTATTTTCTGTCCTCTTATAATCATTTTGTATTGTAATTAACTGAGCCACATCTCAGTTAAATTTGTTTTCTTAACCTTTTGACAGAGTGGTAGGTCAGGATATCTATTCTAGTTTCATGGCTCTCGACTTTCCGGTTACTTTCATGAAGCATTCAAAAATTGGAAACATACTTTCTGAGATCTCTTCTCTATCTGGAACATCATTCCCTTTCCTCTACCATCTCTACTCTGATTACTAAAGTCTCTTTCCAGAAGTTTCTCCTAAACACAGGTTTTTTTCCCCCCCAAAGAGGCTTTAGATATTAATTTCATGAGTTCACAGGGCCTTGACTGCATTAGTCTCTTCAAACCTTACTGTGGGTGTAGCCCTCGCACTTCTCGAAAATTTGCATACCAAAAAGCCCTCAGCTGGGCTTCCCTGGTGGCGCAGTGGTTGGGAGTCCACCTGCTGATGCAGGGGATACGTGTTCCTGCCCCGGTCCGGGAAGATCCCACATGCCGCGGAGCGGCTGGGACCGTGAGCCATGGACGCTGAGCCTCAGTGTCCGGAGCCTGTGCTCCACAACGGGAGAGGCCACAACAGCGAGGGGCCGGCGTACCGCGAAAAAAAAAAAAAAAAAAAAGAAAAGCCCTCAGCTTTCTTCTTATACTGGCCCATCCTGCTCCCAAAGATTTGGAGATTTTAGAGATTTGAGTGTTCTCCTATTCTTAGTTCCATCACATGCTCTCTTGCTTCCTTTGCTTCTTCTTACATAAATGCTAATACCATGTGGCTCTTGCAAATTGTCATTAGTTTGTCCTCATTCACTCATATTTTAGCTTCATGGAGATACCTTGTCATCTGGTTTTGCTATAGATACTGTCAGTGAGGTTTTGGTTTTTTAGTCCTAGTTTCTCTGTCTATTCTTATGGGGATATTTGGGAAGACTGAAAGACTACTTTGTTGTGGTTTCTGTCTTCCCAGAATTTCAAGAGAAAACATTTTTGATAGACTGTAGATCACCAACTTGCACAAGATGTTTTCAGCTGACAAAAAGTTGTGGTAAAGACATTTGAAAAAGGTCAATTCAAAACGAGACAAAACAACAAAAAACAATTCTAAAAAATTGTTGACTTTTTGTAATTTTGGATTGAAATTTTTCTTAGATGGTTAGTACCTCAAATAGTATAGTTATTTTTCAGAAAGTACCTTCTTTCTTTAATGTTGCAGCAAGAAGTTTTAAGTTCTCAAAGTAGCTGGTGTTAGCTGAATTTTGAAAATGTTTACAAAATAGGGTATGAACAGAACAGATAGGACAAAATAAAAGAGATGTATTACAAGAAAAGCTATATTGATGCAAAAATTCCGACTTTCTCCATTCAATTATTTTGAACATTGCCAAGAAACACAAACTCATCATATTTTTAAAGGATGAAAGATGGAATATCCCTCCTCACCTTTTTATTTATTGGATACCTGTTATGCACCAGGGTCAAATAAAATGTGAGAATAGATTAAAATATTCAGGGAGTTAATATTAATTGGTTCTTAAAAATAAGTTTTCATATGATATTTCCTTAGAATACGAATTTTTCCAACTCATGATTAAGTTACATAATCTACTTACTAAAATTTTAATTGAAATGGTTTCTTGAACTATACTTTCTGAACATTGTTAAATAGAGTATGAGAGAAGGGGAAAAGAAGGACTATTGTGTCAGTGTAAGTTGAGAACTTCGGCTACCATTGCATTATCCTCTGCGTTGCTCTCTAAATGTGGATTCTGTGGTACATCCATCAGCCAACACAAATGTAATTAGTGCATCCTCTGTGTGCTGCACCTGCTTGGTTTTCTCCAGTTGTTAAAGGAAGGGAGTTGTTACAAAGATGATGGAAAAGAATGGCTGATAATTAACTTTTTTTTTCCATCTCCCATTCTCCCCAGAAGGGGAGAGAATCAGTTACCTCCTGCCTGCCATAAACAGTGTGGATTTTCCCATGGTCACTCTTCAGGACTAGAGCTTTACCACAACAGCTTTGTGATACCCCTCCAGGGAGTGCTACTCATGGCTCAGTTTATGCAAGAAGTACTCTTTGGGGTTGTTACAGAACCAACTTGCACAACCATGTGCGGCCTTCCTGATGGGAATCCCTCCTTGTCTGTTAAATACACATGAGTTCTTATGAGCATCCCCACCCCTTAGACAGGAAGTGCTTCAGCCACTAGAATTTCCTATCATTTGCTTTATTATGAATTCTCAAGCTTTGACCTAAATATGATATTTATGCATTTTCATTTTGATATAATTTAGGGTTAAATGCCTGTGTTCAGAACATGTCCTTGTGTGAATGTCTAGTGACTGGCTGGATGGAGGAGTGAACTTTCTTGGGAGCTGTTTTCAGGTAGCATAGAGGTAAGAATAGTAGGTATAAGAAGAATGGTGAAAATTTCATTAATTTTCTATAATATATACATTAAATTAGTAATATACTTCATCTAATTAATGGAGAGGATGCATTCTAACAAATATATCCATTCATTTATTTATTCAATAAATATTATGGAATGACCACCATGTGCTGGGCACTCAGTAGTAAACCAGACATGGCCTCTGCACTCATGGGGTTTCTCTTGGTATGGGTAGACAGACAACAATCAACACAGTGTGCTAAACGCTGTGATAGAGATATTAGAGAATGGCCTGGGAGCTCCTAGAAAGGGCAGGCAATTTATTTTGGAGGCTATGCAGGGTGAGAAAAGGATTCCAGAGGTAGTTCAGACCTGAAGGATGTACAGAAGTTTTCTAGCTGTAGGGAGAGTGGGAGCTGGGGGTAGGATAGGTGTAGGGGCGGAGTATGGGATTGGAGAGAAGGGAAACTGTTCTAAGAGAAAGGACCAAGACTACAGTGAGGATTAGATTGTGAGGATGGGGTAATGATATTTAATCAATATTTTTAACTGACTAATGTGAGCCAGGTACTTGCTGGATTTAATAAAGAATAAGATTTGGGTTCTGCCCCAGATGAGACCACAGATAGTAGAGAAATTACTAATAAATACATCATCATAGATGTAATATATGTTATACTAAGGTTTGTACAGCCAAGAAATTTATTAGTTTTTTTGTCAGAAACATCTCTAGAGCAGACGTGTGGGGCAGGAGCACAAATGCAGGTGCCTTCCCCACCTCGTCTCACGTGAACTCTGCACACCATAGTTTGGTCCTACCATCAGAACTCAACTGTTTCTCTTCCAGGCTCCTTCTGCTAAAAGGAATTTTGTTCCCAGCTGATTTGTTCATCAGAGTGTCACAGGGATAGGTCTCTGAAACTCAGACATTCAATTTAAAATATTTTATAAGTTGAGCCAGGCCATCCATGACTGACTGGGAAGAGCAATAGCAGGGAACTTCTCAAGTTGCAAATGCAGGTTTGTAACTTAGAGCTAAGATTGTAGGTGAAGATATTAGTGACCAAACAAAGGAAAGTGAAATCGTGCAATCTTTTTCTCTTCATTTAGGTAGCAAGACTACAGCAGATGTGTTTGGTCGATGTCTTCTGCTGGGTATTGTGGGAAAAATTCTTAGCCTTCTCACTAGACTGTTGCTTTGATCACCCATGGAGCCTCGCTCCAAGTCTTGCTCACAGTAGGCGGTCAATAAATATTTGTGGAATCAATACTAATTGCTAGGTGAATGGATGCCAGAAAAATTTCAGACTGTGGACATCTGGACAACTCCTTTGCCTATGTTCCTTATCATGTAGAACAAAAGTACTGGACTGGGAAGTGATGCTCACCTGTTGCAAGCACACTGGCCATGGATCCAGAGGGAGAACTGCTGTATGTGTACATGCTTCCCAAAGCAACATGCAACAGGTAGAAACGTGATTGTTGTCCTTAGGAATAAACTCACAGTTACATAGTTCCTAGATATTATTGTAATAACATGGATCTTTTTAGAAACTTATTTTGAACAAAATCAAAGTGATTCAATTCAGCAAAATAGAGTATTTGTTTCATGAGGCAACAAATAACAATTCCTACAAAAAATTTAGTTGAAATTAAAAAAAAATGCCAAGTAAGTTGAACCACATATACACAGTTAAGAGTTTATAGCTTTATGCAAAATATACTAGTGACTTCAATTTTTAGAAGCAACAATACGTTCAATCATTATAGGGGTTTTAGAGCTGTAAAAATAGGAGAATAATTTTGGTTGATATTTTTGTCTTTTGTATTTAAACATACTTATCGCTATATTTCTTTTCAGATTTAGTAATTTCCTTTTCATGTTTCTTACATAATAAGAAGGCAGTTAAGATGCTATCTGCGTTTTAAGATCATTTTCAAAGGTCCAGGGCCATGTAGTTTTTAGCTATGCTGCACAATTTCCTGTTGCTCCATTGTAAGCTGTGCTAAAAATAAAATCTCTCCTAGGATTTTAATCACAACACTGACCCAAAAGGCTGCCCTGGTGTCCCAGTTCCTACAGGTCTCTCAGTCACTAACAGGCCTAGCTACATCTGGAGATCTGGGAAGGAATCACAATGGCGTGTGTTTCCTTCGACTCCCAGGCTGTGATTCTTTGGCCTCGATAGGCGTTATCACTCCAAGACCATGCCTTTTACTTCCACTGTTTGCTATGTTGGCCCACATGCTCTTTCCCACAGTTGGGACTGTTTTTCTTCTCATCATTTTAAACTCGTAGGATGAGAAAACACAGGCAATGCCTATTTCTCTCCAAGGATCTGCTTTAAAATATGACTTTTGTACATTTGCTTCTGTCACCTTAATTGCTGCAAATTGAATTGAGCTCATCTCCAGCCCAGCAGTTAGCACAGACAATGCAGCTGAAGAGCTCTAATCCAATCATATCCTGAGGCCCTCAGACTTCCTGGCACAAAGATTAAGAGCCCTACTGCTCTCCCGACCAATGGCAGCTTTTTCTTAAATGGACATGTTATTAGATGACTGTAAGTTTATATGAGAAAGACATTGGTCTGGTGAAAATGTGTACTGAAGGATTGAATGACACAGGGTAAAAGCCCCTAATAATAATAGGAGTTTCAGGAACCAAGTTTTAAGGGCTGCCAGTACATCATTATGCTGCTACATACAAAACTGTATTTAAATGAATTCCGCTGTACCCTGTGTAAATCTACCCCTCCTACAGAAGCTTCGTTCACTGCTTTTTCTTATTACATTCATGTCACCTTTGTCTGTATTGATGCTTTTTCTAAGAACTCTCCCAAAGAGTATTAAATTCATATGCTTTAAGAAAAACAGTTTCAAAGGGTACTACTAGCACCTGTTAAATTTGAGAAGCTAGGGAGAGAGTGAGGGAATTGCGGATCATTGTGGGTGCTGGCCGAAGAGTTGACAGCATAGGAGAAAGAGGAGGCCAAATCAAATTGTAGACCTGGCAATGGGCCTAAGGGATTCCCAGTCCAATTCTCTCATACTATAAATGAAAAGCCTGACCCAAAGACATATAAATTGCCCAAGAGCATAGAGTTTATTCAATCATTCATCTGACAAATATCTAAAAATTGCTTGCTTTCTGTCTAGAACAGCTTTTAAGATGCACATGAAGATACTCATATCTAACCCCCCCGTCAGTGTGCTCTGCCTTGGCCATCACTTTGCCCTTCCCTCTACCCTTCACCTGCCAATTTTCTATTTCCCATTTAAGATTCAGCTCAAAAGGCTCTATTAGCTCCCTGAAGTCATTTCTGGCTTAGAAGACCCCCTTAATTTGTAACCAATGTACTGTGTTTATGCCCCAATTATAGCATTTATCTTCCCCACATGAATTCTTACAGCCAAATTTGTGACCAGTCTCTAGCAAATGCAAAGTATCTTGTGATAGGTATTTTGTGTACTACTGATTCTTATCTTTATTTTTTTAGTCCCTTGTCATCCTTTATTTTTTTATCTTGTGATAGTGTGGTTGTCTCTATAAGCCTAGTACACTTTTTTTGGAGGTGATGGTAGTATTAAAAGTAATATTTGGGTCCATATCACAGTTTACTTTCCCTCTTCTAGACCGTGAGCTACTTGAGGGTGAAGATAACGTCCTCTGGTTAACACGGTAGTGAGAAGAGAATAAAGTGGGTAGTGAATCTGAAATGGTAGAATGAGGCCAGACTGTAAGGGGTTTTGTTTGCCATGTTTAAAAGAATTTCCTTGAACTAAAAGTAGTGAGTAGCCTTCTGGGCTGATCTGTGATCAAATGAGTGCTTTAAACATAGATGGATGGAAGAGAGTGAAACTAATGCCAGTTAGGAGTCTATTGCAATGGGAAAGAGAATGTGAAGGCTCAAAAGGACAGAAGCAATGGGAAAGGGGAGAGGGAATGGATTTGAGAGCTGCTCACAGAAAGAATTATGGGGAGGGGGGCAGGGAGAAGTGAGAGGAAGAGGGAGAAATCAGTGATTAGCTTAGCTGTTAGGTCAGTTCACAGAAGTAGGGAGGAAAAGCAAGATTGAGAGTTGAGGGAAAGATGCTGAGTTCATTTCAGGACATATTGATTTAGAGGTGCCTATGGGACTTGCAGGTGAAAATGTCTAGCAGATTGTTGAAAATACTGTTTCCATCTCTGCTGAGACAACAGTCACCAATGTGACTGAAGCCACAAGAGAGCATTCAATTTACCTACGGAGAATGTATGAAGAACTTTAGGAAAGGCAGACATTTAAGGGATGAAAAGAGGAAGAGGAACTCAAGAAAGGGATCAAGATAAAGAAAACCAAAAAGTAAGATAAAAACCAAGGGAAAAAGATGCTGTCAAAAACTGTACTAAAGATATGGAGAGATTTAACCAACAATATAAACTAACACAGACCAGATTCTCCAAAAACACATAGCCTCTGGCCTCAGCAGATCCTTAGTGCTTCTGGAAAGTCCTTATTCTTGTCTGTTCTCACATTTCCAAGCTTTACGACTTCTTTCCTCAAGTGTCCTATTCCATTCTCTCCCAGCCATTGTTAGGAGATCAATTTCTCTTCAACAATACTGAAAGAATAAAGCTTATCAAGTCTGAGCTACTTAAACCTCTTACACTCTCCTCTCCCCCAACAGAATCCCATTCCCAGCCCTAGGCAACCACTGCTTTGCTTTCTGTCTCTATAGGTTTGCCCCTTCTGGAAATTCCAGATAAATGGAGTCATAAAATATGTAGTCTTTCCTGTCTGTTTTTTTTTTTTTAACTTAGCATAATGTATTTGAGGTTCATCCATGTTACAGTATATATATCAAAGGAACGTTCCTTTTCATTGGTGAATGATATTCCATTGTACATTTTGTTTGTTCATTTGCCTGTTTATGGACAATATAAGTTATTTCCTCTCCTGGAACACACCCTACTCTGTCTGCAGGCATCCATTTGAGCCTGCTGTGATGCCCCCAGGGGACTCTGACCAGGAGTCTCATATCTTTTCCCAACATCCATGAAGGTGTACAAGGCTAACTTGTTAGTTTGTAAGTAGGCTAGAATTATATCCCAGCCCTGATATTAAGTCCTCTTTTTCAACATTGTTGTGACTATTGTAGGTCCTTTGATTCTGCTGCAGCTTGACTATGCTTCTGAGGAAGAGGGAAACTTTTTTTTAAAACAAATCCTTTTATGTGGCTCTAGATCTTATTCCTTCAGTGTCTTCTCTGGAATGTTCCAAATAAAAGTCCTTCTCCCACAGATCTCTCCTGCTTCCCCATCCTGTAGCCTCCTTCCCATCAGCAAATTAATGTGTTACCAGTGTGCCAGCTTAAAATAATAAATAAGCCTCCATTTATCCTGTGTCCCTTTCTACTACCTCACTTTTATTTTTCCCTTCAGAGCCAAGCTTCTGGGAAAAGTAGACTTTAAATCTAGTCCAAATCAAAGTATATGTTTTCTTCATATGTAGCCAGATAAAATTGCATAAAGGAAGACGTATTTAAAATATCCATGGTTGAAAAACAAGTATATATATATATATATATTAATGTTTAAGTTAAGCCAACACTTAAGCAGAACAAAATGTTACATTACTAATTTGAAGTTTTATTTTTGAGTATTAAGAGTACTGGCATTTGCTTACATAGCAGCAGCACGGCATGGTAGAAAAATCATATGCTTTGGAATCTAATGTACTTGAGTCCAGTTTCATTTAATTAGTGTTGTTGTAATTATTAGATCCAATGTAAACTGAGTGACCTAATGGTAGTTAACGGAACACTCTGATCCTCAGTTATCTGGTCTACAAAATGTATATATCAAGGCCTACCTTGTATATGTGTTGCTGTGAGGATTTAATGAGATCATGGTTAGCAAAATGCCCTGCCACTGCCAGGACCCCAAAAGGCACTCACAAATGGCCCTCATTATAGTGACCAATTATCCTTTTAGACAATAAGATTTTATAGGTCTTCACTTTAGACAATTACATTAATGACTAATTTTTGACACAATAGTCTTCACAAATTCAGATGTGTTCTGATTTTGGTTAACAAGAATACCAACCCTGACACAACTCCATGGAGACTGGAGAAAAGACCTAAGTTCCATTTCTAGAATCTTTTCCTAATGACAATGTCCTGAAAATTCCATTTACTTCCACCAAGAGTAAGAGACCCAGGAATGCTGAAGTAGAAACGACTATTAGGACTGATACAATAGGACTCTGTCAGGTAATTAATGGAGTAAATTCATAATCCCCAAACATAAGCACTACTTCTCCTGCATGTTGATGGCTTGTTGTTTGGAAAGAGAATATTTTCACTTTTGGGAAATGAAAAAAGAAAGTTTGTAGTCAGACAGATGTGAGTTTCAGGCCTGACTTTATGACTTCTCAATTTCTACAGTTGGTGTTCTTGAAAAAAATGGGGATAATAATGCCTTAGAAAAACATGAAGGGTGATTGAGTGAGTTAAATCATACACAGTTTTGCATAGGACCAACCAATACATCAGGGATTCTCCATAAACACAATAAACAATAGTTTATTCCCTTGGAAATGATTTAAAAGGTGCTAACTGGATTTAATAAGAAAGACAGTGAGGCCATATGAGGAGGAAGAGTTGGACGAAAAGACACACCAGCTGCCTATTTGGGGAAGATCATTTACCTTGACTCATTCTCAGTTTCCACATCTGTATAGTGGGGACAATGCTCTTCATCTGCTTGCCCCAAAGGGTTGACATAAAAGAGGAAGACACACTAGTGTCTGTGAAAGAACTTTTAAAACCACATGTACTGAATTTTTGCTCTCAGTAATGGTGGGGTAGACAAGCGTACAGCCAAGAACAATGAAAACAAGCTAAATAAAATATATTTTAAAGTATATTTGAAGACATCTCAGAGTTACCAAGGAAGTTAAGGCTTAAGGAGCCAAGATCTAGAAGAGAAGAAAAACAACCCTGATATCTGATGCCTATGCTTTCCCTTTAAAAGCATTTACTGATTCTAAATCAGTAGCTGATGGGGCCATCTCACAGGGTAGAGGGAACAGAAGCTGGCATTTAGGTTCTGTCTGTCAAGGAAGGGGGGCCCTCGCAAAATCGCCTGGCTTAAATTGGGACCCTTAAAGAGCAAAACCCTATGAGTAACAGTTGACAAGAAATAGATCCACCCTCAGGAAGCCCAGCTTTGAATCAGTCCACTGCCTGATTAGGTTAAAGTGATCTGTTCCTTACCTTAACTGCCTGTTAGAGCAAAATAAAATCTGCTCTTTTGGAAGGCAACAACATTTAAAGCCTCAAATTCTAAAACCTTTTATACATAATGTTTAGCATTTGAACAAACATAATCTAGCACGCAAAAACACAAGGAGAAAACAGAAAAAAAAAGACAATTAAAAATTCACAAGTTATTCTGATACTGGAGTTAGACAAAAATCAGAAAAAAAAAAAACAACCTTTAAAAAAATTTAATTAGAAGACCAGAAGGACACTGCTAACTTAGTTGTCTTAAAATACAATCATTTTCTGGAAAAAAACTACTTGAAAATTTACTCTTAAACAACCTCAGAACTTGTCCACTTAAAAAGTTCAATAAATTTATAAGAATTGTGACTAGATTGAGACGGAACAGAAAATGTTCTGGAGGTTTTTCCATGATATCGTAATTTTGTGGAAATTTTTTTGGGGGATTATCTTGGACACAAAATATCACTGATTTTAATCCCTAAAATTGTAATCCATTGTCCTATGCAATTTACTATTCATACTCTACATGAAACAGCAGATTCCACTTGGATTTACCATGTTTCAGTTTTTAGGAGCACCATAGGACAGATCTTTTGTTAATAAAATACAACCATTTTGACTATAGTGGACTAACATAATTATCGCTTCATCAGTTGCTCCATTAGTTCATTCATTAGATACTATTAGAGTCATCATTAGACCAGAAATGAATTTCTATCATTACAATTAAATATGTTTGGTTTTTGACCTAAGTACAGGAAAGAGAGACCATATTTTGATTTTTAACTCTCAAGAAAGAAATAAATGGATAATAATGCAGGATATATTTTCAGTTTGATTCAAATTTAAAGATAACTGTAGAATTAAGTAACTTAATGGCAACAGATATGTGGACAACAACATTCAGGGGGAAAAAAGTCTATTATGTACGACCACTAAGAGTTTATAGAGTAGCTGAGTGCTCTACTGGCTGCCTGCCATTCTTCAGATGTCCTCTGTTAAATCCGAATATTTCATCCATTTATCACTGTACCTGAAATTTATCAACAGCATTTAGTTTTTCACTCTTATCTATAGCTGAATTAACTCTATTCCATCAAAATCAACTAGACTGCAAGATGAGAGAACCAGAAAGGCTGGGGAGAAGGGAAGGAAAGAGACTCCTGATTCCAAAATGATTTAAACAAACAGAGGTTAGAAGGTAAATAGTAAGTGCCATTGGTAGATGACAACTTCATTGTGAAATTCCTGTCCTGCAATTATTTACAAAGAACAGGAGATTTTTCTCTGTTAAACCATAATTAGCAGAGAAATATGTAAGTCTTCCTTAGGAAGATCTCACGGCTCCAGAGCCAGCAGGATCTAACTATAATTTGACTCTGTTAATGTACCTAAAGAAGGAATATGTCCATGAAAGAAGTCAGCTAAAAAGGTGTTGAAAAAGGACCAATTATTGGCAAATTTAGGCAACATTCAAATAAACTAGTCCAGAAGAGTCTTGACTAAGCATATGGGAACATGACAGTTTTAGGATAAGGCTATCCTTATAGTGGATCAGAGTGTCTCAGCTTCCTTAAGATCATAGTACAGCTTCAAATTTGTTCTGAGGTTCAGAGAAGTTAAGCAAACCGCTCTATGTTAGTTATTTGTTCCTTAAGTCAGGATTTAAAACCATGAGTCCAACTGACTATGAGCCAAATACCATAAGAAGAAGTATCAATATATGTCTAGGCTACCTATGCTTACTTCCCTCAGGTGACTCATTTATTTGTAAAGAATGAATATAGTTTAAATGCTACAATTTTTAAAATCTGATAAATTCACATAACTTGCTCTAAGGAAACTTTAATATACATCTGAACAAAATGTTGAAGATACATATGTAGCTCCAATCAAGGCCATTTTGCTCCTTCCTATCTGAAGATCCAAATCTGCACTGGGTAACATTAAAAGCAGAAAGGAACTTTGAAAACCAATACAAAGACTTTTGGAAGCTCTTAAAGAGGCAGTAAATTTAACTGGGTGGAGTAGGGGTGGGGAGGAAGGGGGGGCACGCTCTTCTCCTAACACATTCTAAACCCTTAGGTATCTTTCTCCTCAGAGTCCATTCATTGTAGCAGTTGCTTACTCACTCATTCATGCAGCAAATATTTATTGAGAATTTACTGTGCTCCAGGCACTCATGCTACATTAGCAGTTCATCAACCTCTCTGCTGGCTTCTGTCTTCAGTCCACTTCTCTCTTAACCCTTTCTTCAACCAATAAGACCTTTACATCACAGAAACTGCAGTTTCTTACCATTTCTGATATATACCTACTCAGTCTCTTTGTCTTCTTCCAATTCCATTCTTGCTTAATTACCCTGTTCAGCACAGCAAAGAGCTGCCCATCAGGGCAAAGAGGGAATTCAGAGAAGATAAGGAGGGTTGGAAAGCTATGGAAGCTTAAAGTGTGTGTCTCTTGTACAAATAGTGTGCCTATATTATGCTCTACCAGATTTCCAGAAATACTCCCTGCCATCCTCAAACCTCTGCCTTGAGTGATGAACGTATGAACAGACAACTAAAATTGGCTATAATTGGATATAACAGAACATGTTTTTCTCTGCAACTTGGAACTCTTTACACAGCCTAACAAAGAAAGTAGGCCTAGAAACAATCATTTGGAGAGAATTGATTTTTATGGCTTTTGGATCATAATAAAGAATACTATTATAATACATGTTTAACTTTCTATAATTCTCATTGAGCATTTTCTCACAAAATATTCTTATAAATCTTACTATTTAGTTTAGATTTAGTATGACTTTAGAAATTCTGCTTTTTATCTAGAAGTAAATATTTGCAGAAGTAAATAGTACAATGTTTCTATTTTTGTTCACTAAGCATCCCAAATTTTAGTCTACCCACATCTTATCAAATATCACACTCTTTCCATTCTACACTCCTTTTTTTTTTTTTTGCGGTACGCAGGCCTCTCACTGTTGTGGCCTCTTCCGTTGCGGAGCACAGGCTCCGGATGCGCAGGCTCAGAGGCCATGGCTCAAGGGTCTAGCCTCTCCGCGGCATGTGGGATCTTCCCGGACCGGGGCATGAACCCGTGTCCCCTGGATCAGCAGGCGGACTCTCAACCACTGCGCCACCAGGGAAGCCCCTACACTCCTTTTAAGATTTATTTTAGTAGAAGTTATCAACTGGTGTAATATGTCATTATGAAAAATTTCAGGAGAAATTTCCTTTTGGTTATTTTTGGTGACTGGAAGCAAAACCTTACTGTGGTTACATTGCCAGGACCTACTCACCTGTCAAACAGCTCTCCCCCTGTGACGAGTTCTAGGACCAGACTGATTTCTGTAGGGGTTTCAAATATCTCTTTAAGTTTTATCTGGGAAAAGATATAAAAAAAAATCACAAATTCTTTATTTTTAAGTTTCTAGGAAATAGTTAAAATTATGGCTACAACAGCACTCTCTGTAATAGCAATATGTTGGATCATGGTTAAAAAAGCTTCCTTATTCTAGTACCAGGCAGTCATTTGTCACTCTCTGATTGTTTTTATCAGTTACCTAATTTCTTCAAAGGTCCTTTTGAGTTTTTATATTTTTCATCTTGATAGTTGAAAGATACCTGCCTTAGAAATGCTTCTTAAATTTTGCCAAATCATCCCAATTTCTGCATTTCAACAGAATTAAAAAAAAACCAAAAAACAAACAAAACAAACCAGAAGCAAACAAAACTTCCTAAACCATTTGAAAGTATCATGGTTGGTAGAGATGCAAATGCCTCTTTCTCCTAGAAAGGGACTTCAATTAGGGGTCTGAGACAGAACAGGACCAGGTTAAAGTCTGTCTGTAGGGAAAGGGAATCCCTTTAACAGCTAAGAAGTTGCTGGTAGATGAAAGGATACTCAGAAAAGTAACAGTGATAGTGATTTGATTGACCATAACAGGGTTTTCATCACATTCAGATAATCTATCCAATTTTGGATATTTTCCTTCTGAGAATCTAGTGACCAGGACTGATCTATATTTGAGGAAAATTCCATATTGACTTCTCTTTGAAAGAAATAAGACGGATAATGTAAAAGTGGTGATTATATATGGTAAATTTTGTTAATTGCTTACCCAAAGCCCTTCTCCCCCTACTTTACTGAACCCTGATTTGTTTAGGGAAGCAAGGTACCTAGCCTTAAATTATGGATTATGTTTGGTCTAGGCCACTTATGATAACCCTACTCCCTAATTTTTCAGTCTCCATGCAGTTTAGGGTGATTTTGTGACCACATCTTGTGGCCACAAACTGAAGAGAATTCTACTGCAGCCGGAAATTCTGGAAAAAGCCTTTACGCTTCTCATCAGCCTCTGCTCGTTAAGCCTTTCCACTACTTGCTGTCTTGAACATAGACCTGAAGACTTGTGAACACTGTGGAGCAGCCATTTTAGGACCATGAGGGAAAAGCATGAAGGTGAAAGCCAGTGCACTGAAGATGGGCGAACCAATGGATGGAAGGTGTCTGGGTCCTGGATGGCATCACCGAGGAAGTGAACGAGTGTTAACAACTGCCTGCCTTCTGATTTCTTACAACATAAGAAAAATATTTGTTTAGACCACCATATTCAAGTTTTCTGTTATTTACAGCTGAGTGCATTGCTAACTAATATACAAGTTTTAAGCACTTTGCCTTGAGCCTAAGCATTGCAGGTCATCCTTGGGAACACCACAACTTTCTCAGAGAAATGAGTAAAATATTTTAAGTAAGTGACTCAATTTATAGAAACAAGTTATGGTCTGGAAAATGATTTTGTTCTTTTCACTTCACTGGCTCAAGAAAGCTTTTCCCCAGCCCTTCTTTCCCTCAGTGCCTTTGTCTGGACATAGCCTAGAGCAGAGCTTGGGAGGACGTTTTATTTTCCCCATTCAAGTACATTATTTATTTGAATCTTCACATTGTCTCTGAAGCAAATACTCTCTCATAGGAGAGTGAAATGACTATGGAAAGCAATGCATTTTCTTCACAGGCGTTTTCAGCAATGGCATATTAATAAGATAGGCCCACAAAAGGAAAAAAGCCAGTGTCTTATTAGAGGGAAAAAAACTCTGCAATTTTAGTTATCCTCATGCATGAAAACATCAATGGTATATATTGCTGATCTGCCCATTTTGCAACTCTTTCAAGGGGTATTATTCTTAAGATTTATTCAGTTAAAAAGAATTGAAAAACGGGATCAGATAAGGACAAGAGCTAGGCCAAGGTGGCTACTTACTGGAGGTGGAAGAATCCCTTTCTCATCATCAGAATGGACAGTAAAGAACAAAAATCTCATCCTGTAACATTGGAGATTATTTGAAATAACAGGCTAAAAACCACTTACAATGTTTGGATGTGAGAGGCGAAGAAGAACTCCTATCTCAGTTCTTACGATTTTTTTGTCCACCTAAAAGGCAAAATGAGAGAAACTGAAAGATACTCCCGCCTTAGAAATAGCTTCATTGTAGCAGAGAGTCAGAAACAGCAATAACCACCTGGATGAATCAGGTCAATGGCAGAGGTTAATTTCTAAGTGTTGCTTCCTCCCTTTTTTGTCCAGCTGCATGTCTTTCCTCTCTGTTTCAGACATAAAGAGAACTAGTTACAAATATGGGTCACAACTTGTCAGACCGCTTGTGTGGCCCCTTTGCTATAAAAAATTATCGCTATCACCACTAAGGCACAACTACATCTCAACCTATTCCTCCTCCTCTTCCTTTCTTTTTTGAATCCTTGACCCAAACCCATTGGAGTTGTCAATCACTTCGCCTGCCTTTTTCCCACAGAAGTGAGCACATAACCCAGCCTAACCATTCAGATTACTCTCTTCTCTGGCCAAAGTGACTTGAGTCTGGGATATCCACCAGATCCAAGTCATTACAATCTGGGTCCTCCCCCCAAATATTGCTCATATAATCAAGAAAGAGGTATTCTCTTTTCCTCTGAAACTGTGAGAGCAAGAATATAGAGTCTGCCACTACCAGGGACCATTTTTGATACCATATGGAGATCACTTCACTGAAAATGGAGCCAACACAGAAAAAAACATTGCTAGAGATGAAGAATGAGTACCGCTGACCATGTAATCCACTGGATTCAGTTTTGCATAAGCTAGTTTGCCCTTTGAGCTGTCTTATTATGTGAGCTACTGAATCTCCTTTTCTACTTAAGTTATCCAGAGTTGCGTGATGCTATCAGTGATGTAAGCTGAAGGAAAATAAAGGGGTCTAAGGAAATGATGACTCAATATGAAAGCCTGGAGTAGAGATTTGGATAAAGCAGTTCCTCAGATCTATGTGTTTTCTGGGAGGGAAGAGGATCTACAACATTCATCATATTCTCTAAATGTCTGAGGCAGAGGAAAGCCTAAAAATCTGATCTATTTAAAAAAGATAAAATGTGTTCCATGGAACTGGGGAGTCAAGGATCTCTCCTGAATGTATACGTAATGAATGTATAGTACATAGTAAGGGTCTAATGTAGTTTTTTTTTTTTTTTTGCGGTACACTGGCCTCTCACTGCTGTGGCCTCTCCCGTTGCGGAGCACAGGCTCCAGACGCGCAGGCTCAGCGGCCATGGCTCACGGGCCCAGCCGCTCCGCAGCACGTGGGATCTTCCCGGACCGGGGCATGAACCCATGTCCCCTGCATCGGCAGGCGGACTCTCAACCACTGCGCCACCAGGAAAGCCCTAATGTAGTTTTTAATGTGCTCAGCCTCATGTTAAACAATGCTGGGCATATGAAAAAACAAAATATCATCTTTTTCAGAGGAAGATTAAAATCTAATTTTGGGCATAAGACTCCTCTAGAAGATGCCATAAGAAGATAGAAGAATGTAAGTTGTAAACAAGTTTTGTTTTAAAAATTCCATTGTTCAGTGGAAGATCATTTTTCTGTGAGTCAAAATACAGCTATCATTCAAACAGTGGGCTAACTCTAAAAGACTTTGAAATTATTAGCGATTAAAAGTCATGCTATTGGACTTCTCAGGTGGCGCAGCAGTTAAGAATCCACCTGCCAATGCAGGGGATGAAGGTTTGATCCCTGGTCCAGTAAGATCCCACAAGTTGAGGAGCAACTAAGCCCAGGTGCCACAACTACTGATCCCGCATGCCACAACTACTGAAGCCTGCATGCCGAGAGCCTGTGCTCCGCAACAAGAGAAGCCACTGCAATGAGAAGCCCGCGCACTGCAACGAAGAGTAGCCTCTGCTTGTCATGACTAAAGAAAGCCCGTGCACAGCAATGAAGACCCAACGCAGCCATAAATAAATAAATTTATTAAAAAAACAAAAAAGTCACACTACTGTTAATATAAAATGAAGAAAGACTTGTTAAAGTGTGCACAGGTGATGCTAGTGTGATATGTGGGCTGCTGATGGCCACTCAGTGATATCAGACAGCTCAACACATGGGATATTGACAGCATGGTCTCTGGGTAATGTAGTATTAGAGGAAAACGCTATAAAAGTTATTTTATCTAGTTAAAAAATCACATACTTCATGAAAATTTGCTATTGAGCAAGAGTCTTTCTACTTGTATCAAAAGGGAGAGCTCTGAGAAAGAGGGGCATTGCTAAAACAGGCAGATGACACTGACAGATCTCTTCCAAAGAGTTCTTGGTTCACACTCCATTTCACTTCTGTAGATGCTGTTGAGGAAAATTTGGATATAGATGATAATTTTTAAATTATTTTAAAAATTTTAAATTTTTTTCTAGCTTTGCTGAGGTATAATTGGTATACAAAAAACCACACGTAATTAATGTATACAATGTGGTGAGTTTGGACACGTGTATAGATTCATGTTACCATCACCACAATCAAGGTAATAAACATATCCATCACCTCCAAAAGTTTCCTGTGTCCCTTTGCTGTGTGTGTGTGTATGTGATGTGTGTGTGTGGCGGGGGGTAAGCACACTTAATGTGAAATCTACCCTCAACAAATTTTTAAGTGAACAATACCTTATTATTAACTCTGGGCATTATGTTGTACAGTAGATCTCTGGAACTTACTCATTTTGTATAACTGTAACGTGATACTCATTGAACAACAACTCTCCATCTCCCCCTCCACCTATCACTTAGGAAGCACAATCCTACTCTCTACTTGTATGAGTCTGACTATTTTAGATGCCTCATATAAGAGGAATCATTCAGTGAATACAGATTTCTTTTATTGGAGTATAATTGCTTTACAATGGTGTGTTAGTTTCTACTTTATAACAAAGTGAATCAGCTATACATATACATATATCCCCATATCTCTTCCCTTTTGCATCTCCCTCTCTCCCACCCTCCCTATCCCACCCCTGTAGGTGGTCACAAAGCATCGAGCTGATCTCCCTGTGCTATGCGGCTCCTTCCCACTAGCTATCTATTTTATATTTGGTAGTGTATATATGTCCATGCCACTCTCTCACTTTGTTCCAGCTTACCCTTCCCCCTCCCTGTGTCCTCAAGTCCATTCTCTAGTAGGTCTGTGTCTTTATTCCCGTCTTGCCCCTAGGTTCTTCATGACCTTTTTTTTTTAGATTCCATATATATGTGTTAGCATACAGTATTTGTTTTTCTCTTTCTGACTTACTTGACTCTGTATGACAGACTCTACGTCCATCCACCTCACTACAAATAACTCAATTTCGTTTCTTTTTATGGCTGAGTAATATTCCATTGTATATATGTGCCACATCTTCTTTATCCATTCATCTGTCGATGGACACTTAGGTTGTTTCCACATCCTGGCTAGTATAAACAGAGCTGCAATGAACATTTTGGTACATGACTCTTTTTGACTTATGGTTTTCTCAGGGTATATGTCCAGTAGTGGGATTGCTGGGTCATATGGTAGTTCTATTTTTAGTATTTTAAGGAACCTCCATACTGTTCTCCATAGTGGCTACACCAATTTACATTCCCACCAACAGTGCAAGAGTGTTCCCTTTTCTCCACACCCTCTCCAGCATTTATTGTTTGTAGATTTTTTGATGATGGCCATTCTGACTGGTGTGAGATGATATCACAATGTAGTTTTGATTTGCATTTCTCTAATGATTAATGATGTTGAGCATTCTTTCATGTGTTTGTTGGCAATCTGTATATCTTCTTTGGAGAACTGTCTATTTAGGTCTTCTGCCCATTTTTGGATTGGGTCATTTGTTTTTTTGATATTGAGCTGCATGAGCTGCTTATAAATTTTGGAGATTAATCCTTTGTCAGTTGCTTCATTTGCTAATATTTTCTCCCATTCTGAGCGTTGTCTTTTCGTCTTGTTTATGGTTTCCTTTGCAAAAGCTTTTTAGTTTCATTAGGTTCCATTTGTTTATTTTTGTTTTTATTTTCATTTCTCTAGGAGGTGGGTCAAAAAGGATCCTGCTGTGATTTATGTCATAGAGTGTTCTGCCTATGTTTTCCTCTAAGAGTTTGATAGTGTCTGGCCTTACATTTAGGTCTTTAATCCATTTTGAGTTTATTTTTGTGTATGGTGTTAGGGAGTGTTACAGGTAGCTGCCCAGTTTTCCCAGCACCACTTATTGAAGAGGCTGTCCTTTCTCCAATGTACATACCTGCCTCCTTTATCAAAGTTAAGGTGACCATATGTGCGTGGGTTTATCTCTGGGCTTTCTATCCTGTTCCATTGATCTATCTTTCTGTTTTTGTGCCAGTACTATACTGTCTTGGTTACTGTAGCTTTGTAGTATAGTCTGCAGTCAGGGAGCCTGATTCCTCCAGCTCCGTTTTTCTTTCTCAAGATTGCTTTGGCTATTCGGGGTCTTTTGTGTTTCCATACAAATTAGTGAATACTGATTATTTTTTATCACAATCTTCTCTTCCACAGGACAATAAGGAGTTACTAATACAAAATAAATATATTTTAAATTACTGCATGATGCTTAAAAAAATTTTAAGGACATGGGTGTCTCTAAATTAAGATTTGTTAATATTCAAACATATTTTTTTCACTACACATTTAGCATTTATGTAATATACGGTTTTCCCCCTTGTTTTTTTTTTTCAAATATTTATTTATTTATTTATTTTTGGCTGTGTTGGGTCTTTGTTGCTGTGTGCGGGCTTTCTCTAGTTGCGGCGAGCAGGGGCTACTCTTCATTGCAGAGCACGGGCTTCTCATTGCGGTGGATTCTCTTGTTGTGGAGCATGGGCTCTAAGCGCCTGGTCTTCAGTAGTTGTGGTTCGTGGGCTCTAGAGCCCAGACTCAGCAGTTGTGGTGCATGGGCTTAGTTGCTCCGCGGCATGTGGCATCTTCCCGGACCAGGGATCGAACCCGTGTCCCCTGCATTGGCAAGCGGATTCTTAACCACTGAGCCACCAAGGAAGTCCCCACCTTGTTTTTGTATGTTTTTGATCCATATAAAATAAGTGTCAGAGAGATCCTTTAATTTTTGCATATGACATAGTAAACAAAAACTTTTTAATACAAATATGAATTTTAAGCAAATTTATTTTTTATCATGTTATGTCACACATTAAATATGGGATGCCTTCAAAAATTATTTCTTTGAAAGTTATCTAAACTCTGGAAATATTCATAACATACTAGATTATTTGGACTAGCAATCTTCTAATGTAGTTATTTATTTTTAATTCAGAATTAATTTTTCTTTAAAGGTAATTTTGAAAAGGGTAATTATTTTCCCACTATACTCCAGATCAGTGGTTCTCAAAGTGTGATCAGAGGACGTTCCGGGTCCCTAAGACTCACTCAGGGTATGTATGAGGTTCTCCCTTTCCCAACTGCACATCTGGGTAAGGCTAGAGTTTTTCCTATACTTGAAACAAAACAACATATTGAATGCAGAAGCAGATGAGAATCCAACTTTCTTCTATTAAGCCAGATAATAAAGAGATTTACAAAACAATGCCACTCTTCTAAGTATTTTTTTATTTTGGAAAATAGTTACTTTTCATTAAAAATGTTATTTATGTTAAAACATACTGGGTTTATTACTGTTATAGTTTTAATTAATTAATAAATACTTAAAAATTCTTTAATCTCTATTACAGCGGTCCCCAACCTTTTTGGCACCAGGGACTGGATTCGTGGAAGAAAATTTTTCCACGGATGTGGGAGTGGGGAAGTGGCAGATGGTTCAGGTGGTAATGCGAGCGATGGGGAGCGGCACGTGAAACTTGTCTCGCTCACCCGCCGCTCACCTCCTGCTGTGCGGCCCCATTCCTAACAGGCCGCAGACAGGTACTGGTCTGCGGCCGTGAGGTTGGGGACCCCTGCTCTATTATATCGAGATTCTTTCATCTCTAATATATTAAATGTGTATAGCTATTTGGGATTCTCAGTAAGTTGGAGAGTAAAAAGGGCTCCTGAAGCCCAAAAGTCTGGGAACCAGTACTCCAGAAAACTTAACATTATACATTTGAAAACAGAAAATAGAAAGAAAAGAACAAAACTGTGGGGGCTTCCCTGGTGGCGCAGTGGTTGAGAATCTGCCTGCTAATGCAGGGGACACGGGTTCGAGCCCTGGTCTGGGAGGATGCCACATGCTGCGGAGCAACTAGGCCCGTGAGCCACAACTACTGAGCCTGCGTGTCTGGAGCCTGTGCTCCACAACAAGAGAGGCCGCGACAGTGAGAGGCCCGTGCACCGCAATGAAGAGTGGCCCCCGCTCCCCACAACTAGAGAAAGCCCTCACACAGAAACGAAGACCCAACACAGCCAAAAATAAATAAATTAATTAATAAACTCCTATGCTCAACATCTTCTTAAAAAAAAAAAAAGAACAAAACTGTAGTAATAATTTAAATGAAAGAAAAATGTGAATGCAGTCTCCTTCCTGCTCTGAATGCTGGAGCCCAGGTTGAATGCAGGTCATGACTTAAGTGGAGCCTGAGAAGAATCGAAGAAGAAGGAAGTTAGAGAAAAACGGGGTATTAAAAACCATCAATCCACAGAGAGTAAACTGAATGACAAAATCTGGACTAGAAGCCAAAGTAATGACAACCAAGGAAACCAGCAGGGGGTAAAGTTGAGAGGGAGAAGTGGACAAAAAAGCAGGCAGATAAATGACTGAGAAGCCAAGGACAAGACAAGGCTGAGGTCTGAAAATCCTTCCCAGAGAGATTAGCTGAGTATAATTTGTCATCTTTTTGAAACAAAGTCTAGAGGTTCCTAGGCAGCCGGACTTTGGGGGTGGTTCCTCCAAAGGTGTCAGGTCTTGGAGGTCACACTGGTGTGCGTCTTGACAGCCATTTCATCTGATATCTTCTCAATATTTCTCTAGTTCCAGGAGCTATTGTTTCCTTCCTACTTCTGACTTCCCCTTCCAATTACCTGGGTAGGTCAGGATAGGGTCTGAGCACTGGCACTGCCATTCAGAATAAGTGTTGTTTTCCTAGAAAATAACCGTTAAGCAAGCCACAAGAGTCAATGGGCAGCTACCTGAACAGTCATTATTGCCACTTGAAATTAGCTTCAAGAGCTACTATAATTAGCATCTTCAGAAGCACGAACAGATGGCTTTAACAAGTCAACATTACAACAATATTGAAATCCATAAAATATACCTTCACTATGTACGAAATAACTTAAAGAATGGTAGTTTTTAATTACTAACAATTTTCAATTATAAAAATACACATTACTAACATTCTAACTTAGGTTTCCCAGAAAACTAATGTAAGGCGAGGATTAACATTCAGGTATTTTATTTGGAATGTGCAAACCCAATGCAGTGAGAATGAGGAAAAAGGGAAATGCAGCAAGGTAAGAGGTGACACAGTGCAGTAAGCCCACTGGCTACATTGAGCTGTAAAGACACAGCAGGTCACATGGGTAGTTGTATCCAACTGGCACACAGTACTTCCCTAGAGGAGCTATACAAGGTCACCATGCCTTGAAGAAGTTCATGGAAAGGCAGAAAGAGAGGGAATTTACCTGCCCAGGAACCTCCTCCTGTTTCCCACTGGTGAATTTTGGCCCTGTGGTGTTAACTTTTTCATACCTCTGGGTTGCATATGTAGTCTTTTTGGCAGTCACTTGTAATGCCATATCCCTCCTCATCAGATATCATATCTCATTCAAATCTAGAAGTGGCGGAAGAGCCAGAAACTTAAGGTGTGTGTCTGGGTTGGCTTAGTTGCATGAATTGGCCAGCAGGCAATCCAGCCCTCCCTGGTCTGGAAGACAGGCAGGTGGAAGGAATCTAAGAAGGCCCGTAAGAGTTTTGTCCAATCACGGTTCACTCTTGAGTTTTTATCTGTCACAGGAAAACCAGATCGACAGCAGTGGGACCACAGTTCTGCTTTTCTAATTTGCTGTATTTTACTGCCCATCAGAAAGAGCTTTGTCTCCCACTTACATTCTTTGTGCCATTGTTCTAGTTGCCAATATGAAATGGATAATCATAAAATGGCTTGGACACGTGGGCTTTTTCTGTAAAGCCTTATTTTAGCTCCCCTATTTGAAATGCCCTAAATATTCAAAGAAATACACCCTTTCATCCTCATAAAATCATTTAAGAAAAAAACTAAATAATTTAATAAGAGTGATTATACAGATTTGTACAGTTTTAAACCTCCACGGAAATCAAGATTCCTTAATATTGAAAGAAATCCCAACTTTGCTGTCTGCCTCCATGAGGGGAGAAAGAGAAATGGATAAGAGGTATAATTTTAGAGTAACATCAGAGAAAAAAGCTCACCATTGGAATAAAGTTGATGAAATGTGGGCCCTTCACTGAGATACACAGCAAATATACTCCTGTGCTGGGCCTGGAAAGGTTGAGGGAAGAAAAGCAGGAAGAATTGAAAAATATGTGAGAAGAAAGTAATGAGGAATTAAGGGGGAAGAAAAAGGAAAACCAGTTTCTGCATGTGAGAATGATGGATAGAGACAGAGGTGGTGAATGAATTGGAGAAAAGGAGAGGGACTACAGCACCAGATTTCTGGTGGTCTTGATCCTCTTGGCTATCTCAGATGTGGTCTAGATCTGTCCGGACTCTGAAACTTCAATATTTCTCTGGCTTCTTAGGCTCATTTTTGGTTTTAACAATGACCAGCGAACATGATGTGAAGTACAGAACTGTGCTCCTCAAATCCTTTGTGGAAAGAGGCAAAATGTAAATTATTAATGGGTAAATAAGCAGACAAATACCTTTAAATTTTCACAATTCTTTCCTGCATAGCTTCTGCTTAATTTAGCATCCTGGTTTCTGACATATCAACAAGTACATGCTGGCACTAACATGCGTGGTGAAAAGACTTGACAACTGGAGCTTTGTTAAATTCAAGAATGATAGTTTTAGCCTACAAGGATTTGAAAGCTAGGAACTGCTATTTGAAAATGTAAAAATCAAATGTGGGACACTGAGAAAAATACTGAGTTTTTCCTATCTGAGGCTAATATCTCCAACAACTACACAATTTTAGCCAAGTCTGATTATTCCTTTATCTTCTTGACCTAACAGAAACCTGGGCATCTCATGACTACCTTACTTTCTTTAGGGTCTTCCCAAGTAGTGACTTGTTTTCATGCCAGTAGGAAAGGTACCATAGGGCCTGGAAGGAGGACAGGGTGTCCTTTTTGCTACTCATTGCTATGTCCAAACCATTTCTCCTCCCTTATGCCTCCAACAAAGAGGCCAGTTTAGCCAGAGGAAAGTGACAGAGGAGGAAAACAGTAGATGATGACAGAGTCTCCTAATGACCAGAAGCCAGGTTGAACATGGTAAGGACTTGATATTTTTGTATCAGAGAGGTCAGACACATTTGGAAGATTTTGAGAGAGGAATGACATGACCTCAGTTAATTTTTAAAGGGATACTCTCACGCTTGGGAATTCCCTGGCAGTCCAATGGTTAGGACTCTGCGCTCTCACTGCTGAGGGCCCGGATTCAATCCCTGGTTGGGGAACTAAGATCCCACAGGCCAAGCAGTGAAACCGAAAAAAGAAACCCCCAAAACAAAAAACGGATACTCTGACTCTTGTAGGGATGAGGATGGGAGGATAATTGGAAGAGTTAAATCAGAGAGACTCAATAAGAAGTTATGGCAGTTATCCAGGTGAGAGTTGATGGTGACTTAGACCCAGGTGCTAGAGATGAAGGAGGTGAGTAAGAAGTAGATGAACATTTTTTTAAGAACCAACAGTATTTGAAGATGGACTGGTTATGGGGTATAAGAGAAAGAGAAATGCAAAGGTTGACTGCTTGTTTTTCCACCTGAGAAATGGGTAGAATAATATTGCCATTTACTGAGACGGTGAATAAATAGGTTTAGAAAGATGCTAATAATATCGTGTCCCTGTCCATTGTACTGAACTCACCTACCATTCATCCCCTTTTACTACAGCTCACTGATCATCGAATTGATCTTTCCAGAAGCCAAGATCATTTCCACTTCTGAGCCTTTCCACTTTGTACTTGATAGTTCTTTGTCTTGAATGTTCTTCTCCCAGGTATTTCCGTGTGACTTTGGACTCAATGGAGAGGAGAACGGTAGGGGCAGCTACACAGAGGAGGTGACGGTTCAGAGGTGGAGGCAGTGATGAGCAATAGACATGGTGGGGTGGGACCGACAGAAAAAGTAAACTGTAGAGAAACCAGTATTCTGTTTTACATTTAACAAGACTAGTATAATGCCAACATGGTTCTGACCAGTATGAGAAGACTAATAAGCATTTCACTCAGATAAGCTTGGCTTTGAAAATTGTGAAACAGTATTCTTTGGTAGTTCCGTAATAGCCACTTCCTACTCTCTGCAGACTCTAAAACATCTGGGAGGCAAAAAGGGGAAAAGTAGAGCTTTCCAATGGAGGAGGATCCCAAGGATTGGGATCGAATTAAAGAAGACAAAAATGCTCTCAGAAGCTCAACCCAGAAAGAAAAACACTTGTCTTTCAGAACCTGAAACCTCTGTAAATCAGGTAGGTTCAGAAGACAGCAGCTCTTCCAAAGGAGGTAACCTCTCCTCCTTCATTCTTAGACTCTAAAGTATAAGACTTCCTGCTCACAGATGCTAGAAATTCTTTCACGGGGAACAGTCTTTTACTTGACAGTGAATGAAGGAGGCTTAAAATATTCCTGGGATAGATAACAAGCTGAACAAAGTTTATACAAAAGATCTGGTTGATGCCAGACGTTCTCTAGAAACAGGTTTGGCTTAACAGAGGGAGAGAAAAAAGGGAAGAGAACATGATATATAAAGTAGAAAGGACATTACATTTTATACACCTCTCTCTCCTATTTCTTTCATCTCTGTATCTCTCCCTGGCATTAAGAATATATGGGAGTAACCTTCATTTAATACCTCTTATCTTTAAAAAGATCTCACCCTTCAGTCCCTCACCCCTCTTCCTGCTTCCAAAGCATAGCTCTGCTCCCCTTAGCAGAAAACCTCTCCAGAGCTGCCTCTGCGTTTTCTCCACTTCCTCCTCCCTTTCCCCATATATTTGTCAGTGAAATTCAATCTGGCATCACCCCAAGAACTCCTCCAAAACTGCTTTTATAGAAGAAATCAGTGGTCTCCTTGGAGGAGACTAACTACTTTTCTGATCTTATCTTACTCTGTCAGCAGCATTCGATATATTTGATCACTCCCTTCTTCACGTGAAATTAATTATACCATGTCACCATTTTGGTCTGACTTACTTTAAAGGCTGCAGAAGTATTTTAATACTTCCTAACTAGTCTCCCTGCTTTGATTCTTAGTCTTTGCAATCATCCCCTCTGCACACAGCAGACAAAGTGATATCTTTAAAATGTAAATCAGATCCTGTCACTCTCCAACTTAAATGTTGGCATCCCATTGTTCTAAGAGTAAATGCAAACTCTTTACCAAGGTCTTAAAACTCAGGATGGGGTGGCCTCACCCTTTTGAGCTAATGTTATTTTTCTCTCTATATACAGGCCACTCAACTCCCAGACCAAGCTCCAAGGTCTTCACACTTGCCACGCCCTCTTCCACTAGACCTTCTCACTTCACTCAGAAAACAAATGAGAGGCCTTCCCAGGTCACTGCATCAAAGGTAGCTAAACACACATACACATATACGCATACCATAATCATTACTCTAATCCCTTTATAAAATTTACACAAATCTATGTTACCGTTTAGTTACAAATTCATTATTTGTTTCTTCCATCAGAACATAAGCTCTATGATAGCAAGGGCTTGTCCATTTTTTACACATTAGTACCGCCAGCGTTATTTAACAACACCTGGTATATAAATTTATTGAATAAATAAATGAAGGATGGTACTAGTGTTTGAATACAAAAGGTTGAGGGCTCAAAGGAAAAAATCCCTGGTTTAACAGCTCTGGTTAGATGAGATTAGATGTGGTTAGTCACTTCTCCCGCCATTCAAATCCGTATGACATTTTTGTCATGTTATCAACACCAATGGAGTGGAGAATGCCTGTCTCACAGGCAGAGCTCAGTACCCAGATCTTCTAGAGCCTACACAGATAATAGCTTGTGATTTCTAAATTGTGAGCCACAAAGGGTCACTATACCACTTATTCAAGATTGCACTCTCCCATGGGTAAATGGGGAACGCTCCAAGAAATATAATTAACAAAAGCTCTGGTGCAGTTACTGACTTTCTAAATCCACTGCAGCAGGTACTGATATTCCTCACAGGATATAGAGCTTTCACAGTTTCTTCTTCAACCAGCACACTTTGCCTTTAATTTGTGTGGTACATGCTGTGTATCAAACATAACCACAGAAGAGATTAAATGAGAGTGAAATGATGAAAATTAGACAACAGAAGAGTGAGAACTGGAGTATACTATGCATTCCCAAAGAAGGAGAAGTGAGATCCTTGGTAAGCAGAGAATTCTAGGGATGCAGCTACGAATTTTCTGCTTTGTCTTTGTGCCAGTCAAGGGACAGTTCAAAAGAAAAGCTTTGCTGGGTTCCTATTCACATATTCCCCAATGAGGTGACTTCAATACCTGCATGGTCAAATCCATGCAAAAAAGAAATTGATATCAGGTGCTTACAAAAAATGAATATCATGTTAGCCTCCCAAATTTTCTTTTATGTTCATGTTGCCAGGGCTGGAAGAAAATAAACACATATATAAATTTTTATAAAGGTATCAGCCACTTTTAAAAAAATATAAAAAATAAAAGTGAGTACCGTATCTACCATTGTAACATTATCATTATCATTTTGGTTTACTTCCTTTCAGTTTTTAAAACTGTGCATATTTCCTTATATATTTCAAATATGGAAATACAATTTTGTTTCTTACAGTGTTCACTGAAAATACCATAAAGTTTTATGACTACCCAATGTTCATAAGCAGAATGTAAAAAAGAGCTTCCTAATGTCCCCGTGTCATTAATGGCTATCCTATGGTTAGACACTTACAACTGCCTACGTTTTGTTACTAATATAAATCATTCTGTAATGAACATCCTTGGTTGTACTTTTTTAAAAAATGCAATTTGAATTCTGGACCTACCATTTAGAGCCCTTCATAAAGTCTCTTATCCTATGTGAGGATTATTTCAATTTCTTCATGGATAAGATGGGGATAATAATTGCTACCCTACCGTGTTATTGTTGTAAGGATTAAATGAGAATATATACGAAATCTCCTGGCTCATGGTAGATGTTCAGTGCCTTTCCTGAAAGAATTTGTAAAAGTAAGGTAAATATTTCCTAGTCTTCTGTTTCCAATTTTCTGTCTTCACATAAAAATTAATCCAACTAAAACAAAGTGTAGAAATACAAGTATTTATGAGAGTATTCCAGCCCTAGAAAGGAAAAATGCCTAATAAAGGTGAAAATATAGCTTTATCTTTTTTTCCCTAAAAGTGTGGAAGACAACTTCATTAAAATCTTAAACTATGTCCAATATAATCTTCTTGCTGAATGGTAATCAAAGAGGGGGATTGGTGCCTATTTGCATTCAAATTTAAACACCTTCCTTCACCTTTTTTTCAAGACTGGGATGAGAGCTGTACTACTGTGGTAAAGCTCCATGGAAGTTTTAAGGCCACTTCTTATGTTTATTAATTACTGTTGACCATCAGGGTCACACCTGGGTTACTACAGACCTGAGTATCAGCCAGGTCCTATAGACATTCAAGTTCTAATAGGACTGAAACAAATTCATCATTTCTTTTTCATTCTTTTTAGTTGTTTTCACATGGTTAAGGCAGTACTTTTCAAAATACTCTAAAAATGACCAAGAAGGCATGAAAACAGCAATATTTAGTTCTCATTTTATATTGCTTTCAGTTGGACAGCAATGACTCGGTTGCAGAATTCCCAAACCATTTGAAGTGAGGGGCATATATTTTCAAGGCCCTGAGATCTCCCTTTGATCCGAAAACTAAGTGATCATCTATGAGATACTAAACTGAGAATTTACATATTCAAGAAGCTTATGACTTTGTAACCTATCGAATAACAAAATCAAAAAGTACTCCTGGAAATATTAGCATTTAAGTCTCATCAGTTACATCTTGGGGTTGAATCCCTTACTGAGGATAGCTTTGAATAGGGGAACACCTAGACAATCTTAGAAGCTTTAGCTCCTTGATGTTCTAAGACAATTAAGACTTTCAGATACCCTGGTTAATATTGTTCAAAAATGCTAAAAACTTCCTTAAAGAAAGGAAAAGAACAGGCTGTAGACACAAAACGCTTTTAAATGACCCTAAAAGTGATATAATAATGCTCTGGGGCTGGAATAGGAAAGAGATACAAGAAATCTTAATGATTTAAGGTTTGAAATAAAATTCCCTTGTTGATTTTGTTCCACGGCAGTGTCAACAACAAATTGGCACTTGTCAACTACCTCTACAAGGATTAAATCATGTGCTGCTGCAGCTGCTGATTTTCAACACCCCCTGAAAGGAGTTCAGGGTGGAGAGCAGAAATGAGAAACTCTGTGCTCTGGGAAAACTGGCAGAACAGGTCTTCAGATAGTTAGATATTTTCAGGATTTGATTTTATGAGCCCAATTCTCCTCGTGACTAGCAGAAACCTTCTGCAAAAAATATGTGCTTGATTGTATATACTCCCCCTTTACCAAAATCACATATACACTGACCTTCCCCCCTACCTCTTTGGAGCAGTTTCTCAGAACTATCTGAAATGCTGTCTCCCAGGCTATAGTCCTCATTTTGCCCCAAATAAAACTTGACTCACAACTCTCACGTTGTGCATTTTTTTTAAGTCGACAGCAGTAGCTGTTTCTTGTTGTATAAGTCTGGATTTGCCTTCCTTGGTGAGGAAGCATCTTAACCCAGAGCTTCATTTTTTCTGAAGAGTTCAGATGTTTCCAGAAATCAATAACTAAAGCATGCCAGCTCAGTCCTTCTCAGAAGTCTTTTTCTTTACAGTAATATGCATCTCCTCAATGCACTCCCAACAGCCTGTCCTTAAATCTCTTCTGGATTAAACGGCTCAGAGCATAAAAGTTCCATGTATGACTAATTGGGTAGATATGCATACATTCCATGCTAATGCCCTACCATTGCTTCCTCTCTTGATAGTTTCCAGGACTGTCAGGGCTCAGAGAGGGCAGTGGAAAGGGGCCTATGATCCATGCAGTGGGCTGGTCTGGTCCTGTCTCTAAATGTCTGATCATTATTCAACCCCATGATGTGTTCCCCAGCTGTCTATAGCTGCTAATGCCCTTGCCTAACCCCGTCTCTAATGTAGTAAGCATCTGGCGATGGCTGTGGTGCATGGCTGCTTTATCCTCACTGCAGAGACCATGCTCCCATGTGTTACGTAGCTGCCCTTGAACCCAGAAGCCAATGTGGTAAGAACAGAGTGAGGGAGAAACAGCTCTGAGAGAGAGCTGAATTTATACTGAATATTTACTCTAAAGAAATTCTTTTAAACTAAAAGAGACTCTTAAACTGTAAAAAACTAAGATATCTTTGACTGAAAAATTTAAGTACTTTTCCCCCCAGATATCCAGTTGGTACCAGATTCAGGAAGAATTTTAATCATCATAGAACGCAAAGAATACTTAAATTTCTTTTTTCTTTTTTTGCAGATATAAATATGGTAGGTAAATCGTGACACTCATCCACATTCCCCTTCATAAAATACGTCAAAATTTAAAAGATGATGATAGTAATATTGGATCCACTTTGATTTTGAAACTGATCATGACACCCAAATATGTCCTGATGCTATGATGGAAAAACAGTTCTAAACTATTCTGATCTCAAAATTTCAAACAAAAATCTTCCCAGTGACAGTGTGGTATTCTGTGGGGAAAAAAGCATCGTAGATATAACTATCCATTTGATACATTTTTCAGACTTCTGGGGTAGAGATAAGTATGAGTAGCTTTGAATGTACTGAATGTACCCTGTGATACTGACACTTAGAGCAGAGAGCAAACTGGAACTCCATATACACAGCCGCATGTGGGACCATCACTGCATCCTACCTACGCATAAGACAAAAGGCAAAGAGAGCCACACCCTGCAATGTTTTGTACATTACACACGCCTTCGTTATTCTTCTTTCATTTGTTAGTGGATATTGTATACTGAGATGCATTAAACTAAAGTTTTAATAACATTTGGAAAAGAAATATGTTGCTTGTTTTCTCTGCACAAAGGAAACTCTTGCTCACTCACAGTGTGACTTGAACTGCACTCAGCTTCTCTGTGTCTGTGTGTCAACAAAGGCTTTTTCATCCTTTATCAGATTAGCAAGGAGCAACATCTAGTTTCAGTCTCATATCTGGGCCATGCTTATTCCTTACTTTTGTTTTTTTTTGGTCTTTTTCTCTTTCAGGACCTAGCTGGTATCAATAGAAAGGGCTCAGATTTGGGACTCAAAAGTCCTGCGTTCAAATTCTCCATGCTATTGTGTCCTTTGGGGAAACATTCCTTCTCTAAAACTCCCTTAAGTAAACAGTCCCATGAGGCATTGTTGCATTAACATATGAAAGGGGCTACTACATATTGTTGAATAATTAAGTGTGGGTCCCATTCTTATTAGCATTATGCTTCTTTACTGTTAAAATTGCTGGAGTGGCATATGGTGATTTGAAAATGCTTACTTTAAAAAAAAAGCTGTTGTTAAGCTAATTCAATACTGAAAATTATTTGGATCTCTTCTAATCAATTTCCTTTGCACACAGTCATTCATTTTCTCTCTTTCAGCAAATTAATGGTTTTGGAGTTTCAGGACTTAATCTTCTCTTAGCCTTCTTTCTCTCCGCTCTTCTTACATTGTCTGGATGAACACAGCTTTGATCATCATTCAACTTTGTACCACAAAGAAAAATAAAAATTTGTTAAAATGTTTTTCCCTGTTAACACTAAGATTATAGCTTTTCCCCTTCTCACTAAGATAGGAATCCTAAGTTTGCTCTGAGGCTGATCTGTGTTCCTTCTCAGCTTTCCTGGTTGTGGTCCATCAGGCACCACTCCCCAACTCTGATCTCCTTGGGCTCCTCTCAACTTTCCTGCTGCCCCGCACCTCTCCTTTGGTTACAAGGTCTTTCCCACTCAGTTCTCTGAGAAGTTTCTAGTCTCTTTCTTCTACTAGGGTATGGTAACATAAGCTCTTCCTAAGATTTCCTCTGGTTTGGGCTAGTCACCTCCTTTTTGCCTCCATAGGCTTCATATAAAGGGTGAAGATCACTTTAGATCCAACCACTCACTACTTGTAAAAGTACCAGAAGGTTGGGACTTCCCTGGTGGTGCAGTAGTTAAGAATCGCCTGCCAATGCAGGGGACACAAGTTCGAGCCCTGGTCCGGGGATATCCCATATGCCGTGGAGCAACTAAGCCTGTGCACCACAACTACTGAGCCTGCGCTCTAGAGCCCGTGAACCACAGAGCCTGCACACCACAACTACTGAGGCCCGTGCACCTAGAGCCCATGCTCCACAACAAGAGAAGCCACCGCAATGAGAAGCCCGTGCACCACAACGAAGAGTAGCCCCCGCTCACGGCAACTAGAGAAAGCCCGTGTGCAGCAACGAAGACCCAACGCAGCCAAAAATAAATAAAATTAAAAAAAGAAAGTACTAGAGGGTTAAGTGTGATAACTTGAGCAGATGGTGTAACTGCAAAGTATGTTTCTTTCTGGGTAATAGCACACAGGCCAGTGCCTATATTCTCAATCTCTCTCTCCCTACTTCCCTTGTATCAGCTTGCCTCTGAATTATGTTTACTTTTTAAAAGGCAACAAAATGCCTGTGAAAGATCAATAAAATGAGAGGATAGATAAGTGAGCTGAATTGTGACAGATTCTAGCAGCGTTTCTATCAAGCAAGAAAACAAATCAAACTGCAACGACCAGTTCTCTGCAAGAATGTTCAGACTTCCAAGTGGATCTTTGAACAGTAAAGCATACAAATCAGGCCAAGATTTTAACATTCCACCCTGCTACCTCTCTTCTCTTGTAGACATATACTTGTCACAAACTGAATAGAAATATCCCTATTCCTATTCCAGGAAACCTGGCTTAATAGTCCCTATGAAAATCAATAGGTTCCAACTGACAGAATGCTTGAAGAAGTTTCACTTCACTTGACACAGCTTGTTATCAGCAAGCTACTTTCCTTAATGTGTTCTGAGACCTCAGTTGGGCCCAAAAAGTCCATTTGAGCTAGTGATTTATTATTCTCCTCTCCATCACTGACCAAGGGAGACCCTGACTCCACTTCTAGAGCATACCCATTAGTTGTTAAAAGTAGTTATAGCAGTGTTTAATAGACACATATCTTTAACCCAGATTGACCTAGCCATCTCTCTTACGTATATCACAGAAATTGAAAAATGAATGGCCTGTGATCAGTTTTCCATGTTCCCAAAGGTTAGACAGAAAGAGACAAGAGCAGGTAATCCTCAGTTTGCCAAGTGGTATAAATGTTATTCTTTCTATTTCAGAACTGAAAAACCTGAAAACTCCTCTAATGGAGACATCCTGGAGATTCAACTACCAAGAATTTGAGGGAGGCCTGTGTACCTTCTGTAATTTAATCTAGAGCAACTTTTCAAAGTCTCCAGCAGCATCATAGTTACATACTCAAAGAGCTAATTCATAAGAACATAAGGAAAAATGAATACAAATTAAAAACTAACTCATAGAATGATCAGCAAGTCACAACGTGTGGCTCTTCAACTAACTGAGAGGAGGATAAAAGGCCTCTTTTATCCTTTAGTACTTAATGGAAATTTTATAAAAGTTAGGAACATTTACTAGGTGAATGCTAATTAAATTATTCAAGAAAAGCCTTTCCAGAAATCTATAGATCACTTTACATTACAATAACTAAAATATGACAAAATTTAGACCTAAAACAGCTTCTAAACTATGGATCAAGTCACAGTGCTCCAATGTCAAGAATCAGAATAGAGCAGTAGGGTTGAAAGTGTTCCAAATCTAGGAATCGCGGGCATCCAAGATTTGTCTAAGTATGAGGTCATATGACCAGAAATGATATAATTAGTTTATTCATACAGCAGTATACAATATGTCTGGTGCTGCTTACTGCTTAGTTTTCAATCAAGCTAATGAAAATACGAGAATTACACAGAATGAGCTGATACTATTATAATATAAAATATCTGTGTGGACCCATTACAATTAATAATAAGAACAATGTTCACCATTTATTACATGCTCCCTAGGTGCTGAGAAATATTTTACATAAGTTATCTCATTTTAATTGTTACTAAAATGCCACGGGCTAGATGTTCTTAAACTCATTTCACAGATGAAGAAACTAAGATTGAGAGATTTACATAACTGTTGTAGGGTCACACAGGTAGTAAGTGGCAGAAGTGGTCCTGAACTCAAATTGTCTGGCTCCACAGCCCATGATCTTACCCCACAACCACATAGCCATTCTTAAGGAGAGTCAGAAGACCTATACATTCTGAACTTATACACTGAGATTGGCTCTCAGACTCATAAATTCTGAATTTACACACTGAGAGTAATTCTTAGACTCAATACTGGGTATTTCATGCAAGGATTTTATAGCAATCTGAATGCAATCTTTTTCAAGAGTTGAGCCACATGGCTAGAAATGTCATCATGATTTTAGAATTCAAATATTTGTTTTCAAAATTCCAGGGACACTATAAATGATTGATGATCATAATTTTCTTAAATCTCAATCAGTTCTTGAAAATGAGCCATATTGATAGGCCTGAAGTGTGATTATTTAGACACACCCTAGGGGATGTACTCCTTAGGAAAAGAGAGAATGCCTGTGACTCATTCCTGAAGTAGTGACTCCATTATCACCAAAATTCTTCAAAAGTTGTGATTCCATTTAACTCAGCAAAAGTCAGTCCAGACTGAAGGTTCCATCTGCATAATCTGTTCAAATTTTGACATTTTCTTGAATCTATTATTTTCCTTCTGTGCAGTTTTAAGTTCAGCATATTAAAAAGTCACGTAACTAAATAACATCAATAAAAAGGTCCCATCTTGTAAATCACTTATTGTCCCACTACCCGTGTCTGTCAGAATCTTTTAACGCCCCAAAGTTGTTCATCTGAGGACACAGCTTAGAAAATCTTTCTACTCTACTTCAATTTCTTCTAAATATTGCATAAAATGGAGATGATGAAAGGCTCATGAGTGAAGGAAAAAAGGAAGCCTTGTTTCCTTCACCCTGGATTCGTTTTACAAAGTTCACAGTAAAAGTTTCACTGATATCTGCAAGCCAATTACATACAAGGTAATGAGGTATTTATGGGCAACAAAAATGGCACTGCCTGTGAATCTGTAACTGTTTTAAAATAAAAAGTTACAAAATGGGTCACCTTTCCCAGGAGGAGAGTAGGTATGGCACTCCTAGTGACTTGATGAGTTCTTCAGTCCAAGAATCTCTAATACTATGTGGAAAAAAATTTAAAAAAATAAACAATCAAAAGAGCCCTTCAATTCATTTTCCTCTCTTGTCTACCCTCACTGCCCTCAAAGCTTTATCCTCATTAATGACGTGATGAGACAAATGGATACTGTTTCCGGAAAAGTCCAGGATTTTCAGTATAGTAAAACGTTGGTTCAATTATCATTTTCTGTTTTCTGGCACTTCAATACATCTATAATAGAGAGTCACTGGTGTTTATCAGGACATTTAGAAACTGTAAGATCTTGTAATGCTTTCTGAATGTCCAGAGAAAAGTTATGTTGAACAGGATCTCAATGTTGAAGTTTGGTTTAACTCAAATTTTCTCATATACTGAAATTCTGAAATCTAGCATGGACACTAGTATACTGTCCTAAATTTAATAACTATTGATTTTTGCCATATTTTTTTTTCTCTCTCTCTCCCTATATGTGCACACACATACACACACTCACACTTTTCTTTCATTGTGAACTATCTGAACGTAAGTTGCAGACATTAATGATGTTGGTTGATATGTATTTTAATGTATTCTAATTCTAGAAATTGTAGTTGTCTATAGATAAAGAACATGGTATTATATCCACATATAAAATATATGGTAATTTAAAATATTTTTATTATAATTACATGTTAAGTTCCCACAAGGATATTTTATTAGCCAAAATACCCAACTGTCTGAACATAACAAGCTACTTTATGTTTATTATCAGTATTAATTCTGTCCTGTACTTGACAACCAATGGAATGTGGATTTCTCCATAAGAGTAGATGCTTTAGTCTATCTTCCTATGGATAAATTAGAGTATTTGTCTATCACTCAGACATATGAGTGCTTAATGGATTGTTAATGATAATCAGGGTGTTTTATAGGGGGAATAAGTCCCTTACTGCCAATGTAAACTAAATCCTTCCTAAAATATTAAGCTATGAGAAAGGAACATAATATTGCCACAAAATAAATTTTGGGTAAACTGTCCTGAAACAGCTTTTAAACAGATCCTGGGGAAGAGGATTATTGTTATCAAATAATTAACTTGTGGAAGAGATAGGGAAATTTTCTTGGACTTAAAAACATTTATATATGAATCTAATCACCTATAAAATGGATAGGTTTTCTTATGTTTATTAGTTTCTTGAATGTGATAAAAGTTTTATTCAACTTCAGATAGATTATTGAGTGGAATATTTTGAAATTCACCTTAGAGGTCCTCTTTTATTGATAGGATTTTGGATGGAATTGTGTTCCCCCCTCCAAAATATGTTGAAGTACTAACCCCCTAGTCCTTAAAAATGTGACTTTATCTGGGAATTAGTTGTTGTAAATATAGGTAGTTAATTTAAGATGAGGTCATACTGGAGTAGGGTGGGCCCCTAATCCAATAGAACTGGTGTCCTTATATGAAGAGGGAAATGTGAACACAGACATGCAGAGAGGGAACATGATATGAAGACATGCAGGGAGAAGACTGCCATGTGACAATGAAGATAGAGATTAGAGTGATGCAATGACAAGTCAAGGAACATCAAGCATTGCTGATGGTCACCAGAAGCTAGGAGAGAGGCATGGAACAAATTCTCCATCAGTGCCCTCAGAAGGAATCAACCTTGCCGTCCCATCCCCTTGATTTCAGACTTCTAGACTTCAAAACTGTAAAAGAATAAATTTTAATTGTTCTAAGCCATCCAGTTTATGGTAGTTTATTACATCAGCCCTATGAAATTCTTACAGATAGTTGATAGATGATAGACAGACAAACAGATATAGACAGATAATCTTTCAAACCTCTTAAGTTTGGGTCTAATCATAAAATGAGGACCCAAGGAATTATCCCATGAAGTGGTATAGTAGCCCCAAAGTTGTTAGTTGAACCACATAAAATTGCCATTTTTTATAGGTCAAGAATAGTTTAATAGATGAAGTTTTATGTGGCTCAATCTAATAAATAGATTACACAGATCATTCAAGTTTTCTGAAGCTCACTTTCCCCGTCAAGACCAGATCTTTAACTGAATTTGCTAGAAGAATACTTTGTTTCCCCTACATCACTTTTCCTCCATAAATAGATTCTTAGTCTTAAAATAAGATCATAGGCTTCATTCATTTCATTTGGATAAGGAAGTTCTGTCTTCGTGACCTATATAGAATTAAACACTGGAGGCAATTTCTCTTTGAGGTTTTGCCTGCTATTCCTCTTGTTTATACATCTCTGGGCATGGTTGATTCTAGGAGACAATGCTGGGAATTCCATCTATGTTAAAAACTGAGGTTTCTCCAGGGGATTTCTCTCATTCCATTTGGTACAACAGTAACTGTGTTTGACAACATCTGCCTTACTGCATCGTTCTGCAGTTCCATCTGACACTTGGTTCCCGTCCACATTTTCTTCGTGCCTGTCTTCTGAACAAGATGTTTCCACAACAGAGGTGGAGGAGAGAAGACAAGGGAGGGCAAATCAGAGCTTTACTTTCTCAATGAATAAAAGTCATGAACCCACCAAGTGTCTTCACTTCTCTCTTATTCCAATTCATTCAAAGATTTTTGACATAAATATTCTCTAAACCAGCCCCTTGTCCTTTGGGATTCTGAGCATTCACAAGTCATTTCTGAATACTCATTTTCCTAGATGTTTATATAGCTAGTGCCTTTCAAAGTTTCCTCAACTATGAAAATAAAATAACCACACACAAATTTTACTGACAATTTTTTAACCAGCAAGAAATGATACAACCAAGTCCAAAAACATCTCTTGTGTCACTACTGCTAAAGCATGCCAATATAGTTTCATGAAAAGCAGATGTTTAACAGGAAATTCTATTTCATGAAATTTTAATAATCCTTAGTTCAAATACATTTTATGACTATATGAAATTGATTTAAGAGAAAACTCCAAAGCTTATCAATCAAAAGCTGCCTCTACATTCTGGAATCATTGGCTACACCAAATAGGAAATCCAGAATAAAGACCTTATTAGGAGCAATTGCCATTTAAACTATTACCTTCTTCAGTTATACTGTTCTTGGTGCTTGAGTGGCCTTAAATTCTAACAGATTGTTTGAAAATGTCATTCTACTTCTACCTGACTGAAAACATTGTGCCATTATTCTCTTCTTCATTATATGAGAGTCTAAAATTTCCGTGTGCCAGACAATACATAAACAGTTGGTGATATTAAGCTGACTTTAGAAAAAAAAAAATCCCTTGGCCTCAAAGAGGTATTATTTGACTTCAAAAGTTACAGTATGTCTCTCCTCAGCATATGTTACACCTGGGTTTTCAGAAATATATATATTTCACATATTTGTTCACATAAAATTTGAGAAAGGAAGAATTTGCTATAAAAGAATACGTTGTCTTTTTGTGGTTTTATAAGGGGAAATTACCTAAGGACAGAAAGTATAAGTAGGGCATTACAATGACAAATATTCTCTGGGGCACAGGGAGTATAAAAATGCCAGTATTACATGCTGACATTTGTATTTTGAACTCTCACCTTAGCATTTCTTACTTATTGGAGATGAGCCTAAGTAACTTTTGCCCCCTCAGCTCACCTACAAGCTTAGGGCAAGAAAAAAAAATCCGAAAACAAAATCCTTCCTTCTTGTTCAAATATGAACTTCTTCGATGAGCAGGTTCAGTCCCAGATACATTAGCATTTGCCTGGTTGTACTTTACTGAAGTAAACCCACCATTTGAAAATCAAGTAAGAAGCTGATGACTTCTTTAACAAATGCATCTATTTGTGTTTCATTTAGGTATTTTTAAATAGCAACCTTTTCTAGTATATTAAATTGTGATTGGAGATTATATAAATGTACACATATATCTGAAAACATGACAGGTATACAAAGCAAAGTTTACCTGGAAACTCTAAATGTCTTTCCATTCCATACTTCTCCTCCCCACAACTGTATCTAATTTGAGATCCAGTTGCTTTCAAAGAATCACAATTTCCATCAAAAAACAACCCATTTGGCTGCACTCTCATAATCATGATTCAAATGAGTTAGCTGCACATAGCAGCTCTCTGGCGCTTTTGTCCTTCGAATCAGGGCTCCTGCCTTCTCCAGGTCACAGATCCCTTAGAGATGCTATTATATAATGAAACAAACTTACTGTTTTCTTTAACACTTTGAGAGCATAAGGCTTCTGGGTCCCCTTCTGTTTGCATCTGTATACAATGGATGTAGCACCCCTTGAGGGGGAAAAAGACAAAAAGAAAATGTTATGCTTTGGACAAGAAATTAAGGGGAAAGCTTGAAAATAAGTATGTCTTACATTTACCCTCATAACTGACAAGTGTTTATAAGTTCTATTATAGGGCTGGCCCAACTGTTGAGAGGATTTTTTTCTCATAACTAAAGATAGTGTGCTCAGATTTTCCTGTCTGCTCTTTTTCTCCTAGCTCAACGCTATACAAGTAACCTGCCTAAGGCTGTTGCCTTCAGTCATCTCTGGAGAAGAGTAAGCCTTATGGCTTCAGTGAGAGGGTTTAATTTCAGCACTAGGCTGTAAGGGTCAGGAAAGTCTCCACTACTTGGCAAGGGTGCTGGGAACCCTTGAGAATTTACACCACTTCATTTGGTTCCCTGGCATTCTCCCAGAGCCAATATTATTCCAATAGAGATACCGGTTCCTTCATCTTGGTGAATACTGCTACCACTTACTCACACGTGCCTAACAAAAATGATTACGTGAAATGTCCAGGAGAAAATCCTATTAAAATGGTCAAAGATATACAGAGAAAAAGTAAATTTATCACTCTATAAAAAACTTGGAGAAGTAGAGAAAGTTTTTTACTTGTAATGCAGAATGGTAAGAAGAAACTCAATAACTATCTTTATGTATGTGATACATGTGTGAAGTTACTAAAAAGAGAACATTAAAAAGCAGGACATTGTGGTTCTGATGCTTCCTCTCCAGTCATGAGAGCAAGAGAACAAGACAGAGATAAAAAGAGACGGAGCAGGCTTAAGTACAACTTTAGAGAACTTCAGATAAGTCTTAAAATAAGATCAGTTGAAGTAAATCTGTCATACTTTAAAGATTAGGCCAAAGGACCTCTCATGATACATTCAGTCCAGTGGTTCTGAAATTCTAAGAAAGAACAAAAGAAATATACAAATCAAGCATATTCCAAGCTACCCACGCACATCAAATTTTTAATAGACCCAGCAAGAGTCAGGAACTGGTGGTGTAAATGCTAATAGGTAAGAACAATTTCAACACATTTTTTTTAAACTGTGGTAAGATATAACAAATACACAAAGAAATAAAGAGTTGCAACGGAATAAATGGAGGTAAACATAAAATTCTATTTTCTTTATTTTTAATTGCTCTAAATTATATCTATATAAAGCAGAAATATTAATTCACTGTTTATGGCATATGTAAAAGTAAAATGTATGACAAAAATAGCACAAAGAGTGGGAGAATTTGAGATAATACTGTTAAGTCCTTATATTACATGTTAAGTAGTATGATATTATTTAAAAGTAGACTCTGATTAATTAAAGATGTATATTGTGTAACCTAGGGCAATGAATAAAATAATTTTTAAAAGAAAAAAGTCAATAATGAAGCTAAAATGGAATAATCAGAAATGAAATGCTGGGGAACAAAATAAGAGATTAAAAAATAAAACAACTAACAATATGGTGTATTTTAATCCAATCATATAAAAATTACATTAAATGTAAATTTCATAAGCATATCAATTCAAAATAAAGATCATCAGTCACATGCTACAACAGACTCCACTTAATCTTCAGTCTCAATCTGTAGCAATGACCTAAACAAATAATTCCATGTTGTTTTAAGAAAATTTTGTTTATGCTGAAAATCTACCACACTAGTATACCCTCCAAATTTTTTGTCATATGTAAACTCGTTCAGCCAATGACTTGTTTCTAATAAATGACTCATTACTTCAGGTTCAAAAAAATAAAGTAAAGATCATCAGATTAGATTGAAAAAATCAAGACCAAACTATACACCATATACAATTAACCAATTTTAAATATAAAGGGTAAATAGGTTAAAAATAAAATGATAGACGAGAGATACTATGAAAACACTAGACAAAAGAAAGCAGGAGTAGCTATATTAATATCATGTCAACCAGACTTCAAAATAAGGATAAAGATGAACACGACTTAATTATTACGAGGTCTATTCCACAAAATGACATAACAAATGTAAATGTGTATGCACCTAACAACAGTGCTTCAAAATACATGAAGCAAAAACTGATAAAACTGAACAGAGAAACAGACAAATCCACAAATACAGCTGGAGACATCAACACACCCTCTCAGCAGTTAATAGAGAAAGCAGAAAAATTACCACTGAGGATATGGAGGACATGAACAACATTATCAACTAAACTAAGTTAAATGATATTTAGAAAACACTACACAAAAACAGCAGAATACACTTTCTCTTTGAAGTTAAAAGATTCATAAACTTGATTTCCTGACTTAGTATAATGCTACAGTAAACAGAGAGTGGTATTGAAAGAAGAATAAACATGTAGACAAATGGAATGGAAAAAAGAATCCAGAAATAGTTGTACACATATATGGCTAATTGGTTTCTGACAAAGGTAAATAAATAGGCGATTTGGTGGAGAAAGGACAGTTTCACCAAGTATAAATAGTGCTGGAACAACTGGATACACATATGCAAAAAACAAAAGTAAAAACAAAAAGCCTTTATCCAAGCTCACAATCTATGAAAAAATTACTCAAAATGGATCATAAGTATAAATGTAAAACCTATAATTCTAAAACTTAAAAAAAGAAGAAAATTTTGTGACCTTTAGTTAGGCAATGATTTCTTACATACACAGCCCAAAGCACAATAATTCAAAGAACAAAAAATAAATTGGACTTCATTTAAATTAATAATGTTTGCTTTATGAAAGACACAGACAAGGAGAAAGTTTTTATAATCACATATCTGATAAAGGACTTGTATCTAGAATTACATACAAACTCAAAGCCCAATAATAAGAAAGTAATGCATTTTAAAGATGGGGCAAAGATTTGAATACATATTTCACCAAAGAAAATATATGGATGGCAAAAAGCACAAAGAAAGATGCCCAACATCATTAGTCATTAGGGAAATGCAAATTAAAACCACAATGAATCACTGTAGAAATCAAAGAGGAAATCAAAAAATACCTAGAAACAAATGACAATGAAAACACAACGACCCAAAACCTATGGGATGCAGCAAAAGCAGTTCTAAGGGGGAAGTTTATAGCAATACAATCCTACATCAAGAAGCAAGATATATCTTTTTTTTTTTGTAAAGGGTTTTTTTTTTATGATGTGTAACACAAAGTTATTTAAGTCAATAAATTTTTAAGGAATTTCACACGTTCTGATTCTTTCCACTGCCAATCACCTTAGTTCCTCCAAACTCATAATCTTCAAGATAAAATAGCCCTTTCAAAAAGAAGTTATCATGTGAGTCAGCCCACAATTCTTTTAGTTAGGCTTCTTTGATCTCCAATGAAATATGGACACACTCCAAAATTCCCCACCTGTAATCTTTGGGATCCAATTTCCTCAAGTGATTTACTTTAGGACCATGTTTAGGGTCAGGAGATGGATCTGCCTGGTTCTGAATTTGACACCCTCTAAAAATGTATTAGGTTCAAATCATATTCACTCCTAAGCCATCACACCCTAGAACAGTACAGATCATTGGGATATGCCAATATCTAAGATAAAAAGTTTGTTAGGTTTTTCATAGTTTACTTGGCAGCTGTCTTGTAGTTCTTTCCCACAGATCTAACAGGTAGTTCTATGAGTAAAGGAAACCACACAGTTAATCTATGAGGCGTTTCCAACCATCTAGGTTTACAGAAAAAGCCCCATCGGGATAGACCTCAACAAGAAATATCTTAAATAAACAACTTAACCTTACACCTAAAGCAATTAGAGAAAGAAGAACAAAAAAACCCCAAAGTTAGCAGAAGGAAAGAAATCATAAAGATCAGATGAGAAATAAATGAAAGAGAAATGAAGAAAACAATAGCAAAGATCAATAAAACTAAAAGCTGGTTCTTTGAGAAGATAAGCAAAATTGATAAACCATTAGCCAGACTCATCAATAAAAAAAGGGAGAAGACTCAAATCAATAGAATTAGAAATGAAAAAGGAGAAGTAACAACTGACACTGCAGAAATACAAAGGACCATAAGAGATTACTACAAGCAACTAATGCCCATAAAATGGACAACCTGGAAGAAATGGACAAATTCTTAGAAAAGCACAACCTTCCGAGATGGAACCAGGAAGAAACATAAAATATAAACAGACCAATCAAAAGCACTGAAATTGAGAATGTGATTAAAAATCTTCCAACAAACAAAAGCCCAAGACCAGATGGCTTCACAGGCAAATTCTATCAAAGAGCTATACCTATCCTTCTCAAAAATCTTCCAAAATATAGAAGAGGGAGGAACACTCCCAAACTCATTCTACAATGCCACCATCACTCTGATACCAAAACCAGACTAAGATGTCACAAAGAAAGAAAACTACAGGCCAGTATCACTGATGAACATAAATGCAAAAATCCTCAACAAAACTACAGGCCAGTATCACTGATGAACATAAATGCAAAAATCCTCAACAAAATACTAGCAAACAGAATCCAACAGCACATTAAAGGATCATATGCCATGATCAAGAGGGGTTTATCCCAGGAATGCAAGGATTCTTCAATATACGCAAATCAATCAATGTGATACACCATATTAACAAACTGACGGATAAAAACCATATGATAATCTCAATAGATGCAGAAAAAGCTTTCGACAAAAGTCAACACCCATTTATAATAAAAACCCTCCAGAAAGTATGCATTCAGGGAACTTACCTCAACATAATAAAGGCCATATATGACAAAGCAAAGCCAACATCATTCTCAATGGTGAAAAACTGAAACCATTTCCACTAAGTTCAGGAACAAGACAAGGTTGCTCACTCTCACCACTATTATTCAACATAGTTTGGGAAGTTTTAGCCACAGCAATCAGAGAAGAAAAAGAAATAAAAGGAATCCAAACCAGAAAAGATGAAGTAAAACTGTCACTGTTTGCAGATGACATGATACTCTATGTAAAGAATCCTAAAGATGCAACCAGAAAACTACTCTAGCTAATCAATGAATCTGGCAAAGTAGCAGGATACAAAATTAATGTACAGAAATCTCTTGCATTCCTAAACACTAAGGATGAAAAATCTGAAAGTGAAATTAAGAAAACACTCCCATTTACCATTGCAACAAAAAGAATAAAATACCTAGGAATAAACCTACCTAAGGAGACAAAAGACCTGTATGCAGAAAACTGTAAGACACTGATGAAAGAAATTAAAGATGACATAAATAGATGGAGAGATATACCATGTTCGTGAATTGGAAGAATCAATAATGTGATAATGACTATACTACCCAAAGCAATCTACAGATTCAATACAATCCCTATCAAACTACCAATGGCATTTTTCACAGCACTAGAAGAAAAAATTTCACAATTTGTATGGAAACACAAAAGACCCCGAATAGCCAAAGCAATCTTGAGAAAGAAAAATGCAGCTAGAGGAATCAGGCTCCCTGACTTCAGATTATACTACAAAGCTACAGTAATGAAGATAGTATGGTACTGGCAGAAAAACAGAAAGATAGATCAATGGAACAGGATAGAAAGGCCAGAGATAAGCCCACACACATATGGTCACCTTATCTTTGATAAAGGAGGCAAGAATATACAATGGACAAAAGACAGCCTCTTCAATAAGTGGTACTGGGAAAACTTGGCAGCTACATGTAAAAGAATGAAATTAGAACACTCCCTAACACCATACACAAAAATAAGCTCAAAATGGATTAAAGACCTAAATGTAAGGCCAGACACTATAAAACTCGTAGAGGAAAACATAGGCAGAACACTCTATGACATAAATCACAGCAAGATCCTTTTTGACCCACCTCCTAGAGAAATGGAAATAAAAAGAAAAATAAATGAATGAGACCTAATGAAACTTCAAAGCTTTTTCACAGCAAAGGAAACCATAAATGAGATGAAAAGACAACCCTCAGAATGGGAGAAAATATTAGCAAATGAAGCAACTGACAAAGGATTAATCTCCAAAATTTACAAGCAGCTCATGCAGTTCAATATCAAAAAAACAAACAACCCAATCCAAAAATGGGCAGAAAATCTAAATAGACATTTCTCCACAGAAGATATACAGATAGCCCACAAACACATGAAAGAATGCTCAACATCTAACTACTCATTAGAGAAATGCAAATCAAAAGTACAATGAGGTGTCACCTCACACCAGTCAGAATGGCCATCATCAAAAACTCTACAAACAATAAATGTTGGAGAGGGTGTGGAGAAAAGGGAACCCTCTTGCACTGTTGGTGGGAATATAAATTGACACAGCCACTATGGAGAACAGTATGGAGGTTCCTTAAAATACTAAAAATAGAACTACCATATGACCCAGCTATCCTACGACTGGGCATATACCCTGAGAAATCCGTAATTCAAAAAGAGTCATGTAGGGCTTCCCGGGTGGCGCAGTGGTTGAGAGTCTGCCTGCCGATGCAGGGGACGCGGGTTCGTGCCCCGGTCTGGGAGGATCCCATGTGCCACGGAGCGGCTGGGCCCATGAGCCATGGCCGCTGGGCCTGTGCGTCCGGAGCCTGTGCTCCGCAACGGGAGAGGCCACGGCAGTGAGATGCCCGCGTAACGCAAAAAAAAAAAAAAAAAAAAAGTCATGTACAACAATGTTCATTGCAGCTCTATAAACAATAGCCAGGACATGGAAGCAACCTAAGTGTCCATCGACAGATGAATGGATAAAGAAGATGTGGCACATATATACAATGGAATATTACTCAGCCATAAAAAGAAATGAAATTGAGTAATTTGTAGTGAGGTGGATAGACTTAGAGTTTATCACACAGAGTGAAGTAAGTCAGAAAGAGAAAAACAAATACTGTATGCTAACATATATGGAATCTAAAAAAAAAAAAAAAGGTTATGAAGAACCTAGAGGCAGGACAGGAATAAAGATGCAGACATAGAGAATGGACTTGAGGACACGGGGAGGGGGAAGGGTAAGCTGGGACGAAGTGAGAGAGTGGCATGGACTTATATATACTACCTAATGTAAATAGATAGCTAGTGGGAAGCAGCTACATAGCACAGGGAGATCAGCTTTGTGCTTTGTGACTGCCTAGAGGGGTGGGATAGGGAGGGCTGCAGGGAGACGCAAGAGGGAAGAGATATGGGGATATATGTATATGTATAGCTGATTCACTTTGCTATAAAGCAGAAACTAATACACCATTGTAAAGCAATTATATTCCAATAAAGATGTTAAAAAAACCCAAAAGACAGAATAAAACCACAATGAGATACAACTATACTCTTACTGGAATGTCTAAGAAAAGAGAGAGAGAGAGAGAGAGAGAGAGGCAATACCATGGCTGGCAAGGATGTAGAGCAACTGAAATTTATACACTGCTGGAAGGAATGCAAAATGATACAGCCACTTTGGAAAACAGCTTTGCAGTTTCTTATAAAATTAAGAATACCATACCATTGAAAGCTATGTTCACTCACAAATTTGAACATGAAACTTTATAGCAGCTTGTCAGTAATCAGGAAACACTACAAACAACTCCCATATCCCTCAACTGAGAAATGAGTAGAATACTCATAAATAAAATGGAATGAACTAGGATACACACAATAACTTGGATGATTCTCTAACATAGTATCCTAAGTGAAAGAAGCCAGGCTCAAAAGGATGTATATTGTATGACTCCACTTATATAATATTCTTGCAAAGACTGTAGGGACAGAAAATAGATCAGTGGCTAAGAAGTGAGGGACGGACTGACTACAAGTGAGTATGGGAGAATTTCCTAGCATAATGAAATTGTTCTGTATCTTGACTGTGGTGGTTTTTACATAACTATATACATTTGTCCAAACAGGTAGAACTGTGCAATAGAATGGGTGAAATTTATATAATTTAGAGTTATACCTTAATAAGAATACAGTAAAAAACCTTTCCAAGAAAACTGTATTGTTCAAAAGTAAGATTAAAAAACCACACTACCAAAATGTAGCCTATAACATTCAACTTACTCTATTTTCATTTAATGGCAACTGGTGAAATAAAAAAAAAAAAAAGAAAGAAAATAAAAAAGAGAAAATAAATATAAAGGGACGTGATTTGCAAACATTGAAGAAAACTAAAAATTTAATTTTAATTTTTATACCAATTGAAAAATTAATATTATTCAAGAATTCATGTAAAAGAAAATATATTAAATAGCATCCATTCCTTAATTTCCTTATCATAGTAAATTAACCTATCAATAATTTCAATATATAAATCATTACCATAACAACAGCTTTCAAAGAAATTTTAACAAAATACATTCTTGTCTGATCAAGCTCAAGATACAAGTATGCTAGAAATAACAAAAATTTTTTAATTTTTGTGTATGAAGAATCCATTAAGAATGTCCAATTTATTTTGTTAAGTAATTGTCTTGTTAATATTAATAGAACTTTTAATTTTTTCCCAGTTATACTGAGATATAGTTGACACACAGCAGTGTGTAAGTTTAAGGTGTACAGTGTAATGATTTGATATAAATAGGTATTGCAAAATTTATACCACAATATAATTAGTTAATATATCCATCACCTCACATAGTTATAATTTTAGAAATAACTTTTTAAAGGATGTAAAGATCAAATTAAAAGAACAGAACAGCCCAAACAAACTTATATGAAAATAACACCTCAGTAATTTAATCTGTATTCTTTGCTAAAATTAAACAATTAATTTAAATCATTTAATGTCTGTAAATATAATTTTAGAAAGAAACCACACTTTCAGTATGTTTATATAAAAATAAAAATATTTTGTATATTAACAGTAAATTTTTAATACATAAAGAAATTTTTGTTAAAGTGTTGTATCTACATTTCAAAATAAATTGTATAAAGAGAGAATCACCGTAAAATTTCCTGAGATACAAAGGAAGCAAGAAGATTACAATACAGGATTTTATATTCATGGACTTATTCAACTGGAAAAATATTCATTACTCATTTCTATTCATTTATAACATATTCTTTAACAAAAAGGCCAAAGAATATAGGAATTATTTTGGTTAGAATTTTTTTTTGCTATAAGTTTGGTGAGAAACTCAATACTTTTTTGGAGTCCGGGCCTAACTTCTACTTTCACATTAGTTTTCTTTAAAGAAATTTTGTAACATTATCATTATTTAGATACAGCCTTGTCTAATATGGTTGATAATTTTAAACAAAGTTAAAAGCAAGAAGTTAAAAATGTCAACTACCATGTTTCACTGCAGAGAAAGAGAAGGTAGTCAAACCTACAACATGTTTGTAAAATCATTTATAGTATGTGTATATGATAACCATAATACTAGGTATATATTATATACATACTATATATAGTATATATATATAGTGCATATACACAGTGTATATATAGTGTATGTATGTGTGTGCAGTGTGTGTGTATGTATGTGTGTGTGTATATATATATATATATATATATATATATATATATAATGCACACACATACACCATTGCCCTGTAAAGCTGTGAAGAAGCACTTGATGTTGGTACCTAGCACTGTGTCCAAACTTATAGATATGGGGGAAAAGCACCAGATATAATCTTTCCTTGAAGACATTTCAAGCAGAGCCCCTTGCTACCACATTTAGAACTATTTAGTACAGAAAAGGGTTTTTTTTTATCCTATTGCTCACCTTTACAGGCTCCTCATGGTCAACACTTAGGGGACAACTATCAAAAATGTTTTTCATCTCTCTCATAACACAGGTTTTTTTCTTTTCTTTTCTTTATAATCTCACCTTTTTACTCTTCCCTCTTCTCTTTTTTCTTCTTTTAGAAAAACAAGATTGGCTAAAGATTGGTTTAATTTTTCCCTTCAAAAGAAATCCAAGTGCATTAACATAACTGTCCACCCACTGGCTGAGAGATAGATATACAAATGCATTCAAAGGGCCAGTCAGAGGTCAATCTGCTTCGAAATGGAAGCAGGAAGTCCGAAGTCTGGATTCACATCAGTGTTTTAGGGAATTAGGATGGTTGCGCAATGTCAAGACAATTTATAATCACTGGCATTCTCCCATTAAGGGAGGTTATAAATCAGAGACTGGCTTTCTGGGGGAGGACCTAGTGTGACATTTGTGACTGGGTTGAAGCAATAGAGCTTGGCTTCCCTTGGCACCAAACATAAATCTTGCTTTTTGGAAATGTAAGAGAACTTCAGGTATGGAATCTCTTAAGATATAGAAGTCTGGAAGGACTGTTGACTACTCTGTTGTTTGGTCCCAGCTGTATCTCTGTAATGACATGCTTCACAGCCATGTAAAATGGTCTTTGCCAAGCATATTAGGCCTCATAGGTTAGTTTTTTAAATTAATTAATTTATTTTTGGCTGTGTTGGGTCTACATTGCTGTGCGCGGGACTTCTCTAGTTGTGGCAAATGGGGGCTACCGTTCGTGGTGGTGAATGGGCTTCTCATTGCAGTGGCTTCTCTTGTTGCGGAGCACAGGCTCTAGGCATGCCAGCTTCAGTAGCCGTGGTGCACGGGCGCAGTAGTTGTGGTTCGCAGGCTCAGTAGTTGTGACTCATGGGCTTAGTTGCTCCTCAGCACGTGGAATCTTCGTGGACCAGGGATCGAACCCGTGTGCCCTGCATTGGAAGGTGGATTCTTAACCATTGCACCACCAGGGAAGTCCTAGGCCTCATAAGTTATTAAAGACTTTCACCTTTTTTTTTTTAATGGGCGGAGTCTTGAAATGGAACCAAAGAGTCTTGTTACCTTTTTCTGATGTTGAAGGTGCTTGGTTAAAGAATATAGTTATGTCAAAATATTAACCATTTCTAAACATTTCAATGCATTTATTTCTTGTTCTTCTGTTTGTTTTTACATTTGATTTTTAATTTTTTTTATTTCCAAGGTGTGTATGTGCGTGCAAAAAAGATCCTCCTAATGTTCATTATGAAAAGGTTTAAGAGCAAAGATGTGATTTATAAGAACTGTCAATCAGATGTTGAAAATATGTGTGTGACTCTGTATAGCACTGTATTTCTTCCACATGATTGACTTGCTATTATTTAACAAGCCTGTTCTTTTCACTGATTTTGATTAGATGAATTATTAAAGAAGACTGGTTATAACCTCAAAATTGATTCTTCTTAGGGGTGAAAGTAGAGTCATATTCAGGAACAGGAGGCTGAAAAGTTAAAGTCTCTGAGTGTTTAATGTCAGCATACATCTGGCTCCATTCCAGTGTCAGTTTTTCATTGTTTCATTCTCTCTCTCCGTCAGCTGCAACTCCTCAATGTTCTTCACTACTTAAGTGTTTCAAGATGTTCTTTGGTCACCAAAGATTAAAAAAAAACAAACCTTAAACCAACAAAGAACAGAGGAAAAAAAATTGCTGAAATGATTTAATTACTGATTTGGCATTTTCAACCTACAACTTGAAGAATGGCTGACCTTTAGAATTTAGAAAGTTGCTATTAGACCTAGAGTTTTTCCAAGTCAATTAAATTTTACAATCTTAAAGTAAATCTCAAAAATATCATATCAAGGAATGATATTGAACCCCAGACCTTAAGAAGTGCTCAAGGCCCACAGTTTTAATAAGCTTGAGCTCAGAGTCTGTCCATAACTGCACTCCCTTCTCTGGTTCATTGACTTGCTAAATCCCGCAGGGAGAAAGAGCAAGCACTCCATTTCAGTAACAGGGTCATATCACGTCCTCTTACTCGGGGAATTATATTGACTCTTGTAGCTGTCTCCCTGAAAGATTCTCATTTGTCTTTTTACTCTGAGGTCAGCTTAGTCTTATCCACTGTATTTTATGTCTAATTCCTGACCTATATTCCCTTCCTCAAGACCTATACACATTGCCAAGTGTTTAACTTTTCAACTCTGATCACCAACTCAGATCATAAACCATTATATTCTCTACTTAGTGTGTCTCTAGTTTTCTCACAACCCTGCTTGTCTGGTCAACAATTTCTTTCAATGGTTGCCTGACAGCACCTAGCTGTGACTTTGCTCCTAGTGCCTGAATCTCTGCAAGGACTTGCTGATACCTTTTGTTCCAAAAATTTAACAAAACCCCTGTCCTAAGGTAAACTAAGAGCTTAAGTAGCTTTAGAATCCAAATGCTGAATTTTGGCCACCGCAAAGTAAGTAAAAAACAACTTCAAATTATCAGGCTGCCTTAAGTATTTATTCTCAATGACAAAGTGATGTGACAGTAAAAATTGTAAATATAAAAGGTCTTAATGCTGTTGGCCATCAGTATCAATTATTCACTTTTTTTTTTTTTTTTTTTTGCGGTACGCGGGCCTCATTGTTTTGGCCTCCCCCCATTGCGGAGCACAGGCTCTGGACGTGCAGGCTCTGCGGCCATGGCTCACGGGCCTAGCTGCTCGGCGGCATGTGGGATCTTCCCGGAACAGGGCATGAACCCGTGTCCCCTGCATTGGCAGGCGGACTCTCAACCACTGAGCCACCAGGGAAGCCCCAATTATTCACTTTTTATGAGGACTTTATTTTTCTTTTCTCTTTGAATGGGTGTGTGCACAAGCATGCAGCACACAAAGAATTGATTTTCCAATCAAGCATTTAATGCCACAATACATTTGAGGACAGCTATGGCTCTTCTTTTTCCACATCTACCCTCCATTGCCAGTCCCATTTTCTTCTATTCCATACTATCTACTATATTTAATACGTATCCATCTAATCCAACTTCCACACCTTCACTTAAGCTTGTTAACATCCAATGCAATATGTACTATTGTTTTTGTATACTATTTATCATAATTTTTTGGCTTTATTGAGATGTAATTGAGATATTACATTGTGTAAGGTTAAAGTGTATAGCATGTTGATCTGATACAAGTACATATTGTGAAATGACTATCACAGTTGTGTTAGTTAACACTTCCATCATCACCTCACATAATTATTTCTGTGGTGAGAACATTCAAGATACATTCTTTTAGCAACTTTCAAGTATATAATATAGTATTTATTGTTAACTATAATCACCATGCTGTACATTAGATCCCCAGAACTTATTTACCTTGTAACTGGAAGTTTGTACCCTTTGACCTACATCTCCCCGTAACCCCCATCTCCCAGCCTCTGACAACCACCATTCTACTCTATTTCTATGAGTTTGGCTTTTTTATATTCCACATATAAGTGATATCACATAGTATTTATCTTCCTCTGTCTGACATTTCACTTAGCATAATGCCCTCAAGGTCCATTCATGCTGTCACAAATGGCAGGATGTTCTTTCTCATTACTGAATTTCATATATATATATATATACACGCGCACACACACACACACACACACACACACACACACACACACCCCTGTTGATGGGCACGTAGGTTGTTACCTTGGATATTGTGAATAATGCTGCACTGAACACAGGAGTGCAGATATCTTTTTGAGATACTGGTTTAGTTTCCTTTGGATATATACCCAGAAGTGGTATTGCTGGATTATATAGTTCTATTTTTAAATTTTTTTTTTTTTTTTTTTTTTTTACAAACAACCTGAGGGTCTCTCACTGTTGTGGCCTCTCCCATTGAGGAGCACAGGCTCTGGACGCACAGGCCCAGCGGCCATGGCTCACGGGCCCAGCCGCTCCGCGGCATGTGGGATCTTCCCGGACTGGGGCACGAAGCCGTGTCCCCTGCATCGGCAGGCGGACTCTCAACCACTGTGCCACCAGGGAAGCCCCTATTTTTAATTTTTTGAGGATCCTCCATGTTGTTTTCTATAGAGGCTGCACCAATTTACATTCCCATCAACATAAAGTTTCCCTTTTCTCCATATTCTCACCAACACCTATCTCTTGTCTTCTTGATGACAGCCATTCTAACAGGTGTGAGATGATATCTCATTGTGGTTTTGATTTGCATTTTCCCAGATGATTAGAGATGTTGAGCATCATTTCATGTAACTATTGGCCATCTGGATGTCTCCTTTGGAAAAATATCTATTTGGTTCCTCTGCCCATTTTTTAATCAGATTGTTTTTTACCTTTTAATGGCAGTATTTAGTTCATTTACATTTAATATTACTAGTGATATGATTGGGTTTAAGTCATCCACATTGCTATTTGTTTTTTGTTTCATTTGTTCTTTGTTCCTTTTTCTACATTTTATTGCTGTCCTTTGGATTGAGTATTTTAGTATTTTCAGTATCTATTTTATCACCTCTCTTGGCCTTTATGGTATACCTCATTATTTTGTTAATGGTTGTTCTCAGGATTACAGTATACATCTTTAACTTATCATAGTCGGCTCATAGCTAATACTGTAAAATACAAGAACCTCAAAACAGTAATTCCATTAACCACTTTCCCTTCTTTCTCTATTCTTTAGTTATTGTTTTTGTATATTTTACTTCAAATGACTAGTTTTTTAAAAGATATTAAGGGAAGGGTGAAAACTATTTTATATTACCTATATTCTTCTATTTCCAGTCTGAATTTCTGTCTGGTATTATTTCCCTTCAGCCCAAAGAACTTCCTTTAGCACTGCTCATAGTTCATGTGCACTGACAGTAGATATGCCCAGTGTTCATTTATTTTTAAATGTCTTTATTTTACTCTCATTTTTGAGAGATATTTTCACTAGATACAGAATTCTGAAGTGACAGGGGTTTTTTTTTCCCAGAACTTAAAAGGTGTTGTCCCATTATCTTCTGCCCTGTTTTTTTTTCTGATGAGGTATTAGTTGTAATTTGTATCACTGTTCTCCGTATATATCATATCATCTTCAGTTGCTTTAAAGATTTTTCCATTTATCTTCGTTTTTTGGCTTTAGACTATATGCCTAGTTTTGGTTTTCTGTTCATTTATTATGCTTGCTGCTCAATGAGCTTCTTAAATCTGCAACGTTCTTCACCACATTTGACAAATGTTTTCCCATTATTTCTTTAAACATTTTTCTCCTGCCCAATTCTTTCTCTCCTCTTCCTCTGGGATGCATATTATGTGTATAATAGCCTTCTGGATATTTTCCCACAAGTTATTGGGACGCTGTTCCTTTTTTACCAATTGTTTTTCTCTATTCTTCAAATTGGATTTCTATTGATTGTCTTCAAGTTCACTGACTCTTTCTTCTGCAGCCTCCAATCCACTCTTAAGCCTATGGATTTTTAATTTCATGTGATGTGCTTTTCAATTCTAAAATTTCCGTTAGGCTCGTTTTTATAGTTTGCATTTCTGTGCTGAGATACCCCATATGTTTACTCATTATGCCCAACTTGTTGTTTCACATGCCTGACTGTATGTACCACAGTTGCTTTATACTCCTCCTCTGCTTATTCCAACATCTGGGTCATCTCCAAGTCTGTTTTATTAACTGCTCTTCTCCCTTGATTATGGGTCTAATTTCCTGCTTTTTTGAACATCTAGTATTCTTTGATTGTGTAATAGACACTTTAAAATGATACACATTAGGTAGTCAGGATTATATTATCTTGTTTTAAAGAGAGTTGACTTTTTTTAGTAGCAGGCAGTTATACTGTTGACAAATCTTTCTGATCCTGTCAAGTTTGGTTTTATTTGTTATTAGAACAGATCAATTTGGGTTTTTCTTGGTCCATAATCATGGCCCTTGCTCAAGGGTATGATCTTTACTCATAAAGGTAAGGTACAAACTTTTTGAAGTCTCAACTGAATATCTGAGGTGCTCAGTGAAGTCTCTTCACCCTGGCTTGGCCAGAGACCCAGTGTCTTCTAAGAGTACATGCCTATCTTCCTTTTGATATCTCTGTTAGCTCTCAACCCATCCACAGGAGCACACTGCTCGTGCTTACCCTCATAAAGTCTCACCATACATCATCCCCAGTTAGAGAGCCAAGATGAAAATGGCACTCACCTTGTGATTTCCTTCTCTCAGGGTTCAAAGCCCTGTGCTGCCCATTATTTGATGCCTGAAAACAACTGTCTCATGCATTATGTCCAAATAGTTTTTGGAAGTGTAAGTGTAGTATCTTGTACTCCATCATTTCCAGAGCAGAACTCCTCCTTACTGTCTTAATTTTTATCACCTCATTAAGTTAATGTGAGACATTATTATTGCAAAGGAGAAAATATATTTATTCTTTATGCATTTATTAATAGTACGTTACAAATGTTGACAAAGCTTTGATTGAAGGAAATTAGCAAATGATAAATCTATAAGGGCAGAATTAAGAAATTTCCCTTTGGAATTCCCAGCAGCTTTTTAAACATCAACAGTTTCTGTTACTGCTTCTGGAGAAAAAAGGAATTTTGAGGCATGAGATATAATTTTCTTATGTCAAAACACTGTGCCTAAGAATTTTTCCTGTTGAATAGATGATCAAACAGGCATATTTTAGGACAAAATAACTAACTCATTTTAGATCACAGGCCTTGAGACTACCCCCAATGCCACTTCTAAAAGATTTTTGTGGCTGAAAGCTGTACCAGATGGCTGATACAAACAAGGAAGAGATTTCATCTCTCCCAGCTGTGACTTACTTTGTCTCTGGCATTTAGCTATGTCTAGCATTTAATGTTATGAAAATGTAAGGATTAGAAATCAGTATGATCACTCCTTTAACAAGAGGCTTAGCAGAGGCAAGGCTGGTAGCTTCTTTAGCACACAGATACATTTGTTTGGCCTGCACAGGGTTTTAAAAAAATGTCGAATATCTTGCCAAGATTTAAATATTGAGAGATTTTATCAAAAAATTCAGATTTCCAGTTTCTCTTGAATCTGGCAACACTAATTTTTAATTTGGGTCCAGTAGTAGTTGGTAGAGCCAGAGAAGCAACTGTCTTCTAGAAATGGCTTGTGGTCCCCTTACCTTTATACATTTATGCCACCTCCCAGCTCCTATGGCACACATTTGCCTCCTTCAATCTCATAACATTCAGGAAGTAGGAACAGTTGGCAACCAAAGCAGATAAATGTCTAAAAGCTCCTTTCCAGAGATGTAGGTGGGATTATCAATTTCTAGAACTTATTCCATTTCTCCACTTTAACACTCAGTTTAGTGGTTAGAAGTGCGTGATTATTATTCCATTTCACTGTATTAAAGACACCACTGATTTTAAGAGGCATCATTATGCTTTGATCACTAAAAAAAAGTAAAGCTCCTACCAGTTAACTATGATATCCCATGGACTGAAAGCTGCATCTTGATTGCAGAGATGTGAAAATGTGAAAGATTATGCATATGAATATGATTAATGAAATGCTTTCTAGTTTACAGATCAATTTCAATTTCTTCATAATTTCCATTCTCAATGCCATAACCTCTTAAATAAGCTCCAGGCCTCTAATCGCACTCCTCTTCAGTCCTCCTCCATTCAACTAGTAGAACTATCTTTCTAGAACAGAAATCAGACCATGTCTGTCCTCTATGCTCCAGTTTCCTCAGCATGTCATGTCAGACCACACCCTATCTTGGCTTTCTCTTTTCTGGTCTCACCTTCTCTTGCCCCTGCTTTTGTTTCTAGCAATACCAAATTCACTGAGTCTTTGAGCATGCTGTCTTTTTTGTTTACATCACCTCTTCCGAATTTTCTGGTTAATCAGATTTTCATCCTTTTTTTTTTTTTTTTTTTGTGGTACGCAGGCCTCTCACTGTTGTGGCCTCTCCCGATGGAAAGCACAGGCTCCGGACGCGCAGGCCCAGTGGCCATTGCTCATGGGCCCAGCCGCTCTGCAGCATGTGGGATTCTCCCGGACCGGGGCACGAACCCGTGTCCCCTGCATCGGCAGGCAGACTCTCAACCACTGCGCCACCAGAGAAGCCCAGATTTTAGTCATTCTTTAATTCAGTACAGTCACAACCTCTTATGCGAGACCTTCTTTGGTACACATACCCATCCTTTTCATTCCATTCTGGGGCCATTTGAAATTAGTTTGGTCTGCTTCTGCACCTACCTACTATTTGCCTTGTGAGTTATTCACATGCATGCATACCTGTCTAGACCAGAGCTTGCAAATGGCCAGTTCATAAGTTGATTCCACCCTTCACAGACACATTCTGCCTACAAAATGTTTAGACAATTTTTGTAATTAGATGTCTACATTAAAAATAGGGACTTTACATATTTTAAGAAAACTAAGTCCTAGAAACATGGGACTAGCATTTCTGGATAACCACACCAGCTGAAGCTGACACAGGCTGCCCCATCCAGAGTAGACATACTTTCTACAGTGTATCAGGGAATCCATCAGTCCCCCTGGTTTTTTAAATGTCTTTTCACTTGTTCAAAATACAGCCCTGGCCTCTATAAGCATCAGCGTTTACAACTTTGGGTGTGAACTGTGAACTCCTTGACATAAGGGTGTATCTTACTGATCTGTGTACCCTGGTGCCTAGCACAGAGCCTGGCATATATAGTTGGAGTTCAAAAAATATTTTATATATTGAATAATCCGATATGATAATTACAACAGTCTAGCAAAGAGGCAAGGTAGGTATCATGATTCACAGTTGATAAAGATACTACACTTTGGAAAGTCAACTCTTGCTCTTAGTTGATAAGAGGCAGAGCTGAGGTCAAACCCAAATCTGTATTCCATGTCTTAGGATTTCTTACAAAGACAACCAGTCTTATGTGGTTTTCTACCTGTTGAGGTCATGAAACGTCAATATTTTTTCTATTGATAAATTAATCTCCACGTCCTCTGTATCCCCACCATTACAAAACTTATCACGCATTGCTTTGTATGACAGTTCACTGTGTATGTCTCCCCAATGTGACTTGAGGTTGAAGGCCTGTGACCAGACAGTGCCTTTCATGTAGTAGACCTGCAATAGTGGCTTGGAGAATTTAAAGGAATTGAATGAATAAGTCTCTATTCTCTATTATTTCTATCATAACAATGCCTTAAATCCTATATGAAAGGAGGGAAGGAAAAAATGAAGGGAAGAAGGAAAGAAGGAAGACTATTGTTATAAAAGAAGAAAAATAGGTGCTTCCCTGACGGCACAGTGGTTGAGAGTCCGCCTGCCAATGCTGGGGACACAGCTTCATGCCCTGGTCTGGGAAGATCCCACAAGCTGTGGAGCGGCTGGGCCTGTGAGCCATGGCCGCTGAGCCTGCGCGTCGGGAGCCTGTGCTCCGCAACGGGAGAGGCCACAACAGTGAGAGGCCTGTGTACAGCAAAAAATAAAATAAAATAAAAAATAAAAGAAGAAAAATAAGCATGCAAACAAGAGTTCACTTATACCTAGTTACTGTTTCCCATTTTTATCAACCGTATTTGTCATGATAGAACTGATAAATTCATATCGTTTCCCATCCATTTAGGATTTAAAAGTGTTAATCACATCATTGTCATATTTACTCTTTCAGATGCTTGTATTTGTTTCCACCAGGTCATAGCCACCTCTCTGTTAATGTATCACGTGTTTCTTTCATTAATGCCAAATGTTTTGTTCCATTAGTGACATTTTGTGACAATTTAAAAGTCAATCTTACAATTAGAAGTAACACTGCTCTTCTGGACAGTGCTGTCTGAGCTGAATTGACTCTGACTGATAGCAGAGCTTGATATTGCCAGTTTGTTGGGGTCCTCCCAAAAAAACCATAATGTCTTCTTGCCTCTTCCCTTTAGGTGATAAAGTTCAGATGGGAATAAAATAAGTGTCATTCACAGCTATGTTAAGGCAATTAACCCTAAAGGAGTCTTATGCTCCATAAACAGTACTAAGTAAGCCTCTCTGACTCAACCCAGAAAACAGGAACCACACTTAGGTTTTACTAACTGACAACTTCTGGGCTTGACATAGGTATGTGGGTCAGAGGAATAGTGAATTCAGCTAGCCATATACTTTGTCAACTTTAAATCCAAATATGGAAAGCTTGATCATTTTTCTTAGGGCTATTACTTAGTAAGTCATTTAGTGTCAGATAAGTATTGTACTTCTTCTAATGCATTTACTAAATTAAGTAATATACCTACAAAAACCAACCATTACACTTTTATAATTATCTTCTTATCATAAATGGAGAGCTAGGGTTTAAAAGGATTAAGTAGCTTGTGTAAACTGAATTAAGTAGTTTAGTTCTCTCTGCATGTAGTACAAATCTGCCTTTCTTTCTTACCTACTTATCTTCATACATTCTATTAAAAGGTATCCTTTCAATACTTAAAAAAGAATAAATTTATTTATTTATTTTTGGCTGCGTTGGGTCTTTGTTGCTGCGCGTGGGCTTTCTCTAGCTGTGGTGAGCTGGGGCTACTCTGTTGCGGTGCGCGGGTTTCTCATTGTGGTGGCTTCTCCTGTTGTGGAGCACAGGCTCTAGGAGCACGGGCTTCAGTAGTTGTGGCTCGCTGGCTCTAGAGCACAGGCTTAGTAGTTGTGGCACACGGGCTTAGTTGCTCCACAGCATGTGGGATCTTCCTGGACCAAGGCTCGAACCCGTGTCCCCTGCATTGGCACCAGATTCTTAGCCACTGCACCAACAGGGAAGTCCCAATCCTTTCAATACTTTTTATGCTTTTTCATATATTATTCCACTAGTTTTAGGGTTCTGGGTTCTACATTTATTTAAAAGGAAAATGTAATTTTGCATTCAGACAATACAGTGCACCTTGTTCAAAAATTATTAAGAATTGCAAAATGGTGACAGCAAAGCATTAAACCAAGAATATACAGTGAAGAAAAGACAGTCTCTTAAAAAGTTTGAGTTGGGAAAACTGAACAGAGATGCAAAAGAACAAAACTGGACCACTATCTTACACTATATACAAAAATAAATTCAAAATGGACTAAAGACTTAAATGTGAGATGTGAAACCATAAAATTCCTAGAAGAAAACATAGGCAGTAAGCTCTTTGACATAGGTCTCAATGATATTTTTTTGGATCTGCCTCCTCAAGCAAGGGCAACAAGAGCAAAAATAAAACATGGACTACCTCAAACCAAAAAGCTTTAACACAGCAAAGGAAACCATCCACAAAACGAAAAGGCAACCTACTGAATGGGAGAAGATATTTTCAAATCATATACCTGATAAGGGGTTTAACATCCATAATATATAAATAACTTATACAATTTAATGTCTAAAACCAAACAACCTGATTAAAAAATTAGCAGAGGGTCTGAATAGACTTATTTTCCAAAGAAGATATAAAGATGGCCAATAGGCACATGAAAAGATGATCAATGTCACTAATTATCAGGGAAATGCAAGTGAAAACCACAATAAGATATCACCTCACACCTGTCAGAATGGCTATTATCAAAAACACAACAAAAAACAAGAGTCGGTGAAGATGTGGAGAAAAGGGAACCCTAGTACACGTTGGTAGGAATATAAATTTGTACACCCACGGTGAAAAACAGTATGGAGGTTCCTCAAGAAACTAAAAATAGAACCACCATATGACCTGGCAACTCCACTTCTGGGTATATATCCAAAAAAAAAGAAAAAAGTAACTTGAAGGGCTTCCCTGGTGGCGCAGTGGTTGAGAGTCCGCCTGCCGACGCAGGGGACACGGGTTCGTGCCCTGGTCTGGGAAGATCCCACATGCTGCGGAGCGGCTGCGCCCGTGAGCCATGGCTGCTGAGCCTGCGCGTCTGGAGCCTGTGCTCCGCAATGGGAGAGGCCACAACAGTGAGAGGCCCACGTACAGCAAGAAAAAAGTAACTTGAAAACATATATGTATATCCCAATGTTCACTGTAGCATTATTTACAATCGTGAAGATATGGAAGCAACCTAAGTGTCCTTCGATAGATCAATGGATAAAGATGTGATGTGTATATGTATGTGTATATATATGTGTGTGTGTGATATGTGGTGTGTATATGCACACAATGAAATATTATTCAGCAATAAAGAAGAATGAAATCTTGCCATTTGTGACAACATGAATGGACCTACAGCATGTTATGCTAAGTGAAATAAGTCAGATAAAGATAAAATACTGTATGATTTCACTTGCATGTGGAACCTAAAAATCAAAACAAATGAACAAATATAACAAAACAGAAACAGACTCATAGATACGGAGAACAAGCTCGTGGTTGTTAGGGGGAGGGTGGCTGGGGGCTGGACAAAGTCAGTGAAGAGGATTAAGAGGCATAAACTTCCAGTTACAAAAGAAATAAGTCAAGGGGAGGTGATGCACAGCATAGAGAATGTAGTCAATAATATTGTGATAACTTTGTATGGTGACAGATGGCAACTAGGCTTACTATGGTGATCAAATCAATATGTATATAAATATTGAATCACTATGATGTACACCTGAAACCAATACAATATTGTTTGTCAGTTATACTTCAATAAATAAAAGGACAAAAACAAGGGTAGAGTTCTTGTGAATTGGAACCTGTGTGATTGTACAGCTCACATGTCCATGAAGGTGGCTCTCACCAGATGCAAATCATTTGGCCTCCCTGACCCTCAGATTGTTCATCTACAAATGTGGCGTAATCACACCTGCCTTGTCCCTCTCATGGATGTTGTAAGGATCACATGAGATAAGTTCAAATGCTTTGTAGGCTCCAAAACACTTTAAAATATATGTTTGTTTTACAAAGTTATTGGTTGATGCACATTTTTTTTCATTTACTTAAGAAATATTATAGAACACTTCCAACAGGCTTAAGTTTGAAACAAATGAGTATTGTTTATTCCCCTCTGAAAACACAAATTCTTTCTTAAAACAACAGGCCTTACCAAGATTTTACACCAATTATATACTTTGGGAACAATAACATATCTCTTGAAACAGGGATAGATGAGTAGATGTGCCTAAGCACAAATGGATTCCTTGAAACTAAATTGAACTGTTTAAAATCACTATGTCATGGGACTCTGAAATTTTACATTCATTTTCTGACACATCCAGTCTCTTCATCAGCCAGCCTTCAGTTTTACAATTCCCCCACCCCACCCCAACCTGCCTAGTTTCTGGGTAGAAGATTTCCTAGCATGTTATCTTATCAAATGCATTAATGGGCTCTATTTATTCTTTCTTGCTGAAATAAGAATTTGTGAAGAGGGAAGCCTGAGGTCTCCTCAATTCTGAGCTCTTTGCCTTTTTGTCAGGATGTCCTATCTTGCGGGAAGATGCTTTTTTCTTCTTCTTCTTTTTAAATGTCTCTTCAGTAATTTTCCTGCATTTTGCTTTTGGGTCAAAAGCAAAGGAGACAAACTTAAACTAGCTAGAAATTTCAGAATGAATTCCTATACGTTCTTGATCCTCAAAACAAAGAACACGCCAGGATCCAATGACAAAATTTACTCAATTTTTAGTGTGAAGATAAAATATCTTCACTTTTTGTCCTGGTCTTAGTTCTTACTCGGTCTTCCAGGGAACATTTAAATAGTTATGAAACAGATTAGAATATTGCCATTCCGATCCCTGAAAATGTAATATTAATTGAAATTATAGATTCTTCGTTCCAAGTGATTTAACAACGCCGCTAAAACATTGAGACGCTACAGGCTCTGTACCCGTTTTTCTTGTAGTAATACAACCAAAATGTAACATAACTTTTTTTTTTTTTTTTTCCGCGGTACGCGGGCCTCTCACTGCCGTGGCCTCTCCCGTCGCGGAGCACAGCCTCCGGTCGCGCACGCCCAGCGGCCATGGCTCACGGGTCCAGCCGCTCCGCGGCATGTGGGATCTTCCCGGACCGGGGCACGAACCCGCGTCCCCTGAATCGGCAGGCGGACTCTCAACCACTGCGCCACCAGGGAAGCCCAACATAACTATTTTTAAAACAAGTAATTTAAACAAATAATGTAGTTCTCCACTTGAACACGACCCTATCTATGACTGTAGAGGAGCCTTCTCTGTGCATCTTCATGTACCTACCTCAGGATCCATTTAGAGCTAAGGGTCTAGCCCTCAGAGCTGGAGGAAAATCAATCACTCAATTTATATCAGAGGTTCAGAGTTAAAAGAAAAGGCCCCTTGGTGTCCTAATCTTCAAAGAAAAAGTAAAGAAAAAGGAGGTTACAACTCAAAGTGTGTTTCCAAATGTCAGACTGGGCCTCCTGGGCAAATCTGTGGCATGGGACTAGATGGTTGAGAACAGCTAAGTGGGACAGTGGCGATACAAAGTATCCCAAACTGAAATCACAAAGGCTGGCCACAGAAAAGGACTGAGCAGATGCTTTATCTTCCCCAGGGAACTGGTGACATCTCCTGTCTGTTCTGTGGAGTGGGGATGGCCAAGGGAGGGTGGGAAAAAGGAATTAGAGTATTAGGCCACATGCCAGGGCATTGATGCGATTAGAAATGATTGGAAATCCCTTGGGAGAATGTCAATTTCCTCTTTATTATTGGTAATGTTTGCTTAGGGTCATGAAATAATTTGAGTTGGCCTAAAATGCAATCTTTAATGGCTAAAATGTAGTGGTCTATTGTGTTTCCTGCATTAATTAGAAATGGCATCTAATTATTGCTTAATGAGCCAAACAAAATAAGTTCCTTTGCACTCTCCTTAACTTTAATCCGAGACAGCCTGAGCTGCTTCCTGAAGAAAGCAGTAAAGCATGTATAACTTATACAGACAAAACAGATTCTGTTTATGGCATTGAAGACCCTTGCAATCATTCAGGTGACGATCAAAATTATCTAGTAGCAGAAGCTGCCACTGGCTGCAGATGTAAAAATTGAGTCCTTTCAAGAAAACACTGTTGAATTTGTCTAAATACTGCCAAACAGAAAATTTTTTTCTAAGCTAACTTTTATTTAGCTCCCTCTATGCACTTTGAGAGAAAAGAAGTAGTGAGTTTAAGAATTAGCAGAAAAGAAATAAGAATGAGGTAAGAATAAGTTTCTTCATATGTAAACAACTGAAATCATAATCCTCAACAAATAAGGTTGTCTTGAGGATTAAATTAGATATTTTATGTGAAAGATCCTAGCACAGTGTCAGGCACATAAATGGAGCTAAATGAATTTTAATTTCCTCCTTTTCCCCTTAGTGTATCTGATTTCAGAATCTCATGTGAGGACTAACCTAAGTCAGATAGACACAGACTCATTAATAAATGACATTCCCTGTTCTGTTCACCACCTCAATGTTATCATTTCAAATTAACCTGAACAAATCAATACTCATTAAATTGCACAAGGCAAATAGTCCTTAAATTAAAGTAGCTCACCGTTTCTATCCCTTCTCAATTGAAAAACTAATGCTAGCAAAAGTTTCTAATTATCTGGGCAAACAGTGACCTTTCCCTTTGACCACTGATTTTGTGGAAGAAATAAAACCTTTCAACTGACAGTTTTCTTCTTAAAGAACTCTGGCCAAAAGGTCACCCAAAGGCACATTCATTTCAAATAAGGTACGAAAGAATTTCCCAGTTGACCCAGCAATAAACAAGATAATAAAATGTTTATCAGGAAACAAAGTGTCTTGAACAGAAAGAGCCATGTGGAATCATGTATGTTATCCATTTGTCATATCATTCTGCTACTGCATTCTCTTATCTTTGATAAAATACTTTTTTGATATCAAATCCATCTATTTCAGAAATGATATTTCATCATCTAAATTGATATTATTGCTTCATCAAAATGTCAAGATTGAAAAAGCTCTCTCAGTTGTTTGTAGTTATTTCTGGTTTAGTTTATACACAATAAAATCTATATTGGTAACTATCAACTTTCCTCATCTGTACACTGTTCATTACGAAGATGGAAATAGTAAATTCCACATATTAAGAAGACACTTATTTCAAGATCTCAATGGTTTTCAATCATATTCAAGAACAGAAAAGAAACACAAAATTATACTGGAGTATATCATTATAATGATAAGAATAAATTAATTAATTCATTAGCTTCTGTAGATTTTTAACTACCAGCTTTTTAAAGTTCTCAAATATGAAAATATTCTGAAAAGATGATGGGACCATGTTTGTTTCTTTTTTTAATTAAAGGTACTATTAAATTTATTGGTCAATTATAAAGCAAATTTTTAGAATGTAAAATGTATATTATGGGGCAAATGAGCAGTACTTTATATTCACCAAAAGAATATAAAGCAATTTACATTCTTATAAATATATTGAAGAAGAGCAATACTTTATATTCATTAACAGGCTTCACTGGTACAAAATTGGATTATGATATACTCTTTACTAATAAATGGATTTGCAGATTCATGATTATAAGGGTGTTAGAACAATATGACTTTCCATTACATGGATTTTGATGTGCTATTGGTTAAATCTTCTCTGGATTTGGACAAAGACAGTAAAGGTGAGTCTTCATGAGTAGCGTTAACAGCATCAAAAACTGTCACTACCTTTCCCTCAAAATTACACAGCCTGTAACTAACCAAATATTACTTTAAAAGAAATTCCACTCTAATTACTAGCCATATCTTATATATTAAATAGGTGCATTCCCCAAAATATCATAATTAATATTGGACTGCTTTTTCCATTAATTTCTATTACACTTTACAGCTGTGGCTTCTATAGGAAAATACTGCCTTAATGGGGAAAAAAGATACACTTAAGAATTCTAATGTCCACTACAAGGAAGATTCTACTCCTATCACTTTACATGCCCACACAATTACTGCAAGAAATTATTTTAAAGGACAATTTACATCACCTCATATATCATTTCAAAGAGCATACGTTAAAGTTAGGTCCCATTTCATTGGCCTCCCTCTTAATGCCACAATAGTAAAATAACCAAGTAGCATATAGCTATGTCTATATTATAGGTATTTTGTAGAAAGAAGAAATTCACTTAAAGAGGGTGTTTTGGATAGTTCCAATGGTAAAGAACAAATAGTCGACATGTACTGAGCCCTACATTCCAGGCACTGATTGGACCCCTTTGCACACATGATTTCATAACAGTAACTTATTTGAAGAGCTGAGACAACCAAGGTTCAGAGAAGTAAAGTAATATGACCAAGGTCACAAAGCTAACATGCAGTGGGAGGGAGGATTTGATGACTTGCATAATTGATATTTTTAAGAAAAGTTGTGTGGCTATTCATATTACTTAAGTATAAAGACAGATTAATTGATAACAGAGTTTCTAATAGATCTTTCAGTAGAAGGGTAAAATATTTCAAGTTTTAATTCTGTTAATGAAGAGATCCTATCTCTGTTCACTCACTTATTCAAAATATCCTTCCTGAGTCTCTAACTACGCATGCTGCTGGAAGACCAAGTGATACAAGGAAGAAGCTCAGAAAAAGGCAATGGTAGCTTAAAGAAAAGTGATGGAATCAGGGAAAGCTTCATAAAGGAAGCATCATTTGACTCTCCTTAAAGGATAAGAATTTAGCAGGAACAGATGAGAGCCATGGCCAGTCCATGAAAAGGAAGTGAGCAATGGCTCAGAAGCTGGGATTCAAGACACACAAAAAGAACAGTGAGAACTCTTAGGTAGGCTATTCCATTGGGTGGATGAGGGGTGGTCTAATGTGAAATAAGATGAGGTGTGAGTATGGAAAGTTTTACATGCCAAGATTGGGAATCTGTTATCAACCCCATAGGCAGAGGAAAGTTACTGAGGTTTCTGAGTATGGGAGTATTACGATCAGTGCTTTAAGAAGATAAGGGATGCAGGATATATTGGAGGGAGAGCAAAACCCAGGAGACTTATAGCTGATTCACTTTGTTATACAGCAGAAACTAACACACCATTGTAAAGCAATTATACTCCAATAAAGATGTTGGAGTATAAAAAAATGACCAAACCCCCCCCCCAGGAGACTGTTGGAGAAGCCATCACAAAAGTGGAGGCATGCAGGAGGGCAGTGGTGATGGGAAAGGAGAAAAGGGAAAGTTGTAGGAAAGATTTCAAAAGTCGTCTTGATGACTGAGAGAGGTGGGATGGAGACAAAGACAGATGGACAGAGAAGTCAGAGGTGATTCAGTTTGAGCCTGAGCTATTGGAAGAATGGTGAACAGAGAAGAAAGAACTGGGAGAAAGGGAGGCTGGGAATGGGGTTTTGACACATGAAGTTTAAAACTAAAATGTCAAGATGTTCAGATTGGAAAGAGTTGGACGTCATATGACGAGAGGTGATGGCTGAGGCCACAGAACAGGATAAGTATAAAGAGAGAAGAGGCTTAATGAATACCTCCAGAGGACAGAGAGATCAAGGGGAGAAAGCAAACTTCCTCAAAGCAGCAATGTTAAAGTCGCACAATTAGACCTGTTATTAAAATTATCAATGCTAAGTAGCTGTACTTAATGCAGTGGCTCTCAACTGGGGGTAATTTTGGCCCTTCCCTAGATGACATTTATCAATCTCTGCAGACATTTTTGTTGTCTGAGTGCAGTGGGGTTTGCTACTAACATCTTGTAAGTAGAGGACAGAGACAGTGCTAAATATCCTGCAAAGCACATGGTGACATCACTCAAAAAAAAAAAAATCAAAGAATTAGTGGCCCAAAATGTCAATAGTGCTGAGGTTGAGAAACCCTGGCTTAAAGTGAGACTTACTCAGTTTAGAACTGCAAACTGTTTAGAAACACAGGATATCCAGAATAGAAGGGCCATCCATCTGGTGTAGTAAAAACTCCTTCATACATAGCTTAAGTTAAAGTTAAGTTTTAAGTTTGCAAAGAAGTTAGTTTTAATCATATTTTCCCAATGATGGAAAAAAGGAATTCTATTACTAACTGAAATCTCCAAAAAGTATACTGTAGCCAATGTTCCAAATGTTGCCCCATTGAAGGTACCAATATGAGTTGCAGGGACCCTTCACCAACAAATCACATGAACCAATGGGTTGTTGGCCCTCAGCTCATTCCTACACTGTGTTTTAAACTCAAAGACATCTCTGAGAGTTTCTTGGACTGTTCTAGAATATTTATAAGGCATAGCCTGAAGAATTCTATTAATCTGCAGTTGAAGTATCATCCGTTTGGGTCCTGAAATTTCTGACTATCACAAGAAACTCCAGAATATCTCAAAAGGAGAAGTCAAGGAAGCCTCTAAGGCTGATGGGATCATGAAAAATATGAACAAATCCAGCTATCTCAGAAACAATAATAATTAACACTTAATAAGCAGTTACTCTAGGTCAGGCATTGTGCCATGTTCTTTTTTTTTTAAGAACTTTAATTATTTATTAATAAATTTATTTATTTTATTTTTGGCTGTGTTGGGTCTTCGTTGCTGCACGTGGCTTTCTCTAGCTGCAGCAAGCAGGGTTACTCTTTGATGCAGTACGCGGGCTTCTCATTGCGGTGGCTTCTCTCATTGTGAAGCAGGGCTCTAGGTGCACGGGCTTCAGTAGTTGTGGCATGTGGGCTCAGTAGTTGTGGCTCACAGGCTCTAGAATTCAGGCTCAGTAGTTGTGGTGCATGGGCTTAGTTGCTCCACAGCATGTGGGATCTTCCGGGACTAGGGCTGGGACCCATGTCTCCTGCACTGGCAGGCAGATTCTTAACCACTACGCCACCAGGGAAGTCCCTGCGCCATATTCTGAAGAATACATGTGAACATGTATTATCTCATCTAATTCTCAGAACATATGGGCATAATTCTTTTTTATGCCCTTTTACAGATGAAAAGATTGAAGCCCAGAGAGGTTACTTACTTGCTCAAGGTTATTCAATTAGCAAAAGGTAAATCTGGAACTTGATCCCAGTTCTCTCTAGCATTAAAGCCACTGCCTGTAACCACCATGACACCTGGCTTATTTGGCAATCCCTCAAACCCACATCCTCTAAGTGTCTATGAGGGGTCCTCCACTTTGGTCTTAAGGCCCTGGCACTCAGCTGCATGAGAAACATTTGTGCCATGTTGCAGGGTGCATCATCTTGCAATGAAATGGAAGTATTTCCTGGAATGAATAAGTTCTTTGTACCAAAACTTATAATTAGAAAATCAAAGAATATGCTTTGGTTTAAAAAGAAAAGGACTAACACTTCCAGAACAGAAATCCATCCCATATTTTTAGTTCTTTGACTTTTCTAAAGAATGGTGTAACTTTTAATCTGGCTTTCTAAATATACCAAGAGAACTGGCAGTGAAAAAGTACCAAAGAAACAAACAAACAAAAAAACCACAAAAAGAACAGCAACAACACCACAAACCCACCTCACTGCTACTCAAGATTGAGAAGATGGACAAATCATCCACATTGATTCTCTACTGGAATGAGAACAAAGACAACAGCAAGCACAGCTGTTTTTATACAATATTTACAATTATCAGGCCTTGAGAAACGTCTCTAGAAAAGCAGGGAATCCTTCAACTTTCCTTTGAATGACAGCTCTGCCGTATGAACAGAGGGTGTGATGCTGGCTCTATAAAACCTGAATATCTCCCTGCACATTCTGTGGGAGTCACAGATCGTCCAGCTGGTCTCTTATCCATTATGTAGACTTTCTATTATCTCCTGAACTCCTTTTGCCTTCCAAAGAAAAAATGGGTTAACATATCACCTGTTTAGAGTTTTTCCATTCAAAACTCAATTAATCTTCAAACAGAAATCACAGAGGTACAAGGCAAGCTATATAGTATGCTAATAACAGCACTCTCTCTCTCAGCAAGTCTTCTCCAAAGCCAGCAACTATGCAGGTGGTGGCTGCCACATGGCAGCAGGCAGCCCCCTCCATCAGCCAATTTTAGAAAATATGAGGAAGAGGAAATAGAATATTTTTTTTTCTTTTTGCCTTGGACCTCATTAAAACCTTATGCCAGCTAAACTGATGCCACATCTCCTCACAATAGCAGAGGGTGTTGGGTGAAGTTGTAGAAGGGGGGGATTTGAAGTTTTTCACATTCACCCAGGCAATGCTCTGATTATAGAAAGATTGATGATGGTCAGATTCTTTAATAACATTCTCTCTGCACAAAAACTTCACTATTTAAATTCAACTATATTTTAATGGCATTCCTAGGGTAGGTATGTGTGAGATCTGTCATATGCCTGTGAGAATAATGCTCACCACTGCTATCAGATGAACACAGCTAAGAGGACTCATAATACTCATCACAGCCCAGAACACTAGATAAAGCTTCCCAAATGAACACAAATAATTGTTTTGTGTGCTAGAAAAGAAAATACACTTACAATGACTTTTTGTAGTTCAATAAGTATAAAAAAAGGACTACTATGCTTTTTTGTAATTCACTAGAATTTTCTTTAAGTCAATGTGTCAGAATATATTCTTTTTTTTTTTTTTTTTTTTTGCGGTATGTGGGCCTCTCACTGTTGAGGCCTCTCCCGTTGTGGAGCACAGGCTCCGGACGCACAGGCTCAGCGGCCATGGCTCACGGGCCTAGCCGCTCTGCGGCTCGTGGGATCTTCCCAGACCGGGGCGTGAACCCGTGTCCCCTGCATCGGCAGGCAGACTGTCAACCACTGTGCCACCAGGGAAGCCCCCAGAATATATTCTTAATCTTAAAGCTATACTGTGTTCAGTAGAACAGGGATTACTGAAACATGAAAAGTAATACTAGCTATCATTATTGAGAAGTTCCTACAAACTAAGTCTCAAGCTTAGCACTTACATACTTACCCTCCAAGCCATCTTCCACACTACTGTCAAAGTAACCTTGGGCCTCAAAGCTGATATTGTCATTCCCTTTTTTAATAACCTCCTACTATTGATGGATGAAATCCCAATTCCTTAGCATGACATATAAGGTCATCTATCAGTTGGCTCCTGCCTACCTCTTCTGCTATTAGTGCCTTCACTTCAAGCCTTACTGAACTTCTGGCAACCCCCTGGCATCTCATTCACTAAGCAGCATAATACCATTTGTTTATGTTAAAAGCTTGATTATATAGAAAACACTGAATTTTATAATGATACATTCATTTCCAAAGATATACACCAAACACATTAGAATGGATGCTTACTGGGGGTAGAGGTAGGGAGGTGGGATGGCTGGTGAAGAAGAAACAAAGAACGAAAGCCAGAGAAACCTCATACAACCTGGAATATAGCATGCCATGATTGAGGAGGATGGTTACATCAGTTCTGCACCAGTACCAATAAAGTTCAACATGCCATGTTAGGCTAAGTAACAGGTACACACCAGGGAGGATTACTCAACAAGGTGTCACCTACCTTGTACTCATTCTTTTTTTTATAAATTTATTTTATTTTTTATGTATTTATTTTTGGCTGCATTGGGTCTTTGTTGCTGCGCGTGGGCTTTCTCTAGTTGCAGCGAGTGGGGTCTACTCTTTGTTGCGGTGCACAGGCTTCTCATCACAGTGGCTTCTCTTGTTGCAGAGCATGGGCTCTAGGCACGTGGGCTTCAGTAGTTATGGCTGACGGGCTCTTGAGCACAGGCTCAATAGTTGTGGCATGTGGTCTTAGTTGCTCCATGGCAAGTGGGATCTTCCCAGACCAGGGATCAAACCCGTGTCCCCTGCATTGGCAGGCGGATCCTTAACCACTGTGCCACCAGGGAAGTCCTTTTTGTACTCATTCTTAATCTAAGAAACTATTTGTCTTCTTATTTCCAAGCATTTACAAGATTGCACATTTATTTTCCCGCAAGTCAAGGCACCAGACCAATAAACATCCCTTAATCAACCTCTGTCCTCACCTCCAAATGACACTGAGATGACTACTGGTCCTAGAGATGGACTAAATCCCAAGTCTTGAGTCCTATACCCAGCTCACATTCATTTCAAACTCACTTTTTAAAAATGAGCAAAGTTAAATTTTAATGAGATGATGGAGGTGAAAGGGTGGTGGTTGGGGTCACTCAATGCAGGGAAAGAAAACTGAAGCAGGTGAAACAACCTACATACTGTGAGAAGCTTGGAGGCCACAGCACCCTTAGGGGAAGAATTACCAGACTAAGTAGACAGTAAACAGCTCAGAATCAGGGTCAACACAAGAGGGGCCAAAATGTCACATCTTGGTTTGGCTTTAGCTTAAGAAGCTTTAACTTCAATGAGTCCTTAGGAGGATGGTTAAGTGCAGCAAAAAATGGCTACACATTTCCTCCAAGACTGGCCAGGCCCCCCAGGGAGGGAGTGAGGTGTTGACCCCGGGCCCTGAAGAGTTCCATACAAATGCATGTCTTTAATCATGCTGCCTTATTTGTCTTTCACTCAGGAGAAGTGATAAGATCATTCAGGTAGCAATGATTTGGTGTGGATGCTTACTGATAATAGAATATTCTTAAGTTGTAAAGTCCTGGAATCATTAACCTATGTACCCTCATAATGCCCTGAACCAACAGGTGTCACAACCTTGTGACACTGCATCACTCTTCTGTGTGTGCATGTTTGTCTGAACCCACAAGGCTCTAAGATCCTAAGTCCAGGGATCAAGTCTTATTCATTCATGTCTCCAGCATGGATCATAGGCTGTGACACCTAGTAAGAATTTAGCGCATGTTTGTTATACAAAGAAGTCAATCAGTCAATGAAATTAGACAAATAAAACCACAACACAGATAAACCCAATGTGCCAAGTGGAAGGTTAACAACATCTCAATTATATTTTTTATCTACTATTAAACAAAAGTTATTTTCAAATGACTGGATGTTTAATTTTCTTTTTCTTTTTAAATTATTAATTGGGTTTCAGTTTGAAATTATAGAAGGCATTTTTAATGAGTTCAATATCTCGGGCTAAAGCCCAGATAATTAGCTCCTTTTTCCCATTGCATAAATGATTCAAAGAGTATTTTACATAATTGACTTTTTCTAAAACCCGAGTCAACCAAACTGAACATGTCTAGATCACATAATGTTTTTCCACTGCATTAAGTTTCAATTCCAGAGATGCTTTGCTGTCATTTTGAATTGATCTTCAAAGACAACGGCTCCCAAAATTGTTTTAAATTTTATCTGCAAACTTTGTGACCTATAGATAAATATCCACGTATAAATAATGATAAGCACAGGAAAAAATTATTATCTTTAAAGGGAACATTGAGTATTTCATAAAATAAAATATTCTTCTGTAATCCTTATCATAATCTCCTATCTTATAATTCTACACATTGGGATTTTTAAACCATAGGTTTTTAAGGTACACTTATATTTTATTAGTAAGTTTCATTTAAAAACAATAACTGGTTTCAATACATTTATAAGGTGACTCTGGAATCCTGAAAACTTCAGGCCATTTCCAAAAATGTTTAATTCACAACCAAGCAGTAGCTCGGAAACTGAGAGAATATAACCTATAAGTGTAAAATACTTTAACATTTCCTTTCAGTCCAAAGTCAATGGTAGTTTAAAATGGTAGTTTAAAAGATTCCAAGGCTTTATTATTTAAGAACATTCACTCTTTAGTAAGTATCCTTGCCTAATTCCAATGCCAGTTTATTAATTATATCAAAAGGTCTTCAAAATAAGTGATTCTTAACTGAACAGACTTCTCTCTTTCTCATATGAAAACCAACTAAATTTAGTCTTTTTGCAAGTGAATTGCAGAAACAAAAAATAAGTGATAGAGTGAATATGCAAAGAAAACTACAATAGCTTGTCCTTCAGTCCTGTCCTAAAAGTGAATCTAAATCTGTAAATGGAACCAAATTTATGTAAAGGTAAATTCTGCAGAGCCCAGTTAAAACAAGGTCCTCAAAATGTAGTGGGGAGAGGGCATAAGGAAGCTGGACAGAATGGAATTAAGTCTCTCTGAATTGGGAGAATCCAATTCACTTACCTAAGTTATGGTCTCAAATTCAGCTATCCCTATGAAAGCTACACTTACTAAGAAAAATCTGTCCTCCTATCTAGGTCCTTTCCCACACCCCATTCAAAGAAAAATGACTTTTCTTCACAGACATTCCAATCCCAGGCATGACTGGAATAAAATCAGGACTCTTAGTTCCTTTAGCCAGTCCAGTAAGAGTCTCGCTAACACCCGAGTAGAAATAGAGCAGCAGTTACCACCAGTCACTCTGTTATTCTTATCATTTGAAGTTAGTTAAATGTACACATTTATATTCATTGTGACTGTTTTAGTGTGTAAGCATATATGTAAATCATTCTATAGAATGAAATGAATTATTCTCAAAAAAGTCTTTTGTTGCCATTCTCCAGTAAATAATCTTTTCCATTATTGCTACAAAGAGATTTTGCCTGAGATATGTAGAAGCTAATAGACAAGCTAGCTGGTGAAGGAGGCAAGATACCTCTTACAAACGGTATCTGAAGGGGGCTGGTTAAAAAAATAATTAGCCATAAAGCCATCAAATCCTTTTCCAGTATGTGGATTTTCATTAGGGGTCAGTTCAAATCACAAATTTGCAAACTACAAATTTTCCCAATGGTAAATAAAATTTCTTCTCTAAAATTATGGGTACTGAGTTCATGAACACAAGGACAGGGATATTTTGAATCCATTTTGTCTCTCAAGAGGTTTCTTCCCCCCCAGCGAAAGTTAACTGGTAATTTTGATGCAAACGCATTCAACTAAATCTAATGTAAAATGCAGTTCAAATTTCTGACAGGAGAGTTCTCAGGACATGTTAAAAGGTGATGTTAAAGTAAACTAATTTTCGCTTAATTCCAACATTTACAATCCCATATTTTTTCATAACACCTCTCTCAAGCTAACTTAAAATATGTTGCAAAAGTTTAAATGGGTCAACTCCTTAAAGTGATGCATGAAAAACTCATTTATTCAGTGAGAAAGTCAATTACATTCTTTTCTTCAGCAATTTGTCTATGACATCTACCACTATAGTATCAATGGCCAAGAAGCAGACAGTGAATTGAATATTTTAACAAAAAGGGGAAAATAAGACATTTAATTTTTTTTCTTTGAGAAGAATACTTGAACAAAAAGACTATTACTGCAATGATTATTTACACTTTTCATCAATGACTTCATTTTTACTAAAACAATACATATCACTAGGTGTTTTATTCCAAAAGGAAATGAGAGAATCTCAAAATAATTCAAACAACTAGACGAAGTGAAAAGTCATACTCCCAGAAAAGGCAAAGTTTCAGATTACCAAGAAGGAAAAATGCAGCCAGTTCAGATGTGCTCTTTCACTATTGTATTTTTCACTTGTATTAATGGTAGCAACTCTACTTTGTTTCACAAATCTTATGAGCAAAGCAGTCCCATGATTCAGACATTAGTAGAAAATTAGTCTATCATTTTTATGATTTCAGCTAACTTCACCGTCTCATGCTTTGTCTCATTTCTCATTCTCTTTTTTCATTTCCTTTAAACTCTAGGTGAAATGATAGATGAAAATGACAGGAGGGCAGGGGTGCAAAAAGCGCCCGAGTATGAGCCCAACTCTGTCTCCTGGATAGAGCTGGGGGCTGCTTGCAGGCTTGCTCAATGTATGGACCCTATGAGAAGTTCAGCATAGATGCAACTTCATAATATTGTACAAGTCAATTTGGCAACTGAAAAGAAAATCCTGCACTCTATCACATATAAGGCACATGATTAGAAGTCAAAGGCTTTTAAAAATACATGTACATGGGGAGGAATCATACCGCAGAAGTCATTTGTTTCCACACTCTTGTGTTATATAGCATTTAGAACAGCACTGCCAAATAGAAGCAAAATGCTAGCTATGAATGGTGGCCATGTTTGTAATTTAACATTCCCAGTAGCCACACACAAAGAAAAAATATTAAAAGTAGCAAGGGAAAAGCAACAAATAACATATAACGGAATCCCCATAAGGTTAACAGTTGATCGTTCAGCAGAAACTCTGTAAGCCAGAAGGGAGTGGCAGGACATATTTAAAGTGATGAAAGGGAAAAAACCTACAACCGAGATTACTCTACCCAGCAAGAATCTCATTCTGATTCGACGGAGAAATTAAAACCTTTACAGACAAGCAAAAGCTAAGAGAATTCAGCACCACCAAACCAGCTTTACAACAAATCCTAAAGGAACTTCTCTGGGCAGGAAACACAAGAGAAGGAAAAGAACTACAGTAACAAACCCAAAACAATTAAAAAAATGGTAATAGGAACATACATATCGATAATTACCTTAAATGTAAGTGGATTAAATGCTCCAAGCAAAAGACACAGACTGGCTGAATGGATACAAAAACAAGACCCATATATATTATGTCTACAAGAGACCCACTTCAGACCTAGGGACACATACAGACTGAAAGTGAGGGGATGGAAAAAGATATTCCATGCAAATGGAAATCAAAAGAAAGCTGGAGTAGCAATTCTTGTATCAGACAAAATAGACTTTAAAATAAAGACTGTTACAAGAGACAAAGAAGGACACTACATAATGATCAATGGATCAATCCAAGAAGATATAACAATTGTAACTATTTATGCACACATCATAGGAGCACCTCAATACCTAAGGCAAATGCTACAGCCATAAAAGGGGAAATCGACAGTAACACAGTCATAGTAGGGGACTTTAACACCCCACTTTCACCAATGGACAGATCATCCAAAATAAAAATAAATAAGGAAACACAAGCTTTAAATGATACATTAAACAAGATGGACTTAATTGATATATAAAGGACATTCCATCCAACAACAACAGAATACACTTTCTTCTCAAGTGCTCATGGAACATTCTCCAGGATAGATCACATCTTCGGTCACAAATCAAGCCTCAGAAAATTTAAGAAAACTGAAATCTTATCAAGGATCTATTCCGACCACAACACTATGAGATTAGAAATCAATTACAGGGAAAAAAACTGTAAAAAACACAAACACATGGAGGTTAAACAATACACTAATTAATAACCAAGAGATTACTGAAGAAATCAAAGTGGAAATCAAAAAATACATAGAAACAAATGACAACGAAAACACAGTGACCCAAAACCTATGGGATGCAGCAAAAGCAGTTCTAAGAGGGAAGTTTACAGCAATACAATCCTACCTCAAGAAGCAAGAAAAATCTCAAATAAACAACCTAACCTTACACCTAAAGCAAATAAAGGAACAAGAACAAAAAAACCCCAAAGTTAGCAGAAGGAAAGAAATCATAAAGATCAGATTAGAAATAAATGAAAAAGAAATGAAGGAAAAAATAGCAAAGATCAATAAAACTAAAAGGTGGTTCTTTGAGAAGATAAACAAAATTGATAAACCATTAGCTAGACTTATCAAGAAATAAAGGAGATTCAAGTCAACAGAATTAGAAATAAAAAATGAGAACTAACAACTGACACTGCGGAAATACAAAGCATCATGAGGGATTACTACAAGAAACTATATGCCAATAAAATGGACAATCTGGAAGAAATGGACAAATTCTTAGAAAAGCATAACCTCCCGAGACTGAACCAGCAAGAAATAGAAAGTATAAACAGACCAATCACAAGCACTGAAATTGAAACTGTGATTAAAAATCTTCCAACAAACAAAAGCCCAGGACCAGATGGCTTCACAGGAGAATTCTATCAAACATTTAGAGAAGAGCTAACATCTATCCTTCTCAAACTCTTCCAAAATATAGCAGAAGGAGGAACACTCCCAAACTCATTCTACGAGGACACCATCACCCAGACACCAAACCAGACAAAGATGTCACAAAAAAAGAAAACTACAGACCAATGTCACTGATGAACATAGATGCAAAAAATCCTCAACAAAATACTAGCAAACAGAATCTGACAGCACATTAAAAGGATCATACACCATGATCAAGTGGGGTTTATCCCAGGATTGCAAGGATTCTTCAATATCAATGTGATACACCATATTAACAAACTGACGGATAAAATCCATATGATAATCTCAATAGATGCAGAAAAAGCTTTTGACAAAATTCAAGACCCATTTATGATAAAAACCCTCCAGATAGTAGGCATAAAGGGAACTTTCCTCAACATAATAAAGGCCATATTGACAAACCCACAGCCAACATCATTCTCAATGGTGAAAAACTGAAACCATTTCCTCTAAGATCAGGAACAAGGCAAGGATACCCACTCTCACCACTATTATTCAGCATAGTTTTGGAAGTTTTACCCACAGCAATCAGAGAAGAGAAAGAAATAAAAGGAATCCAAATCAGAAAAGAAGAAGTAAAGCTGTCACTGTTTGCAGATGACATGATACTATACATTGAGAATCCTAAAGATGCTACCAGAAAAATACTAGAGCTAATCAACGAATTTGGTAAAGTAGCAGGATACAAAATTAATGCACAGAAATCTCTTGCATTCCTATACACTAATGATGAAAAGTCTGAAAGAGAAATTAAGGAAACACTCCCATTTACCACTGCAACAAAAAGAATAAAATACCTAGGAATAAACCTACCTAAGGAGATGAAAGACCTGTATGCAGAAACTATGAGACACTGATGAATGAAATTAAAGATGATACAAACAGATGGAGAGATATATTATGCCCTTGGATTGCAAGAATCAACAATGTGAAAATGACTACACTACCCAAAGCAATTTACAAATTCACTGCAATCCCTATAAAACTACCAATGGCATTTTTCACAGCACTAGAAGAAAAAAATTCACAATTCGTATGGAAACACAAAAGACCCCGAATAGCCAAAGCAACCTTGAGAAAGAAAAACGGAGCTGGAGGAATCAGGCTCCCTGAATTCAGACTATACTACAAAGCTACAGTAATCAAGACAGTATGGTATGGGCACAAAAACAGAAATATAGATCAATGGAACAAGATAGAATGCCCAGAGATAAACCCACGCACATATGGTCACCTTATCTTTGATAAAGGAGGCAAGAATATGCAGTGGGGAAAAGAGAGCCTCTTCAATAAATGGTGCTGGGAAAACTGGACAGCTACATGTAAAAGAATGAAATTAGAACACTTCTTAACACCATACACAAAAATAAACTCAAAATGGATTAAAGACCTAAATGTAAGTCCAGACACTATAAAGCTCTTAAAGGAAAACATAGGCAGAACACTCTATGACATAAATCACAGCAAGATCCTTTTCGACCCACCTCCAATAGAAATGGAAATAAAAACAAAAATAAACAAAGGGGACCTAATGAAACTTAAAAGCTTTTGCATAGCAAAGGAAACCATAAACAAGACAAAAAGACAGCCCTCAGAATGGGAGAGAATATTTGCAAATGAAGGAACTGACAAAGTATTAATCTCCAAAATATACAAGGAGCTCATGCAGTTCAATATCAAAAAAACCAAACAACCCAATCCAAAAATGGACAGAAAACCTAAATAGACAATTCTCCAAAGAAGATATACAGATTGCCAACAAACACATGAAAAGATGCTCAGCATCACTAATCATTACAGAAATGCAAATCAAGGCTACAATGAGATATCACGTCATACCAGTGAGAATGTCATCAAAAGATCTACAAACAATAAATGCTGGAGAAGCTGTGGAGAAAAGGGAACTCTCTTGCACTGTTGGTGGGAATGTAAATTGATACAGCCACTCTGGAGAACAGTATAGAGGTTCCTTAAAAAACTAAAAATAGAACTACCATGTGACCCAGCAATCCCACTACTGGGCATATACCCTGAGAAAACCAGAATTCAAAAAACACATGAACCCCAGTGTTCATTGCAGCACTATTTACAATAGCCAGGACATGGAAGCAACCTAGGTGTCCATTGATGGATAAATGGATAAAGAAGATGTGGCAGATATATACAATGGAATATTACTGAGCCATAAAGAGAAATGAAATTGAGTTATTTGTAGTGAGGTGGATGGACCTAGAGTCTGTCATACAGAGTGAAGTAAGTCAGAAACAGAAAAACAAATACTGTATGCTAACACATGTATATGGAATCTAAAAAATAAAAATTATTCTGATGAACCTAGGGGCAGGACAGGAATAAAGACGCAGAAGTAGAGAATAGTCTTGAGGACACACGGAGGTGGAAGGGTATGCTGTGACGAATTGAGAGTGTAGCATTGACACAGATCACTACCAAATGTAAAACAGATAGCTAGTGGGAAGCAGCTACATAGCACAGGGAGATCAGTTTGGTGCTTTGTGACCACCTAGAGGGGTGGGCTAGGGAGGGCTGCAGGGAGATGCAAGAGGGAAGAGATATGGGGATATATGTATATGTATAGCTGATTCACTTTGTTATAAAGCAGAAACTAACACACCATTGTAAAGCAATTATACTCCAATAAAGATGTAAAAAAAAAAAAAGATGTTAAAAAAAGAAAAAGTAATAAGGGGGACTTCCCTGGTGGCGCAGCGGTTAAGAATCCACCTGCCAATGCAGGGGACATGGGGTCAAGCCCTGGTCCGGGAAGATTCCACGTGCCACGGAGCAACTAAATCCATGAGCCACAACTACTGAACCCTGCACACCGCAACGAAGAGTAGCTCCCACTCGCTGCAACTAGAGAAAGCCCGCGTGCAGCAACAAAGACCCAATGCAGCCAAAAAATAAATAAAATTTTTAAAAAAGAAGTTAAAAGGAACAGGTAAAATTAATTTTAATAACATATTTGATATAATCAATGTATGCAAATTATGTCCAATATAATCTAAAATATTGTCATTTCAACATGTAACCAATATAAAATTATTGAGACACTTTACATTCTTTTTTGTCCTTATGCTAGGTCTTTAAAAATCTAGCATGTATTTTACACTTAAAACACATCTCAAGTCAGACCAGCCACATTTCAATTGCTAAGTAGCTACACACATGGCAGGTGGCTACTGTACTGGACAGTACAGGTCTAGAACTTTAGATGCAACTCAGACTCTACTACTGTGACTACTGTCACTAAGTATTTTGCCCTTTACAATCAATTCCTTTGATTTTTTTTAGGAAACTACAAAATTAGACACTATCACTACACCTGGAAGACAGGTTCATTACTCACTTCATGTCTTGACTTATGCTGTTGCCCAGAACAACTTCTCATGTCCTTTCACGTTTTTAAGTTACGCCCATCCTCAAAGTCACCCCTCAGATTTCCACCCCCTCCTACCAGCCTCCCACGAACACTCCAATTGGAGTTTTCTCCCCTTCTCCCAAAGCATTCCTCAGTACCACTTACCGCCTAACATGGGTGCTTGCATTCTTTAGGCACTCAATGATATCATGTTAAATAAATGAAAAAGTCACTTGCTCATTTATTTTAGCACTTAATTCTGGACTGCCCTGTACTGTAAACATAAATAGGTATCTCCCATTCCTAAATTAAATGTTATTTTCCATAAAGCAAAGACTACATCTAAATTTCTTACCATTATCGTTATCTGTCCTCTTCCAGGAAACATATGAGACATTTTATAAAATCTTAGGGAAGTATAGTAACCCTTAAGCAAAATAGAGCCGTATTTCAAACTTCTCTTAAAGATGGCAATGTATTTTCCTAAATATCCTCTAAATATACCTTTTATTCTTGTAAGGCCCCATCCATTTTCTCCTCACATTACAGTACTTTTCTTCAAGTCAATCTTGGAGCTTCCTTTTTCCTATGTTAAAACATTGCTGGTAGACAGAAACACAGGAGCTGCACAAAATGAATGATAGCAGCAAAACATGGAACTGTTTCCACCACGGGCCTAACTATCAGTTGGGGTGATGAAAACAAATTTGGTCACAATTCTCTACACAATCAACAATATAACTTTTCTCTCCTCTTTCCAAATAATGGTACAATCACACACCTATTTGACTTAAATCGGGTCAATAATATTATAAGGAGGAGGATCAATAATATAAGGAGGAAAGGAGGAAGGAAAGGATAAGGAGGAAAGGATCAATAATATTAAATGCCACGGACTAAAATTTGCTCTTTGGACCAGCTACTTAGAAAGTCAGTACTGATTTTAGTGAGAGTGGTTTTCTTGGAGTACTATAGGTCGAAAAAAGGTTATAGAGGGATGAGGATTAAATGGAAGTTTAAAAAGTCGAGACAAAGTGCCAAATATGTTTGTTTTTAAGTTGTTAAGTCTCTCTTCAGCCACCACACTTCCAAAGCTTAAGGAAATGGCACATTGTCAAAGGGGGGCTCTAGCACAATCTTGCCCTCCACTGAGCTCTGAACTGCTTTCTGCAGCCCAGTCCTCCCACTGATTCCACGTGGATCCAGACCTTTCTGCCTACACACTTTGAGCTTCATTCTCCCACTCTCATCGTGGCCTCATTTTAGATTTCTCTCTTGGCAGCATTTTCTTAGCTATAGTCTTGTTTTTTTTACCTTGACAATAATTTGCATTTTTGTAACCTTCTTATACTAACTCAGGTAACTTGGGTTAACTCTGCTTCCATTATTGGGCCTTGGGACTCCTGTCTGCTGCCTCTCATCCCACTCTGCTCTCACGGGCAATGTCCTGCCTGCATAACCAGGACTCGTGAGTATAATAAGGAAGACGAAAAGAGAAAGAAAATGTAATTCTCTCACTGGATAGAGTATGATCATAGCTGAGTTCCCTAGCTATACTCAGAACTCTGCAAAACAGATCACAGTAATCTAAATTAAGTGTACTGTGCATTAATTATACTTCAATAAAAAGTGTACTGGTCTTACGGCAAAATATTTCCTTTTACTATTCTTGATTTTATATGGGATCCAATCTGATAATGTATGTTTATAATCTTTATTTACTTAGAGCTTAGTCATAATTTTTTTTTTTTTTTCGGTACGCGGGCCTCTCACTGTTGTGGCCTCTCCCGGTGTGAGCGCAGGCTCAGCGGCCATGGCTCACACGCCCAGCCGCTCCACGGCATGTGGGATCCTCCCGGACCGGGGCACGAACCCGTGTCCCCTGCATCGGCAGGCGGACTCTCAACCACTGCGCCACCAGGGAAGCCCGCCATAAAATTTTTAAATGGCCAATAAAGAATTTTAAAAATAAAAGATGTTGAAATATATACCATTTCCAATTGTAAAATGTTCTCATCACAGAGCAGCTTTGAATAATATTAACCAATATTCCTACCTTAGGGGCTATGGAGAGCACTGTACTTCATCAATTTAGAGGCACTACCGGGAGAGATTTTAGAAATTATGAATGAGTTATTAAGTTGCCTACACAATCAAGTACTGAAAATTAATTGCATGGTATCCATAAGGGGCTTGAATACGGAAAAAGAAGAGAATGTTTCATTGTTTTAAGTTAAATTCTACAGTTTTTCTAGAAAGAACTCATTTTTACAGTAGGATTCTAACTGAGCAAATTTTCAAGAAATTGAAATTCTGTTGGGCATTTTAGTCATAAAAGTGTCTGAATCTTTTGTACCCTAAAGAAGCTTAAGAGAAAAATTGAAACTCCACCAGCCAAAGCAACTGAATGTGGTATTTTTGCCAATTCTAAGCAATTATGAGCAGAAGGGTTCATTAGTGTTTTTCCCTTTTAGAACATAAAAAAGGTTCTAATCAATACCAATTTCATTGCATATAACCATTTTCTTGATTTATACCACACATGTATCTAAAATATATTTATCAGGACTGAATGACTGATAATCTTTTCAGTATTATGGACAGAACCAGGATTGCTGGTACTGAGTCAGAAATGTCTGGCCCTGCAGAGATTGGGTCCATCACCCAATAGCATTTCCCACAGGTTGTAACAGTATCATAATGAAGCCAATATTCTGAGGATGTTGTTCTGTTTTTGTTTAAACTCCTACTCATTTGGTTATCAATATCTTTTCATACCAGATCAATTTCTTTCAAACCATAGGTTATTTGCCTATCCATGCTAATTTATAGAGTTGTCTTATAAACAAAGTATAAGATACCTTGGAAGATATTTATTTGATAAAACAATCCCAGAATGCAAATGCAAATTTAAATAAATGATAAAAAGCAACTGACAGCAAAGATTAATTATCTTTCCCTTTTAAAATATTTGCTGCTGGGACTTCCCTGGTGGCCCAGCGGTTAAGACTCCATGCTCCCAATGCAGTGGGCTGGGTTTGATCCCTGGTAAGGGAACTAGATCCCATATGCCACGACTAAGACCCGGTGTAGCCAAATAAATAAATAAATAAATAAATAAATAAATAAATAAATAAAAGATTTGCTGCACCAGGAATTCTTGATTAGGCTTCTGAATATACAAAGGCTACCCATGGAAACTTTCCTATTTTCCTGAGGGATGGAAAGTAGGAGTGATTTTAACAGAATTGTCTTCACTAGACTTAAATACCCCCTCACATTTCCTGAAGGGGAAGCTTGACTTCTTTTAGAGAAGGTTTATGTTGAGCTGTCAGATGCTTCTTTCTCCAACACAGCCAATGAAGATGTATTGATACTTGCCATACCTGCAAGGGTGGAGGTGGGATGTTGAGAGGGTACCAAAAAAGCTGCTAATTTTCTAGAGGAAGTCATGTGGGTTGTTACTTGTTTTTGTTTTCAGCAGGTGAATTTCCTAAAGGAATACATGTTATCTTTCCAAATAAAAACAGCTTTGAGGACATACTTTCATTTAGCATTATACCATTAATTAGTGAAACCATTAAAAGTGAAATAAGCCAGACAGAGAAAGACAAATACTGCATGGTATCACTTATATGTGGAATCTAAAAAACTTAAAAAAAAAATCAAACTCATAGAAACAGAGAGTGAAAAAGTGGTTGCCAGGGTCTGGGGGCTGGGAGAAATAGGGAGAGGTTGGTAAAAGGGTACAAACTTTCAGCTATAAGATGAATATGGTCTAATATAAAACATGGTGACTATAGTTAATAACACTATATTTAATTGAAATTTGCTAAGAGAGTAGAACTTAAATGTTCTCATACACACACAAAAAGATAAATATATGAGGTGATGGATGTGTTAATTAACTAGATGGTGGGTCTCCTTTCACAATGTATACAATAAAAATAATACACTAAAAAACTCTTATTTGAAGGAAGTCACTATGGTCAACTACACAGTAAATGAAGACCAATAACAGAATCAGAACTCATAATTCATTTAAAAACCCTAATTTTATTTGTATGCTTCAACCTCATTTTTTTTTAAACAGTATGACCAACAAGAAAAATAAATTGTTGGTTTGAGTTGTCCTTGCTCTTTTCTCATTTTCTGCTCCTTCTGTTTCCCATACAACCAGACATTTGGGAGAAGAAAGAAGGGCTCAGCAGCTGAATATTATAAAATATTGTAGATTTCTCCCAGCAAGTAATTTGGAGTTAAAGAGTAAATAGAGTATTCTTTCCTATATGTTCCATCAGCCATAATTCCATGATAGCTTTAATAAGGACCTAAACGTCTTTGCCTTATTATACGTAGAGTTTTTACAAATACATATCTGAGTTGATTTCATCTTGCACACCACCATGAATTATGGTTTTCACATGCACCAAGCTGGAGGCTAAAGGATAAATGTAACTCTTCGTAATCATTTTAAGTCTAGAGTTCTTGAACTTAACTTAAACCAGAATTCATTATGCTTCACTTTCAATTTTAGAGTAATAGAGCACTGACAATTTCAGATTGGGAAGAGAGCATGGTGGTGCATCTAAATGATAAATCTGTTGAATATGAAGGGATTTGAAAAACAGTCATACAGTCATACGTTTAAGATATTTATTGTTGGACTTCCCCCACCCCCAGCCCCAGGTGCTGGTTTCCTTTTCTATTTTAAAGTCTTAAATAAAAGGGTAAAGGGGAAAAGCCAATTTGGGAGAATTATTATAAAGAGTTAAATTTGAAAGCCAGAACAACTGCTAATAAGTTCTACTAAACCATAGCTGCTGGCAATATATTTTTAATTTGAAATTTAGATCTGCAGAGACTTTTAAAGTCACAAATTTCTAAAATGAAATTTGCCTCTTAATGTTTTATAGGAAGAGTTACTTCCCTGTAATAGATATCAGAACTGTATGACAATCAGCTTTTTATCGCTTTGAATTTAAAGTGAAAAATATAACAGCTTCATGCACTGAACAGAGCTTAGCAGCATCTGCAGCAATTTCATAATTAGTTATAATAATAATAGCTAAACTTTTTTTTTTTTTTTTTGCCATACGCGGGCCTCTCACTGTTGTGGCCTCTCCCGTTGCGGAGCACAGGCTCCGGACGCGCAGGCTCAGCGGCCATGGCTCACGGGCCTAGCCGCTCCGCGGCATGTGGGATCTTCTCGGACCGGGGCACGAACCCGTGTTCCCTGCATCAGCAGGCGGACTCTCAACCACTGCGCCACCAGGGAAGCCCCCAATAGCTAAACTTTTAATAATTTTCTTATGAAGAATGCAACCTGCTTTTTAAAAATGGAGGAAACACCCCCAAGTTTGGGCACATGGCATTAAAGCACCAAGGGATTCTGCCACAGGGCATATTCAGTATCACTCAGATGCTCTTCTGAGCCCCCACTGGATTCTCTCCAATACCCTAGGAATCAGCAACATTTGCAACATAACACAGAACAATGTGCACCAGTTTTTGTGTTTCTGTAGCTTAGAAAGTGCTAGTATTCATATGTATCACCATCTTGCTTTTGTACTCGAATAATATATATCTCAACCATAACTCTAGAAACCCCAGGATGAAAATAAAAGAGGGAGAATGTGGCATTCTGAATCTTTCATGTTGTTCCTTCTAATTTAATATATCATATTAATGTTAAATAAAAAAAGAATGTAAAAAATGCACATGCTGTATGCAGCTTGTTAAAATTATGCATGCATGTATGTATAAAATAACTAGAAGGTATTGTGCAAAGCTAAATGTGATGGAATTACGGGTGTTTTTTCCCCAAAACTTACTGATTATAAGTAACATGCTTAACATCATGAGATTTGTAGTTTTAAAAGCTCACAAGTCACTTACAGTTCTTAACTTTCCTACTGTAAGACCGTAAGAGGCTACCATTTCCATTTCATTCATAACAACTGTGAGCTCTCTATGAGTATTTGTTTGAATACATTAGTGAACGAATAGGTTAGTGAATAAGTAGATAAGTACAAACTACTGAATAAACTTTACACCATTTTCAAGAAAGCAAATCATTTTTAAAAATTATAAGAACACAAGGATACCAAATAAAACCTAATCATCCAAAAGCATAGTATTTTCCTTCAGAAATTTAAATTTACATATAAGCTGGAGTTTAAAAGTCTAAAAACCTTGAAATGAATATTTTCCCAGGGAATTCCACTCAGCAATGAACTGAATGTGTGTGTCAGTTATCAAGGATTGGCATCTTAGTCCTCTGTCTCAGAATCCAGAACAGCGTGTGGCTCATGCCACTTCTCTATACACGGTGTGGCAGGAAAGAGTAAATGTCAGTGTCAATGATGCCTCTTTTACTGCCTTTTAAATAAAGAGAAATCATTGGTTATACTCCTTTGAACATCAGTTATATTGACTTCAACAAAAATCAAATCCTTGCTCTGTCAACTCTTCCAATCTAAAATTATTTCAAATATAGGAAACCTGCAGGTCATTAATGCCCAGTTTTAAAGGCAGCTGTGTTGCTGCATTTAAACATTAAATTCCACAAAAAATCTATTTAGAAGAGATACTTCAAATATATTTTAATGATCCAAATTCATGATTTTCTAAAGGCTAATGAAGGACAGAGAATTTTCATACTATGCTATTAAGGTGAGAAAAAAATGTATTTTTCTGAAGCTAGATTGTTATTTGTACTGTTAAAATAATGAGGTAAGCTCTTGCTACACATTTCTCATTTATTCACATCATATATACCTATCTTATATAGCAGTATTTTATTTCTACAATAATTTGTGGCTGATATTGTAGAGTTTGAAAACAAATTTTAGAGGAACTTAGATAAATTTACATATGATACAGATACAGAAGTTTACTGAAAGTCAACCTGTTTCACACACCCTATAACCTTTGAGGGTGACATCATGGAGATAATTATGGGGAGACATTGTCTCTGGTGTTATTGTAAGACTGACTGATTGCACCCACCCAGTGTTAGCATGACCTAGGTTATGCATTTTTGGTTTGATGGAAATAAAATTCACTGCAAATGTGCATTTTCTTTATTCCCCTGCCAACCACAGATTATGATGTAGGATATTAGAAACATATACCCACTGTGGCTTTTTTATCTCCTTTTCTTAAGCACCTGCAAGTTATTGTAAGACATGTTCCATTTCATGTTTATAAAATAGCATATTTTCAAGAGAAACCCAAGATTTCAAACAATTGAGAAGTATCACTTCAAAGGTAGATAAAGAAAAGACCCTGGGGAAAAAAAGCCCACTATGTACAAGTTTAAAAATACAGATTGATTAAAATCTTAATAGAGCCTTCAGATAGTGTAAGGCACCAAGGAGATAGGTACTGCAAAGACATATGATGGAGTAGAAATTTCCACTTGCTTCGGTTAACTTTAAAGAAAAGTGATACAGGCAGTGTGTCTACAGATAGCAAGAAAGAAACTGATTTTTACATAGAAAAAAATCAGTTATTTCTTAGCCCTTTTGCCATTATTTTAAAAAAATATTCATTATATTTTTTCTGATCACAAATGTAATATATTTCTTATTGAATATTCAGAGAATACACAAAAGCATAAAGAAGACAATTTAAGCACTGAAGATAACCATTGTTAACACTGAGATTTTGCAGACTGTCATTTTTTTGACCACATAATGAACATAGCTCCTACATTCAATCATTAAATCCAATGCATATTTAAATTAGATGATTTGACATAAAGATAAGCGATTCTTTAAAAAAAACTGAGCTTATTTCACTTATAATTTTCAATCTCATCTATATGCAAACCACAGGAATGTGGATTCTGAGATTCTTTCCTTAGAATTCTCCATGATAACATAAGGAGCCATGTGGCATTTTCCTAATTTAAATGACATTTGGACTATAAGCCCAAATTTCATGATAGAATCCAAATCTGCACTTGTGGTTACTCAAGTTTTAGAAATTTACTTTTATATAAATCTCTGAGAGAACTGTGATTTTAGACCTTAGTGACAATAGCAGAGGACTTTTGGCACCTTACCTAATGTCTTCACAACATCTCTCCCACTTCCTACCATGGAATTTCCCTGCTGATACCACCACTGGACCCACCTGGCACCCACAGATGTGCAATCCACAAGTGTGGGCAAATTAACACTGGTTAACACTCGTCTGTGACCAATTCAAGAACCAGTGGACAAATTCTTCCCCTGTGCTCTCCCCACATCCCTGCCTCTGATGGATAGTCCTGAGAAGCTGTTTATAAGGCTTCTCAGGGGGCAGTCCCATGGAATCGAACAATCAGTTACATTTAGTGCTTGCCAGCAAAATAAAACATCTTCGTATCGGCGCTCCTTCATTTTCTAGTTCATTTCTCTTTTCCCTCACTCCTAATGCCTGGGATTTAATTCCCTAACTGATAGCTCATAGGGATTTGGCCTCAGGCTCTGATTTCTGGCTGGGGACTGTTTTATGGCAAGAAGGTGCAAAAATGTTCATGATCGTGGAAAAAAGGGTCATGTTCATGGGAATCCCTGGTCTTACTTCAAAGATGAAAAGCAGGTGGCTTAATAGCACAACAAAATGGCTAGTTATTAAATTATTTTAGGTACCAGCTCAGGGAAAATTCCATGAGGTTGAGGGGCGTCTATTCTCCAAAACAAGGTTTATGTATTGAACCAATGGCATATATATGGTATGGTATTGGTCTGGAATGCACAGGTTTGGGAATTTACAGGGAGAGGTAGGATTGGCTTTTCTCACCAGTACTCCCAATGACCCACTTGTGGAATTTGTATTTCCTGTCCCTACAAGCTTAGACTCTGCCAGTGTAGAATACTGAGTTCCCAGGAAGATACTGCCTCCTCAGGAGACACTGTAATGTTCCTCATGCTTGAGGCTCAACAGACAAATAAATAAGTTACTCTAATATCAGGGGTAATCAACCTTGATCATCAAGAGGAGCTAGAGTTTCTGCTACACAACGGGGGTGGTTTGCTGGGCATCTCATGGTGCATCTGTGATAATGGTGAATAGGCAACGGCAGCAGCCAACAAAAACGTGGCATCTAAAGGTTCAGATTTCTAAGAGATATGGAACTATTCACCAGGCAAGCAACCAAGATTGGCAGAATTGTTCCCAAGAGTAAGAAAAAACCTAGAACTGATGTTGAGAGAAATTTACTCTGCATATAAACTACAGTCTTGAGATTACCTGCAACAATGGAGGCTACTACTTGCTTCACTATCCCTTTTGCCTTAACTCTTTTAGAGATTGTGACAGGTCACTACCTTGAAGGGGCTACTGAGGAGGACTTCTTGTATTCTCAAAAAATAAAGGCCCCATATGAAAGTTGGATACTTTACCTCATACCTATGTTTCAGCCTCTCTTCTCCCACCATGAACTTTCCTATTGACACTGCACTAGCAGACCCCGCTCAGTACCCACATATGTGCAACCCAGAAGTGTCGGTTAGTTAACACTCTGGGGGTGGACCTTTGACCAGTAGGAGGCAAGAGCTAGCAGATAAATATTTTCCCCTTTTCCTTCTGCAATGGAAGATCTTGAGAGGCATTCACTGCTCTTGGGGGACAATCCTCTGAGATTGAGCAATCAGTTGTACACAGCGGCAGCCTGCTCAGTAATTCATCCTTTCACCGGCCCGCCCTCTTTTTCTGCCTTACTCATCTTGTTACTTACTCCTTCTCTTTGGGATTGCACTTCCTAATAAAGTAACAGCAGATAAGCCCTCTATCCCACACTCTGCTATAAGGGGAAGGACAACCAAGAGCTTGAAACCAAAATATATAAAGTATTTTCATAAATCAACACAAAAAAGATAGCCAACGTAATAGAAAACTGGCTAAAAGGTCTGAAAGGAAACTTCATAAAAGAGAAAATCTAAACAGGCAATAAATGTATGCAACAGTGCTCAACATCATTTGTAATCATAAAAATGCAAATTAAGATAATTGAGGCACTAAATCAAAATAGTGTGTTTTGGCAAACATGGGAAGCAATTTAGACTCTCATACACTATTGGTGGCCGTGTCAGTAGATATAATCTCTTTGGGAAAAAACTTAGCATTATCTAATAAAGCTAAAATATGCATCCCCTATGGGCATCAGTTCTACTTCTGATCACCCACCCTAGAGAAACTTATGCATACCAGGTTTCAAAACAAGATGTTCAGAGCATCATTATTTGTAATAGCCAAAATCTGGAAGCAACCCATCTGTCCATGAACAGTAGAACAGAAAAATAAATTGTAGTTTATGTTTACAGTAGAGTACTATACAGCAATGAAAATAAATAGCTACAACCATACTCAAAACACGAATAAATCTTAACAATTTAATTTGAGCAAAAGAAACAGACCAAAATAGTGTTACTGCATAATTACATTTATATAAAGTTCAAGACAGGCAAAACTAAACTATACTATTTAGAAATGCAAACTTAGTGGTAAAATTACAAAGGAAAGCAAGGAAGTTGATTACTATAGAAAGGAAGGGAATATGATTAGGAAAAGGCAGGCAGGAGTGCTAGTAATTTTCCATTTCTTTATACCTATGGGGTGTTTTGGGCAATAAAAAGGTTAAAATGCAATTTTTAATTTGTTGTTTATATGAGGTGCCCACTTTTTGAATATTATATCATCTCTAGCAGTCAGATAGTAAATGCTACAGATATTTGAAAGACAAACTATTATATAAGTATCTAATCCTTCCTTCCATCACTTTATAAAGTATTAAAATATAAAATAGAATACAAATACATTTTGACAAAATAGTCAAAACAATATAACTGTCACAGTAAATATTATACACGCTTGAAAAATAGCTTTTCTTGATATTTAATAATTCTTTCAAATTAACAATATTAAAATTCAAAGCAGAATAATTGAAATCTGAATTATTCAAGATTTCATGTAAAATATAATATGCAAGTTGCATTTTCTACTTAAGTATTAACCAAAGCTTTTTGTTGATCTCTTCTAAACTTTATTACAATCACTCAATTTCACACCAACTTTCTCTGGGACTGTGCTCCTATCCTGCCCCATCTGGCTTGACTCATTTCTCCTACCCACTTTAGTACCATCTGTCTACTCTAAACAGTATTCAGGTTTTTTCCCTAGTGGCCTGTTCATACTTTTGGAAAGAAAGAAGGAAAGTGCAGTGGTCTTCTGTCTGTCGGTACCTATAGGAATCGGACATAAAGAAAAATTTAACAGTTAAGGTTCAGTGAGACCATTCTTATCAAAAGATACTAGTATCCCCACTAATTAGCAATCTTTTAACAAAGAGGTCAAAGAAGTCATGAAATTTGATTACCTGTGACTTCCAAAAAAGACTCAGGAGCACATACAAAGGCTAAATGCTTTGCTGAGAGAAGAGAAAGCAAGAGAGAGAGACAGAAAGAGAGAGAGGGAGAGAGAAAATGAATGAATGATAAGCATCAGGAAAGGATGAACTTGTCTAAAAAGAGTGAAAATTTTAACTTCAAAGAGCTTCCCCTATTAAGGAATCAAAAAGTCAGGTTTAGTAGCAGTTCTCTGGTTTTTCTTTCTAATGTGAATCAATTCACAAGCTCCTAATAGGATTAGGTTAAACTTTAGTGTTCTATATTTGGATACCTGGCTATTAGAAATACTACTTAAAAAATAATTTATAATATTAGTGGTTAATGAAGTATTTAAAGCAGCAAAATTTTCATAAAATAAACTTTTAGATTACTGTTAGATACACAACAAATAGCATGCAATTTGGGTCCTGAGGTACTGGGTTTAAGTCCTGGCTTTGAAACTTAACAGTCTTGTGATTTTGGGCAAACTTCTTGAACATTCTGGGCTTCAAAGCCTTGTTAAATAGAATATGGTATATAAAACCTGTTATACAACTTATAAAAGTACTACCAGTGTTCATAATGATTATGCTAATTTAATTTTATATTTAGTATTACTATAATATGGACACATAAGCAAAAATTAGTCAACTACACATTATCAAGTAAAAATTTTCTATATGGTATTGCAAGATGCCAAGTGGCACAGCTTTATGATCCTGGAGAATAAAGTTTTACTGTCGCTGGAGCTCCACTTCATCTTTACGAGGAGAAAATGCTAAGAATTACCTCAAGAAAGCTGTTATGATGATTAAATGAAATGTCAAATGCTGCTATGTACAGAACCTAGAACCCTCTAACTCTTAGATGTCACTATTATTGTTCTAATATGGATTTCGTTGCATCTTGCATACCACCATTTTTTCTTACAAGCATGTGTTCCCAGCCTAATAACATATATTTTATATTCTGGTCACATATTAACTCAGGCTGTAACAGATTCTGGCTAGTATATCATTCATTCCAAGCAAGCTCAATGGTAGCAACATAGCAACACTACTAACAGCAAGTCTGAGAGTGATGAAGGGTCCTCCTCATAGACTGTTGAAACTCTTCCTATGAATTTATCAGAAAAATGGATTACCACACGGAAATGCCATCACAGGGGCACCTACATAATGATAGACCAGAGATTTACCTGCTGATGAGAAGCACTGTGTCATTTTGATCATACTAGCCCTAATGAGGAACATAAACAACCCACCTTTAAGGTGACTACCATAAAAAGAGATGACTATGTCACTTTATTCTAAGAGCACAGCAGAGTTAGAATTACAGTCATGGAAAAAAAGAAAATTAAAATGCACAAAGAGATACACGGACAACTCAGGTGTGTGTGTGTGTGTGTGTGTGTGTGTGTGTGTATGTATTTCATTTTCCAAATCGTATATAAGCTGTTCATTAGTACACTTATTTCTACATATTCTGAAATATGTAGGATTTTTTCCTTCTGGTGTACCATGATCATTTTAAGACAATTTTCATTTGTTTCAGTTCCTTGCATTAGGGCTTTATTTTTATGCTCCAGCCAAAAGAACAGTATGTGATAGAGCTCTTATTTTATTGACAGACATTCCATATGTATCATGTATGAAATGTTAAAAAATCAGAAAATATCCAATATTTCCAGGCTGTGTAACATATGACACAGCCTATGATTCTATGATTATAGAGTCTACTGATGTATAGTTAGGTTCCATATGTGATTTTGTGATGAAGTGAATTTGCTGTGTTTTTTGAAGATATCTTCTTCATAGCTTAAAAATGATAAAGAAATCAGAAACAAAAGAAAATGTAAACTAGATGGGCAACAAAAATCTGACTGCAGTCTTACTTATTTCCATAGGGTTCAACAATACTGGAAAGGCATTAGTATGTTTAACTTTCAAATTAGCAAAAATAACTTCAGGAAGAAGAGGCAATAATGCCCTCAGATATTTCTCCCTTCCTTATGCTTTTGCCTGTCAGGAGGCTTTAAATCTCACGAGTTCTCCTCCTGCAGTGCTCCAGGGAAGCATTTGCAGGACACTCTAAGTGTCCTCTTAGAATGGGGGGGCTGGGTAGGTAGAGCAGGAGGGGCTACTTTAGGCTGGGGCTCTGCCCAGATCTAGAGAGGGCTTCTATCTGTGCCTGGTACAGAGTCTGCACATGTACATCTCCAAATCTGAAGGGACAAGTGAGAAACAAGAAACGATTCTGAGCAAGGGCCATAATGGAGAGACTAGATAACTTTTTAGTTTAACATTAGTTCATCTTTATATTTCTCACATTACCCAATATAGTGCCTTGCAATATCAAACTACCAGTGTAAGTCTTCTGAATGAATATACTGATTAATATTTATTTGACAAATCCATATTTATATTTAAGTTTAAAAATGTCAACGCCACATATGAAATGTTTGTTGCCTGCAATCATCTTCTATCAATGTAAATTCTGAAAATCTTCTGGCTTACAGAGTTATAAGTGAGATATAAAGTACAGCATTTAAATAATTGATTGCGATAATAGCATGTTTAAACAGGGGAGACTATAATTTTCACTTAACAGTTACCTTGCCATTAATTTAGTTATTTTAATCACATATTAAAGTTTAACCATATTTGAAGTGCTTTACCTATTTTACAAAAGCCTCACAAGTTACCTGTTTTAAACAGTAGACACAATTTACAAAAATAGAAATATTTTTTCAACTGGAATAGAATAGCGAGAAAAGGAAACAACCTAAATGCCCAAGAGTAGAGGGACAGATCATTAAAATATGCTATAGATTTTAAAATGGAATACTATATAGCAGTTAAAAAGAATGAACTACTGTATTTCACCAATTCCAAGATGTATTTCTTCATCCTTTATTATATGAAATAGGGTTGCTACTTACAATCGATTTCATCATAAAATCTCTGTTCTCTAGACAGTAGATATGCTTCTGTTGCCATTGATTAAACATGCAAAAAAATGGGTTGTTACTCCTAACAGCATGCATAAACAAGTACAATCCTGTAAAGCTTCACTCAACAAACCATTTAAGAACTACTTGAAGAATGAATATGAATACTGATTGTTATCTGTAAACATCCCATTCACCTTCTGGACAGACCAAGAAAGTGTCAGCATCAAAACTGATATAGTGGGTATCAACAGCTTGGAAGAAAATACTGGAGATAATGATAGAGCATTCATTAAAGAAGTGCTCTTTCATCAATACTTTCAATGGCACAGAGGATGATACTATTTAGAAAAAGGTGAGTATCAGCCAATCAGTGATTCAAGGAGAATTTAACTCTAATGTGAAGAGGTTTTAGAAATATCTTAACTAGCTAATTTTTCTTTTATTTTCCTTTCTACATACCCAGAGTAGTAAGTGATAAAAATGTACATCTAAATAAGTCTAAAAGAGCTCTTTCAATATGTCAGTTTAATTGGAAACTTCTTTTCTATTTCAGTGATACAAAAATACTGATGAGTCAAATATGGTAGATCTATATGCAAATACAAGGATAGATCTCAGAAGCATATTGTTGAAGAAAAAAAGTAGGTTGCAAAAATATAACAGAGTATGATCTTATTCACATAGAGAGAACATAAAATAACCTACACATTTGCAGCCAAATATACATGCAGACCAACATATTAAAAATGAACTGAAAGGAAACACACAAAGCTAATTATAGAAGTTAATTTGGGCCAGGTGGAGGTGAAGGAATTAGAACTAGGGATAATAGAAAAATGTGATCTAACTTAATCATTCATAAAGCTCTACTTCTAAAATGGGAAACATACTCTTATATTACTGATATTTTTCAAGCACTGCATACCTAGGAAAATTGACTGAAAGTAAATATATACAGACATTAACCAGTGGTTAATTACCAGTGGTTAATGGGACTATCAGTCTTCTTTAGTTTCTAGTTGGAAATTTTTTCAATTTCCACATTAGCCTCCAAACTTCTGCAAGTAAAATAACATTAGGAAATCACACATATATTTGTATTTTAAATGTCAGATTAAATAATCAAGCATGAATTTGATTATTCAGCTTTCTATCAGAGCCATCCAGCAGTATGAGACAGTCCTGTAAGTGCAATGTCTCTTAACTCTCTCTTTGGGGGAAAAAATGCAATAAATCAAAATTTCATTGCCCTAGTTCCAGGAAATTTCTTGTCAATTTGAGATAACAGCTCTTTGTGAGAAGCAGCCATTCTTTCATCTTCTGTCTTGATGCATTTAAGTTGCAAACATGACCTTAAACCCTTATGAACTTGAATTCTCAGATGAAGTGTTTTATCTTTATCTCTCTTGATAATCTTCTCATGTTCCAAAATGATCTCTCTGAGTTATTTAATGAATAAGCTTAACCCCTTTCTCCTAAAATATTATTCTCTTCCTTATAGAGAAAGATGAATGAGGTAAAGATGTGTGTTTTAATACAGATGTGGGGCAGGGAGGTGCAAGACGAAATACCTATATTTTATTATATGAACTGCATCAGTTAGGTTTGGGTTGCAGGAAAGAAAATGTATTCTAGCTCTTTCAAGCTAGAAAGTTAATATAGGAAACTAGGAGTTTGCAAAATCACTGGCAGGACCGGAGCTAGCAGGCTTTAGGCTAGGCTACTAGGAGTGAGTCCCAGAACTGTCCCCCATCACCATCAGGAATTTTTGGACTTCCAAATCCATGGATGCCTCTACTTTGTCTCTTGACACCTACCAAACTAGCACCTTGGCTGTAGAATGCTGTAATAGAAAAAACAAACAAATAAAACTCCTCTACAACTTACTTGCCAACATCAACACCACTGCCCCCACTTTACTCTCTCCTTACAGATCCTATTTGAGTGAGTATAAAAGGCAGGACCAAATCACATCCAGAAGATGTGAAGGAAGATTCCAAAATATCCCTGACCTTCCCCACTATTGGTATCATAGCAACAATACAACTAATACTGATATTCAATTAATATTCTGAAGAAGTATATCTGAGCCCTCTGAATTCTGTTCTGTCTTTTAATTAAAATTCTCAGAGGTCCACAGTGAGATAATGTTTCCTCTCTAGCTTGCTTCCTTTCTGGTTTTGGTCTCTGCCAATTTGCATGTGGAGCTTACTGTGTCACAGTTACCATCTGTTTAAATAACCCACATCTCAGAGATTTACACGGCTGCACGTGTCTCAGCAAACCTTTCAGTTTGTAGATCTAGGTCAGTCAGCCTAGATTTTTAACAGAACAGTTGGCTTTCCTATAGAAATAATTGTATTTATAATCTGGAGTGTTCATTTTCTTTGCCAAGTTCTTGATCATCTGCATATATTTTAATTCTAATAAAGCAGCATGATAGAGGGGAAGAAGCTGTGTATTAAAGACAAGACTTTTGGTAGGTCTCTTAAAATCTGGTTAATAACTAGGTTATATAATTGGCAGCCTTACTTTGAGTCTCAGAAAACAGTAAAAGAATTTGAACTATTGAATTATTTTTCTGTCTTTTAAGATACAATAATACTTGTCCAGTGACTTCAGAATGTTTCTTCAATCAAGCTTGTAATTTCCTGGAGCTGCAATCTCCTGATTTTTAAAACCAAGAGGTTATCACTATTACCTGACAAAATATTAGAAGAATCATTTAGAAGCTCGTTCTGTTTCAAAATGGGTTCCCTTCTGTGACAGCTGGGTAATGTCCTTATTCCATTAGTAAACAACAATCAGATATATGAAAACACACATTAAAAAATTTATTTAATTGAAGTGTAGTTGATTTACAACGTTGTGTTAGTTTCTGGTGTACAGCAAAGTGATTCAGTTATCTATCTCTCTCTCTATATATATATGTAATAGTTTGTATCTGCTAATCCCAAACTCCCAATCCATCCCTCCCCAATCCCTCCTCCCCCCTGGCAACTACAAGTCTGTTCTCTAGGTCTGTGAGTCTGTTTCTGTTTCATAGATGAGTTCATTTGCATTATATTTTAGATTGCACATATAAGTGACATCATATGGCATTGTTTTTCTCATTTACTTCACTTAGTATGATAATCTCTAGGTCCATCCATGGCATTATTTAATTATTTTTTATGGCTCAGGAGTATTCCATTGTATATATATACCACATCTTCTTTATCCATTCATCCATCAATAGACATTTAGGTTGTTTCCATGTCTTGGCTATTGTGAATAGTGCTGCTAGGAACATGGGAGTGCATGTATCTTTTCGAATTATAGTTTTGTCCAGATATATGCCCAGGAGTGGGATTGCTGGATCTTATGGCAACTCTATCTTTAGTTTCTTGAGGACCCTCCATACTGTTTTCCATTGTGGCTGCACCAATTTACATTCCCACCAACAGTGTAGGAGGGTTCCCTTTTCTCCACACCCTCTCCAGCGTTTGTTATTTGTAGACTGTTTAATGATGGCCATTCTGACCAGTGTGAGGTGGTACCTCACTGCAGTTTTGATTTGCATTTCTCTAATAATTAATGATGTTGAGCATCTTTTCATGTCCCTATTGCCTATCTGTATCTTCTTTGGAGAAACGTCTATTTAGGTCTTCTGCCATTTTTTGATTGGGTTGTTTGCTTTCTTTTTTTGTTACTGAGTTGTATAAGCTGTTTGTATATTTTGGAAATTAAGCTCTTGTTAGTTGCATCACTTGCAAATATTTTCTCCCATTCCACAGGTTGTCTTTTCGTTTTGTTTGTGGTTTCCTTTGCTGTGCAAAAGCTTGTAAGTTTAATTAGGTCCCATTTGTTTATTTTTGTTTTTATTTCTATTGCCTTGGTAGACTGACCTAAGAAAACATTGGTACGATTTATGTCAGAGAATGTTTTGCCTAAGTTCTCTTCTAGGAGTTTTATAGTGTCAAGTCGTATTTAAGTCTTTAAGCCATTTTGAGTTTATTTTTGTGTATGGTATGAGGATGTGTTCTAACTTTGTTGATTTACATGCAGCTGTCCAGTTTCCCAACACCACTTGCTGAAGAGACTGTCTTTTCTCCATTGTATATTCTTGCCTCCTTTGTTGAAGATTAACTGACTGTAGGTGTGTGAGTTTATGAAAACCCTTATTTTGAAAGACATTCTTGTGCTCTTTACGAAAACTGCCTTCTAACGTTTTTGTTTACAAGCTGCACACTAAAACTGACAATTCTGTTTCTATACTGTAGGCTTTGTAACACTCCCTTCCTCTGTATGGCCACCTCCAATCCACTCACCAATTAAATCTAGTCAGGAGTAGCTCTACCATTCATTAAATTTAGCCATTGCCAATTATCTTCAACAATTCAAATAGCATTTATGGAATGCCTAGCTAAGTGCCAGACATGGAAATAGGTATAAAGGACACAAGGATAAATACCACATAATTCTCATCCTCAGAGCACTCAAAATCTATTAAAAAACACATGCACAGACACAAATACACAGTAAACATACACACACATGCACGTTTGCACGAACACTGCAAACAAAAATACAATAATAATGAGTGCCATACATGCAGTATAAAAAAAGTTCTTCAGGAGCTCTAAAAGAGAAGCAGTTCATTAGCAATGGGAATCAGAATTCACTGAATTAACTGTATTTTGACACAAAACAGAAGAGTTGTATTCTATAACCATTAATTATTTCTATCATATAAAGGAAAAAAATCACTTTCAGAGAAAATTTCCTCCCTCTGGCTCATCTGTGCTTGGTTTGTGCATCCTTCAGTGTGTAGCATCTGGCTTTATCGTAAATGGATTTGATGGCTTAGGGCAGGAGCTGATTGGCAGAGACAGCTTAAGATCTGCAGAAGTGGTACCAGTGTTGCTATGGTGACAGAGCTCCTGCTTCCAAGTGGCTCAGTCAGGGTATGTCATATTGAACTGCCGTCACTGGGCCAGGAACCCAGGTCCTTCTGAACCCTAGCCTGACGTCACTCCTTTTCCCCAGTAGTATTCATTATTCTATGCTGACTTCTCAGGTCAATATACACCATCAGTTCAAGCCTATGACTAAATTTGTTTCAAACAAAGGGAATTTAATGTGCAAACCGGATTCATTTCAGGCAAATGACGCAAGGTCATCTCTCTGAGCAAGCTCCTATGTTGCAATACCCCAATGGGGTGCCATTCACATTAGGCCCGAGTTCCAGGGGCACCATTCACTAGAGTATTCTCTGAGCGTTCTCCCCAGAGGCTACTGCAACTGAGTTAGTGTCTTAAGGCACTTTACAGTCCTTTCTAGAACTGTCTAGGATCACTTCTTTCCTATGAAAGAAGATCTGTTATATGTATGTATATTTTTAAATTTTCTATAGTCACTTTGAAACCATCCCTTTTTTTTTATCCCTCTCATTTCTTCAGAAAGGAAAGAACTGAGTGATTTTTTTGCAGGAGGCAGAGACCCATTTATTATAAGATGTCTGGCAAGCCTTGGTAAGAAAATAGACAATTATAAATTCATAGCACTTAATAAATATTTCTATATTTAGTTCTGTCAACTATCGATTCACATAGACCTAATAGGATCACTGTTTATAATATAATGTAATACAATATATAAATTGTACATGTTACAAAAGCACATTTCTTTTAAACTTTTCATTAAAGTTTTAGTAATTGAGAATGGCCTTTCTCAAATTATTCTGAACTATTTAAGTTTCACTGCAAAAAAACCCAACCGAATAAACAAATGTTCAATTCTCCAAATTTCTTTTTTTTTTTTTAATATTTATTTGGCTGTACCGGGTCTTAGTTGCTGCATGTGGGATCTCTGTTGCGGTGTGCGGGATCTTTTAGTTGCAGCATGCGAAATGTTAGTTGTGACATGTGGGATCTAGTTCCCTGACCAGGAATTGAACCTGGGGCCCCTGCATTGGGAGTGTGGAGTCTTAGCCACTGGACCACCAGGGAAGTCCCTCTCCAAATTTCTTACTGAAACTCATTATTGCATAAATCTGTGAAATGCAATGATTATGTGGATTTGAGTCAAGATCTTTTTCCCATACAAAGTAGGTATGCCCGAGTGTCCAGCGGTATACAAGTGACTCCAAAGTTCCCAAGCATTTTCTTTATTGATCACTGTTTAAAGTGCTGTTACTATTCATATAGGAGGGAAGCAAAAGCAAAACTCTTGCCCTTGTGGACACTATCATCTTGGCTGGGAGAAATAAAGCATACAGAGGAATGACCTAAAAACATTATTACAGCTACTGAAACATAAACTAACAGAATAACTTGAGTCTTTAAGGTCTAACACTGCAGAGCTTCGCCATATACTAGCTTTCTCTCTTTCTCTGAGTAATACCACATCCTAAAATTAAGTAATTATTACCCATGATGATCAAACATTGCCTCTGGCAGTACTGAATTAAAATTTTTTCCAGATTCACAATTTTTATATGTATATACAGATTTAGCCTTATAACACAATCTAAATTCTCACCAATAAGAAGCAGTTTATAATCATTTGGTCCTCTAAGCATCAATCAAAGTAGTGACACTTTAAAATGTACAAAATGTACATGTATGTACATGCAGTGTAGAAGCTAAAGTTGAGAGACACAAAGACCTGTGTAATACAAACTTAGAGAAGAAAAATGTGACTGAGTTTCATGACAAGCATGTAAAAATTCACAATTTGTGGGGGTTTAAATACCTAAAAACTATATTGATTGAAAGTTAATATGGACTCTTTATCCTTTTTGGAGCTGCTGAAATTTATGATTCCTTACTAAAATTGAAGTCACTGTAAATCTTATTAGAGGAAACTTTGAGAGGAAGGTAAAAAGGGAAATAAAAATAAAATGGCTTCAAGTTAGCGGAAATTGTAACAGGCAACTGGCTGAGGGAAACATTACTTCTAATCCCAGAAAATCAGTTTGCAGGGAGTCTCTATGATGTATTATGCTCCTAATGCTTTATGACATAGCATACCCACATGCCACTATTTTATTCAATGGATATTTTTTCAGCCAGTTGTTACAAGAACAAGCCAAGGACTTTTTCCAGCTTCTACTAGATTCCAGTTTTAGTGGTTGAAAGCCTGCAGCCTCTAAAACCATAGCTGACACCTCTGGGATTCAAATACCACATTACTCATGGAAGTTCATGTGTTGTATCCATAAAATCCAGCTTCTCAAAGTTTATCAACCATGTGTTAAAATCTTAATGAAAATTAGATAGGAGATAACTTTCCAATAGTATATTTTGGGCTGTGTGAGCACATCTCCTGAAAATGGAAATTCAGTCAAGTGGAGATTTTCATTTAAAACAGATAATTTAAATCTAGCAAAGTACTGTCTATGGCAAAGGGAATAGAAAAATACATGCTTAATATTAAGACCAAATTCCTTACAGCCTTTGAAGGTTAAAAGGGCCAAACTCTTGTGATTGGGAAGGACCACAAGTAAATGTTAACAGAAAGATGGCCAAAAATCTTTTTTTCTCTTTTTTATTAACTTGTATTGGAGTATAGTTGCTTTACAATGTTGTATTAGTTTCTGCTGTACAGCAAAGTGAATCAGTTATATGTATATCTATAGCCCCTCTTTTTTAGATTTCCTTCCCCAAAATCATATTTTTAACAAAGTTTCAGTAAAGAGTCTTCTGTCTTAACATCTCTAATATTTAGCTATGTTTATGATAGAGAAGTTATTACTATTATCTGACCCTTCATTAAGGAAGGGATGGGATCAAGATGTCAGAATAAGAACTTATTGAAACCTCCTATCCTGCTCCAAATCCATGCAAATGTCAGAAATGTATTTGAAAAACAAAAAATTCACAAAGCTGGTGGAAAACAAAACATGACCTAAGTGAGAAAGAAATATTTAAATGACAAAATTCAGACTGCTACAAAAAAGATGGAGGACAGCCCCAAGACAGCAATAAACTTGGGGGTGGCGGGAACAGGTACACTGTCAATTAGAGAAGTGGAGGTGGCCCAGGGGCTAAGGGTGTTTGGCTGCATCACCAATCACATGCCTCTCCACAGCCAAACCTGCCTCTACATAACACCCAAGGCTTACTTACACCCCGAAGGAGAAACTAGGGGTGTCCAACTCCAGGGTAACTGGAGCAGGCATGTCCAGGCAGAGTCCCCAGAGACAGCCCCCAACAGCCCAGAAATGGGACACCTCATCTCCAAGCATCTTCTGCCACTTTTTCACAATCATGGGTAGGGAAGCATAAGATGCTGTAAACAGGTCTTAAACTCACAGACAAAGGTGAAAACACAACATGGGATTACCATATGAAAGAGAGGCCCAAATAGGACACACAAAAATAACCCAGTCCATAGAAGAGAAAATAGAACAAAAAGAAGTAACACATTTAATAGAACAAATCACCCTCCATGGATATCAGACACAGAAAACCAATGAGATCTTAGAAATGAAAACATTATTTTTTAAATTAAAAACTGAATAGACAGGCTAAGAAACAAAAGAGATGTAACTGAAGAGTGGATAGGTTCAACAAAAATAAGTGCATATGTCCATAAAATACTTGTACAAGACTGTTCATAGTAGCTTTTTAAAAAATAGTCCAGGGCTCCCCTGGTGGCGCAGTGGTTGGGAGTCCGCCTGCCGATGCAGGGGATGCGGGTTCATGCCCCGGTCCGGGAGGGTCCTGCATGCCGCGGAGCGGCTGGGCCCGTGGGCCGTGGCCGCTGGGCCTGCGCATCCGGAGCCTGTGCTCTGCGGCGGGAGAGGCCGCAGCAGTGACAGGCCCACGTACCGAAAAAAAAAGTCCAAATGCTTATCAATAAAAGTCTGGACAAACAAATTGTAATATATTCATATAATGACATACTTCTCACAAAGGAACAAACTGTTGAAACAGACAACACCAGGAAAAAAATCTCATAGACATATTGAGTGAAAGAAACCAGATGCAAAAGACTACATGCTAATTTCATTCATATAAAGTTCAAAAATGGGCAACAAAAGTAACTTATGGTGATAGAACTATCAAAATAATGGTTGTCTCCAGTGGAGGGTGGGGATTGCCTGTAAAGGGGCCCAGAAAGACCTTTGGGAATCATGTAATTGTTCTATATCTTAATTAGTATTAAGCACTTGGGATCTGTACATTTTAAAGTATATAAATTCCATTTAAAAAGAGTGAGGAAGTGAGCTGGAAAATTGAGCAAAGAAAGTATACCAGAATGCAACAAAAAAGGAAAAGAAAATGAGAGCTTGAAAGAAAAACATAGAGACCTCAAGGATGTATATGAATCTTTAAACATCTATATAATAGTAGTTACTGAAACAGAATAGATACAGCCAAACAGAGGAAATGCTTCAATAAGTTATAACTGAGCATTTCTCAAATCTAAATAAAGACATTAGCCCTCACAATCAAAGAGATGAGAGAGTACAGAGGACACAGATCACAGTTAGTCTGGGAACACTAAGAATAAAGGAAAAAAAAACACCTAAGCTTCCAGTATAAACACTGAAGAAAACAAAATTAATATTAGTTTTAAACAGAATTCTCAGTAATATCTGATACGAGAGGACAGTGGAAACATATCTTTAAAGTTATGAGATATACTACTTTGAACAAAATTCGACACTCCTAAGCTATATAATTCATATGTGAAAGCAAAATAAGGACATTTTCAAGTATGTGAAACTCAAAGGTTATCACTCTCAGACACTGTCTAAAAGAATTACTACAGGAGATACTACAGTAAAATGAAAAATAAATATGAGAGAAAAATGGAACATGGAAGTAGTGGTGAGCAAAGAAAACAGTAAAATGTAGGATTAAGTGCAAACAAGTGTAAATTATAAATTTTTAAAATTGCAATAATAATTTGTAATTTAAATCCCAGGTGCAACCAACATGAGAAGTGTCAAGGAAAGGAAGAAAGAAAAAAATTCAAGTTTCCTTAGATTCTGGTCTTATCTGGGGAGACTACAGCTACTGAATAACTCTGGTCATTGAAGTAAAATATGAGTTTAAATCTTTGTTAAAAATGAAGGTTTTCCCACTAGAAAGAAAGCGAGACTATAATATTCAATCATTATCAGTTCAAGTTTGGCCAGTACCAGTGCTTTGCCTGGACAATTCAGTTATTTTTTTAAAAAATCAAATTAGTTGCCAAAAATACTTAAAAATAGAAGTATTTACATAAAATCCAGATGGTTTGGCAAGTCAATTTAAAAAAGAAGGGAGGGAGAAGAAATAAGGAATAAAAAAGGGAACATTAAAAGTAGTTGCGAGATTTATAAAAAATGATAAAAGAACACTATGAGAAGTTTTACACAATAAATCTGAAAATCTAGGAAAATAATCTCTTTAGGAAAACATTATCAAAATTGGCATAAAATAATTCAGAGACATTAAAGAGTTCAAAAACAACAAAAGAGATGGAACATATCTACCCTTAAAAAGTTAGTTGTTAAAATAGTTTAATGAGTGAATTTCCATACTCCTTTGAGGAGAAAGATAATTTCCAGCTTATAACAACTGTTCTGTGGTATGGAAAAAGTGAAAAAGCTATTGTAATCATTTTATAATGCTAAAATAACTCCTATACCAAAGCCAGACAGGGCAATATGAAAACAAAAGTCAATCTTATTTACAAACATGTAGTAAAAATTCTAAATAAAAATAGTAGCAAATCAAATCAACTATTCTTCAATAAAATTTTTAAAAATTCTATAAAAATAGTTGCAAATCAATTTCATCAAGACCAAGTGTTTATTCCAAGAATGCAATGGTGTTTCAATACTAAAAAAATATATCAATACAATTCACTATACTATAGACAAAAGGAGAAGAAAAAACGCACAGGAGGACCTCAAACAACATTATACAAAACTCCCATTTCTGATTAAAACAAAAACAAAACTCATAGAAAACTAAGAATATAAAGCAAACTAAGAAACATTCTTGACTCAATATGGAATCTACAAGAAAACAAGAATAATCACATTTACTGGTGAAAACTAAGTCCAGGAACAAGAAACGGACTCCCCTGTGTCTTCTATTATTCAACACCATACTGAACTTCTTCAAGGTGGTTTATAAATCAAGAAAAAAGAAGAAAAGAGGGATATAATATTTAAAAGGAAATGAATTTTAAGGTGGAAACTAATAGTTTCCCATGAAATCATACTTTTTCTTTCTTAGCAAAAGATTCCAGTTTGCCTAACAGACAGACAAACATTGAAAAGTTACATATAGTGTTGTCAAGGATATGAGGAAGGAAATATATGCTCCCATATGGGAGGGTGTACATTGGTATAAATTTTTTGGAGGGCTATTTTCCTTGTCTATTAAAATTTTAAATATTCATACATGTTAACCCAAAGATTTTCCTTATCAGAATCCACCCTAAACACACCTATATGCATATACATAGAGACATATAAGAAAATATTCACTGTGACATTGTTTGTTATCGTGTAAACCTGGAAACAACCTAAATGTTCAGCAGAAAGGGAAGAGTTAAATAAACTAAACAAACTTCCATACTAGTCATTTATTCACAAATATTTGCTGAACACCAATTATGGGCCAGCTACTATAGTAGGTCTTAGGGATATATCAGTGAACTCTGAAAGTAAGTTCTACATTCTAGTGGAGGAAGACAGACAATGAAGAAATAAATCTATTACATGCCAGGTAGTGATAGGTGTTAGGAAGAAAAAAAAAGGTTAAGGGGAGATAGACAGATGACATAAAGAGAGAGACAGAGAGAGAAGAGAGAGAGGAGAGAGAGAGAGAGAGAAGCTGAATGGGAGGTTGCAGGAGATGGAGTGGAACAGCAGAGAGTTTCTGATGAGGCATGTTTGAGTGGAGACTTGAATGAAGTAAAGGAATGAAGAAAAATATCTAGGAGTGGAGCTTTTCAAGTGGGAGACATGAAAGGGATCATGTTCAGTATGTGCCAGAAACATTAAGGCATAGCCAGTGTGGCTGGAAAGAGGCAGCAAGGAAGATAATGAGGTGGGGTGGCCATACTCCATGGATCCCATCAAGTAAGGATACAGGATTTTATTTTAAGTTGACTGAATAGCATGCAGCTATTAAAATATATGTCCTGGTACAGAGTCTGCGAGACACACAGTAACAAAAAAGTTGTAGAATAATACATGCCTGTAACACCTTTTATATTAAAACCATACACACACACAAGACAAAGCTACAATGTTCTGTGTGTGTGTGTGTGTGTACGTATGTATATATAGACACATTTTTTTTAAAGCCAGAAGGATACATTCCAAAGAGGAAACACTGGGGACAGCTCTAGAATGGGGAAAGCAGTCAACAGGGATTTTAGTAAATCTATCCATATATTTTTAATTTCTTTATGATGAGAAAGAATACATGTATTACTTGCTAAATTAAACAAGAGGGGGGAGATATGGGGATATATGTATATGTGTTGTTGATTCACTTTGTTATAAAGCAGACTAACACACCATTGTAAAGCAATTATACTCCAATAAAGATGTTAAAAAAAATTAGATGAAGAAAAATAATGATCATCGTTAACCATTCAGCAAACCTTGTATCCTGAAAGAATGGGTATTGTTGCTACACTCTTCTCCAGATGAGCTCTTTGAAATCTTACAAGTAAGATTATACTCATGTACATGAGTACATGTATGAGTATGCCAATTACTCATAAAAACTTTTTCTGGAAAATTCTGACTTTCATTTGTGTGTGTGTATATATGTGTGTGTATGCGTGTATCCTATGAAAGGTGTTATGCCATCAGCAGGAGTAGTAAGAAATATGAACTGAAGAAAGAGAAACTATAATGAAAATCATGAGTGATGATTGGTGCAAAGATAACAGTCATATAATTTATTTACACAACAATGTGTCCAACATGACAAAAGTTTGTAGGCTTATAGAAAGGTGAGTCACAGTGAGGTACGTCTTTCCAAAGATTCCTGAGTCAGGGGAGCACAGAAATAGACCTGGTACTTGTGTACCTTCATGGAAAGATAATCCTTTAGATGCATACTGATGACTAAGTTGAACCCATGGTCCCCTAAATCATACCTGAATGTATCAGAGTGAGGAAAAGTGATGTATACAATCTAACGATTAGGTGTGGAAGGCCCTAGAAAGTTAATTTTCTTATTGTCAACTATTTCATAAACACTGTGCTTGATGCAGTGAATAAGGATCTGCCTGTTATTGCAGGGGACACGGGTTCGAGCCCTGGTCCAGGAAGATCCCACATGCCGCAGAATAACTAAGCCCGTGCGCCACAACTACTGAGCCTGTGCTCTAGAGCCAGCGAGCCACAACTACTGAAACCCACATACCTAGAGCCCGTGCTCCGCAACAAGAGAAGCCACCACAATGAGAAGCCCACGCACTGCAAGAAAGAGTAGCTCCCGCTCGCCGCAACTAAAGAAAACCCACATGCAGCAACAAAGACCCAACGCAGCCAAAAATAAATAAATTAATTTTTAAAAATAAAATAAACACTCTGCATAGAGACAAAGATATACAGATAAATGACTCAAAACCTTTTTAAACCATTGTAAAGCAATTATACCCCAATAAAGATGTTTAAAAAAAAAAAACCTTTTTAAAACAATGGCCTCTTTTTTTTTTTTTTTTTTTTTTTTGCAGTACGCGGGCCTCTCACTGTTGTGGCCTCTCCAGTTGTGGAGCACAGGCTCTGGACGTGCAGGCTCAGCGGCCATGGCTCACGGGCCCAGCCGCTCCGCAGCATGTGGGATCCTCCCGGACCGGGGCACGAACCCATGTCCCCTGCATCAGCAGGCGGACTCTCAACCACTGCGCCACCAGGGAAGCCCAATGGCCTCTTTTTAAAAGTCTTCTGTAAACTCTGTAGAGATACCCATGACTCCCTTTCTACCACAGCCACATTTCCCACTAAAGAATTTAATTCCTTCAAACTGGCACTCAGACATTTTGCAACTTTGTGGAAATACATGAATAATTTTATTTACAACATTTCCAAGTAATTAATTATCTTAATTACAAACACTGAAATCTGTAACATTACCTAATTTCTAATTTGCAATCACTGGCATAGTGCATGACATGAATATGTTAAGTCAAGTGTTAAGTTTTATGTGAATTTAAGTAAGCTGTAGTCTCTCATGATCATGGTCCCAAAACATATTGTTCAAATCTAGATTCACATCTAGGTTTCTGCCACTTAACAGCTGTATGTCCTTAGGAAATTTATTTAACTTCTCTCTACTTCAGTTTTCTCACCTACAAATGGAGGAGATAAAAATCTACCTCTTGAGTTATTATTATGGTAATCACAATTTTTTGTGGGAATCACAATACATTAAGTGATTACCTAATATATATGAAAATGCTTAACACCACTAATGGCATCTTTACATTGGTTCCCTTCCCTATACCATAACATAGATGAAGACTGGAAGGAAAGAAAGAAGAGAGAATGGAAGAAAGAAAGCAATAGTGGTCATGAAGAGATCTCTTTAGCAGAAATAAAGCAAAGAAATCCAGAAATCATAAATTGGAACAAAAATTCTCACTACATCTCTCAGGATATCTGACCTTTATGGTAAATTACCCATCTTTTAACTTCACTCAATAACCATAAACACACACACACACACACACACACACACACACACACACACAACTAGGACTGTCTTGGGGCTAGACACAATAATTAGGACTATAACCACAGGGCAGAAAAAGACACACCCTATTCCCTCTATGGGTTTATGGGTTGAGAGACACTCAGAGAAGACTTCTCAGTATATCTAAAAAGACCACTGAAGAATAGGGGGAGAGAGAGAATGTTCCATTAATTAAGCAGTAAGGAAACCAATGGTATGTGGATGATAGTTTCCGTTTTGTTCTGTTTCTTTGCTAAAGCTTCAAATACAGAGCATATGTGAACTTTTATGGCACATTTACAGAACTAGTGTCCTGGTAAGAAAACTTGGGAACTAAACATGAGAGGGTAGACTGATGATTGAGAGAGGGGAAAAGAATGAAGCAAGGACGAAGTAAAAGCCCAATCAAAGTCTAAGATGTAATCTTGTCAAAAATTAGGATGATTCTGCTTTTCTACGAATTTGTTTGTATAGTAACAATATACAAAAAAATTAGGCACTGGGCAAAAAACACTGTAATTGAAATACTACATCATTTTACTAACCACTGAGAGATACTCCCACCTACTGCTTGCTATGATCTCACATCTATCTAACTTCCAGCTCCTTGCTCCTCTCCTCTCACTAGCCAGTCCAATCATAGCTATTTGGTCTACTGAAGCAATGTGGCAGAGAAACTCAAATAAACCATGGTGCAAGTGTAACTGGTCCATTCTGCTTCAACAACTACACAATGGTTAACATGCCTTAAAGGGCTCCTTGCGCCAGCCCCTTGTCAAGTGACTTAACCTCACTGCACCTCTTAATTCCTCACGTATGGTAGACACTATTTTATCTTTATCTTAACGGTGAAGAAATCGAAATGCAGAGATGTTTATTAACATGCCCAAGGTCCTTCGGTTTAAAATGTGGTACCTATGTCTCATCCAAATTCCATGGTCTTAAATACTACCCCATATGTATTCCACAGACTTTTTTTCATTCAGTAAATACTAGGTAATTACTATATGCTAAGCACTCTGCTTGGTACTCAGAAATCCAGGTTGCAGGTTGGAGAAACTGGACACCTAAATTGATGCAAACTGAGGTTTTGCCAGACTGATAAAATGAAGAATGATGAGGAATTGAGGATTCTTTCAAGACGGTATGAAGGAGTGGTTCATGGAATTTAAGAGAAATGAGAAAAAAGGGGACAAGGGGAAGCTGATAGGCAAAAAGGGAACTGAGGAGCCAAAGGCTGAAGAAGAAAGAGTATTTTAACAGTAATCATGTAAGAAAGCAGAGAAGAGAGGCTGCAGTCCAAGATTGGGATGCAGGAATTAACACTTTCAGGTGTGGAGCCATTCTGTAATTAGGTAAAGGTCACTAAGGACAAAGAGGATGAGGAATCCAGAGGCCAGAGTGATGGTGGTCACCAGAGGGAGAAAGCAAATGTGATCTAAGCACTTAGCTGTTCAGTGTACGAGGGATAGTGACAGTGAAGAGATGGACAGGAAGGAGAAAAGGTAGTGGATGGGACAGTGAGAGCCTAAGGAGAAAGGAGCTTTACACAACCATTTACACCAGAACCTACATCTGGTATTGTTTTTATCACTGTAACAAGGTTAACATTTAAAACATATTGCCTATATGTGTTTTCATTTCTCTTCCCAGGAAATCATGTTTTCCAGCAGATACTCTGACATTATAACAAAATGGAAGGGGAGGGGGAAACTCTTCCTTGCAATGGAGAAGGGTATTGCACAGGAAGCCGCTGTAAGGTTGGAGGAGGGAATGAAAGGCTGCCAGATATAGCCTACTGGACTGTGGGAGCATAGGAGAGATACTGGCAGGACTGAAAGGCAGATGCACAGGTCCTTTACTTTCCCACTCTGGGAAGGGCAGAGCACTATGTAAACTTTTAGGTAGGTATAGGTAGCTCTAAAACACTGCAAAGTCTGGCTAGTGGCACACTTCCATGCATGCTGTCTGAGGAAGTGCTTCACATGCCCACACCCAGCATTGTATGACATATAGCAGAGCACAAGTAGCTGAAAGTGGCTCAATGGGTGAGCTGAGTTACAGCTCCAAGACCCCCATGCTCTCTATTAGGGCATGCAGGGAATCCAGGAGAAGATGAGGAGGTGCTAATAGGGTTGGAGTGGGACTAAATAACACAGTGTGCAGGGACTTTGTGAGCAAGGAAAAAGAATTTGGACCAGGGGCATCAGCTGTAAGTGCTCATGTGGTACCCACGTTGTAAGTCATGCAGACAGACTTCAGCAGCCACGGGTCTCGAAAGTGAACCAAATCAGTCCCTGCACAGCAAGGACCCAGGAAGGTCCAAAGGATATGGATTGGTTATGTGACTCCCATTAGTCCCACTAAGATATCACGTAAGCCCCATTCCCTCATATAACCAGAGGCCACTTTGGAGAAGAAAAGAAGGAAAGGAAGAAATATGTAAGAGCCTGAATATTCACTTGAAAAAGACTGAGCTGTCCAAAATAGGTTACGTAAGTCAGAAGATAATATGATACAATAAATTGTCAAGTTTAAGGTTTACCTTTTCCATTCTCCCTAGTCAAACCCTTCACAAACCCCACTACTCAATGCAAATCAGCTCACAAACAGGACATTAAGTACCTCCGTTTCCTTGGCAAATATGCATAGAGTGTGCAAATTTACAGTTTCAACGTACACAAACATTGAAAAGTAATTCTTTCAAGTTATCATTATTGGTACATATTAAAATACTTTTAAACTAAATTTCCCATACCTTAATTTCATCTTATTTCTTCTAATCATATACCTCTACATCATCAAATCAATCTTCCCTGCTTTTAGATTTGTCCTTTGCTGCTTATCATTATTTGTATATAATATCCTTTCTGAAATGGATATACTTCAAGTTGTATATATTTAGCTTCTATAATTTTTCCTTTTAAATGAATCCCCATGTTTCCTTAATTTGATTTTTCCTGTTCTACATGTCATTTCTTTATTTTTAATACCTTTCAGGTTTAGAAGCAGCTAGAAAGGAATGCTTTGTGAGTGATGTCTCATTAAAATAGGAGCAGAAAGAAATTATCCTTGACATGCCACACATCACACATCGGCCTTCTCAGCTATTAAATCACCACATAAAGGTATACAGTATGATTTCCACTATCATTCCTATTTCCTTCATACTTAATATTTTCAGAGTTAAATTAGAGTTTAGCTGCCCCAAAACCCGCTGCACAAAAGCTCAAAAGACCTTACTTTTTTCCTCATTAATTTCCTGCAAATGTTAAGATTTCCTTGCACAAAGTAATAATTTACACAGTAAAACTGAGTGGAGCACATATGGTAAACCTCTGTACCTTCCTCTTAATCTTGCTTTGAACCTAAAGCTGCTCTAAAAATATTGAGTCTCAAAAAAACTGAGTGGGGGTCATTCATGGGCTGGTAACCCAAGGGACCCTGCTGGTGTGAAAATTCCAGCCTTCCCGTTATTCCTGTTGAAATCTGTTTCAGCTTCCCTTTTTCTCCTAAAGGATGAACACTTATATGTGTTATTCCAAAATGAATCCATAGATCTATCCTAGATCTATTACAAACACACCTCCATCTTTATGTGAACAACAATTAAGATCCTCTCAAAGTAGCTTTCAAGGAATTGGCCATTAAAATATACCTTAGCAGGAAACAAAAAATCAGTACTATGTTCACTGGAAGAAAACCATATAAAAGGAGAACTGCTGATCCCTAATGGACCTAATAATTTCATGAGTGTGGAAGTTCCCTTTACTACAAGAGGAGTAAAAATAATGAACTGTAGAGGGCCGACCTCTAGCCTCTACGAGGTGGCTCCTCACAGTGAAATATACTGGGCCTAAAGATACCACTCTACTTCTTGAGTGTGTAATTCCCACTAGGGTTCTCTTGGAATCCACTGACAACCTCAAGTACAGACAAGGGAATACGGAGGAAAAATCATTCCTATTAATCAGTACTATTTGTTACGCAAACAAATAAATGATACTGTGGTCTGTAACTTTCTAAATCAATTAGAATATGTGCACAACATAGTCATCAGTATTCTTGCTAACATTTTCTAAATCAAAAGCAATACATAAATCATACTGGTGGCGATAGTGTTAAAACTGTTATTCTGCGGATATTGTATTTGTAATGTGGGATATTCTAATTCTATCACTCCCTGTATCCTTCAGAACCAAGATTCTCAACGTGGAAGAAAGAAAACCACACAGTCCTAAACCTGAATCATAAGTATTAACGTTAATTTATATATATATAATGAAAAAGCCTAGAAACAATGGCAAATCCTGTCTCAACGAGCACCACTAGGCCCAAATTACAGTCTTGAAACACATTTACTACTAAAGAAAACCAGGACTTTTTGGAGAGATGGCTGATCCCCGGTCTAGGGTAGGGAAGGTATAAGGAGAGCCCAGAATATCTTAACAAAGTAGATAGCAAGGAAGCTATCAGAGACTAGTACGGTCATTTATAAAGGATTTAGGAGCCAACCTGAAGAGCATCCTACTGGCCAAAGATGTGGGAATGAAGCTAACAACTGCACCAGTATTTCAGAACTAGAAGAGAAGGGGAACTAGGCTTTGGGAAGTGTCAATATTTAATGGACAAGTAGAGAATATTCCACTAGAGAAGAAAGAGACTAAGAGGCAAAGAGAAAAAAAAAAACATAGAGGATGTTATATCATGGAAACTAATGGAAAAAAATGTTTCAAGGACAGAGTGATCATCAGCATCAAATATTCTAAGAATTCAAATAAGGTAAGAATTGAAACACATCCAATGGATTTAGCACTTTGACACCCTTAGCTGGGGCTGTGGTATGCTGGTATATGGCTCAACTAAAATATATGAATGTGGCATACAAACAAAATGTCACAGTGCTAGACATGTGATTTGTATGGCAAAACATCTCTGAGACAAGTATGATTCAATTGTGTGTGTGACACGTGTGTGTTGGGTGGGGGGAAGGGGAAGGAGTGAAAGATTTATAGAGAAAATTAGGCCAAATAAGCCAATCTGCTGAGAAAGCCTGATAAATAGCAAGACAGTAATTCATAAAAAATAAAGACCAAACTCAAGTATGGATGTTTCAACTCTGCCAAAAGTGTGAAACATTTTGAGGATACATAGAGATACTAAACGTGCTTTTAATACATGAGAATAGTAAAATGGACCCAAAAATCTATTCCTGATATAACCTACAGGAAGAGATAGTTCATAAGTATAAAGGTAAAAAAACTTAGGTTTGAAGAATGGAATAACTCCAATTCAGGATAAATGTATAAAGGGAAAAGTTCCTTGTGAGTACACAATTTGTCTCCGTGCATGTGTGTGTGTGTCCTGAATATATTTCTTTAGGAAGACTACCATCCTACCAAACCGTTATTCCATCATCTCTGGACTGTCATATCACAAAAGATTGCTAATCGGTTGGTATTCCTGCCTCCAGTTTGTTTCACTCCAATCCATTCTGCTAAAAGATGTCTAATTTACACAGTTGTGCTAGTGGCACTCCGGCTAAGAAATCTCCAGTGGCTCCCACCACCTACCAAAGACATTTCAAAGCCTTCCAGCATAGAGGTCTATTCCAAAACTTCATGTTGATGCTGCTGCTCATCTGAAAAACTTGTCATTTGCTTTATATGTGCCATTTCCTCCATCTGTCGAAATCATAGTGATCATTAAAACCCAAGATGGGGCTTCCCTGGTGGCGCAGTGGTTGAGAATCTGCCTGCCAATGCAGGGGACACGGGTTCGAGCCCTGGTCTGGGAGGATCCCACATGCCACGGAGCAACTAGGCCTATGAGCCACAGCTACTGAGCCTGCGCATCTGGAGCCTGTGCTCTGCAACAAGAGAGGCCACGACAGTGAGAGGCCCGCGCACCGCGATGAAGAGTGGCCCCCGCTTGCCACAACTAGAGAAAGCCCTCGCACAGAAATGAAGACCCAACAGAGCAAAAATAAATAAATAAATAAACTCGTACTCCCAACATCTTCAAAAAAAAAAATTGTATGTTGTATTAAAAAAAAAAACACCCAAGATCAAACATATCTATTAATGGAGCGTTTCCTGTTCATCTCCTCTCTGATTACTCCCTTTTCTGGATCCTTCTATTATTTGTTCTGCCTTTTTAATGGAATTTATAAGATATAGCTTTATTTCATGTTTATCAGAATACAAAGTTTCTCTCTCCCTACTAAATTTCATATTCCTTGAAGACAGGGTAAACATCTTACTCTCATGTGTATATCTCATAATAAGCAGTAAAAAGCTTGACTCTGTACCTGATGGATAAAGCCTTATTAAAGTGAATAAATAATATGTATATAATGAGAGAAGCTATATTTTAAGAGGTTCCTTGGAAGTAGACATAGAGTGTACTTAGAGAACCAAAAGTATCTGACTACTCATGAATATTATCAATTCATCTTGATTCCCCAAAGTTAAATATAAACCCTAAAAGACAGCTTGATAACCAGATGCCCAGATAAAGATAACAGCCAGTCAGTAAGCCACCTGATGTATGGAACCATGCAATACTCATCTTTGATTCCCAATCAATGTTGCATTGGACCTGGCAGACAGTTGGACATCAATAAGTGATATTTATTTAGAAAACTGATTAATCAACTCACTCAACTATCTACTGAGCATATCAATGTTCTAGGGGTGTTCTTGGTGCTTTGGTTACAGCAGTATATAATTAGAGGCAAGATCCGTGCCTTCATGGGGCTTATATTCTCAAAGCACCTTGACAAGCAAAACAAAGAGATAAACAAGAAAATTTTCAGGTAACTATATGTAACAGAAAGGACAGTGTGCCTGGGGATCGTGATCCAGTGGGAGAGTGGTAAGAGGTGAGAGGTTAGGTGGATGAGGTAGGCAGAGTCTAAAGTCTATTGGGTTTCGAGGGTCACAGTTTGAAATTTATTTTTAGTACACTGGGAAGCAATGGGAGAGTTTTACAGATATTAGGAAGAACAATTTGGTTTAGTTTACATTTTTAAAGGCTTACTCTGTGCAAAAAATAGATATTAGAGAGGCAATAAAAACTGCTGTAAATCCAGCTGAGATGTGAGAGGCTGGCTTGGAATTGGGTTGAGACAGATAGAGAGGGCAATGGTGATGGGGTTTGGTGAAGCAGGCTAGTGCAGGAGCAATATGGCAGGAAAGAAATGGATCAGTGAACAAATGTGGCAATACAAACGAAGATAAAAGTGAAGGAATAAACCACAGTATTTCCTAAAGAGCTCAAGTTATTGATTGTCCCCAAACAGCCTTTACTGACCACTAGACTTGAGGCAGGAGATAGATGGGCCCCCGGGGCAAACAACTGGAATTTGCTCTCTGTGGACCGATACTCCAAGACAAAAAGAGCAAGACAATTGAGGGAGAAGGCCGGGCCCTGCCCAAGAAGATAAGAGACCACATATTTCTCATTCTCAAAGTCAAGAGACCTCCCCAACTACACATGAGCAGAAAAGCTCCTTGGAGGTCAAAAAGGGAGGGGGAGCCACCCCATAGTATTAAGTGATGCTAAATACACATAGACCTCTTCGGTAGAGTTCATCTTGGCTAAGAGATGCACATGCACACATGGGAGGATCCTGAGATAAACCAAATATGGACTGTGAACCAGGCAAATCAAAATGACTGGCCAAAGAAACCCAGAAGAAATGCCCTATATAAGTGATTTAAACAGCCACGAAGACGTGACTCTCTCTCTCTGAGCCCACCTGTGTGTCTGTCCACACATACTGTACTCTTTTTTCCTCCTAATAAACACATTACTTGTTTCACTACTTTCCATCTTTGTGGGAATTCTTTTTCTGCAAAGCCGAAGAGCCAGGGCCTGGTCACTGACCACTGGTCTAGTGGCTAGGATTCGGTGCTCTCACTGCCGAGACCCGACCCCAATCTTTGGCCAGGAACCGAAACCCTGCTTCAAGCCACTGCGGGCCAAGGCCACCCGAGATCAAACTCAGTACCCTGACTGAACTCCTATCTTTCCTTTATCTTCCCCAATTCACGCAAACTTTATATAAAATGTCGGGTCACAATGATAATTATGATATATGTAATATAATTTAAAAATCAGTATTGCCTTGAGATCACTAACTGTATTTATGAAATTGATTTCACATAACAGGCATGGGAAACTAAGTCAAACACCGTTTCCACCAAGTGAAAAAGAAAAATCATCTAATGTAGTCAAGAATCACTCTTGAAAGTGTACCTTCTAGAAAGATGGTGATGGTGAACTATGATTTCTTTGTGTTGTCTTACTGACTGCTACCATTTCTTTTTAACTTATATGCCTTCTGGTTTAGTATGATTCATTTATTCTAGGAACAACCCGGCTAGGGTGCTAAATTACTATTTTCTATGCTGCAAAAAAAACTTACCCTAATGGGTACTTCCACAGGAAAGAGAAGCAATAATACAAGTCAATCAAACCAGAAATATTTGCCTGTGTGATAAATGCATTCACCTTATAATAAATAGAGAGTCAGAAGGAAGAAAAGAGTGATAATTGCAAAGCATTTATTTTGAAGTGTTTTTTCATTTCTCCTCAAAAGGATATAATGTAAGAGGGAAATTATTCACAATTGTAGCATATTATTAGGCTAAATATATATAAATTGTATTAATAATGGTACCTGCCCTACTGCACAACCCATTTCACTGTTATTGATGGAATATGAAAAGCCACATGAAAGTAAGTTAAGTGGGTCATTATTTACCTTTTAGATTATGCTTATCCATATGACCAAGATGGACTTCAAATTGTCTGACTAAACTTTAGACAGGTTTCTTCCTGACTATAGTCTCCTGACCTCCCTTTCCTTAGAGAATTTACTTTAGAAAACTGTCATTTATAATTTTTTCCTCTGCCCCTTTGAGATATAAATCTTCTATAACCCAGGAATGTCTTTCTTTCTCCAGGACAGGGGAACTATCCCTTTGAAATGTAACCATCAAGAAAGATAGCATCCTTATCTTCCAGTCTCTGTGTGAAGGTAGGAGCCTAACTTCCGTAAGCACTGATTAGCAGATACAGATGGCCTAATCACATTGACTAATCTCCCCACTAGTGTCTTCCAGTACTTTTCCACTAGCTCAACTCAGCACTTAAAAACACTCCTGCCTTTTATTTCAGTGGAGTTGAATTCAAGCTCAACTAATACAATAATCTCTCTCCTATTACAATAATCTCTCTCCCCTATTGCAGTTGTCTTGTATAAAGTCTTCTTTGCTGGTTTAGCTGGTTGGGTGAAATTTTTCTTTAATACAACAAAGTTGCAGAAGGAAGACCTAAGTTGGGTCTTCACAGCCCATGAAGATACAGTGGTGGAGTGAGGAGCCCAGGAATCCATGGAAGGTGCTAATAAGTGGACACAAGAATGAACCTGCAGAACTAAGACTCCTAAACTGTTAAACTATCAAGGATAAGGGCCTCTCTTTAATGCCTTAGGCTATATACCTTGAAAAAGGGAGATACATTGTACAAGTTTTGACTCTGGACTATGGTTAAACATGTGGGGAAAAGAAACACTTTTAAGAAGGGCACCGTGCCAGTCACTCAGACTGGTGCATATTCCAGCCCCAGAGAGCTTAAGCTGGTTCACAAGAGGAGAAGGTCTGTAATGAACGGTAAGTCATGGGATAAGGCCTTATTACTGAAGGGATAAGAGGTAAATTCTGCTTGTAATCAATGCATAAATTGGAAGAGAATGCAACACAAGGTGGGGGAGCATTCCCCCCCAACTTTTCACAGTAAATGTGGGAACCAAATAGAGTGACTCTCTCCCAATGTTAGAAGCACAAAAAAGACCTCACTATGGTGTCATGAAAGGCAGTTGCCAAAGGTAGAAGATGAAATCTCAAGGATGATGAGGTGAGGAAGATGAAGACAATTATTATTGTGATTGTTTGTGACAAAGTTGTGAGTTTTAGAAGAATCAGGAAGAACTTCACCATGTATGACAATGGAACTGTATCACAGAGAATGTACAGGGGTTCATCATATGACAAGGTCTGACAAAAGGCATTCTGAGAAGAGTGACAATGCATTTAAGATGGAGGTGCCAAAAATTAAGCTGGCAGCCAATTTACATATCCAAAAATGCAGGGAGAGATCAGATTGCAAAATGTCTTAAGAACCATAATTGAGATGATCAGATTTTAATTAGAAAGGTATTTCCGATTTTATAAGGAGGGTAAATGTTAAGGGGAAGAAATTAGGGATCAGGATACATGTTAGAGTACCACTGAAGTAACAGTCCAAGTGTGAAAGATTGAGGGCTTCAACAAAGCAGTGGCAGTAGAGATATAGAGAAGTTTCTGGACTTGAAGGATCTTCAGGGTTGGGAAGTTAGAGAGTGAACTGAGAGATAATAAGGAGTGAACAGAGCCAAGGAAGAGACTGAGATTAATCACATGGGAGCTTGGAAGTGTAAAAGCAGGAATATAGGGAGAGAAATGGGAATCTTTTGAGGGAGATAAAAAATTCAGATTGGAAAATCAGGCCTACAGTTCAGAAGAGAGTTGGGTGCTATAGATACATATTCAAGACAAGAATACTGAGTTATAACCAAAAATGTTGGCACATACAAGATCACTGAGCAAGAGCTGTAGAGGAAGACAAGAAGGTTGAGGGTGTAGCTTGGGGGAAGCCTACACTTCAGGAATAGACCAAGAAATAAACAACAATGAAGAAGGGAGAGAAGGGCCAGTGAGGTATGAAGGAGATTTTACCAGAAGACATGGTACAAGTGGAACCAAAGGAAAATGTTTCCAAAAGTTTTGATGATCAAAGCCATCAAATGCCAGAAAGAAGTCAATGAATATAAAGACAAAAATTCTGTTGAACTTGGCTAATAAAAGGAGACCTTAGTGTTTTAGTTTTAGGACAGAATCAAGATTGATCTAGATAGAGAATGGGAGACCAAGATGAGGAGAAAACAAGTGGACTGACTTCTCCTTCAAGAATGTTAGCCATAAAAGGAAAAAGAGATACACTTACTTTGTCCTTTAAAAATCTTTTCAGCTATTATTTATGATGATATCAAAAGAATTTTTTTTAAAACCTCTGCAATTATTAGTTTATTAGTAACATCCAGGACTCAGATGTTCAGTATTCCTCCTGAAATTACATAAAACAAATGCAAATGGAAAGAATCCAAGTCAAAATTATATAACAAAACAGCACTCCATCACAAAAGCATGTAAAATTACAAGAACACTATTTTAAAACACTGGCACTTTAAGAGAACGATAATCTCAAAAACCACAAAATTGCCAAATTGTTCCCTAAACTGTTAAGCAGATAAACATATGACCCTGATGAATGAGCTTGAGTTTTGTAAAGAAAAATCAAATTCAAATAAATCAGGTAATTCATACTGAAAGACAAAGTTTGTCTTCTTCCCTCATGTCTATTTCATTTATAAAGGGGCAAACCATAATATAGGAAAATATACCTGATTTAAAATGTGGTATACAATTTTAAAAGTTGGCCCAATTAATTAAAAATACCTTTAATGGAGGATCTCAAGTTTCCTAAACAATCCATATTTAGATAAATAGGAGAAGACATTCATAGCCAGCACTTTTTCTCCAGAGCCTTTTTGGGACTAATATTAACAACAACAAAAAAACGTAATATGGCAGTCTTGTATTTCAAGCTCACGCTTTTGGGGATACATTCTCAGTCTTAAACGTGGGAACTGCAAATATAACTGCCATTACATGGTAATGGGAGTTAAAGGATGTAGAGTCCTCATGTAAAGATTAGAACATACTTTTCTATTAGTCCTTCAAGGACAGACTTTCAAAATGTTTGATTCTAATAATCCCATGCTGTGAGTAGATTGGTTACTCTTCACTTTGTAAATGAACCTGGGCTATGTGAAATGTGATATCAACCGATAAAGATTTGAGTTTCAGTTACGGATGAAAACTGTCTCACTTAAACTTTTATTACCCTCATCATGAGTATGCAGGGTATGTACACAAAAGCTTTTTATCAGCTAACTATACGAAAGATAAACACTGTAATAATTCGTGTGATCCAAAATGGGCAAAAGCAAAAGACTAGCTTCCCCTTAAGAAGAAAATTTTCAGACCTATGAAAAGGACAACAATACTAATAAAACAATTGTATTTACTTAGAAGCATTCAGAATGTCAACAAAACAGCTGCAACTTCTTTCTTCTTTTTGCAATTACAGAGTAGTATTCAGTTAACAGAACAATTATTTCGTACAAGCTGCATCAGAGACAACTGAAGATGAAAAAACTACCACTCCCATATATAAATAATTTGTGCTGTGCACCAACAAGAACCTGCTTTAAATTTCCATGCCTATTTATAACCCCCATACTGTACCAGGCAAGGTTAGTGGCTATTGAAAATACCACCAGGACAGGGCTATCTAAAGACACATTTGGTAGTGTGTTAACTATACAAAAAAAGACACTGCACAGTTTAAAAACAAAATCTTACATAGCCTTACATTTCAATTTTTTTCTTTAAAAGGAGTGAGTTGTGTACAAGGGGGTTAAATGCTTTATAGACAAGAAAAAAAAACTGCGCTGAACCAACTTATTCATCATCATCTCCTTCTTCCTCTTCATCCTCTTCATCTTCCTCCTCATCACCACCCTCTTCATCTTCCTCATCTTCCTCCTCTTCTTTCTTTTTCTTGCTTTTTTCAGCCTTGACGACTCCCTTTTTTGCTGCATCAGGCTTCCCTTTAGCTCGGTATGCAGCAATATCCTTTTCGTACTTTTCTTTCAGTTTAGCAGCCTTCTTCTCATAAGGCTGCTTGTCACCTGCAGCAGTGTTATTCCACATCTCTCCCAGTTTCTTGGCAACATCACCAGTGGATAGGCCAGGATGTTCTCCTTTGACTTTTGGACGATACTCAGAACAAAACAAGAAAAAGGCCAAAGGAGGTCTCTTGGGTGCATTGGGATTCTTGAACTTCTTTTTTGTTTCCCCTTTAGGAGGGATATAAGTTTTCATTTCTCTTTCATAACGGGCGTTGTTCGCCTTTGCCATGTCTTCAAACTTTCCTTTCTCTTTAGCAGACATGGTCTTCCACCTCTCTGAGAACTCCTTAGAAAACTCTGAGAAGTTGACGGAAGCATCTGGGTGCTTCTTCTTGTGCTCCTCCCAGCAAGTTTGCACAAAGAATGCATATGATGACATTTTGCCTCTCGGCTTCTTAGGATCTCCTTTGCCCATGCTTAATTATTTTTCCTCTGCGAGGCACAGAGTCGCTCAGTGCCCGTCCGGCTCTCACTTGCCCCGGCGCTGTCTCTATGGAGCTCAATGTACTGCAATGGCTGTGAGAGCAGGAGCCAGACCAAAAGAATTTATAGACAACGTACAAGGGTATATAGTTGTTATGTTCTTGCAAAATGGCTTATAAATTGAGTTACTTTCTCCTTAATTCATCTAAAGTTTTCAGGAGTACTTTGTCACTTTTGATCGATCTTAAATTGGCATTGCTTCCTAACACATCAGTTTTATATTTTTCTATTTCCAGATCTGTCAATTTGTTAATGATCTATAAAAACTCACTTTCACACCCTAAAGGAGTTCACTCTTACATGAATGTCACAGGAAATACTTTGATAACATGAAGCTCTCTTGAAATACTTTTTTTGTGTGTGTGTGGTACGCGGGCCTCTCACTGTTGTGGCCTCTCCCGTTGCGGAGCACAGGCTCCGGACGCGCAGGCTCAGCGGCCATGGCTCACAGGCCCAGCCGCTCTGCAGCATGTGGGATCTTCCCGGACCGGGGCACGAACCTGTGTCCCCTGCATCGGCAGGTGGACTCTCAACCACTGCGCCATCAGGGAAGCCCTGAAATACTTTTAATTAGTTTTATACTGTGGAAATTTTGTGAATCACATTTTCTTAATGGAAATCAGAACAATTAGGAGATTACACATATGGCTATGGTATTTAAAAAATTACAACATCTTCTAATCACTTGGAGCAATGCATGTGGGTCACTGTAATGACCTGGTGAAGAGAATTCAGGGCAGTATACCTTTACCTATCCTCCAGAGACCACAGATCCCTGTTACTTCCAATGGATTGTCAGAAACCTGCCCATTTCTCCTTCAGTATTCTTCCCATGGATACCATGAGTACAGTAAGAACATCCTATTGGGTATGTAGGTCAAAATCACTTTTTCTTTCTTTTCTATACTTCAAATCAAATTACACTAAGAGAATCCATTAGTTGCTGCAATTTTTCCCTGGACTGCACTCAGTTTTAAACGAATAATTAGTCAGTATCAAAATATATATGGCTATATATGGGGTATGTGTGTGTGTTTGTTCTAAAGATGAGAAAACTTACTTTAAAACGAATCGTTTTGTCTTTACACTATTAGCTTTAAAATTACTTAGTTCCTGCAATACTGCAGATTCCAATCCATTACCCACATATCCAAAAATACACTGGAGGAGGTTGGTATTTTAAGTGGTGTAAAACAGTGTTGTGGTAACTAGGAAATGAGCTTTTAATTAGAACACCATCAGAGACTCCAAATGATCATAAGATGATGATGCAATGAATCTATAAATGCAAAGCTTCTGAGACTACAAAGATAAATAATGGGGACTTTACAAATACAGCTTGGGGCTGTGGGGATGCAAACATGCAATTCAGCTCTTGTTTTCATTCCCAAGACAGGCTGAGCTAAGGTGCTGTACAAATTGTTACTCTAAAAGCGGGCAATAGAGATCTTAGGGAACTTTAGATAATGGCTTTTTAAAGGCTCTGCTGCATTTACTCAAAACTCTGACCTAGCTGAAGTTGTTGGCAAAGATAAGCAGTTTGGTAAACTCTACCAAGAGATACACAGAAAATTAGAAAATCAGCTTACTCCACACAAGAATAAACTTGCTGGGCATGAGTCCAAGATTACCCATTCAGATTATAATAAAGACTGCTGCGAACATTTTCTCTTTGTAAGGAGAAATATAATTCCTTAGTACTTGGAAAGAAGTTTTCTTCCCACAGCTCACCAAGTGAGTAGATCCAATGCAGGTAATGAGGGCATGGGATGGGCAGACCAAAGTTATTTGTAAGACACAGGAACCAGGCCCCGTGGCCATCAAGAACAGCTCAGATAACATTCAACTATGCTATTAGACCATCAGTAAATTCAGTCAGAAATGTACTTCAGTCACACCAGGGAATTCCAGTAATCAGCCCCAATTTAGAAGATACAAAAAACTGCTCTATATTTTTTTTCAAAGTTCTAAGTAAAGGTTGGACAAAGGTCAGCTTTAGGAACATTGAGACTTCATTGGATTCTTTTGCAGTCACTGAGCTCACTGCAGTGCTATTGACACATGGTGCTTCAGGTTTCCCCGCAGCACCTGATGTGGGCCCCATCAAGGTCAACACAAGTAATTACGCAGGGTATGGAAATAAGCCCCCAAGAACCAGAACCCCAGAGAAAACCAGGGAATTGAGACCAGTACCTTCATTACTCATAATTAGCTTTATTTTTACCACCATCACCCAAAGAATTGTAGATGCCAATGTTGATGCAATGCTGAGGTATTAGCAGTGATAATCCCTTGCCCTGTAGATGCTGGCGATCATAGGTGATAAAGAGTAGATGGGATGAGCAGATGTATTTATGAGAAGGGATTTCTGAATCCTGAGAGAAACTGACCTCTTGGTCCCTCAGTTTCTCTCTTAAAATGTTAATTCTACATATCTTACATGAACATCATCTCTGCCACACTTTAAAATTTGTATTTTGATGTTAATATCAGTTCATGTCATCACAGAGTGAGAAGGAGTTAAATGAGGCCGACAGGTCTATTCCCTGTGTTTTATCAAGGGTGTCAACCCTGCTCACAATCTAGAAAAGGATTCTGAGCAGACCTGGGATCATCTTACAGCCCACACTGCAATGGTCACATTGCAGCAATCTGCCTCCTGGAGGGTCTGCCCACAATGACCTCCTTTTGGGTCTCACATGCTCCCCACCCTAATCCCCATTTTCCGTCAGCTTCTCTTTTTGTGTCAAACTCATAAAATGAGTTAATAGGATGCAGCAACATATCTAGTTATATCCCAGGAGGCAGAACTAAAGCACTTGCCCTCAACTTCCAAAACAGACCTTTGACTATGTTTGAGAACGAAATTGGAGTCCCTTCCATCTCTATATGCAGCAATAATCTACGGGAAGATCATTTATTCTGGGCTTCTATTTTTCATCAGCCAGATTCAATGTTCTGATCTTAAACTGACAGTTTTACCAGAGTTCTATATCTGAGCACCGTATGACTTCTGAAATGCTTTCTAGGTGAAAAGAAAATATTTATATATAACATAACAAGCAATTCATTACTTAAATAACTGAAACTTATTTGGAAATTATTCAAATAATGAATTGACCTGTCATTATGTAGCTTAATGGAGTTGATGATGACAAAAGCCTTGTCTGAGATGAAGAAATATCAGTGTGCATATAGGAATATAAAATTAGAAAATTAAAGTGGCCATTTCTGGCACACTTATTTTTTAAAAATAAAAAAAATGTATAAAAGCTTTTTTTTTTTTTTTTTTTTTGGCGGTACGCAGGCCTCTCACTGCTGTGGCCTCTCCCGTCGCGAAGCACAGGCTCCGGACGCGCAGGCTCAGCAGCCATGGCTCACGGGCCCAGCCACCCCGCGGAATGTGGGATCTTCCCGGACCGGGGCACGAAGCCGTGTCCCCTGCATCGGCAGGCGGACCCTCAACTGCGCCACCAGGGAAGCTCAACTGCGCCACCAGGGAAGCCCAATAGCTAAATCTTTTCAATCGTCCATAAAATTAAATAAATACTATCAAGATCTAAAATCTAACTATCAAGATCATTGTAGTTAAGCGTTTTAGCAAATGTGCCATGTTCATTTCTGTTCTTTTTCTTTTTCTAAACGATCATGTTTCACTCTCATCAACACTGAAGCTGTTGATTATTTTGATATGGCATTGCGTTCCCCTTTTCTGCTTCTTTTTGATGAATAGTAAATAACGGAACATAAAACATTATTGGAGTTCTCTAGGTGACAGGACTGAGAAAAGCAAATGCTGACCATCTGTTGAGGCAGAACAGCCCGGCCCTGTCCGGAATTGGAAGTGACTCTCCTCCCAGGCTTCTAGGGCAAGCGGGCAGGCAGCACCTGCGGTTGGTTGGGGATATCTGCTCAAAAAAGGCGCATGAGCACATGGCTCCAAGGCTGTTCCATATGCAGCTGCCAGAACCCAAAGGTGCTTTTGGAGGAAGATGAAAGGCAGGAGTGGTGGTGCAGAAGAGGCACAATGAAGTATCACTCATGCAGAAATGAGTGTCCACCTCCACATCAGAGACTAAGACATTACCAGCGTGAATGTGTGTGTGTGTTGCTATAAACTAGTTATTTAATCAGCAAAGGCCAAATGACAAAGAAATAAGTCTCTGTAGACAAGGAAACAGGCTTAACAAAAATTAGAAAGCTAATACAAATGCAAATACAACTTACAGCCTTATATCTCTTTATACATTGTCTATGCAGAGCTCTCACAAATACAGGTAGTATCATTTGCTATTGCCAAGTAGTTATCAGACTGGTGAAAATTTGTAGACTACTGGAATTATTTTTCTAGTCCATGCAATGCTACATTACTAACTATCATTATGTTAGGGGAAAGTTCCTTATCCAGTCCTTATTTTGAAAATCAGTAGAATCAAAGGTAAAAGAATTTCTCCAGAAAAAACAAACAAACCTGTAGCAAGTCACAAAATATTTAGTCAAAGTTTTTCTAGCAAGTTCTTTTTATAAGCATCACATCACAATTAACTTACTATTGCAACATTATTATTTTTTAGGTATTAGCCTATTGCTAAGTGTTATGTATACATTCTTATTGAGACCTATAAGTAAGGCTCATAGAATTTTGTTACACTAACCATTAGTGTAACCATTAGTAACCACAGTTCCCCAAAACTGTTTTCAATTTAAAGTGGTTAAATGGAGAGCTCCAGGGAAAATATATAAGAAAATGCTGGTCTTGAATATATCATGAAGGCCTAAATAAGGAAGTAGTCTTATTTGTGTTCTTCCACACTTACCCATACTAAACAAAAATATGTAAGAAGACACTTACTCTTTCTGGCTTTACAATATGCCATACTATTTACAGCTTGAGCCCTATATCTCTATGTACAGATGGTACTTCAGCAGCCAACGATCAGAGTCCCCACATGAATCAACTGAAGAAGCCAATACGAATGACGTTGACAAAGTTTAAAATACACCTCCAAATAGATCCATTCTTGGAAAGTGTGTGACTACAGACTTGGGGAGTAATTCCCAGAGTTGTCATGAATATGATGGTTCCCTGGCATTCTACAATGATGACTATGCCTTGGCATCCCATAACTCTCTGCCCTAGCCCAGATGCTTTCTGTTATGCTAACATGAATCAAGAAGTAATGCAAGCATAAAGAAAAAGAAAATGTACATATATGCAAGAGTTTGGACTCATAATTATTCCCTGCTCTCTCCCATCAAATCTGAGTTCATTAATGGCAAGGAGACATGAACAGTGAAGACCTGGTGAACCCCAAACTCACTGCCACAAAGTCATATACTTACACCACACAAAATGAACTAGAAAAGTATGAGCTGCCTCAATGTACGTCTGTACCAGGAAGCCTTCACTGATGAACACATATTGAATTTTCCCTTCCATCACAGCTACGTATCACATTCTTACTTATTTAGATTTGATATTTAGAAGCATTTAAAGGGAAGGACAGACTAGGCAGAAAGGACAAAAATTAAAAGCAAATGGAGAATTAAAGAAAAGCACAGACACCAAAAAAATCACAGAAAGAAATAAAAGCACTCTCAGATTGAATCCTCATAGTTGTATTATTTATTTTAAAAAGAAGCTAAATGAAGAGACAGCTGTAATTAATCAGCCCTGCCTTCCTTCTAGACTAGTGATGCAGTGGGCATGGCAAACACACTGAATGTGTCTTGTTAGGTAGTTCCTCTCTGTTATGGCCTTGGAGGTTTTTTTTGTTTTTGTTTTTAAATTACTACCAGTGCACTTGTATATTTCCAAGATCAACTTGGACACCCAAGCAGACAATACCTCTGCTGGGACTAAATGACCCTGGAGAAAGAATTCAAAAAAGACGCCTGTTCCTCTGGAATGAAATGGCTTGGCCAGTGCAGAATGGACTGGATGTCACTTTTTTGGTCAAAAGCCTTTATGCAGTGTACAAAAGATTGCTGAAGAGTAAAATATAAGCGATTATTAACAACACAAGAACCTTTCTTCTGGTAACAGAACCTCAGGAAAGTGCAGCTAAGAGAAGTGCAAAGTATAAAATGCAGCTACCCACATTATACTTCTTAAAGATACAGAAATGTCCACCACTCTAGAAGCTCAAGTTTTATCTAAGTTCAGTAGGCAACAGCAAAGAATGTCCAAGAATTTACAAAGCGAAGGCAGTTGTCGGGCTGACAAAAGTCACACTTCACTGAGGGGTGGGAAGTGCTAGACAAAGAGGATGAAAAATATGTGAAAGCTCAAGGAAAGGGCTCAGTATTGCCTGGCACAGGAGTCAAAGGTCAACGTGGAAGATAAAATGGTAGTCAGGACAGAAGATAATGGTGATTGGGAATGGAAAACTGAAAGAAAAATGAAGAGAGAGATGGTAAAATGAGGTCCAGGTAAGCATAGAAAGTATGAAGAATGAAGCAGATATGAGGAAAAAGAAGCGAATGTTGAAGGGATGGAGACACTATACGAAGAGGCAGCAGTACACTGGGAAATGGCATTGAGCCTTCAGTTATGCGTGCATCATTCTAGAAATAAAGTCAGCACGTAATGAGCCCATAGGCTCTGATAATGGATAAGGAAAAATAATATGGGTTATCAGCGAAAAGTCACCAATTTTGGTCTTCTGATACTACTTTGAGGCCATTATCAGAAACAAACCTGATTTTTAAGAAAAGCCTGTATAGAATATCTTCTTTCTTTAAAGAAGTGCATCATGCCTTTAATCAGGTAGGACCAGCCCAAAGGACTCTCTCCCCGAGCTCTTCACAGTTCCCTGATGGTACAGTCACACCGTACCCCTGAAATGTGAAAGCACTCTGAATTGCCTGTGTCAGGTTCTGAATATCCAATTGGTGTGCTTGGCCAATCTGCTCATAATTTCATTTCATTATATCTTAGATATTTTGTCTGGGACCTAGTAAATTCGACAGGGAATTCACTTCAGAAGAGGCAATGTGATAGTTTTAAGAAGTATAAACTTTGGAGTCAGACAGATAACCAGACCATCCTGCGCCACGGTGCTTACTGCCAGTGTGACCTGGCAGGTTATCGCTTTCCCCAGGCCTCAGTTTCCGTGGGTTAATAATGCCCACCTGGCAGGTTATTGTGAGAGTTGAGGACAATAAAGATAACACACCCAGCTCATAGTACATACCTGTTAAAGGTCAGCTGCTATTGCTGTATGTGATTTTGTCTACTCAATGAAAGAACACATTAAATATGTTTTTATATTTTATATAAAAGCATATTAAAATCAATCAACAATAAATATATTTGTAAATTTATAAAACATTAACCTTAACCCTAAAACAAAGTAACTGTTTGGGGAGATAAATAATTAGATGAAAACAATTATACACATATACAAATACAAAAAGAACTGAACATAACGTGAATAGTGATCATTTCTGAGTAATGGGATTAAAACTAATTTTTATTGTATGCCTTTTGTTTATCTATCATTTCCAAAATTTTTACACTCAAAACAAATATATGCTATAATTATTTAGATATTTAATACATTTAAACATATTAATTTGTAATAACTATAGATACCTTTATATATATTATATATAAATATGCTAATATTTAGGCTATTCACTTTATAATCTGGGAAAAAAGGTTTTAAAGCCAGCTTTTTTTCAGTTTTCAGGTTATTGTCTCAAACAGAACAGGCAGTTTCAAGACTGTCTCTGTCCTCAAGAAGAAGAAACCTTTTAGGGGGCTTCCCTGGTGGCGCAGTGGTTAAGAGTCCTCCTTCCAGTTCCGGGGACATGAGTTCGTGCCCTGGTCCGGGAAGATCCCACATGCCGCGGAGCGGCTAGGCCCGTAAGCCATGGCTGCTGAGCCTGCGCGTCCGGAGCCTGTGTTCCGCAATGAGAGAGGCCACAACAGAAGAAGAAACCTTTTAAGTTTCACAAGGTTGGGCTTTACCCCAACTTCTAGACTGATGGCAGCTTTAAAGCCTCTTTTTCTTCATGACAGTGACGAAATGAACAGGAAATTAATATGGCCACTTTTTCATACCTACACACACAAACTGGCTTTTAAGTATTCTGGTTGAATTCAATCAAACTTGCTATTTTAAAACAATAGTTTCTTCAGATTCAACTAGTACCTTTCTAATAATATCAGACTTTAAATTTTGATTTGTTTTCCAAAAATATGTTTACTTGTTCACAACATCCACGCAGACAGATTAGAGTGGCCCTCATACAGTAAGCAGCTCAGAGGATTTGGCAGGGATCCAAGATACAGCTCGCATGGACAGGGACATGCAGGTGACAATCACATCTGCCTTTCATGCTCCACTGCCTTTCAGGCAAATGGATCTACCCACAACATGATTTGATTACTGGTCACAGTCTTTGGCCAGGACTTTAAGCCACATCCAGACTCTAAACCATCTCTAGACCATGTGATATTCCTGACAGGTTACAGGAGAGCAAATCTCAGCTCTGTTTGATCTAATAATTTGTCATCACAATAAGAATGGATTTAAGCAGAGTTAAGGGAGAATATTTTTCTCTTCTAAGAGTCAGGCACAACATATACCAAGCACCACTGAGAGTAAAGCAACATTCTGGATATTGTGAGAGGATAGTAAAGCAAAACAAAAACAAAAACAGAAACACTCTCAGGGCCTTAACCTGTCCTGTTCTTTTCTTTCACTTGTTTTCTATGGATTTAAATAATCTCTTAAGTGGAACAAAGTTATAGCCTGTCACATTAAAAAGTAAAAGTAATAAAATGAGACACTGTGTCCAGGACATAGAACCTGCTTCATCGTACTGAATGGTTCCCCACAGTGAGAAAATCTCCAAAGGTCAGCAAACAGTTTAAAGCTATTGCAATTTAATATCTGCCAAGGGAAAGTGATGGCTCTGAGCAAATATAAAGATCATTAACCCAAGACTTAATAACCATTCATTTATCTAAAAATATTTCTCAGTCAACATTATTGAATTTCCACTTTGTGAAAACACAAAGTGTGATCCCAAAGGGGCTTATAATTTAACAGAGAAAGAGGAGCACACACTAATACATTTAAAAACACAAACAACAGAAACATACAGACAAATAAAATTGCCCATAGTTACAGTAAAACCCTTTTTCTCAGTCATAATTTAATCCAGTGTTTCCCAAAATGTATTCACTAGTACAGTGAGAGTCTTCAGGGGAACAAAAAAATGTCCCTGATCAAATAAGTTTGAGAAATAGTTCAAAACCACAATGTCCTTGAGCATATTAAAGAATGAAAAGTCCTAGAGCAACGTTTAATATAACATTTCTCAAATCTGTTTAAACACAGAACCCTTCTTTGACCTTACAATTATTAACATCTGTGATGGTTAGTTTTATGTGTCAACTTCATTAGGCTATAGTAGCCTGTTATTCAATTAAACACCAGTCTTGATGTTTCTGTGAAGGTATTTTGTAGATATCATTAACGTCTATAATTAGGTGACATTAAAGTATATGAGGTTACCTTCAATAATGTGGGTGGGCTTCATCCAACCAGTTGAAAGCCCTTGAGAACAAAACTGAGGTTTCCCTGAGAAAGAAGATATTCCACCTCAAGACTACAGCATCAGCTCCTGCCCAAGAGTTTCTAGTCTGCCTTCCTGCCCTACAAACTTTGGGCTTGCCAGCCTCCACATCACATAAGCCAATTCCTTGAAATAAATAAACAATATATAAATGAGTATTTATTTATATTTTATAATATTTAAAATATTACTTAAAATAAATAATCTTTAAATAAATGTGCATTTGTGTGCATGTGTGTATTAACTACTGGTTCTGTTTCTCTGGCAGAACTCTGATGAAACATCCCAAGGAACTAATGTTTTACATAACTTTCTTTAGGGCACGCAATAAAGTCCCATCTTCTACCTCAGTAAAATCGTATCTTCTACAGCATAACTGCAATCAGATACCAGAAGCCGTATGCCTGAACCCCACTTAATTTAAGGGACATAATAAATATTGTTAGCTGCTTCTCAGCATCTTTCCTACCAGCACCTACCTCCACCTCCAAGTTGGAAATGCCAGAGTCCTAAAAGTAGACCCTGACTAACACTAATCAAAAACTGTGCTCTCTTTCCCTTTGTTTCCATGACTTGTTCAAGTATGATGGTAGTACAGGCTTAAGTCAATTAATGCACTGATGCTCCTCAACCACGTTGACTGATTCTGCTTTATTAAGTGGTACAAGGAAGTGAAGATCCTTACTGTCCTGGATGATGATGGTTGGTTGCCAACATCAGGACTGAAACTGCTGCATTTTGCTACCATGAGGAAAGCTGGCATGAAGACAAGCCAACAAATATAGGAGGGCAATGCTGAAAGAAATGAAGAAAAATAAATGTGTTCCAAGTCAAACCACATGTAAAACCTGAACAACCTCTGGACTTTACTTATTTGAGCCAATTAATCCATTTCGTTGTTTAACATAATCTGAGTTGGGTTTCTTTTGGCACTCCGATATATGCTTGTTGAATTGCACCTGCATATAACAGTATCCTAACTAATTAAATTACAGAAGAGGTAAAAACTGAGTATATAAGAATATAAAAATCTCTGTTTAAGGATAAATGGACTGGGCAGGGCAGCAGAAAAGGGAAAAAAGTTTGCTAAATGATTAGGCCAATACAAGCTTCATGCTACCCAAATGTTCTGGCAGATGTAAGAATATATATGTTTGGGTAAACCTCAAACATCAAGGCTGCTTAAACACCTTTGAAAATTTGATGAAAGCTATGGCCACTTTCCTCAGAAAAATGATTACACACGCAATATTTTGCTTTCAATTTCAGGAGTTTAATATAGTCCTAAAACATAGGCATAGAGGTCTACGGATTAAAGTTAGGAATCCCTGCTCTACATGGTGGCAGGAAAAACTGCCAACATTGATTCTTGTTATAAATAGATATTGAAGAATAGAACTAAAAATGTGCTTTGGCTGAACACAGGTTATACATTGTGAGAACCATTTGCTCCTGGGACCTGTGAGTACCATTTGTTCTGGGACTGATAACACTGTTCACATGATTATGAACACCCAATAGAATCTTATGGTAAGTTTTATTTACATCAGTAAACTTTGTCTATGAACGCTCAGCATTCCATGGCATGCAGAGCATGGTTATCTTATCACTTTTAAAAAGGTAAGGGAAAATTTATCAGCACATTGACAGGCAGTTAAGAGGTTTAAAAAGTGAGATCAGAGAATCAATTTGGGAGGTGGAAGTCTAGTGGAACTCACCTGTCACTTTTTAATGGAATTATGAGGATAAAAACCAGATTGAAGGGGCCAAAGTAGAAGTTATTTGAGAGAAATTTAAAAATGGCTGTGCTGACTCACGTCAGGGAAGGCATACTAAGAAAGGAAGATGAGATATAGCATTAAATATTATTAGTGTTGCATTCTTCAGCACAGGCTTAGATATAGGCATGGGAACAAAATAAGACATTGTTGCAATTTTCCCTGTTGTAGATAATGAAAATTTCTGTCATTTCTATCAACAATAAATAAAAATAGTTTTTCTTAGTTAAAGGAATTCAAACCTAACTTGACAGCCTATCACTGTAGTCAGCAAAACTACTGGGGTTAGGAAGAAAAAACAAGAATATTTATTTAATGCAAATCAGATGCTGGCAGCATTAATTGAAATTAAGAATAAATATCCAATATATTTCTGTTATAAATGACTTTTGGAATCAGTAGCATCCCCAGCTATAAGAAAATAGCCTTGGTCTCACGACATGTGCAGGCACCATAACAATACCTCCATGTAATTTTTCCAGTTCCTAAGTAGTGCTAAATATTGGAGTAATATATTAATTCATCTGCTCAAACATTCAATTTTCCTGGACTCAGGAAGAACAAAGAAAGCCTATTTATTTATATTATAGTTTAACATAGGTAGCCGTTTTAAAGTGGATGGGGCACTTACATATTTGACTAGTTTCTTTTTTTTTTTAACATCTTTATTGGAGTATAATTGCTTTACGATGATGTGTTAGTTTCTGCTTTATAACAAAGTGAATCAGTTATACATATACATATGTTCCCATATTGACTAGTTTCTTAATGAGTTGTATAAGAATGAGAATTTCAGCCCCCAAAGACCAACAGGAACAGACTGCACTCTCACATGCATGCTAAGACTCTTAAACGTAATTTCAATACATTTAGGGACAGAGGTTTTTTTTACAAGGTGAATGAACACTGTCCAAAATGTGAAAGAAATTAAGTGTAAAATATCCAATGTTTAATAGTTTTGCTGCATTTTAATTTTTAAGACTACATCCTCCGCAAAAAAAAAAAAGAAAAAAAAATGAAGCACAGCATACAAAATAGAAAATAGTGCCAATTTAAAAATCATAATCTGTAAGAGCTTCTTGGTGATTAAGGAATGTTGTATTCTGAAGTAACTCAGGAAAGCTCTAGGAGGAAGAGCTTGGAGTGGCTTAATTTAAGCCCTGGTTTCTTAAATGGCACTCGCGAGGGAAGGAAGTGTGTCACAGAGTCAAAGTACAGAAGGCCAAGGTTCTGGCCCACTTCTACTACTAACTAGCTTTGGAGAGCTGGGAAAGACATGTGCCTTCCCTTGGCTTGATTTTCTAAGGTGCTATCCAGCTCTACAGTTCTGAAAATCTAAGTAAGAATCTTAAGAATGGTGTAGATGTACACACATTTTAGTCATATGCACATTTAGCCACGATATTTTCAGTGTTTTTACAGTTTGAGGCTTGACAATGCCACCAACAGTGTCCCTTTTTGAAAACAGGAGAGAACCATTATCTATGCCCCTCTCCCAGATATTCGCCTGAATCCTGCCTCATCCTCTCTGAAGCTTCAAAAGATGAAAAGAAAAGAAAAAAGAAGAGAAAAGACATGGTTGGCCTAGAAAGGAACAGGGACCACCACAGGGCTAGTAAAACTTTCAGTTATATTAACTCAGTCAAAATATAACCTATATCCTTAGCAAAGCAGTAAAAAAATCTTCCCTCTGACAGAGCCTGTGCAGGCACATGGGAATGAAACTATCTTAGAAGCACCCCAATCAAGATGCAGAGGCAGGAGATCCTGCTAGCAGTACACCAGAGCTACAGAAGCAGAGTGTAAGATGGCCTTCCTCTGAGTCAGGCAAGGCTTTCCTGTGCTCACACGAAGAAGAAAAAGGTGTTCATATAGTAGACAAGGAGTGTATGGTGTGAAGGGTGCTCATTGGGGAAAAGACAGTGGAGGTGCTGCACACTGCACACTGAAATGGGGCAGCATGACAGATCCTACATGAGGAAAAATAGCTGGTTGGGCTGGAACCCAACATGAGAATGCAGGCTTGGTGAAGGTAAGACAGGAAAGCGACAGGAGCTGTTTTGAAAAGACCTGCTGTTCGTGTAAAAGGGTTCCACATCCTGGATGGGGTGCAAGAGGTTAAAAGATTCTAAGTAGGGGAGTGGCATAATCAGACTTGGTCTTTGAAAGGTCACCTTCCAAGCAGAGTGGGAAGTGGATGAGAGTAGAGACAATATTTAAGATACCAGTGCAGTACTCTAGGAAAGAGTTCCTAATTTATAGAACTAAAAGGACCAGGACCCCTGATTTAAAATATATTTAAGAGAGGTCACACCCAATGACTTTCATTGAATTGTGCAATATACATCATGCCAAGAACTTTATAATGCATGATCTCACTGAATCCTCATAATAAATTTATGAGATTATTATACCTCTTTTGAGACTCAGAATGGATAAGGGACTTTCCCAGGATCATATCTCTGTTAAGTGAAAGAATATGTCTTATTAGCAGGGGTGAAGGAAAAATCCAGAATGTCTCCCATGATCCTAGGTAGGGAGCCAAGGTAGATGGTGGTAACATTTACTGAGATGGAATACACAAATAGAGAAGCAGGTTTGGTAATGGCTGTTGGTTGGAGGTGAGTGGAAGATGGAGTCAGTTTGAATAACCTGCATCACAGTTGCCTATATGGTCTTCCAACGGAGAGTTCAGCAGGCCATCTGAAATGAGAGTCATTCCTATTATGAATTATGCACCTACAAGACACAGAAAGAGACCAACTACTGTCTAGAGCCTATCTACCTCCATCAAAACAAAAGAGAGTTTTTGACGTCACACCTTCCCCTTAAACACACATCTCCAATACTCTCCACTGTCTAAGCACAAGATTCCAGGGACAGCTTCTACCAGATTCAAAGTTTCTCACCGTCTAGTACATTCCTAATTGCATGATGTATGCTGGCAGTATATTTTATTTTATTTATTTATTTATTTATTTTTGCAGTACGCGGGCCTCTCACTGTCGTGGCCTCTCCCGTTGCGGAGCACAGGCTCCAGACGCGCAGGCTCAGCGGCTATGGCTCACGGGCCCAACCGCTCCGCGGCATGTGGGATCTTCCCAGACCGGGGCACAAACCCTCATCCCCTGCATCGGCAGGCGGACTCTCAACCACTGCGCCACCAGGGAAGCCCTGGCAGTATATTTTAAAAAGAATTTTGGAAAATGACTTAAGATATCCAATCATCTTATATACATATAAGAATTTATTAGTAATAAAACAATACCTCACAAATCTTCTCTACAAAACTACAAATAATATGTAGATATTCCTCCCTCCAAGAGGTGGAGCTTAATCACCCTCCCTCCCAAGAGTTGGTTATTTTAGCTTTAGCGACTCAGTTCCAAAGACTAGACAGAGTAGGGGAAGGGATAAGTAGTAACCGTACAGCAGAGAAATCTGGCAAACACCACTTTCACCAAGTGATGAAGGTTAAAATCATCAGAGATGTCAGGTGGCTTCGAGTACCCCGATAGGATATGACAAGAAGGGCACTTCACCTCTGTGGTATTCTTTCCAAAAACTCACTACCCCAGTTAATCATGTGGAAAAATGACAGGCAAACCCAAATTAGGGGGCACTCTACAGGACACCTGTCCAATACTCCTCAAGACTGTCAAGGTCATGAAAAATAAGGAAAGACTGAGAAAGTGTCACATATCAGAGGAGGCAAGGAAACATGCCAACTAAATGCAATGTGGTTGCCTGGATTAGAGCCTGGAAGAGAGGGAGGACATTAATGGAAAAGCTGATGAAATCCAAATAAAGTCTGGATTTAATAGTAAAAAAATTTTATTATTATTATTAAAATAAAAAGTCTCATGCAGTATGTGCACATTTTGCTTAATAGTCACATAATTTGTCTTTTTAAAATCTTTGCAATAATCCTGTGAGAAAGGCACTAGTATTTTCATTCTACAGATGAGGAAAATGAAGCTCATTACAGTTTAAAAAAATCATTAACAATAGACAGCTAATAGGTACCAGAGTTGGAATGTATTTTTACACCACAGTTGCCACTGGGGGTTCTATTAATATCCGTTGGAATCATGGGTTCATTTTATATGGCCTGCAGCCCTGATTTTTATTCTCAGAGTGCCTATAGCCATCTCATATTCAGAATCTTGGAATCAGAAGACATTTCAAAAGACAGTGATATCCAATCACTTAGGATTGTGATATCTAATCACCTCCTTCTTTACAGAGAGCCATTCCAGAATTAATACCCCTTACCTGAATGACAGTCAGTAAGACACCTCCTAAGTCATCTGGTCTCTATTTTTTTCCCCTTTTCTCCTAGCCATTTGTATCTCATTAACACCTTTCTCAAAGTTTATTCATTTGTTTCTTAAGTGCTTCAAAGAAATCCCTTCACCAGAAAAGAGACTAAGACAATTAACAGCAGCTACTAAAGAAACGTATGATGAAACCAAAAGTCAAACTTTATTTTACTAGTTAGGTATCAAGTTAGAGAAATATATTCTTTATGCATGGCTAATACCGATGTCATTTTAATACAAGAAGTCTTTTTTATGTGATATGTTTTTATCAGTGTACACAGACTACACCCTGCTTTAAAATATTCCTAATCACATCTGTTTTTGTTTTTTTTTCTAACATCCTTAAATGATTTCCAGGACTCTCTCATTTATTTCTGAATCACAGTCAAGTTGCAGTGATTCTGGGTCTGGTTATTTAGCTTTCCAGTGAAGAATGCATTATTCTCAATAAAAAATTAATAAATATATGACAAAGTTAAAGTTGGCACAAATAAGATCTCAAAGCTACAAAATGATTAATATTCTCTAATTTTAGTGCTCTTCTTATAAGAAAAGCAAACTGTAAAAATTATACAGAAAGACCCATCTACAGCAGTTATTTTAAACTTCCCCAACTGTCCTTTTGTCTGAAGATATGGAAAACCTTAAGGTTATACCACACATTATTTTCAGTATGTGAAATACAAAAGAACAGCAGTCAGATATTTATAAATATTAACATCTCCTTTCTTGGACTGCCTCAAGCTCATGCAAAGTCATGCGGTGTTTACTCCATGCCTCCATGTTGTCTGTTAGCTTCTCAATAACTGAGGAAACATGAACCTGATTCTTGAGAATTAACAATTTAAGATATAAAACTGACACAAACGATCAGAGAAGGCAATCTAGTGCTAAAGAAACACTGAACAAGTTAATAAATTCAAAAAGACCAATTAAATGTTGGTAAACTGGTGCTCAACAAATCACAAGCATCACAGGTTACTCCAGGTTGGAAACCGCATTTGGAACAAGCAGGTGAAAGTGTGGTCAGAGACCCAGAGGAACACTGGGTTCTTGGTCCTGAGAGAGGTGCATGACTCTATGAGTTGTGCCAGAATGTAGATCCAAGTTCTGATGGAAACATATGATTTTCAAGATGGGCCAAGTTTTATTTTTTAATAGCTGAGCTTCTAGTTGGCAACAAAAAAATCCTGTGCCAGCTGCTGAGGAAATAATATGCTGGGAGCTGGCAGGCACGGGCACTTGGAAAGCCAACAGGTATGGGTACGGATGCACAGTGGATACCAAGGTGGTAATGCCAGAAGGCAGCTCCTAGATAAAGCCAAGGCCGCGCTATACTGCCTGTGAAGTGGGCCTCTTGACTGCATCCCCCAACATCTGGGAGAAGAACAATGGTGGGCATCTGGGAAAGGAAAAGTACATCACTTTCCTCAAGCTCTGCTTGCCACATTAGCCTAGATTAACTCAGGTTAGTTTCTGAGACACTGCAGGCAGATTCTGAGGTTGTGACCAAAGTTAGATAGATATTCAAAGTGGGGGAAGGGGTACATGGGCATCTTGGTCAGCTCAACTGCCATAGCAAAATACATTGGGGGACTTAAACAACAGACATTTATTTCTCACAGTTGTGGAGGCTGGAAGTTCAAGATCAGGGCGCCAACATGGTCGGGTTCTGGTGAGAGCTCTCTTCCTGGCTTGCAGACAGCTGACCTCTTGCTGTGTCCTCATATGGCAGAGGGAGAGAGAGTATGCTCTCCCGTCTCTCTTCTTACAAGGGAACAGATCCCATCATTAAGGCCCTACACTCATGACTTCATCTAACCCTAACCACCTCTCAAAGGCCCCTTCTCCAAATACCATCACATTGCGGGGGGGCGGGGGGGGGGGTTAGGGCTTCAACATAAGAATCCACGGTGGGGACACAAACATTCAGACCATAACAAGGGGAGATACAAAGAAAATGAAATGGACCTGGGCTCTCGTGGGACAACAGTAACAGGGAGAAGTCAGATAGGGACAGAGAGGTGCTTGTGGGTTGAGGTGTAGCTAACTCAGAAAACAAAAAATAGCCCTAGGTGAGGAGTGACCTTCCTTCCATCCCTCAGCTCCATCTCTGCCCCCCTCTCTCCTATACACAATCTTTCTTTCACCATACTTCCCTGGTTTCTGTCATCAAAAATAGAGATGGGGACATACACATTTTCCAGAATAATTATTGGGCTGGCCAAAAAGATAGCTCAGGTTTTTTCCATACCATCTTACGGAAGTAAAAATGAGCAAATATAATAATGAGTACATGTCTCTAAAAGAGAGATTAGGCATTTAAAAAGTACAAAATAAGAAAAAAAATTATTCAAGGAGCCTCCAACACATTTACAAAGCCTTTGGAGCTTAGAACCCTACTTACTCCAAAAGCTGCTCTGTCTCCTGAACAGGCAGTAAACAACTAAGGTAATCATCCAGAGAATTCAACTGGAAGAAAACATAGATGCACAGATGGTTGTGGCTAGAGAGTACCTTCAACAAAGATGATCTAATCACAGAAGGTCACACTATTCCCAGTTCATTCAGACATGGGGGGCTCTTTAAGACAGAGCAGCCTGATAAAAGACCAGAGACCCTAGCATTACAAAGGACTTTCAATTGCAGATGCCCTGCTGGTACAACTGACTCATTTACTCAACAAATATTTAATGAGTGCTCACTACACACCAGGCATTGCAATAGGTCTGGGGACACAGTAATGAACAAAGAGACAGAGGTCCTGCCCACAGAGGCTTACATTCTAAAGAAAAGGACAAAGACATTGAATAAGTAATTTCACAGTGTGCTGGTTTAGCAGAGGATATGCATAGGAAAAACATCCTGAAGGAAGAGAGATTTAAGAGTGTGCTCATTTTCCTGCAGTTGTTCATCTAATTCTTCTAATATTTATTCATTCACTCGCTATTCCACAAACACTTATTAAGCAGTTATGGGGGGCAGCTAGTAAGCTGGAGAATGGGCTTAGTAATGGGGACAAAGGATGGATAAGATTCAGGGTTCCTCTGTCTGAGGAACAGATGCTCTGGTGGTGAAGGCCACAAAGCATTTACCTGTAAGACAATAAATGTGTGACATGGTATAAGAGCCGGGAGGCAGGAGAAACCTTCGGCTTATGGGGCAGGGTGACTCTCCTGGAGGAATTAGAAGGAGAAGGGCGTTTCAGGCCAGGAGAGTTTCATGCACAACACCATGGAGATATGAGGCCCATGAGGGGTCCCTTGAGGATGGCAGGTAAGAGAGGAGCACTGTAGTCTGACAACCTGGTCTTGAATCCCAGCTCTGCTCCCCTCCCCAGCTGCGTGAGCTTGGACAAGCTGCTTAACCTTTCTGAGCTTCAGGCTCCTCATCTGAAAAATGATGCTCGTGTTGATCACCTTGTTGTATTATTGAAATAATTAGCAATGCACATAAAAAAAAAAAAGGAAAATCTCAACACCAAGTTCCTGGTAAATACTCCATGGTGCTAATTAGAAGTGGTGGGGAACAAGGCTGGCAGGCAAGTTGGAGTCAGAATGCTAAAAGACCCAAGTAAGTTGGACTAAGGTTTTTTACCCTGTAGCTACCTAATTTGGAATCATCATCCCCTACCTCCCACCTTGTATCCTGTCTGGGGCACGATATTAAGCTTAAGTGCCAACCATGGAGCTAAGTGTTTTTACATATGCGATCTAATTTCATCGTCAGAGCAACGTTGTGGTGGATATACTACCACAAATCTTCACTTTAGAAATGAGGCTTAGTGAGGTCTAGTGTTATGCCCAAAGGGACCCAGCCATCAAGCAGCAATTTAATCCTTCTTGTTTTCCTGCCTGCACCCTGCACCTTCTAGCTCAGCTTCTGGCTTAGCACCTGCCTGGCTCAGCAGTCCTCCTTCATCTCCACTCTCAACTGTCCAGAATGCCCTACTTGCTCCCCCAGCCTCAAAGCTTTCCTGAGTAGCTGCCTTGCCCAACTGTCCCCTTGGGCTGCGGCTCCCTGAGCATCACTCCCCTCCACCATCTGCCAGCTCAAGCCGGGACTGGAGCTCTGCTGCCCCCTCCTGGCCTGGGCCAGAACCTCATCTGCTCCCTGGGGCCCTCAAGCTCAGTCCTGACATTCCATTTCCTCAGTACCTCAAGATTTGAAAGAACTGTACCATTTGCTGTGAATTATCCTGACAATTTCCTCAGACTTCCACTCTGCTGATGTGGCATACATACACATGACAAGCTCTGTTTATTATTATGTGTTTAATTCGCTTCTAGATACAGGTTACAATCAGAACTCAAGTTTACTTCACTGAACATTTTTATTACCTTATGTGTTCACACTGAGGGAAAAAGGAGAGGAAGGACTCACTCGAGTCCCATAGGAACCACTAAAAATGTTTCCACTCACACAAGAAAGCTTCAGAGGCTTATTATGACTGAACACTCTAGGCCAGGCTGATTTACTGAATTATATAATTTGAATTTGGTTACATTTAATAACATAGTCTTATTTTCTCCGTGCTTGTCCTAACAGGGAGCTTTGAAAAAATAGGTAAGATTAACTTGAATGAATAGGTAGCAGTGCATTTATATCCTGTTAAAGATAACACTTGGACTGACTAGTTGTCACAACTAAAGAACAATTTTGTATGTCTGTGAAAGTCCCACATGGACAGTTGTCACTAAGTTAAAGAGTCACTAACTATCCCTTCAAGATAGTACAAGAAGTAAGGCAGACCAAGCTGAAAAGTACAAGAGGGACTTCCCTGGTGGTGCAGTGGTTAAGAATCCACCTGCCAAGGCAGGGGACACAGGTTTGATCCCTGGTCCGGGAAGATCCCACATGCCACAGAGCAACAGAGCCACAATTACTGAAGCCCGTGATGAGAGCCCGTGTTCCACAACAAGAGAAGCTACCGCAATGAGAAGCCCACACACCACAACGAAGAGTAGCCCCCGCTCGCCACAACTAGAGAAAGCCCACATGCAGCAACAAAGACCCAATGCAGCCAAAAATTAAAAATAAATAAATTAATTTAAAAAATTAAAAGTACAAGATTCTGTGCAATGCAAGTAAAAGTCCCTACTAAACAGTCCATGAAGACTGAAAGTGGGAAGAAATCATTCAAATACTGCATTATAAGTAACAATAAATGTGTAAACATAACTACAGATTTGTTATCCCCTACTCTTGTTTGTTCTGGTTTGTAATATTAGTCAAATTCTGTCTATAATCATGACAAATCAAAGAAAGTACACTTTTAACGAAGAATGCTACCACAAACTAGTAAAGAAAACAGTTAACAGCAAGTCACATGTATTACTTTTTTAGCAGACCATTCTGAACAGAGTGTTATCTCTAGTCTAGTTTTTTTAAAAAATATTTTTGCACCAAAATTTTGGTGAATTTTTCAACCATATCACCCTGAAGCATGACTTAAGAAGTAATTAACTGATGATGATGCATTTGTTAACCAAGTTAAACTCAGCATCCTGGCACTAATGCTCACAACTCTCCAACCCCTGCCCACCAAACACTTCAGGCAAATGCAGTCAGCTGCTTAAGGCAGCAGGTGACAAAATTTACCATGAAGTAAGTTAAGTATTTTGAAATTGAGGTTCTTGCCTATGAATTTTGGGTTCAACAACAACGAAAAACAAAATTCATTTAACCCTCTGCTTGATGGGCAAACTGTATTCCTTTTCTCTTTTTCTTTACTCTGCCGTATGACTTTTTTGGTTACAATGGCAGTTATGTTCTTATCAAAATCTTTCATCAGGCAGTCTCAAAATGCATAACAAGTGCACATATGTGCCCACTTCCCCTTTCTGCACAAAGTCACACCTTGCAATATGATTTCTGTCTGCATTTTGATCTATGTATTTGCTTTAAAATCATTTTCATATAGCAAAATGTTAGTATTTAAATATAAGTAAAAAACTTATTCAGTAACCACTCAGAACTACCATTCTTTGATCCAGTAATCATCAAATAAAATGTTTTGAGCACATGCTCCCAAATTGTGTATACTTAAGTACCTATAAATGCAATACATATGCTATTGAACCAATATGTAATGTTCTTTTCAAAACATTTTAAGAAAGCAAAAATTAGAAAAAAAATATGTTCTTCTAGCATCCCATTATACTATGCAACCCCTGGATATGAACATCTCACTTTGGAGACCTCTGCTCTAGTTAAGATATGAGTGAATGCTTTAGTTAGCTCTAAACTCTATTCAAACTAAGAAAGAATAACTTTTCATTAAAAAAATGCTTATTTAAACAGTCTCAACTTAAAGGACCTTAATTAGTCCACCTGTCATATGTGTATGGCATATAGAAGGATTATTCAACATGCAGATAATATATTAGTAAACAGAAAAATGTATTAAACTTTACTAATTAGAAGCAAATCTTTATTGATTTAGCATATTACTTTATAATGACTGTCACTTCAAATATAATAGAAGAATGAACAACTTGAAATCTAATTATTATACACAAAACAAATGACCCTCCAATAGTCTTTGAATGTGAATGCTGATCATGGTATGGAAATTTAACTTAAACACACTTCAAATAAAGCTACTTCATTTTCAGAAACATGAATGATGATTGGAGCTAGCCAACGTGCTACGTAGGTTAAGAACTGCAACTGATATAGTTTCAACAGATGTAGAAAAAGGATGAGAATGAACTTAAAGCCTGTGCCCACTGGAAAAACTAATATCAGGTTGACATGTTCAAAGTAAAAGGGAGATTAAAGGTAATTCCTTGAATAAATGAAGTTTTGAGATCATTTTAACCTGAAATTCTCGTATAACTGAGGAGGAGTAGAAGTTTACCTTGACTGATCTAGGTCAGGGGTCAGCAAACCTCCGGCCAAGGGCCTAATACAGCAGTCACTTATTTTTGAACAGTCCACAACTTAAGAAGAATTTTTACATTTTAAAATGGTTTTTAAAAATCAAAAGAATGTGATGTGAAAATTATATGAAATTGAAATTTTACTGTCATAAAGTTTTATTGGAACACAGCCATGTGCATTGGTTTCTGTGTTGTCTATGGCTGTTTTCACTCAATCATCAGAGTTGAGAGCTGCCACAGAGATCTGCGGCCCACAACACCTAAAATAGTTACTGTCTATCCCTTTACAGGCTCTTTACCCAGTGTAGGTAACTGATCTTAATCCCTTCAATCCCACACTTCCCCTTTTTATTCTAGTCTAGAGTGCTGCAGGGTTTCTTTTTTCTTTCTTTTTTTTCAACCAACATGGTAAGTTCTCTCTTACCCACCCCCCTCACTTATCTACATTGTGAGTTAGTGTCAAGTTCTGAGTCCCACACCTTTAGCCCAAGACAAAGCTGCTTCTATAGGCACCTTTTGTTCTCATAATGGTTTCTTTCTCTTTATCTATAATTTTGGTTTTCGGTTGATACAAACTCAGTCATTTTTTTTTTTACAGGCTTTCTTTGGTCTGATAATCAACCTACCCTCCCAACCTTATCTGTCATTACAATGTTCATGCTTTGTAAAGTCTGAAAAACAAAATGTATACCCCACATTCTTCTGCCAGGTTTTTTTTTGCCTTTTTCTTTAGAATGTATTTTCCATCTGGAATGCTCTTCACCAAAGCTCTACCTTGTTAAAATCCTGCCAAAATTCAAGATCCACCCCTCCCAATGAAGACACCTCAATCTTCCCAGTCAGAATTATCACTCTGTTGTAAAGACTGCTGTAATTCTCATTATCTCCATCCGGTATTAGTTTTATTTATTTATCTATCTCATATTAGATTAATTGTTGGTGCCTTACAAGTAAACTATACATGTGGAGGCCAAGTAGTGTTTTATTTATCATATTCATTCATACTCTGTCCCCCTCACCCTGCCCCCTACACCATAAATTGCCTAGCTCATAGTTATTCAAAGGATCAGACTTGTAACAGAGAGGACATTAAGTGGCATGAAGACATGGAATTAAATAACAAGAAATCAAAAAATGACATCATTATTCTCTTTTCAATTATTTTCAATCATCTGATTACATCAAGAAGAAAACCTCAATTTGTGCCACTATGGTTTTAACTTTGCTAATCTTTGATAATCTCCCTTTTTAACAAAGAGAAAACAATTCTCAGGCTTGGAGCCTTCTGGAGGCAAGAATTTCTAGCTATGATTTAGGAAAAATGCTTTGTTCTTATTGCCTCTATTTATGGGATGAATACTGGTTTTCAATTTAATGAAAATAAGTATTCTCAGTAAATAAATTTAGGTTAACAAAAATGAGGTGATTTAAACAAAAATATTAAGCAAATTATAGCACAGATGGTATGCATATACAACAGAAATCAACAGTAATACACAAAAATGTCAGAAACATTTGGTTGTAGCAGATAATCAATAAAGCCAAATGACTTTATTCCATCAAACTCCTTGTTAACCATCTACATAACTAAAAGAAAATCATGTAAAAGACTAGCTTCAAGCTTCTGAGACAGTGGTTCTCAACAGAGGAGGGTGTGACACTTGATAATGTCTAGAGACATTTTTGGTAGTCACAATTGGTGGGGGTGGGGTGGCTGGGGGAGGATTGCTTCTGGCATCTAGTGGGCAGAGGCCAGGGACACTGCTACACATCTTACAATGCACAGGACAGTCCCACATCAAAGAATTATCTGGCCCCAAATGTCTACAGTGCCAAAGTTGAGAAACTGCTCTGAGAGAAAGAGCAAGCTTTACAGGTACTACCTTTTGCCCATCATTATAAATCATCCTCTATGCAGCACTCTGTCCTGATTTGATCTGCCACTGATAAGATTGCTGAGGAAAATCTCCCACACAAACCTTTCATTATTTTACATCACCCACACAGCCACTGCCCTCCATTAGCAATTAGAATTTTAAAATAGACTGCACTGAAGAGTACATGTCCTTTATATGCTAATACTATGCCATCAATATTTAGATCTAACTTCCTAATTAAACCATTGGAGTTATGAAATTTTCAGATTTTCCTGCACTATCAAATAGATTTTTAAAAGTAATTAAGGTAAAGATTAATACAATTTGAGTAAAACTTTGATTCTAGCTGCTATTGACTTCATGTAAAGTTATTCTTTGGCTTGAACTATATGGTTCATTGACTCAAATAATATATTTTGCAGAATAAACCTGACCTTGAAATTGTTAAAATTCAGTATTTTTTATTAGATGTTAGCTTTCATGAAAGGGAGTCTAAAGAGAACTACTTTTTAAGCTAGCAAAAAAAAATCATTAACATAAAACAACATAACAATTAGTAGTTGAAACAGTTCGCTTGGCTACCACTCAGTACTTTATTCTCAAAAGTATTATTGCAAACACATAATCCACACAGATGTGTCTGAGGGTAAAGCATTTACAAGAAAGGTCTTTGAAGCTATTTTGTGGTTAGTGTTTTTGTTCTCTTTCTTTCTTTTTTTTCAAGTTAAGTTCACCAGAACAACTTAGAAGCTGATAGCACCTGTGTCTTTTTATTTTTTATTTTTCCAAATTAGGAGTTATTTTTACCCTTGCAACAGTATTTAAACATGGAAAAATAGTGCATTCTTAAATTAATGAGCCTATCATAATCTTCACTTGACTTTAAGGCTCTTTACAATGAGAGTATTTTCAAATTTAGCATTTACTATGTATTAACTTTAGTGGTTGGCATAGCTTGGAGGCATTTCATGCTTTTAAATTCAAGTTGATTTAACTCCTAATTCTGACATGCCTGTGGTAAAATGATAGCAAAGGTGAAACTGAATCCCTTTCATTTCAGAGCCACAAAGCACTCTGCCAACAGAAAAGCAGCATTATTTTCAATACCAACAAGCTACAGAGGTGGCAGTTATCAATACTGCCAAGAAAGGAAACCAGTGGTGAGAGATTAAGAGATGGTTTTAAGATTAAGAGATTAAGATCATGGTCACACACGTCAAACAGGTCACCAGATTTCCCTTTCCTTGGGGTCGTTAGAACTGAGATCATCACATCAGGACCCACAGTGCCTGGCCCACTTTGTTATCATTCATTCATTCTCTTCAAAATCATTTGTTGAGCACCTGCTGAGTACTGAGTACTATGCCAGGCAATGAGCACACAAGAGTGAACCAGCCAAATCTACAGACACTGCCTTCTAGAACTTGTAGTCAGTGTTGGTGCGAAGAGCCTGTGCAGCCCCAGTTTCTGTTCTCCCAAATGCAATCCCACCTTGCTACTGTGTCAACTGCCTGAGAAGAGAATCAGATGCACAGAGAACAAGAGAGGGACTGAACAAGTATACTTTAAATTCCTAGTGAGATAAAAAAAAAAAACAACATCATCCCCAAAAGAGCTTAAGATACCAAGTACAGTGCGTGTGAAAGGAGATCCACAGCCAGCTGTGGGGATACGCCGGATAGGCTGTGGGGCCCTAAAGGACAGTGTGAGGGAAAGACCAAGAGCCCAAGAAGCAATGGCTAAGAACGGCTCAGGAACGGACTTGAACAAACGGAAGTAAGGGAAAAGGGAAAAGAGAGGATCCGATTCCTCCCCAGCCAGGAGCACAGGTTGGAGCCCTCCTTTCAGAAAATGCACACTTTGCTGTTTCCTTACAGGAAGCATTTGCTGACCATTACCTGGGAACAAAGTTACATGTTACCGAGTGGACTACAGCCCTGCTCAGGCCTCTGGATTCCTCCACTCCACAGTGAAGGTGCTCCTGGTCCAGCCTCCTGAACTGCTCAGCCAGTCCAGAATACACTCCACTTAGCAGGCCTCGTGGAGAAACCAGAGTTTTTCCAATAGTGTTTGAAAAGGGAAACCCAATAATGTTGGAAGGAAAGACAGGGGGATTTTTCTTTACAGAGCTATGCAATCAGTCACTACTCAATGTTACCAATTGGTCTGCATGGCATCTTTCGAAAGGAAGATACTCATACTCATACTTTAATCTGGCATACACAGATTTACGGCCTAAAACAGTACTTTTCAAACTGAATCACAACCTACTAGTGGGATGTGAAATCACGTAGGTTCAACCAATATTTTTAAGGAACTAGAATAAAATTAAACAGCACAGAATAGGAAATATTAGAGTACACTGCTGGTAATAAAAATAAACATTGTTTTATGAAGCTTTTATTTCCATTTTATATACACATATGACTCACTATCTAAATTTGTTTCCTGAGCAAGAACACACATAACAAGGGATCCTATATAATTATGCTTAAATTAGGTTGCTATATAAGTTTTTTTTTAAATTGTGAATCAAGTTGGGTGGTGGGCAGGTACTGAAAGTCATCAGCCTAAAGAAACTATAGTGAAATGTAATGGAAATTGAAAAAGAAAAGATCCCAAAAACTCAATTTCTACGCTGAAAAAGAGAGCAAACCTAAGTATTTCTCAAAATACTTTAATTCTGTGATTTTCACACTTTTATTCTCTTGTCCTAATTATCTTTCATTTGCTTCCCTGAACTTGTGTGTGTGTGGGAATACATCTGATTTTGTTACAAACATTCTTTCAATCTCATACAACAGATAGAAACAAAAGGTGAGAAATAACTGAAGAGAGAACATGGGTTTGGATGCACAGGGCCAAATCATCACCACAGAGCAGCCCAGGCCAAATCCTGTCCCTCTGTTTGCCAAACCACCCGGAAGAATCTGGACCAGAGGGAGGGTCCCTTCTCCCTTGGAAAAACCTTTAAAACACCAATTTCTCAAATCACTGGGCAAAGGACCAACCACTCTTTAAGATATGGAGTCCTGAACAGGATCACGGTCAATTTATTTTTTTGAGTAGAATTGAATTTGTTGTAAACTTGATTTTTGTAAACTTTTAAACAAATTTTATAAACATAGCAGTATTTTCAAATGTGGTTTTTGGGAAAATAAATTAGTTTGCCTGAAACTCTTAGATAATTCCTTTCAACACCCTTCGGCCCCTGCTTCAGTCCCTGCTTCAGCTCCTGCCTCACCCTCATCCTGAAAAAAGAAAGCTATCACATCTACCCTGGTCTGAATGGATTGGTGGATTGGTGCTGTCAGTACCATCCAGGGGATTCAAGTGGTTACAGCCTTGGGAATTTTGTTCCCTGAAATCCCCAAGCTATGTTGCCCTAATGGTCATTTGTCCAATTTTCTTGAATTCAGGAGTCACTAGTTTACAACACGTAATTGTAATAGATTACTCTATAACTTAATCTATACTTGATCTGGAGAGAACTGTCTACATCCTGGAACTAACCACAATGGCACCACACAACACTAGGGGCATTGTTCTCTTACTCTTAATAACAACTGTGTTACTAATGAATTAAATATTTTGGCTTTAGAGTCACCACTGGCAGGCAGACTTGGCCCAAGACTGGGAGTAAAGAGAGTAAAGACTTGAAACCAATCGACTGAGCCTCAACTTTATCACTTGTGAGAAAGAAAACTTGTCACTCAGTCAATATCTACAATTATAATTCTGTTGCATTCTCTGGCTTTATAGATTCTTACTAATTGTATTTGTAACAGAGCTGCTTTATGTTTTAGGTTTATTTTGTTGAAAAAAACCAACTTTGACCATGAAGTGATAATATTTCTCAAAGTCTCAACCAAATGGAATAAGTATGCACCTCACCAATTCTGCCATCTACAAAGAACTTACCTAATATACATGAATACTGAAAAAGAGGACAGAAGTAACAATTTTAAATCTCTTCTCAAAATATTTTAATTCTGTGATCTTCATGGTAATCAAATGATTAGCTAGCAGAGTGAGAGTCTTAGCAATATATAATTGATTTATATTCACGCTCCAAAATTTAGTACAAAATATAACAAGCTGTTTTAAAAAGTATAATAAACTCCAAATTCCTTAGGTTTTCCCTATGAAGTCTACCATCTTGTATATACACACAATTTGTAGTTTATTTATTTTTCTACCCATCTTCCCATTCCTTACATTAAAGGAAATTTCTTGAGCTTCCTGAGGGCAAAGCTTAATCACAAAGATAACGTGTGCTGATGGTAAGTCATAGCCAATTAGGAGCATCTAAGGTAAACGTTACTCAGAAAGCAGTTAGATTTGGTGTTGAGACAGTCCCTGGAGTACCATCAGGCACTTCCTCTACTAGGTGGCAGTTTCTAAAACTCATCAATTTTAAGTAGATTATCACTTTAATCAGAAGTTTACACTGTTCCACTGCAGCTCATCATACAATTATGTAGGCTTCAAACCTTACAAAAGGAAATATTTCATTTTCAACCTACTAGGGAATGCATACTACAGCAGATCTTCAGATGAACATTGAAAAACTTGATCAGAACAGGATGTTTATGTATGCATTATTCAATGCTCAAATATTCTGAAACATTTTAAAACAGTGGCAACTCCTAAATTTTCATTCAGAAGTTTTGCTTTTCTTCCACACCTTCTGCACTCAGTGAGCCATTAATAGTAGTGGCAATTCGGAGGGGAAAAGTGGCCCTTACAGTCCCACTAGGTACCAACATCCAGAATCCCACACTGTAGTCTCCAATGCCATGAAAAATAAAATGGCTGTTAGCTAAACTGTTTCCAGCAAAAAAAGAATGGAAAATAAAATTGCAAAGAAATAGTTAAGTACAGAAGCTTCAACCTGTTAAACGCTGAAATTACATCTTTAGATTCCCTATAATAAAGGGCCTGGTTCTAAAATGAGTGTTGAAAAGAAGTCCCTTACCAATGGATAGCAGAAAGGAAAAAAGGAAAAAGGAAGGAAGGGAAAAATATTTTTCAATGGATAAAAATATGAGAACATATGGCATCATTCACATGGCAAAACCACTACCTGTTTGGATCTTCACAGAAGGGATGAGGAACATTTCTACAACCCCAGGGAGGTGGTTTTCTGCATACATAATTTAAACAAATCACTCCAGCACATGAAAGAAGAGCCACAGAACTCTTCTCACTAATTACCACCCCAAGGGCTGCTTTTTCTTTAAAGCCACACTAGTTCATTATTCTGCCTTCAACTCTCTTAAATGATTCATTTCCCCTTCACTCCTGAGCAGACTCTGCAGGGAAGCTAGTGTTTAAGTTTAATTTCTAGTGCCACTTGCTTTGAAGAGCTTGATGAGGGGAAAGAGAAAGAATCTAATTTAATAATTCTGTCATGATTTGGAGAGGCTCCCTCCGCCCCCCAATCTAAAAAATAACTAGACAAACAGGACCCTCTGGCAAGATATAATCGTGAGCAAAGACACCAGTTGGGAAAGCAGGGCCCACGTGCGGTGGGAGCTATCACGCAAAGGAAGTGGCAGGCGGTGAGGAGGAGGGAGAGTGGGAGAGAGTCGGGCTGCTGCTAGCAGCTGCACCGGCCTGGGCGCTCCTGGGGAGACCCGACTCGCACTTGCATGGTGCTGAGCTCTCTCCCAGAGCGGGTAGAAACCGGAGGGCAGTGCGGCCGGCTCCCGCATCCTCGGGAGCTGTCGCTGTGAGAGGGAGAGCGTCCGCTGCGCGCCGCGGGCTTCCCCAGAAGCCCGAGCCCGCGCACAGGGCGCCCGGCTCCACCAGGTCCAGGGCGCCCCCCAACGCCCCAGCTCGCCACCCCGCCCCCTCCGCCTTACCGTCCCAGCTCCGACTCCACCTCGAAGAAATCGCTCAAAGCATCCCTGTTGGAGCCGTCGATCCAGTAATCCGGGATGAGGCTCCCGGCCCCCGGGGCCACACTGGCGGTGACCGAAGAGCAGGACGAGGCGGAGCACGAGGGCACCGTGACTTTGAGCATCTTCGCGGCGGGACTCCGGAAGCCGCCGCCGCGGTCGCCACCGTTGCCGGAGCGAGAAGCCCCGCCGCCAGTCACCGCCTGCGAACGCAGGAGCGAGAGGTGGCGTCCTTCAAACACACGCACACACCCACGGCCGCCTCCCACGGAGCCGTCAGCCGCGCTCGGGCTGCGGTTCCCTTTCTGCACGCTCTGGCGGGAGGGTGGGCGGAGAAGGGGCCGAGGAACTGGGAGACGGTGTGGAGGGAGAACCCCAGTCGCCGCTGGCGAGAGAAAGGAGGCGGAGGCACTGCAAAGGAGAGTGGTTTCCTCCCCCTTCGGTCCTTCCCTCCCTACCTCCCTCCACCGTGCCTTTCCAACCCCCCTCCCTTTTTTTTCCTTTCTCCCTCTCTGGCAGTGGCTGCGGTGGAGCCAGCTAGGGCGCCTCCGGATGCTGGAGACTGGGGAAGGCACAAGGGCCAAAGCATCATCCCACGCTACCTCCCGCTGGAATCGGGTGCCTGGAAGAGACCGAGCGCACAGGGACAATCGCTCCGAGTGTTGAGCGCCCAGCGCGCTCTGGGAGCACATGGGTCCGGGTGGCCAGCAGGATGGTGAGAAAGGGACCTGGCTGTTGCTGGCGCAACTCATCTCTCCTTGAGCGCGTCTAGGTGGCGAGCCCCTCCCACCCAGCACCAGCTAACCTGCCATCCCTTGTTCCTCCCTCTGTCAAAGGTTATATTGACGGCCGGGAAGGGTGTCCTCTGGTCGCCGATCCTCCAGGGCTCCAATGCCCAGAGCCAGTGAAAGCTGGAGGAAAGGGAAGTGCCTGGGTCCACGGTGACCTGACTCACCTTTGAATGAAGTCTTCAGTTGTAATAGGTGCTGCCGTGCTGCTGCTGGCACTGCATCCTGTGGCACTTTTGGAGCTCCTGGAAGGGCAGGTATTTGCTATGTCTAGTTGACTCCCAGCTTCTGAAGGCTAGCAACAGAAGTGACCCAGAGAATTACAGGTTTGGAAGGGCCCTATGGAATCCAACTAGTCCAGCCCTCTGCCTTAAAGCAGGACTTGTCATCATTCATGACAGAGAAGACTGCTACATTTAAAGCTCTTTCCTCTTCCCAAGAGATGTGTCCCATCACAAGCATTCTAATGTCTGCCCATAAACCTTTAGGCAATCCTTCTAAGTATTGGTTAAATCTATATCATTTATATTTCTACCCTTGAACTTCTTTAAGATTTCAGCAGAAATGAACAACAATTAGTCATTATATTCTGTAATAAATCTTTGTATATATAAAGACATTACATCATATCTCATTTCTGGCTAAATAACTTTAAGCCCTTTATTTAATCTTACTTCACAGGTATTACTTTTAGTCTTTTTTTCTTTTCTGACTTTCCTGCAACATGCATTAAACTCTTCTCAGTGTGTCCCCATTCCTGATTACACCAGTAAACACGGTCCAATAGTTTCCACTATTACTGATTAATTTCTTACACTTAAGAGCTTTTGTGCTATATTGGTGAAATACCAAAAACAAAGCAAAACCAAAAAAAGCAAAAACAAACCCCCCAAATCTAACCAATTAATGATAGGAATTGACCCTTAGTTGATAGGAAATGAAAAATAAACTATACAGAAACTATTCTTCACAGGTAATTTTATGAAGATTAGCATATGATCAGTTTACAAATGGCCTAAAAAATAGCAAGTACATTCACACAAATTCAATTAATACTGAATTATATGGTGAAAGACAAAATGCTCACATGACTTGCTACTTTTCAGAGAATGAAATCACTAATCTTCACGTTAGAAAACGAAGTATACAAGCAAAGCAAGCTGATGAAGCTCTTGAAAGTAAATTCTAGTTCTTACTAAATCAGTTTCCCTTGGCACTGACTGGTGGTGGGATGGGCATGAAGTAGTGGCTAGGTCACTTTTATTTACACCTTTTTGAGGTAAGTCCTGAAGTGGCAGCACTGCATGTAGATACTTGCCTGTTGTGAGCAATTCTTTTATTCACAATTCTTTTCAACTCATGAGTTGAAAGCAAGCATATTACACTGAAAGACACGGTAAACCTTTTTTTCTCCTGCTATTTTAGGGAACAATAGCTAGAGAAACACCATTTCATGATACAGAGGTGACAGTAGAATTGATATTTACATTCAACATTGGTTTAGTTATTTGACACCTATGCTTTTCACAACTGGCTTTTCTAAAAGTGTTATTAGCTGCAGATTAAAAAGAGGGTATTTGGTTTCATGAATGTAGTTTACTTAAAAACTGAAGATGAAAAAATTTATTTTAAAACAGATGGAACAGGAATAGAATCTATGCAATTTATTGTCACTCATTATGCAATATCACCTAAAATGACAGAAAAGAAACAAATGCATATATCCACAAAAAGAAAGGAAGAAATAATATCAACTAAAACTTAAAATCTTGGAACAAATGAACAATGGTCACTCACTCAGAAGACTGGGTAGACCTGAAACCCAGATTTGCAATGGGAGAAGCCAATATGAAGAAATATAATTCTTACCACAGAATTCCAGAAATGCTCAGGAATTAGAGTACCAGATCTTTCTAAAAGTGGAGTGAGAATAAGACGTTGGTTCAGTGCTTTTTTATAAGAAGCTCTTAGGCCTCTACATTTCTTCTTCTATCATTCACAGCCAAAAAACACACTTCCTAAGCTCTTCGAAAAGAGAGCACATTTAATCTTTGGAAATTTTGAACAAAAAATGAAGTATGTCTTAGATCACAAGGTATAGCTACAAATGTATTAAACACAAAGGGATTCATGAAACTCTACATAATAAACAGTGAGACTTCCAGGTCCAACAGGCTCCCAGGATGCTGAAAAATAGGCTTGTATCTATCACAATCTCAGCCATGCAGAAATTGGAGGATTCCTTAATGAGAAAACTAAACAACCCAAGGCTAGGGGGATCTGTGGATACTGACAATTAGGATACTGCCCCTGCCAACAAAGGAGCTTGGTTTTTGTTAACACCATACAGTGAAGCCCATCATTGAACAGGATCAGGAACCCAAAGCTACTAATGAGCTATTTTATGTCTCACTCAAATATAAATGGACAAGTTTCCATTCTGGTATGGCAAAGTATGGTATGACTAACCTTCCTGAATATGACAATTATAATCTCTGAACTAAGTATAAAAACAGTTATTTAAATGTGCAGAAAGAACCACCAAAATCAGAAAACTGGAAATGATGCAACCCATGAAAGAAAGGAACTCTTCTGAATAAGATGCACATTTATTCAGCTTTTCCTCTGAGGGCTCTGCAGGCAGCACAACTCTTAGTTGCTTGAGGTATCAGAAAACAGAATTCAAGCCTGGCAGAGAGGCTGAAAATTGAGGAGGAAATTCCAGAAAGAAGGGACCACAGTGGAAGAATCCAAAAATCTACATGTAAAATGTGCTCAAATAATAGGCTAACCTCTGAGCTACATATATGTGTGGGAAATTCTGAGGAACCCAGCAAAAAGGACAAAGCAATAACTGGAAGGTTGAAAACGCTAAGAAGAAATTTTAGCTGTTCTTCACCACAGGGGAGACATGGTTTGAAATGAGTCCCATCAAATTTAACTGTGGGTTAGAAGAAAAAAAATCTATTCAGGAAAAAGATAATGGAATCCAGAATCTCTCCCAGGAGTCAATGACAATCCAGTCTACACACACGCATGCACAAACACACACACACAAAGACTAGATACATGAAGTGGTAGGAAAATGTGAACCATAGTCAAAAGAAAAATCAGTCAACAGAAACCAACCCCAAGATGACTCATAGGTTGATATTCATGGACAAATTATTTTAAACTGCTATTATAAATATGTTCAAATAATTAAAGGAAAAGATAGTCATAATTAGTGTACAGATGGGTATTCCTATCAGAGATATGAAAATGATTCAAAATAAACCATTAGAAATTTAAGAACTGAACAAGCAAATTACCTGGAATTTGGGGGAGAAAATCACTCAAAGGGTTTACAGAAGTGTGCAGATTGCAGGAGAAAGGGTGGGTGAACTTGAAAATAGAATATGGTATCCAACCTCCAAGATCATCCCCACTGATTTTCACTTCTTAGTATTCATGCTCTTCTGAGTTTACCTACTACATTAAATTACGGTTGACTTATGTGACAAATAGAATATGGTGGAAATGAAGGTGTGTGATTTCCAAGGTCATAAAAGCATTGCAGATTCTGCCCTGATCTCTTAGATTGCTTATTCTGATGGAAGCCGTGACATGAGGCTGCTCAAGCAGCTCCAAGGAGATGCTGATGGGGAGAAGAACCAGCTTGCATGAGAGTAAGCCACAACTGAAGTAGATTCCCCAATCTCAATCAAGCCTTCAAATGACTGCATCTCTAGCCAATATTTGACTGTAACTTCATGAGAGATCTCAGCTGAAAACACCCAACAATTCAGAATTTCAGATGATTCAGAATTCTAAACTCATAGAAACTGTGAGAGCTAAATGATTATTGCTGCTATAAGTCACTGAATTTTGGAGTAATTTGTTATGAATCAATAGAGAACTAATAAAAACAGAAATTATCCAATCTAGAGAACAAAAAGAAATTTTTTTTTTTTTTTTTTGTGGTACGCGGGCCTCTCACTGTGAGCACAGGCTCCGGACATGCAGGCTCAGCGGCCATGGCTCACGGGCCCAGCCGCTCCGCGGCATGTGGGATCCTCCCGGACCAGGGCACAAACCCGTGTCCCTTGCATCGGCAGGCGGACTCTCAACCACTGCACCACCAGGGAAGCCCAGAAAAATTATCTTTTAAAAAATGAGCAATTCTCAGTGAATTTTTGGACAATATCAATTTATCTTACATGTAACTGAATTTCCAGGAGGAAAGGTGAAAGATTCCGGCAGAAAATTTATTTGAAAAAATAATAGTTGAGGGCTTCCCTGGTGGCGCAGTGGTTGAGAATCTGCCTGCTAATGCAGGGGACACGGGTTCGAGCCCTCGTCTGGGAGGATCCCACATGCCGCGGAGCAACTAGGTCCGTGAGCCACAACTACTGAGCCTGCGCATCTGGAGCCTGTGCTCTGCAACAAGAGAGGCCGCAATAGTGAGAGGCCCACGCACCACGATGAAGAGTGGCCCCCGCTTGCCACAACTAGAGAGAGCCCTTGCACAGCAAAATTAAATAATTAATAAACTCCTACCCCCAACATCAAAAAAAAAAAAAAGTTGAAATGTCCTCAAATTAGGTAAACGACGTCAACTTACAGATTCAAGAATCTCAGAAACCCAAAGAGAATAAATAGAAATAAAATCATACATAGGTCTATCTAAGTCAAATGCTCCCAACAATAGATATATATATATATTTATTTTTCTGTACGCGGGCCTCTCACTGTTGTGGCCTCTCCCGTTGCAGAGCACAAGCTCCGGATGCGCAGGCCCAGTGGCCATGGCTCACGGGCCCAGCCGCTCCGCGGCATGTGGGATCTTCCCGGACCGGGGCACGAACCCACATCCCCTGCATTGGCAGGCGGACTCTCAACCACTGCGCCACCAGGGAAGCCCCCAACAATAGATTTTTAAAGAAGTTCTGAAAGCATCCCCTTCTAAGAGAGAGAAAGAGGGGGGAGGGGGAATATATTATATATAAAGGAAAGTAATACAAATGACAGATGATGCCTCATCAAAAATACTGTAGGATAAAAAACAATGGAATTATATCTCTAAAGTTTTTTAACTTTGAAGATATTTAACTACTAAAAGAAAATAAAACCCAGTAGATCCAGAACTCCATACCAAAGGAATATTTTTAGGCTGAAGGGAAATAAACAAGATGGAAACTCAGACATACCCCCCCCAAAAAAAAAGACAGCAAAAATGGGATATATGGATAAATTAAAAAGGCTATATTTCATATTCTCTTATTTAGAAGACAACTCATGGTTTAAGGCAAAAATTATAACACTGAATTTTGTGGTTTATAATATATGTAGAGGTAAAATACAAAATACTACATATAATTCCTTCTAAATAATATTCAAGAAAAGGCAAAATAAAGTGACAGAATTCAGATTGGTGGTTCTCAGAGGCCAAGGAAGGGTAGAGGATTGACTGAATATGGGTTTGGGGGGATTTGGGTGGACACAGAAAGTTCTGTATCTTGAGTTTGATCGTTGTTACATGATTTCATGCATTTGTCAAAACTCTTCAATTATACTTTTAAAAATAATGGATTTTATTGTGTGCAAATTGTATCTCAATAAAGCCAAATAAAAACTGTAACAGTAGCATCAGCAATTCTTTTAGGTAAAATTAAAAGTCCATAAATATTGAAAAGGAAGACCTTAAACTGTTCCCATTTATAAATGACTCGATTTTTACATAAAAAATCCTAGGATTTGACTTAGGTTCCTAATATTAATAAATGAATTTGGCAAGGTCACAGGGTACAAGGTCAAAATAATCAACTATATTTCTACATGCTGCAGGAAACAACTGGAAATGCAATAAAAATATTTCATTCACAACAAGGGTCCTCAACCAACGGGCCGCAGACTGGTACTGGTCCGTGGCCTGTGAGGAACCAGACCGCACAGCAGGAGGTGAGAGGTGAACAAGTGAGCGAAGCTTCATCTGCCACTCCCCACCACTTGCATTACCACCTGAACCATCCCCCCCCCACCCCCGTCCATGGAAAAATTGTCTTCCATGAAACTGGTCCCTGGTGCCAAAAAGATTGGGACCACTGATTTACAATATAATAAAACAAGCATAAAATATTACGAATCGATTCAACAGAAGGTATTCAAATCTTTTACAGTGAAAACCACCATATATTGCTAAGAGAAATAAATGGAAAGATATACTATGTTCATTGATTGAAGGTTCAGTATTGTTAACAAGTTGATTTTCCCCTAATTGAGATGTAGACTAATGCTAGTACGCTTTGTTTGGAGAAATCGAAAAGTTTATTCTAAAATGTATAAAGAAATACAAAATACCTGGAATATAAAACCAATCCTAAAAAAGAACAAAGTTGGAGGTCTCATTATATCTGATTTCAAAATTTACAATAAAGCTACAGAAATAAAGACAGTGTGGCATTGGTGTAAGGAAAGAAAGAATAGGTCAATGGAAAAGAATAGAGTTTAGAAGTAAAATGATACACGTGGTTAATTAATCTTTGAAAAAAGTAACAAAGCAATTTAATGCACAAAGAAAAGTCTTTTCAATAAATAGTACTAGAACAATTGGATAAATATATAGGTAAAAATGAACCTCAAAATTTTCCTTGTGACACAAACGAAAATTAATTTAAGACGGATCATAAACCTATGCATATAAGCTAAAACTACAGTAGTACTTTTAAAAGAAAAGACTAAATCATATCTTCAGGAACTTACAGTAGATACCAATGTCTTAGGCCAAAGTGAGTTCTAAACATAAAAAAATTAAAAATTGGAATTTATCAAATTTTAAAACTTAAGTACAGCAAGAGACACAGTTAAGAAAGTAGAAACACAAGCCACAAACTGGGAGTAAATATTTTCAATAGAAATATCTGACAAAGAATATGTAACTAGAATATATGAAGAATTCTTAGAAATCAATTTAAAAAACTAAAAAAAGATTTCTGGTTTCTGCTCAGGATGTAGAGCACTACAAAAAACATTGCTTTAACCCTTATAATACAACAAGTAAAAGCCAAAATGCAAGTCAAGATTTCCTTGAACGCTTCAGAGAACTGGGATCACAGGACAACCAAGTAGTCTAAAATCTAAGGAGAGACAGTGTTCACAAGGAAAGATGGCAGTTGCTTACCTGCAGCAAACACAGCCACATACCAATAAGAATTTGATACGAAGACTAACAAATTAGGGGAAATTGAATGTGAGTTAACAAAAGAATGTGAGCCTGGGAGCCACATACAGAGGAAGAGTTCACACCTTCTTGCAGGCTTTTCTCCACAAACTCTACTGGGCACACAATAAAAGATGGTTGAAAGTCCTGAAAAAGCATGCTTGGTAGTGCAAACCTGGAGAAGGAGAACAGTAGCTACTGTGCCTACAACAAACAATGTTACTGGCATAAGCCCACAGCAGATGGGGAAAGGGAAAAGGAAAAATCCCTCTACGCTAAAGAGAAAGGCAGGAATATGTCCTGAAAACAGAATTACAAATGGTGGAAAGGCAAGAGCTCTAAATAGGTCACATCCCCAAGATCCAGGGACACAGGGCCTACCTAAGGCTAAAGACTTCTTAAAAAATTTTTATTGGAGTATAGTTGATTTACAATGTTGTGTTATTTTCTGCTGTACAGCAAAGTGAATCAGTTATACATATACATACATCCACTCTTTTTTAGATTCTTTTCCCATATAGGTCATACAGAGTATTGAGTAGAGTTCCCTGTGCTACACAGTAGGTCCTTATTAGTTACTTATTTTATATATAGTAGTGTGTATATGTCAATCCTAATCTCCCAATTTATCCCTCCCCCCCTTTTCCCCTGGTAACCATGATTGTTTTCTACATTTGTGACTCTATTTCTGTTTTGTAGATAAATTCATTTGTACCATTTTTTTAGATCCCACATATAAGCAATATCATATGATATTTGTCCTTCTCAGTAGGACAATCTCTAAGTCCGTCCATGTTGCTACAAATGGCATTATTTTGTTCTTTTTTATGCCTGAGAAATATATGTACCAAATCTTCTTTATCCATTCCTATGTCGATGGACATTTAGGTTGCTTCCATGTCCTATTGTAAATAGTGCTGAACTGAACATATGGGTGCATGTATCTTTTCAAATTATGGTTTTCTCTGGCTATATCCCCAGGAGTGGGATTGCGGGACCATACGGTAGCTCTATTTTTAGTTTTTTAAGGAACCTCCATACTGTTCTCCATAGTGGCTGTACCAATTTACATTCCCACCAACTGTGTAGAAGGGCTCCCTTTTCTCCACACCCTCTCCAGCATTCATTGTTTGTAGATTTTTTTGATGATGGCCATTCTGACCAGTGTGAGTTTTGATCTGCAGTTTTGATTTGCATTTCTCTAATAATTAGTGATGTTGAGCATCTTTTCATGTGCTTTTTGGCCATCTGCATGTCTTCTTTGGAGAAATGTCTATTTAGATCTTCCACCCATTTTTTGATTAGGTTGTTCATTTTTTTGTTATTAAGCTGCATGAGCTATTTGTATATTTTGGAGATTTTTCTTCTTCTATCTGCAAATATGGGTAAAATATATGGTTTATTTTAGAATAAACCCAACTGTGTCATGATATAGTATAATTTTTATGTACTGCTTAATTTAAAAAGAAAATTAGCTCATGAGTAATACTGGCCTTAAAATTTTTTCCCTATAAACCAGCTTATCCTGGCCTCAAAAGAGAAACAGATAGAGGAAGAAAAATCATATGACCATCTCATTAGATGCAGAAAAAAATGATAAAAGTCAAGTCTGTTAATTATAAAAACCAAAAAGATATTTTAAAAACTAAGATAGACTCTGCAGCAAAAATCATAATGGTGAAATGCTGAGAAATTTCCTTCTGAGATCAGAAATGGTGAAAGCATGGTCTCTACCACCACTCCTACTTTTACTCAGTATTGTACAGGAGGTCTTAACCAATGTAATAAGGCAAGATTAAAAAAAAAAAAACCTAAAAGGAGTAAGTATTGAAAAGAATCTGTCATTATCTACAGATGATAAAATTGCTTATGCTGAAAATCCAAAATAATCTATAAATGAATTCTTAGAAGTAATCAGTTTATAGTCACTGAATACAAAGCCAATGTGCCAAATTCAATTCAAAAATTGTATTTCTAGGGAGGGAGGGAGATGCAAGAGGGAAGAGATATGGGAACATATGTATATGTATAACTGATTCACTTTGTTATAAAGCAGAAACTAACACACCATTGTAAAGCAATTATACTCCAATAAAGATGTAAAAAAACATTGTATTTCTATATATTGGCAACAAACAACTAGAAAAGAAAAACAAACTAAACTTTACTATTCAGCAATAAAAAGAATAAACTACTAAAATACACAGAAACATGGATGAGCCTCAAAAACATTAAACTGAATAAAAGAAGTCAGATCTCAAAGAGTATGTATTGTATGATTTCTTTATTTGGAATTCCGGAAGAAAAAAGTGAAGGTAAATGACCCACCATCAAGATATATTTTGGTGCCATTTAAGAACACTGAAGTTTCTGGAAAGAAGAACCAGGTTACCTACAAAGAAACAATACTCAGAATTTCATCACACTTCTTTCTCATCAGTAACACTGGATGCTGGAAGACAATGAAGTAACCACTTCAAAGTTCAAGGGAAAAACTGATTTTGAACCTATGTGTTATGCCCAAGCAACTGCCATTTCAAATAAATCAAAATAACATTTTCAAATATTATGGAACTAGGAAAATGTATCACCCTTTCAATTCTCTCAGATATAATCAACATAGTATTAACTGCAGTAAAACCTTTAATATGTGCAAGAAGGTGAGTGATATAGAATATGAGTGCTAACTGAAGAAAAAGCTAAAGGGTTTTTTTTTTTTTTTTTTTTTTTTTTGCGGTACGCGGGCCTCTCACTGCTGTGGCCTCTCCCATCGCGGAGCACAGGCTCCGGACGCGCAGGCCCAGCGGCCATGGCTCACAGGCCCAGCCGCTCCACGGCATGTGGGATCTTCCCAGACCGGGGCACGAACCCGCATCCCCTGAATCGGCAGGCGGACTCTCAACCACTGCGCCACCCGGGAAGCCCAAAGCTAAAGTTTTAAAACTTATTAGTGCAGAATATAATAATGTGGATTAGTATATTATTCTACAGAGGCAGCAGAGGAGAGAGGCTAGGATCAGAAAACACATAAAAGTAGATTACTAATCCCATCCCTTCCAGGCAAATTAGAGATATTGATTAAATATAGAATTTGATGGAAAGTTATAAGCTTAAATATACATTCAAAAATGTAAGGATAACAATGAGAAGAATAAAAAGTGTTTATAGCTTTCAAACAACAAGGTGGGGAGAGGAAATAGGACAAAGAAAGTCTGATAGACAAAAGGCAGAGGGGTAAAAAAAAACAAAACAGCATTACAAAATATTTTAAATGGCACTACAGTGGATGTTGTAGTGTACTGTCAAGGATGCCTCACTCAAGTTAGCCCCCTCCCTGCTCCCCGGGGGCAACTTGCATCCACTTACTCATCTTAGACTTCTTGCCTCAGTTCAGGACAACTCTAAAGGCCCATCTCATCTCCAGAGTCCCTGTGGGATTGGCTGAAACCTCTGGGAGAAATGTACCACAGTTCAACCTCTCCTTCTGCCCAATCCTTCCCTTATTCCCTTGCAGGCACTGTTCCTGATTGCTCCCCAATAAACTTTGTGTGTACACACCTTTTGTCTTCTCTATCTCAACAAATGTTTCTAAGGGGATTTGATTTCGGACAGTTGGTGACAAGTGCTCCAAGGAAGCCGACTTTAAGGATGGAATTTTGGAGCCAAATCACTCACCAGCTGGCTAACAATAAAGACCCCATTATTGGTAGTGAATGAAGTATGGTAGCTCCTGGCATACCATGGAACAATTTGATTACAAATTGTTTCATAACAAGTAATTCCAAAGCTTAGTGGCTTAAAATAACTATTTCATTATTTCTCATGACTGTGTACTCAATTGGGCAGTTCTTCAGCTTCAAAGAGGTCAACTGAACTTGCAATTAACTAGGAAGTTAACTGGGCTCATTCACATGGGCTGATGCTGGCTTCAACTGCAAGATCACCTAGGACTGGTGACCAGAGTGCCTACAAGTGGGATTTTCACAGCATGGCAGCTGGGTTCCAAGAGGGAACATTCCAAGAACAAGTGTTCCAAAAGAGAGGATGTAAAAACTCCTAGTTCAATTAAAAGCTAGGCCAAGAGTATCATTTATACCATATTCTATTGATCAAGAAATCAGAGCTTCGGCCAGATCCATGGGGAGAGAAAAGGGGATGTATGACATTTACATGTAGGATACAGTAAAACTGGGACCATCGTAGGAAACTAGCTACCACAGAGTATAGTTGTTAAAATTTCACTAGTGATGAACTGAGGTTGGATCACAGTAGGAGGAAAAACATTGATGGGTGCAATGTCTCAAATCTTTGAAAGGTTTGGAGGAAATCATAATTATATCAACATGAAATCAGATGGAATTTTTTGAGTGCAACCAGCCACTGGAAAAAAGAAAATAAAAGGCCAAGGATGATTAATCACCAGTTTAAGGCAAAGTGAAAAAGCTGGTGGGCCTCCTTGGTAGCTTTTGAAGAGACTCTCGCCTCTGCAGCAGGACAGCGGAAACAGCTGTGAATCAAGACTTGATTATAAAGATATCTAGTTGCATGAAAAAAAGTGAATTCTCAATCCTGGAAAGCCTGCTATACCAAGGTAGCGCCTTTGGTAGAAGGAATGGGACCCCCAAGTCTTGGGATGGAACTATCTTGGTTGATGCACTGGAGAAACTTGAAACCCCAGATTTCCCTGAACCATCTGGGCCTGTAGAAGTGGCGCACCCGTCCTATTAAAGGCTGTAACACCTCCATTGCTTGGAGATGATACTGAGGGTTCAGTCTTGCAAGACAGTACCCATCCCACTCAGAATCTTTCCTCCCACCATCCTCTTAGTCTACAGGCCAATAACTAGGGTCAAGTCACAACACAACGTAACACACTACGGAAGTGGGGCATGCTATGCAAGGAAAGGGATTAAACTCTGAAGGAGATACAGGACCTAGCCAACATGTACTGGCATGAATTTGGATCCTGAGGTTCCTGAACCAAGGGAGTCAGAAAATAAAATTATAAAAGGGAGATTTTATGGGCATGGGAACTGCTCCCTTGATGCTGGATTGAAGCCCTCAAATAAAAATCTCTGCCCACATAGAAAAATCTTCATTATTCAAAAAAGAAATCACACAGGACAAATTTTCTTACCAAATTGCAGTAGAATTAGAAACTAACAACAAAAAGCAGCAAAAGAAATCATGCATTTGGAAATGCCCTTCAGATAAAACTAAAATTCAAATTATAAATTATAATTTATATCCTTTATAATGAATGAAAGTGAAAGCACTAATTACAATAATCTGTGGAATATAGTCAACATAGTACTGAGAAATATTCATAATTTTAAATGTATGTATTAGTAAACAAAGTTTGAAAATAAGTGAGTTAAGACTAGCTAACTGGTATGCTGAACTAGCAGAAATTGATAGGATGCAAACATAATGCAAATTCATTTTCAAATTCATTTCACTATCTTTTAAAATCCATTCTATAGTCTCTTTCTTCCCCTCACCTTGGATAAAATATTGAGAAATGGACATAGCTTTTCTGATCACTCTTAAACAGTAATAAAAAAATCCTCCAGTCACCTTTAGTAATGGCTTTGGTCTTATTTAGATAACTAAAATGCCCATTTTAGTGAAATAGTCTACGTTGGGATTTTATTTATGTTTCACTTCTCCCTTTCCCAACTCAGGTTCATTTCAGGCTGGGACTCAGCAGGGAGCAGGGAGGGCATTGTGTGGAGACTCCTGTCCTTGCTTTGTCAGCTCCTCCTCACGCACTCCCACACTTTTAGCTGTGACATTAGGACCCTCCAGAGTTGGACTGCGCAGAGTCAGAGATGGGATAAGGAGGTAAGGAGTAAGAAAAGTCTAACTTGATAGGGTGATGGGGTTTGTGATGTGGTGATATGCTCTCTGGGTTTGCTGAATCTTCATTGCTGACTTCATGAGGGTATTTTTGTGGACTTTCTAGAGATTTCTTCACTAGAAACATCAAATTGTAGTTCACTTGATGTGGGCAGAGCTCTGTCTCTGGCCTGGCCACTTAAGATTTTCCCCTCAGGTTCAGTATCTAAGGGTTACCTCTTTCTGGTCTGTTCAAAGCCAGATGGCTCTCCTTTTTATGATTCATGTCTGGTCTAGGGAAACACATGCCTCTGCTCAGCTGTCAGTGGAGAAGGCACCTCTCTTTGCTCTTCCTCAGGCAGACAGCTCCAGCCACATACTTTCTGCCTTTCATTTTCTCACAAACTGTCTCTTTGCTCCCTCAAACAGTAAGGGCAAAGAAAGAAGGCAGGGATATGAAATTCCACATGAAGGACTCTTAGAATCCATCTAACTTGTCTTGAGGTCAGAGGGAACATCCCTCCACCCACTCACCCCACACACTGAGGAGGGGAAGTATGGATGGAAAATGCCACCAAGCAACAACAGTTTCTCAAAATATCTGCTCTTCCCTGGCTCTCCTACCTCAATCCTTTTATGTCCTCAAGTTGGGTGCGGGACCAAGGGTCACAAAACTGCTTTTCAGCTACCTCTTTTGTCAGTTGTACATAGATGAACTAGACCACCATTTTGAAATGTAGGGGGTCCTTGTCACTTATTATTTTGGCCTTTGGGTTTCAGACAAAACCAAGACAGCAAATATCTGATTACTCATCCTGCCACACACATAAACTTAAGGAACCAGAAAAGATTGACAAAATAGAACAAAAGCAAGTTAAAGAAAAGAATTAATAAAAGCAGAAATAAATAAAATGAACATTAAGCACAATCAGTAAAAGCAAAACTCTGTTCTTGGAAAATCCCATTAAATTGAACTTCTGGTAATTATAAGGAAAAAAATTAGGAAAGACACAGGTAAAGAAGATTATAGATGGAAAGGGAATATAAAATTACATTAAACAAGGTAAGAATTATAAGAAAATATTATAGTTATCCTTATGCCAAAAATTTAGAAAACTAGGTGAAGTGTATCACTTCATAGAAAAGTATATGTTATTATAATTAATTCAAAAAGTGTAGAAGTAAGAATAGAAGTTTTATTAGCAAAGAAATGACCAAGGAAATTAAAATCTATTCTTTAAAAGATCTTAGGTCCAGGAAATTTCATAGAAGGATTCTACCAAACTTCAAATAGCAGATTATTTTCCACATTATATATATAAACTGTCCCAGAGTACAGATTTTAAAAATAGTTTGGTAAATCATTCCATGAGAATAGCAAAACTCTACTATCAACAAAGGACAAAGAGTATACGAAGAGAGAAATATAACCCAATTTCTTCTCCTGAGCATGAATATTACAATCTTAAAGTAAATACAGCTGCCCCTTGAACAATGCTGGGGGTTAGGGGTGCCAACTTTTTACACAGTTGAAAATCCATGCATAGCTTATAGTCCGCCCTCCCACATATACACATAGGAAGTTCCTCTGAATCCAAGGTTCCGAATCCTTGGATTCAACCAACCTCAGATCATATAGTACTATAATTTATACTATTTTAAAAATTCATGTATAAGTGGACCTGTACAGTTCAAACCCATGTTATTCAAGGGTCAACTGTATTAACATTCTAAAGCCAGCAGAAATTAAAGGATACCATAATCAAGTAAAAGTTATTTCTGTGTTGATATTTGCAAAAATCATAGAAAATTTACTTCTCTGGGTACACACACACACACACACACACACACACACACACAAAATAAAGAGGCAGAAATTTCAGTACATTAAGAAATTTAGGAAATAGAGTATTTTCCATTGACCACTGATTCTATAGCCAATACAATATTACACAATATTCAGATATTTTCACACTGGTTTCAGGCTTTTGTTGATGAGAAACTGTTTCTTTTTTTCATGTATCTGAACTAATACTAACCCCTTTTTTCCCCCACTTCATGTGACGCAGATAGATCTGTATCTAATCTCCCCTAGTGCAGCTGTGATCAGCAGTGACCCTAACCAGTTATGACTCTATTACCTTACTCAGACTGGTTAAATGGTCAAGTTCTTCTCTGTTGTTTGGTAGGATAAGGAGAGGAAAAAAATCTTGAAATGTCCACGTATAAAGAAGTGTCTAAGTGAGGGTTTCTTTGCTTAAATATTATTCCTGGTTAAATATTAGAAAATAAGTGTATATATCATTATTAGCAAACTAAGGAAAAATATATTTGATTATTTTCAATGTTCTTTAATGACTTAAAAAATTAGCAAGCATAAACTAAAGAAGAAATATCCTCAATCTAATAAGAGGTGCTTATATGAAATCTACAGAAAATATCATAGTTCATGGCAAAATATGAGAAGCACTGTGACTACAGACACAAGAAAAGGATATCCTCTATAGCAATACTCAGTGTAATGAACACATGGAGAGAAAGAAATAGGAGGCATCAATATGAGAAACGCAGAGATAAAGTTAGTGCTCCTCTTATGAGCATTATCCAGCAAGGAAAACAGACCTTATTAAATATAAGATACCTAGAAAATACCCTTCATTTTGAAATGTAGGAGTCCTTGTCACCTTTTATTTTGCTTTTGGCCCTTGGGTTTCAGACAAAACCAAGACAGCAAATATCTGATTTACTATCTATCTATTTTCTCTGAAGATGCCACAGAAGAGACAAATATATCTGTAAAAGACTATCAATGAGACAGGACTTCTAAATATGTATGAATACATACTATGAGGCCTATACTAATCAAGCCTAGAGAGTTTAGGAATAGGGAAATAAAGCTGAATTGGGTACATTAGCAGACTTACATATATGTAAGACTTTTTATTTGCTTGCCCTTTTAATCAGTGGGAAAAGACTGTGTGCTTATTAAATTGTAGGAAAGTAGCTCTCGTATAAAAAAAGTGAAGCAAGATACTATCTATGCCTCATATTATTTACTAAAACAAATTCCATGTGGCTTAAAGCACCAAATGTTAAGCAAGAATATAAATGTGTTAGAGGAAAATACAGAATACTTTTAAAGCCTTGGGGTACCAAAGGTTTTCTCAAGTGAGACCCCCAACTCAGAAACCATCAAGTATATGTGACAGATTTCTCCTAAAAAATTTAAAGCTTCTGTAAGGGGAGAGAAACATAAACAAGTGGCAGAGATAAATTACTGCAACACATTTAGCAGACAAGGTATTAATAACCAGAATGTATAAAGACTGCTATAAGTAATTTAGGAAAAGGCAAACAATACTAAAATGAGTAAAGGAGGCCAGATGGCAATTCTCACAAAGAGAAACAAAATGGCCAGTAAACACAGAGGATAGTCATTCTCACTGGTAACTCTGTGTGTGTGTGTGTGTGTGTGTGTGTGTATGTGTGTGTGTGTGTGTGTGTGTGTGTGTTTTCACTTATCAGATAGCATAAACTGTCAAATTTGGGAAAGGTATAGGGAACCTGGTACATTTGTATGCAGTAGATAGAAGTCTTTTGGGAAGGCAATTAGGAAGTATATATTTTGAATCTTAAATTCCTTTGGGCTAGCAATTCTGCTTTTAGCAATACATTTTCAAGAAATACCTTCTCAAGTGTAAAGTGATATATTCAAGGCTATTCATAACTTTACTGTATATATTAGTGTAAAACTGGAAACACTGAAATGTCCATCAATAGAGAAGTTGTCAGTGGAATTTTATACATGGCATGTAAAAAGAATGAGTTATATATATATGTGTGTGTGTATAACATGAAAAATTTTCCAACCATATTATTTTTTACAAGTTCGAGTACTAGGATATGACCACTCTGTGTTAAAAATTAGGAAGCAAATATATATATACAAAAATACATGGTAATTGGGTTTCCCTGGTGGCACAGTGGTTGAGAGTCCGCCTGCCGATGCAGGGGACACAGGTTCGTGCCCCGGTCCGGGAGGATCCCGCATGCCGCAGAGCTGCTGGGCCCATGAGCCACGGCCACTGAACCTCGCGTCAGGAGCCTGTGCTCCACAACGGGAGAGGCCACAACAGTGAGAGGCCCGCGTACCGCAGAAACAAAACAAAACAAAACAAAACAAAACAAAAGCATGGTAATGGTCGGAAGAATGCATATCAGACACATGACAGTGGTACCAACTCAAATGAAAGTAGGAGTAGCATACCACAGGGGTCATTTCAGGTTTGATCTTAATAATGCCAAATTTAAAAAATCTTTTATAATGAGAATATATTCATGCATTAGTGGGGTAATTAAAAAGACAAAACAATTAGAGGAATGAAGTAGTAAAGAATTTCCTTTTTGGTCCCTGGCCACTTCTGTTTGTAATGGAAAAATTTGCCCTATTTTGGCCACTCCATTCGTTTTGGCCATTTATTAGTCATGCTTTGAGACAGGGCCAAATTTTCAATGGATACAAAGGAAAAGAAGTAGCAAATTATTCACCAAAACAATCACCTCAAAAGCCTTCACTTCAGATACACATTTACTTACCTTCCACACTTTCTCCCACTGGAATTTAGAATTTTCCTTCTTGAAACTTCTAGTTGCTAAGCAATATTTCCTCCTTCTTCTCTGATGAGCTTGGTTGCCATATTAACTTTTCATGAGCTTGATCTTCCTCTTCTTTTTTTTCCTAATCACCACCCACCACACACACACACACACACACACACACACACACACACACACAGAGTTTTCTAGAGCTGTTCCACACACAAGGTGTTTATTCATTCATTTGCTTTGTAAGAAATTAAAGTCTTATCTTTTTTTATTGTTGCAAACTTATAACCAAAAGGATGAAGAGAGAATACCTCTTCCTTATTCTGAGAAGATAACTACCCCAAAGATGGCTTTCCAAAACTTAAAACGAGGACTGGTTTGAGGGTTAGAGTTTGAGGATAGAGTCCTAAGTTTACACATTACTTTAGGGTGATGGCTTTCAGATGGTTAAGTCCTATTACAATTTCATTCAGTAAATATTTATTGGGCTACTATCATGTTCCCTATAATGTACTAGATATCGAGAATGCAAGAGTTGATGAAAAGAGTTGCCACTCTCAAGCAGGTTACATTCAGAGCATGGTATATGAATGCAATGTCCCTACCTCCAGCCTATCCAAACTCTGCTCCAGCTTCCAACTACACCTTCCCCTGAGCTTGACAATGGTTGTCAGGTGCAAAGCCTTCTGCCCTACCTGGGTTCTGAAGGGGCTACAGGATGTGTCCTCATTTGGCCAATGGAGTCTGAAGACTGGCAGTGGAGAGGCCTCAGGCAAGAAACTGAGCCCTGGGATTACTGGCGAGATTTTGGCCTTTGGAGAGCCTTGGTCCTTCTGTAGGAACTACTGGTCAACTTGGCTCTGGAATAGCTATTAGGGATACAAACATGAGTAATGCTCATGTGGGCAGAATAGCATATTCTCTTGCTGTGGACAAAGAACGCCTGGATTTAAGTCCTGACTCCATTGCTTCCTAGTAGTAAAAGCTTGGGTAAGTTTCTTAACTCTTCTTTTATAAAATGGAGATAACAGTGTATAGATCAAAAGGTTGTTATAATAGGAATCCTTAATTGTTATAAAATGCTTAGAACAGGACCTGAGACAATATGGTCAAAAAATGTTGCCTTTCTGTCTCTTTAGCCTGACACTAATTCTGTAGCTGAGAATGGAAAGGAAAGAGGCTTCCTTAGGAAGAAGCCATGCTGGTCTATCATCAACTCACAAGAGTACATAATGCCATGTCTCCCACCATTTTCTTGATTCTACTGCTGTTTGTATACCCAACAAGTCAATTTGAGCCCTGAAGGCAATAAAAGTCAGGGTCCAAAGGGACCCATCATCAGATGGAGGAAGAACAAGCATAGCTTGTGCTTCCCAGTAAAAGGTAGCTCCTGGGATCAGAACTTCTGATGGGGACAGGCCACACATTTAACACCATTAACAACACAATAATAAGAGCACTTAAGGATATACTTTCTGGAAATAAGAGGTATGGTTTTTAATCTTTTGAAAAATGCAATACATAATATGAAATGAAGAACAGAATGAGCCGTGCTGAGAATTGGATTACTGTCATGGAAAATCAAAGTACAGAAATGCTTCAAAAATGGAGCAAAAATTAAAAGAGATATAAACCCTGAGGGAAGAAAGAAGTGATTTGGAGAACAAATGAAAGTTTAAATAAGCAAATGATAGGTGATCCAGGACAGAAAGAAACAAGGGAAGAGAAGCGATAATTAAGTACTAGAGAAAAATTCCCTGGCTTTAAGAGAGATTTGATTCTGCAGGTTAAAAGTGCTCACTGAAGTTGAGCAAGATTGACTTATACAAAATAACATCTATTTAAAAAAATGGTTCTGACGAACCCAGGGGCAGGACAGGAATAAAGATGCAGAGGTAGAGAATGGACTTGAGGACATGGGGAGGGGGAAGGGTAAGCTGGGACGAAGTGAGAGAGTAGCATTGACATATATACACTACCAAACATAAAATAGATAGCTAGTGGGAAGCAGCTGCATAGCACAGGGAGATCATCTCGGTGCTTTGTGACCACCTAGAGGGGTGGGATAGGGAGGGTGGGAGGGAGACCCAAGAGGGAGGGGATACGGGGATATCTGTATACATATAGCTGATTCACTTTGTTATACAGCAGAAACTAACACAACATTGCAAAGCAATTATACTCCAATAAAGATGTTTTTTAAAAAAGACAACATCTATGTGTATTATGATAAAATGCTTGAATCCCAAAGATAAAAAACAAAACATCATAAGCTTCTAGACAGAAAGAATTGGTTACAAAGGAAAAAAGAACAGACTGACATCCGATTTCTTGCCTGTTATTGTGGAATCTAGATGGCATTTAAGTAACATCCACAGGCTAGTGAGAGAAAAGAACTGTGAACCAATAAGCAAGAATTCACAGAAGGTATCAGCACACATCTCATCTGAGAATACATAATAAAGAACTTTAGCCAAACGAGTGAATCAGAACAGAAATCTTAACATAAGCAAAGGTGAAGGAGAAAAAAATGCTGATGAAAAATGATTTTTGCAATATATGGGAAAGTGACTCAAAATAATTTAGAGCTTTGAAATAAGATGACATGCTCTAAAATAATAAAAAAGAACAGTTTAGAATTAAAATACAAAATAATTTCACCAAAACTTTTGTGTTGAGAATGAGGAGAAAGGAAGAGAAGTAATAGAATTCCAGTCATGGCTTGGGGAGAGTAGGGAATTAGAACACTAATCCATCTAACGTTGGGGGAGCAGGGAGGAATCAGATGTGCCTTGGTTGGGGGACTGTCTCCATTCAGATTGCATTCAGCTACACAAAATGAAATCTGACTAAACAGGGCCTTGTATTTCTCATGTAACAGAAGTTGGGAGCAGGCAGTGCAGCAAAGTTTCCCACCACCAACAAGGGCCTGAACTGCATTCCCACGGCCCCTATTCTTGTGGCTGTTGTCATAATGATCACAAGGTGGCTGTTCCACCTTCAGGCATGATATCTACATTTTAGGCATGAAGAATAGGAAGGGCAAAGGGCAAAAATACATGCCAGCTGAGTATATATACTATTGTTCTCCCTAAAGCCCCAGCCAATAGATTTCTGCTTATATATCATTAGCCAGGAAGTAGTCCCCTGGCCACTCCTAGTCTAAAGAAAGCAGGGGAAATCAAGTTTGCAACACTCCCTCTCCCCCAAAGAAATCTGCATTTTGATTAGTACAGAAGGAGAGAATGTTATAGGTGGGTAGGTAACTACCACTGTCCACAAAGGGAACAGTTAATATTTTGCTTTTATATCACAAGTGAGAATTTCCGTTTGCAATAGGAAGGTAACCCCTAGTGCAATGGAAACATAAAGCTGAACTTTCAAATTAACAAGAGAAAAAAAGAGAATAAAGTGTAGTTTGATCATACCAGGAGAAACAGGGAAAGTAAAGAAGGAAATAATAAAATAAAAAGTAAATATTAATACTGCAGGAAGTATATAAATTCTTACTTCACATATGAGAGAGCCAAATTGTTCTAATTTTGTTTAAAAAACAAAACCCCAACCTTGAGGGCATTATGTTAAGTAAGGTAAATCAGAGAAAGACAAACACCATATGATCTCATTTATATGTGGAATCTAAACAACAACCAACTAACCAAATAAATAAACCCCAAAATGGAACTCACAGATACAGAGAACAGGTTGCTGGTTGCTAAAAGCAGTGGGTAGGGGGTGGGTGAAAAGGATGAAGGGGGTTAAAAGGTACAAACTTCCAGTTATAACATAAATAAGTCCTGCGGCTGTAATGTACAGCATGGTGACCATAGTTAACAACACTGTAATGTATATTTGAAAGCTGCTAAGAGAGTAGATCTTAAAAGTTCACATCACACACACAAAAAGAATTTGTAACTACGTGTGCTAATGGATGTTAACTAGACTTATTGCGGTGATCATTTTGCAATATTTACAAATATCAAATCATTATGTTGTACACCTGAAACTAATATACTGTTAAATGTCAGTTATAACTCAATAAAAAAAGAAAAACCAAAACCAAAACCCAACTATATGTTATTTGTAAGAAATATACCTAAAGCAATACATTTTAAAATGATAATAAAATGACAGAGAAATAATTACTAGGCAAATATAAATAAAAAGAACAAGAGTGATACATATATGTATTCATACATATATGAAATAAGGTACAATTTAAAAATACAGTCATTACTCAGCCAAAAAGGCCATTACATAATAAGAAAAGGCACAATTTTTGAACACAATGTAATAGGCTACTTGTATGCATCAAAAAAACGCAGTGACTAAAAACACATGGTAATAACTGTTATAACTATAAAACTGAAAATTATACAGGGAGATTTTAATATATCACTTTAAGAATTAGGCCAATCTAATAGAAAAGAAGCTTATTTTCCAGTAGAGTTATTGGGAGTGAAGGAATGAAACAGACAAGTAGACAGCAATTATAGCATAGGGAAATAATTGCTATGATAGAAATGAATACAGGCTGTCCTTAACCCAATTTCCTTTCTAGTAGATGCTACACACACAAAGTAGGTTAAACAAGAATGGTGTCTGCCTTCTAGGAGTTCACGATTAGGTAAATTAATTCTCAGACATTTTTCTGTTTCTAAAGTTTTCCCTGGTTTAAAAGTGAAGATTTAATGAGTACATCATCAAAATAACCTATGATAAATATACATGATTTTACTAAATAAAACATTAAAAAAAGTGATTTCATTTTTAGATCATTTATATCATTTTATTAAATATTTTTAATGAAATAAATGTCTGGGAAAAAATACTTATCTAATTAGTCATTGTTTCTCATTTACACCTGAGTGTGTGAGAACAGTTGTCCACAGGTTCTTTAAAATAACCACTGTTCCAGGATGAGTGTTGATATGTGACATTTGCTGTTGTAAGCATCTGCTTGACAGAAGTTCTGAGGGGCTCCCAAGATTGTGACTTCATCACTTAGTTCACCCACTGCTCCTTTCCTACCATGGACTTCTAATGCTCCCTTCCTCCTCCAAATTTAACCACTTTCAGTTTTTTCCTGAACTTATTCTGATATAGTTACTGTTATAGTTCTGAAGAGTACTCATTTGTGATTTGAATATGTAATAGTTACTGGAGCATATTGAGACCTTGAATATTACAGTAAAGAGAACTGTGAATTATATAATCCAGTTGAAACAGTGCCTTGGTAAAATGTCAGCTTAGAAAGATGCTTATAAAATATCAAAATTACTCACAAAAACCTATGTGTACAACAATTAGATACGAAATTTTTAAAATATATGTCATGTTACATGAGACTATAATTTCATCTCCGCATCTCAGATTCTGAATTTATTCCCTCCTGATTGCCTTACTTCTTACAGCTCAGTGAATGCTGATCATTAAAAATCATTTAGCTGTCTTTCAGAGCATTGCTGAAACTTTTCATTCTTTGAGTCTGATACTGGCAAGCTGATAATTAAACATCTCTGACAGTGACTTTCACTGAAGGTTGTACCATATCCTAGGGAGAATTCTGTAGATCTGAGGGGTCATTTTGAGTCATTGCAGTGATTGAGGAGTCCTAATTGAATTTAGTGGATAGGGCGAGTTGTTAGAGGTTCTGCAATACAGGGAACATTGAAGAACTGCCTCACATGAACATAACTTTCCAATACCCCCCCAGATGCTTATGCAATTGAAAGGCCAATTTATAACCAAATGAGCTTAAAATATTTGACATATAAACACATATAAAAATTTAAAATATAATAAGGTATTTTCTCATGGTTTTAATATTTTTCAAGAATGCAACTAGAATGTTGACCATCATTTCAGGAAGTTATTTTATGGAGAACAATGTTGTTTCTGGTTTTAAGTTGACAATACAATACACCACCATTGACCTACATACTTATTCTTAGTTCATAGGCAAACATATAACAGAGGAGATTGATTCTCATTCTAACAGATTTAGAGCTAAATAGTTTCAAATTAGCAGAGACGTACGACACATGGGAATCTTACCAATTCATTAATAAAAGGTTTTTACATTTTTCATATTAATAACCTCCTATGTAATTTTAAATTATAGTACAGGATAAATCTAGGTAAATTACATATTAAAATTATTTCTTTGGAGTTACTTGTTACTCTTACTTTTTTCCTGTCTCCAGTCTACCACACAACCTCTCTGTGGTCCCTGGTGTTTCTACTGTTTCAGTCCACCCTCTCTCCTTGGCCTCCAAAAATCCAAGACTGAAGGTAATTGCCTGTAACGGTCTGATATGTTATCCCCATGTTAACTGAGGTTAGTTTACTTTTATTGTATTCAAATAAGTCTTGTCTGTTATTACTTATCCCAATGCTAGGTTATATTTTTATGTCCTCTGTATCTCTGCTCTATGATTTTCCTGTGTTCTCATACTGAAAGTGTCAGATCAACTTCTCATAAATCCAGATTTATTCCTTATGATAAAGGGCAAATATTTGGCTTCATTATGTTTTCTGCTGTTGTAATCTTAATTAATAGTTACATATTGAAATAGATATATATTTTTATGAACTATTTTACATTTTAAATAGAGTTAGGACATTATATTGGTTTTTCAAAAGCATATTTTTTACGTTTTAGTATCTCTAAATTTAATTAATTTAATTAATTTCCCCATCACCTTTATTGGAGGTAATTTTCTTTTGAGCCTGAATTTCCATAGCACTATTTTAAAGCAAATATATATATATATATATATTTGTCATAATCGTTCTACTTTGTATTATGGCTATTTATATACATGGCTTAATTTATCATACGAGTTCATAAGCTCCTTGAGGGCAGGATATTTGCTTTAATTTATTATCCTTCCACTATGTGCTTACATTGATCAAATAAATAAATAATCTGCAATCTACTAGAAGCCTGAATTCCTGGGAATTCTGAACACAAAATAATTATTATTTTCAATATTAAAATTAGCTAACTACTCTTAAATTTAATTGGGCTTAAACTTGACATATATAACATATATGCATACTAAATAAAAACTCCAATACAAAAATACTGAAATTTAGAAGGAAAAATATTAGTGTTTCATGTACAAATATTTAGATTTTTGATAACACTTCTGCTGAAATTTAAGTATGGTGCAAATTTCTAAAGGATGTTTCCAATAAAAAGAGAAAGAATCCTATTAATATCACTGTGGAAAGATCACATGGTTCAACAGAGAAATGGATATTTCACAAAGGAAGATGCTATATGGATTAATGGGTAGGTGGAAACATCTAGTCTAGTTCTTTCTTTAGCACAATGCTGTAACAAACTGTACTTGAATGCAGAGCGTTTATTAGAGCAAATTCTCTTTCCAGAATGTCAAGGATTTTGTGTATTTCTAATTCCTTTCTGTCTTGAGCTTCTGAGCCTCATAAAATAAAAATTACTTTTAGGATAAAAAGCAATTAAAATCAGACCCTCAGGTTATATCTCACAAGTTTATAGTGGACCAGCCTTGGGAGAGTATAACCAGAGAGAGAGTGAATGGGGAACATCCAGTGGCAGCCACGTCAGTAACAGCCTCAGGCCTTGCCAAACCCACTCTGAAGTACCACACACAGATTCTGTAAGGTAAGGCATAGTCAGTACTAACCACCAAGAGGATTGTCCCAATACTTTTAATAGAGAAAGTGTACAGCTTGCCAAAAAGGATGAAAATCTAACAGAAAGTTTTAGTAATTAGGCCTTTATGTCTTAATGAAAACTCATACTAAAAAAGTTTAGTCATTTCATGTTTTAAATTTTTATCATGTTGTACATTATTTAAAATGTACATTTCTCTCCCAATGCCCCCAAAATAGGATTGCAAGTCAAGATTTTTTCTGTTTTGGATATTTTACTGCTATCTACATTAGTAAACCTTTAAAATTTGTACACCTTTTCCTTGACTTATTAAATAATAAATGTATCAGTCAGGATCCATTTATGAAAACAGAACCACACAGTCATTTTAACAGAGTAAATTAAATTTAAGGAATTGGCTAAAGAGTTATTGGATGACTGAAAGGTAAAAGGAAGCACTGAAGTAACAGATAAAGGAATTCAAGAAAGCAGCTTCTACCATTAGACCTAGAGGAACAAAGAGAAAGGATGAGATTATTAGAACTGACCAGCTGGTGTTGGTATCCCAGGAGCTTCGGAAGAGAGACCTGCAGAGTTGGGACTCAGAAGTCTAAGGAAGGGCCACTGAAGGGGCAGCTGCAAGCTGGTGCCAATATCTCTGAGGAGGCAAATGAAACTGTTCTGGGAGCATGGGAAACAAACTGTTGCTGCCATGACACTGACATGAACAGGAAGCAAAAGCAGAAGGAGCAAGTCCCCTTTCCTGCCTCTAGTTTTTCCTTCTGCCTCTTGTGCCCCCAATTTGACAGGGAGCCAGATGGCAAAGAAAAATGTGGCTTGCAAAGTTTTAGCCCAAGAATCATACAAAAGAGTAGAGAAGGTTGGGCTTGAAGCTAAGAGATAAAAGCTAATAATCAAAAAGTATCAGTAATTATACTTTTACATCTTAATGGACATGCATACCTCAAAAATTTAATCATTTAATGTTTTAATTCTTCATTATTTCTGCATTATACCAAATGCAATCCCCCCAAAAAGATTAAATTGCAATTAAACTTTTTCATTAATATCACATTAATGAATTTATAAAATGTGATGCTTTTTCTTTGCCTTGTAATAAATAATGCATTACCTGTGTCATAACTTTAAGTTGAAAATGACACCCTGAATTATCTTTTGTTTTATGACACTGTGTTAGAATTTCTTGATTAAATTACAACCCTGCAACCAATCTCTATATATTAATACATCTCTAGATTCTTCTTCAAATACTAGTACTAGTTATAAAAGGAATATTATAAAAATTATAACATGATATAACATAATTTGGGATCAATTAGGAAGTGTTCTTTATAAATAAAAATATACAAATGTTTTATTTCCCAGTTTGACTTTCAAATATATACATAATGTTTTTTTCTGTCAAGCTTCATACTTTGAAATAAATAGTAAGAGTATGACCTACCATTCTCACAATTCTCTCTCCAAATATAGCTATGTCCTTAGTGGTGGTTTGTAATGTATATTAGGCATATAGCCTAATCCATAAATGATGGAATAACAGAGCCTCAGAGTTGGAGGGGACCTTAATAACAATGATCTAATATAATTTTAAAAATCTCTTCATGCAATAAAATTTATTAAGTATTTGTTCTCCCTATGTACAATGCTATATGGTTTATAGGCACTACCTCATTTCATCCTCACCACAACAGAATAAGTGAATATAGTAAGGTTGCTGGATATAAGATCAATGTACAAAAATTAATTATATTTCAATATATTAGCAACAAAAATATAAAATGAAATAGCATCATTTACAATTTTATCAAAACTCACCAAATACTTAGAAATATATTTAGAATATAGTGGGTGAAATTCTATACTCAAAAATACAAAACTATAAAAATACAAAACGTTACTGAAAGAAATTAAGAAATACATAAAATGGAGTGATAAACCATGCATATAAATTAGAAAACGACATAGTGAAAAGATGTAAATGTCGATTATCCTCAACAATCTATAGATTCAGTTCAGACCCAGTCAAAAACTCAACAGGTTATCTTTTTTTGTTTTTGTTTTTTGCAAAAAATTGACAAGCTGACTTCAAAATCTATATAGAAATGCAAAGAGCTAGAAATAGTTAAAGCAATTAGGGAAGAATGAAGCTGGAAAAATTACAAAAAGAGATATCAATATGTATTAAAAGGTATATTACTTTAAAAATGTGGTATCTGGACAAAAATAAGCAAATTGACTAGAGGAATATAAAAGAGAGTGAAAAAACATAATTTCTGGCAAAGACGGCATTACTGTCTTTTCAATAAATAACACTAGTCAATAAGATATCCATATTTTTAAAAAAAGATATACCTTGATCCCTACCTCACATTGTACACAAAAATCAATTTCAGGTGGATTGCACATTTACAAGTAAAAGGCAACAAAACAAAGCTTTTAGAGAAAAACATAGGAAATATCTTTAAGATTGTGAAGTATGCAAATATTTCTTAAAGTGGGGCAAAAGCAAAAAAAAATGGATATATTAAACTATATTAAGATATATGACTTCTTGATGACTTCTGTGTATAAAATACTATTAAGAGACTAAAAAAGCAAGCTATGGTGTGGAGACAGCATATATATAAAACAACTCATATCCAGGAATATAAACAACTCCTAAAAATCAATAAGCAAATGCAGTCAACCAAATAGAAATATGCACAAAATACAAACAGACACTTACACAAAGTACTAAAGGAGCTGTAAACTAACTGTGCAGTTAGAAATGAAGCAGATGGTTTTCCTTGTGGGAATTGTGACTGGAAGAAATTACGAGCGGAGCTTGTGGGGTGCTAGTAAACTTCTATTCTTTGAAGTAAGTACCATTACACAGGTGTGTTAAACTTGTGAAAATTCAGTGACCTGTATATCTATGATGTTTTCACTATATATGTTATACTTTAATTAAAATTTAAAACACATATATCCTTAGACCTAACAATTCCTTTAATTCCATAAAAAACAAATGACATGCAGGTAGGAGTTATGTACAAAATGTTTATTGTAATATCACTCCAAGTGTCAAGAAAATTGGAAGCCACTTGAATTTTAATTAACAGATGAAGGGCAAAATGTGTTGTGCTTCATTCACCACAGAACAATATGGCAATTAAAAAGAATATTATTGGATTTATACCAGCTGACTCAGAGGGATTTGTATTGTGTGTTATTAAGTGAGAAAATCCATAGAGAAATATATAAATTATTTCACATTTATAAAATGAATTACCTGTGTGTGTATTTTTGTGCCTGCAAGGGTGCGCTGATATCAGCATACTGATAACATTGGTTACTTGGGGTGGGTGGGTGCTATAAAGAAAAAAAGAGGACAAGAGAGTTTCACAGAGACACACACATATTCACAAAACTGCATTTTGAAAAAGAGGTTCAGTGTTAAAAAAGAAAGAGTCATATATGCTCTGCTTTCATGCATGGGCTGTTGTACATGGGCATAAATAGATAAATAAAGATTGGTCTTTTAAATGTTAATCTCTCCAGGTTATGGGATTTCATGTGATTTTTGAACTTTATTTTTCATGCACATATGCATTGTTTGAATTTTTACAATGTGTATGTGCTAATTATATGATCAATTCTACTATTTATAAAAATAAATCAGTGCTGGGTGAAGAAACTGGTACTTATGAGAAATTTTAAATAAATATTGATAAAAAGGCTACTGAGTAATTTCAGAAGGTATTTAAAAACAAGGTATTACTAAAATACAATTCTGTATTTAATGTTAAGTTTTATATTGATAAGAAATGAATGTAATTTTTGATTAATTTGAGACTTTAAAAATTAGATTTATATTACAAATGTATGAGTAAATATTAAAAGAAGAAAAATAAAGCATATAACTTTCAAATCTATAGAGGAGGAAAAAGTGGAATAATAAAACCTCAATTACTCAAATACAAGGCAATAAAGAAAAAAATCATGGTAAATAGGAAGCAGTTAGGATTCTAGACACGAAGAACATAAAAATTATGAAAAACAAAAGAACTTGAGGGTAAAAAGTGTAACCTTAAAGAAATATGCTTAGTGACTTCCCTGGTGGTCCAGTGGTTAAGACTCTATGCTCCCAATGCAGGGGGCCTGGGTTCAATCCCTGGTTGGCAACTAAGATCCCACATACTGTAACTAAGCCCGTGCACTGCAACTACTGAGCCACTGTACTCTAGAGCCTGCATGCCACAACTACAGAAGCCACACACTACAACTAGAGAAGCCTGAGCGCCACAACTAGAGAAGCCTGTGTGCCACAATGAAGACCCAGTGCAGCCAAAATAAAATAAACAAAATTTTTAAAAACCCATTTAGTCAATACATATTTTTAAAAAAAGAAAGATGCTTAATGAGAAAAGTACCCATGAATCTTAAGGAGAAAACAACAATGAATACTCTCCTCAGATAACTATGCCCTTCATTCATTCACTCACTGTTCTATGTATACAATAAAAATTTGCTAAGCACCTATTATGTCCTAGGGACTAAACTAGGTCCTGGAGTTACAACCCTAAATATGAAACAAAACCGAATTAAACCACGCAATTGGGTTATACAGACTGCAATGAGAGAAACTTCAAACAGCTGAGTCTTCTTTTTTACTAGGTGCTCTTAAAACAACCTAAAATCATGCAGTGAGAACACCGACTGACAAAACATTTACTATAGTTCTGAAACTGCTAGCTGATGCAATTAGATACCAGAAGGACAAATATATCAATATAAGCAATGGAAAGGAGAAAGAAAATATATTATTTGTAGATGATAAAGTTATATTTCTGAAAACTACAAAAGGGAATCTAATAATCTAGGTGGCTGCAAAACTAATACTGGAAAACCACTAGCCTTTTCATAAACAACCAACAGCCCATTATAAAATATAATAGAAAATATCTAGTTACGATAAGTAACAAACTTTAAAAGTGTATAAAATCTATGGGCTTCCCTGGTGGTGCAGTGGTTGAGAGTCTGCCTATCGATGCAGGGGACATGGGTTCATGCCCCGGTCTGGGAAGATCCCACATGCCGCGGAGCGACTGGGCCCGTGAGCCATGGCCGCTGAGCCTGCGCGACCGGAGCCTGTGCTCCGCAACGGGAGAGGCCACAACAGTGAGAGGCCCGCGTACCACAAAAAAAAAAAAAAAAAAAAGTGTATAAAATCTGTAAGAACAAAACTATAAAGCCTACTGAAAAATATAAGAGAAACTTTGATAAATAGAAATATATACCTGTTCTTGGTTAAGGAGAGTAAAAATTATATGAAGGTGTCTTCTTAAATTACCTTATAAATTTAACACATTCACAACAGTGCCGAGTATCCTCTAAGAACTACATAAGTGCCAGATTGATAGACAGACAACATAAAAATGGATTTTTTATGACGGCAGTAGAAAGAGACAAGTTTCTTAGTTTATATGAAAAAAATAAACTAAAACAATTCTGAAAAAGAGGGTACAGTAATTAAAAGTTTGATGCTAGCATACCTTGAATAAACTAAGCAAAGAATCTAGAAATAGACCCAAATATCTATGGGAATGTAGTATATGATAAATGTGGTATTTTGAATCAGTGAGGAAATTTGGGTTACTTAAGAGATAAGAATGACCATCAGTAATGAATTAGGTTGTTATAAGCTGATCTAAGTAGTTGGGGTATGTACAGCTCAGTCTGGGTATATAATAGTAGCGACTAAAAACCATTGAAGAGATGGATGTAGTCAGATATTCCTTGGTTAGAAACAAAGCAAAGATTTCCAAAACTAGTTGAATAAAACTGGCGAGAGTGGACATCCTTGTCACGTTCCTGATCTTAAAGGAAATGCTTTTAGTTTTCACCATTGAGTGTGATGTTAGCTGTAAGTTTATCGTATATGGCCTTTATTATGTAGAGGTATGCTCCCTCTATGCCCACTTTCTGGAGAGATTTTATCATAAATGTGTGCTGAATTTTGTCAAAAGCTTTTTCTGCATCTATCTATTGAGATGATCATATGGTTTTTATTCTTCAGTCTGTTGATGTGGTGTATCACACTGATTGATTTGCAGATATTGAAAAATACTTGCATCCCTGGGATAAATCCCACTTGATCATGGTGTATGATCCTTTCAGTGTATTGTTGGATTCTGTTTGCTAGGATTTTGTTGAGGATTTTTGCATCTATGTTCATCAGTGATATTGGCCAGTAATATTCTTTTTTTGTGGTATCTTTGTCTGGTTTTGGTATCAGGGTGATGGTGGCCTCATAGAGTGAGTTTGGGAGTTTTCCTTCATCTGAAATTTTTTGGAACAGTTTTAGAAGGATAGGTGTTAGCTCTTCTCTAAATGTTTGATAGAAATCACCTGTGAAGCCATCAGGTCCTAGACTTTTCTTTGTTGGGAGTTTCTTAATCACAGTTTCAATTTCAGTACTTGTGATTGGTCTGTTCATATTTTATATTTCTTCCTGTTTCAGTCTTGGGAGTCTGTACCTTTCTAAGCATTTGTTCATTTCTTCCAGGTTGTCCATTTTATTGGCATAGAGTTGCTTGTAGTAGTATCTTATGATCCTTTGTATTTCTGTGGTGTCAGTTCTAAATTCTCCTTTTTCATTTCTAATTTTATTGATATGAATCCTCTCCCTTTTTTTCTTGATGAGACTGGCTAAATGTTTATCAATTTTATCTTCTCAAAGAACCAGCTTTTAGTTTCATTGATTTTTCCTGTTGTTTTGTTTGTGTCTACTTCATTTATTTTTGCTTTGATTTTTATGATTTCTTTCCTTCTACTAACTTTGGGTTTTGTTAATTCTTCTTTCTCTAGTTGCTTTAGGTGTAAGGTTAGGCTGTTTATTTGAGATTTTTCTTGTTTCTTGAGGTAGGATTGAATTGCTATAAACTTCCCTCTTGGAACTGCTTTTGCTGCATCCCATAGGATTTGGGTCATTATGTTTTCATTGTTACAGACCAATATCACTGATGAACACAGACACAAAAATCCTCAACAAAATACTGGCAAACAGAATCCAACAACACATTAAAAGGATCATACACCATGATCAAGTGGGACTTAACCAGGGATGCAAGGATTCTTCAATATCCACAAATCAGTGTGATACACCACATCAACAAATTGAAGAATAAAAACCATATGATCATCTCAATACATGCAGAAAAAGCTTTTGACAAAATTCAGCACACATTTATGATAAAAACTCTCCAGAAAGTGGGCAAAGAGTGAACCTACCTCAACATGGTAAAGGCCATATATGACAAACCCACAGCAAACATCATTCTCAATGGTGAAAAACTGAAAGCATTTCCTCTAAGATCAGGAACAAGACAAGGATGTCCACTCTCACCACTATTATTCAACATAGTTTTGGAAGTCCTAGCTACAGCAATCAGAGAAAAAAAAAAGGAAATAAAAGGAATCCCAGTTGGAAAAGAAGAAGTTAAACAGTCACTGTTTGCATATGACATGATTCTATACATAGAAAATCCTAGAAACGCCACCAGAAAACTACTAGAGCTCATCAATGAATTTGGTAAAGTTGCCAGTTTCATAATTAATACACAGAAATCTGCTGCATCTCTATACACTAACAACAAAACATTGGAAAGAGAAATTCAAGGACAATCCCATTAACCATTGCATCAAAAAGAATAAAATACCTAGGAATAAACCTACCTAAGTAGACAAAAGACCTGTACTCAGAAAACTATAAGACACTGGTGAAAGAAATCGAAGAAGACACAAATAAATAGAAAGATATACCAGGTTCATGGATTGGAAGAATCAACACTGTCAAAATGACTGTACTATCCAAGGTAATCTACAGATTCAGTGCAATCCCTATCAAATTACCAATGGCATTTTTCACAGAACTAGAACAAAAATTCTTAAAATTTGTATGGAGACACAAAAGACCCCAAATAGCCAAAGCAATCTTGAGAAAGAAAAAAGGAGCTGGAGGAATCAGGCTCCCTGACTTCAGACTATACTACAAAGCTACAGTCTTCAAGACAGTATGGTACTGTACAAAAACAGAAATATAGATCAATGGAACAGGATAGAAAGCCCAGAAATAAACCCATGCACCTATGGTCAATTAATTTACCACAAAGGAGGAAAGACTACACAATGGTGGGCAGTCTCTTCAACAAATGGTGCTGGGAAAACTGGACAGCTACATGTAAAAAAATGAAATTAGATTATTCTTTAACACTATACACAAAAATAAGCTCAAAATGGATTAAGGACCTAAATGTGAGACTGGACACTATAAGACTTCTAGAGGAAAATATAGGCAGCACACTCTCTTGACATAAATCACAGCAAGATCTTTTTCAATCCATCACCCAGAATAATGGAAACGAAAACAAAAATAAACAAATGGGACCTAATTAAACTCAAAAGCTTTGCACAGCAAAGGAAACCATAAACAAAATGAAAAGACTACCCACAGGTTGGGAGAAAATATTTGCAAATGATGTGACTGACAAGGGATTAGTCTCCAAAATTTACAAACAGCTCATGAGGCTTAATATCTTCAAAACAAACAACCCAATCAAAAAATAGGCAGAAGACCTAAATAGACATTTCTCCAAAGAAGACATACAGATGGCTAACAAACACATGAAAAGATGCTCAACATCACTAATTATCAGAGAAATGCAAATCAAAACTACAATGAGATATCACTTCACACCAAACAAAATAGCTATCATCAAAAAATCCACAAACAATAAATGCTGGAGAGGGTGTGGAGAGAAGGGAGCCCTCCTACACTGTTGGTGGGAATGTAAATTGGTACAGCCACTATGGAGAACAGTATGGAGGTTCCTTAAAAAACTAAAAATAGAGCTACCATATGACCCTGCAATCCCACTCCTGGGCATATATCTGGAGAAAAACATGGTCTGAAAGGATACATGCACCCCAGTGTTCATTGCAACACTGTTTACAATAGCCAAGACATGGAAGCAAACTAAATGTCCATAGACAAAGGAACGGATAAAGAAGTTGTGGTACATATATACAATGGAATATTACTCAGCCATTAAAAAGAATGAAATAATGCCATGTGCAGTATCATGGGTGGACCTAGAGCTTGTCATACGGAGTGAAGTAAGTCAGACAGAGAAATAGAAATATTGTATGATACCCTTATCTAAAATAAGGAATCTAAAAAGAAATGATACAAACGAAATTATTTACAAAACAGAAACAGACTCACAGACTTAGAGAATGAACTTATGGTCACCAGAGGGTAAGGGTTGGGGGAAGGGATAGTTAGGGAGTTTGGGATCGACAGGTACACCCTGCTATATTTAAAATGGATGACCAACAAGTACATACTGTATAGCACAGGGAACCCTGCTCAATGTTATGTGGCAGCCTGGATGGGAGGGGAGTCTGCGGGAGAATGGATGCATGTATATGTATGGCTAAGTCACTTTGCTGTGTACCTGAAACTATCACAACATTGTTAATTGGCTATACCCCAATATAAAATAAAAAGTTTTTAAAAAAAGAAAGCAAGCTTACAGACAGACAGACACACACACACACACACACACACACACACACACACCACGTTTTAAATAAATGATTGAGGTGCTCTAATCTTTCCTGAGGCCCACCACCTTGGATAAAAGATTCACATGAGGAAGACCTGACAGTATTCCTGAGAAAGGATAATCAGCATCATACAATGGCTGGATTCAAAACTATTTAGAGATCCAAGACTCAAGCTCTATCCCTAAAAGTATGAAGTAGAAACTGTAGGGGACAGGAAAAGTTCCCCCTATGCTTTTTGAGTTCTTTTGGTGGGTCTAATAATTAAATTGACAGAAGACAGATTAACAGAAAAAAACTGAATTTGTATGTACAGAGGTTTAATAGAAATAGGATGTAAAGAAATAACCAAAGCAGGCAGATTTAATAGTTTTTAGGCAAAGAAACAATAAATTTGTTTCTTTGTGAAGAATAAATTTGTGAAGAATTGACAAAACAAGAAAGTTGGGTTTGGGTACTAATTAGTGAAGAATCTAAGCAGTTTGTTTACACAGCCTCTTCTGCCCTGATTTCCCTACCTCTGGATGTCTCTCTCTCTGGTGCAGGGAGAGTACCTTTTACATGGGAGATTTATTTCCTGCTTCCAGGGAGACAGAGAGTTGGGTCAAAGTGTTCTTGCACTGGTTGTTTCCTAAGTCACTTTAAAGCAAAATAATCAGTACGTCTCTTTGACATCTTTTGGGGCAGTCTGCCCTGAGCCCCAACAGACCTCAATGGATTTTCAAACTCTGTTCACTCATGATTAGAACATCTCCAAAATTTTTTGACCCATCCATAAATCTTAAATACCTTCGATTTTGCCAATGGGCTTCTGTATCTAATTTTCATCAAGTTAGTGAACAGGTAACACTTTTCAAGAGAAAAACTTAAAAGAATAGAAAAAGAATTTCTGACATTCAGTATGCTAATTAGAAAAGCATGGCTTGGTGGTATAACAGAAGAGCCTGTAGTTGCTTCTCAGGAGTACAGGCTTTCTGACACAATACTAGCTAACTGCATTACAGCTCAACCTAAGTAACACACATAAATACCACAATATAAATACTAAAGAATTTTCAAAGTAAACTGTAGACATTGTGACAGTTGGATTCATATGTCACTAATTACACCAAACTACATAGCAAGCAGAGAATTTTTTATATGTAAAATAAGGCAGATGAGGGTACAAAAAAGAAAATATGAGAAACATTCTAAATTCTCCCTCTCTTTCTCTCTCTCTCTCAGCGATCAAACAAAAACCAGAAGCAATTAAGATAGATTTTGACACCCTAAAAATATTTCACATAAACAAGTTCAAATGATAAATAAAAATAAGGAAACAGTATTTGCAACAAAAAGATGACAAGAACTAACACCGTTAACATAATAAACTTGTATAAGTCAACCACCCAATAGAAAAATGGGCAAAGAATATGAAAAGACAAATCATAGAAAGTAAAATTTAAACAACACATGAAAAGATGCTGAACCTTATTTATAATAAGAGAAACACAAAATAAAACCAAATGAGATTCCAGTTTTTGATCACATAAGAAAATATTTAAAAATCTGAATGGGGGGTATAAGGAAACCAGAGTATGTTGTCACAAATGTCAAGATATCATTCTCTTTTTTTTGATTGAGTAATATTCCATTGTATATATATACCACATCTTCTTTATCCATTCATCTATTGAGGGACACTTAGACTGCTTCCATATCTTGACTATTGTAAATAATGCTGCAATGAACATAGTGGTGGGTGTATGTATCTTTTCAAAATTTTTTTTCTTTGGAAAAATACCCAGAAATGGAATTCCTGGATCATATGGCAGTTCTATTTTTAATTTTGGGGGGAACCTCCATACCGTTTTCCACAGTGGCTGCACCAATTTACATTCCCACCAACAGTGTATGAGGGTTCCCTTTTCTCCACATCCTCACCAACCCTTGTTATTTGTTGTGTTTTTGATAACAGCCATTCTGACATGTGTGAGGTAATATCTCACTGTGCTTTTGATTTGTGTTTCCCTGATGATTAGTGATGTTGAGCATCTTTTCATGCGTTTTTTGGCCCATCTGTATGTCTTCTTTGGAAGAAAATGTCTATTAAGGTCCTCTACTACATTGTTTATAGTAACATAAAAGTGAAAAACACTTAAACTTTCATCCATAGGGTATATGTTGAATGCTGCTACGACCATACAATGGCAGTTACAGCTGTTAAACAGTGTAAATATTCCTAAATATCGACTCTCCTCTGTACATTGTTAAGTAAAAAGGAAGACTCAAAAAATATGTACAATATTCAAACATTTGAGAAAAATTTAAAACTTAGTATCTGCATACATATGCTGGCATAGGACACAACATATTTGGAATGATTCGCAATATATTGGTTTTGCCCCAGTGTTTGCCTATGGGGAGAGGCAAAAGAGGTCGGCAATGGGCACAGATTTACTTTTACTGTGTACTTTTGTCCTTAAATTTTTCTTTTTACTGTATATTAAGTAATGCCCCTTCAAAGGAGGGAGGGAGAGGAAAAAGGAAGGAAAGGAAGGAGAAACAGAAGGAAAGGTGTTGATTTTAGATTTTTATCAGGAGTCAACATTAAGATTTTTAAAATTTTCTGATAGCTGGAATATTCACTATTCCAGCATTGCTCATGGCATCTTTTTTGGATTGAGTAGTAAAATGAAAATATGGCCAGCTCTTTTATTCTTAAAGTCAAATAGGACTCTCCCCTGTGAGTCAATAAATGTAATCAAAATGTGTATAAGATAGGTCTATTTATGATGAATTTGTTTCTCTTACTTTCTATGTTGAATGGAGACCAATGTACAGCCCATTGCAATGAACATACATAGGACTTCTATATACAAAGTGCATCAATCCATTGATTTTGAGGAAAGGAAAAGCTATTCATTTCATGAACAACTTCTTATGAGTAGAAAGTAGTTCCTGGAATGGAATGTTTACACTATTTTTCTGGAAAAAACAGGTAGTGAGAGTGCTGGGAATTTAGGATAGCACGCCACATATCATCGTGAAATGAAATTTATTTTCCATGATACAAAATGAGAGCAAATTGCTCTGTTACCATGTTCTGTTTCTTTCTGGATAAGATTTATAAGATTTAATCTTATTTCAAATTTAAGCAAGTTGCTTATATTGAGAATAAGTGGATTAAAATAGATAACGAGAACTGAAGAGAAAAACTTGCACCTCCTGTCAGATCCAAACAATTCTATTAGTGCAGAACATAGTCTGATGGAAGATTCTCTATCAATGCAGCCTTTAAAAAAATCTCCTTCTCTTGTTGTACCTATATTTTGAAATGTACAATTAACATAATAATGATCTAATGAGAACCTGTGATGGTTCACCATGGGCTGGAGCTCTAACTATACAAAAATGAGTAAGTCATAGGTATTCTCTCAGGGGATGTTCAAATTAGTCAAAGCAATAGATGAGTAAAATAACAATTACAATACTATGGGAAGGTTTCTAGCTGAAGAAGTGTCAAAATACATGCATTTATCTTCACTCCTAATTGAAACCCTAATAAAATGACAGTAAAGAATAAAGGAAAATTTAAATTAAAAATTTTAAAGGGATAAACCTACATAGGAAAGTAGAACAGAAGAAATTATGGCAATAAAATTTATAAAGATGAAACCCAGACGGATGAGTAATGAATAACTCTGCAAACCTGAAGTATCATAAAGATTATTCCAAAAGTTACCATGTTGTTCAACAGTGTCAGAACTCCCTGTTCAATCTGTTAAGACTACAGTGTTGAAAAGCTGACAAGATACAGGCAACTCATATTCCCTAGGAGAGACACTTCTTTTGACATTTAGCTTAATTTTTTTCAAGTGAGAAGTATTAATTCCATTAAAATATTTCAATGTTTGCATATACCTTTTCTGGTTGGGTGGGTACATATTTATGTGTGAAGACTAGCATAATAATTGACAGCAAGAGACATTTACAGGACTTCATTCCTAGGTTTGTTAATATCTTTGCCTACTGCCAGAATCAGGGCATATATTTTATAAACTGTATTTTAAATGAATCTTGCAGAACCCTAAAGATTCAACAATACCTCATCTGCTCACAGCACTCAGAACTAATGGTGGAAATAGGTCAAAATGGGATTGTGAAAAGTGAACTCACCACAGTCGTAGAGAAACCGGACAATCTATCCATGGCTCATATGAGTATGCAACTGTCTCTCTGGAAAAATGTTCATAAACAGGCCCATGAGGCGTCTAGTTCTATAAAATGATGGGCCTTGTTGGAATTAGCCCATGCCATGGATAGATGCACAGGAAATGGAACAGAGAAGAAAAAGTTCCTACATTCCAAGTTTGACTGTTCCTTGTCTGTAGTCTGTAGCTGTAAATAAGTTACCACAAAACTGGTTTAAACAAGCTGCAGCCAATCAATCAATCAGAGCTCTGGTTCAGTACTCCCTCTCTGAAAATCAGCCAATCCCTAAAGTCCATGCTAAACATGATCCAATTCTTAAAAATTTATCACTTCTGAAAATAAGCCAATCCCTACCCTTCATGTTGTCCCAAATTCTTTAAAGTAGGCTTTTTGTTTTGTTCAGAAAGACTAAGTCCCAAAAACATATTTCTATCTTCTTCAACAGGTAAAAATTTACCCTAGTTTCAGACATATTAGTGATCTCTTCCTGTTAAAAGAACAGAGTAGAAAGTTCAAAAATAGAGCAAAATTCACACTTAATAGACAATATGTCATAAAGTTGTATATCAAAAGTCAAAAATGTTGGACTTTTTAATACATGATGTTTGAACAGCTAGGAGCCATATAGAAAAAAATAAAACCAGATCTATGTCACCAACTAAACATGAGTAAATACTAAATGAGTCAAATATATAAATATAAAACATAAAAGTAAAAGTACAAGAAAGAATTCCTTCATAACCCTGGACATGGAAAAGCCCTTCTAAGACTCAACATTCAGAAGCCATCAAAGAACTAAATTAAAAAGAAACAACCTCCTGACTGGCAAATATATACCATAAGTAAAACTCAAAACAAATGACACACTGGGAATAAGTATTTGCAATTCATATCATAAGAGGCAATCTCTCTAATTATAAATATTTATCAAATATAAATAAGAAAAATTAAACAAATTTATAGAAAAATAGGTAAAAGGCAACACCAGAGAGTTCACGAAAATAAATATAAATTATTATACAATGGACATATATACACTACCAAACGTAAAATAGATAGCTAGTGAGAAGCAGCCGCATAGCACAGGGAGATCAGCTCGGTGCTTTGTGACCACCTACAAGGGTGGGATAGGGAGGGTGGGAGGGAGGGAGACGCAAGAGGGAAGAGATATGGGAACATATGTATATGTATAACTGATTCACTTTGTTATAAAGCAGAAACTAACACACCATTGTAATGCAATTATACTCCAATAAAGATGTTAAAAAAAAAAAAGAACTAAGAACATTTGGCCCAATTTACAATCTGAAAAAAAAAAGGAAAATATTATTATACATACAAAATTGTTAAACTGACTCATAAATGGAAAAATGTACATGAAACTGCATTAAAATATCACTTATTTATTATATTGTTAAAAATCCAAATTTTACAACACATTCTTGTGGCAAAGTTATAGGTAAAGTCATTCTATTTCTTAGGAGCAACAAACTGTATAACCTATCTTAAAAGAAATCTGATAATATTTGTCAAAATTACAAATTCATTTACCCTTTGACCTAACAGTCACACTTCTGGGAACTTATACTGCAACTAAACCAATAAATACACCAAATAAAGTATGTATAAGGTTCTTCATTGGAACACTGTTATAATAACAAAAGATAGGAAACAACCCAAGTATTCATCAGGAGGGGACTGGTTAAATAAACTACAACACATTCATATAAAAAAATACTACTCAATACTATATCAATGTTCAGGTGAAAAGATCTCAAGGCTATATTATTAGCTTTTCTTAAAAAAAAGTAAAATTCAGGGCACATATTATACTAACATTTATACTGAAAGGGAGGAAATAAAAATCACAATTTGCTTTTGTTCGCATTATAAAAAGCACTGGAAAGATAACACAAGAAACCAGTAAGATGGAGGAGAGGCGAAGGGTGAACATGAATGTGGGCTGGAAAGGAAGCAATAATTTTCACCATATACTTTTTTGTATTATTTTGATTTTGAACTATGTGAATATTCAAAGAGTAGTCAATGTTTAAAAAATTCAGAAAACTATGGGCTTGTGCCTAGTTTTATTACTATACTCCTTTTTATTGGTGTTCCACACTATAATAAAAATATACAAAACATTGTTTGGGCTGTCAAAAAAATATGCACAATGCTTACATTTCAAAAGTTGGATCTAATGACATACATCTCAGGACACTGATGGAAAAGCCCCTATGATGCTAAGGCTTCACATCTGAGAAAATACTTGGAAGAGTTGGAGGCTTGTGCTGTAGAAACCTCATATGATTGATACTTTTCATTTTCACATCAGTAAGACAGTATAGAGATATCTGTCTTCTTTTAGTAACTGACATACTTGGATTAATGCTCTATGTCAACAGTGGCACTGTGTTCCTAAAGTAAGCACTTGTAGCTATTCCTTAGCCCATGCTAAAACTGTGACCTTCGTAGATCCTAAAGCCACTTTGATTCTGGGGAAACTTATAGTTTTAGAAAACATGAGTCTCAAAGGCACCCATTTTGTTTGCAGAAACCATGCTTACCCATGATTGCCATGAGACTGACTGGGCTTATGCTACATAAATTATCTTGCCCCCAGTAAGTGTCATCTTCCCTAAATGAAGGAACTGCCATATTTGTAATTGAAGCACATTAACATGGAGGATGTAATGATCCCTGTATATGTGGCTGGAAGCCCTTTGAGACAGATAAAGAATCTTAAACTTTTAGAACATGACTGCTTTCCCAAACCTGCCCATAACTGCAATGGTGGTCATCAAAACTAGGTTGCCAAAAACTTGCATGGGCATTTCCAGGAAGAGTTTACACTCTTAATAGCAAAGATTTCTGTGCCTACATGCCTAAAAATTCAAAATTTACCCCTGATTTACTGAGCTACACACAAAAGAAAACAAAAATATTGCCAAATTATATCAGTATGAGAACTGGGACCTATTTATATGGACTGATAGCCTTTCAAGGAATTAAGGGATAAAAATTATATATTTTACTAATTTATTTAGTTACAGTGAAAATACCTATAAAAGGTTTCATAAGTTGTAATCTTAAGGAAGTACACCATGAGCCTTTTTCACCTGAAGCATGCATTGCGTACTTTGTATGGTATTCAGAAGTCTGAGAAATGAAATCTGAATAAGAAGAAGTAAGGAATCTCATGCTAGAGAGCATTTCCAGTGTGCCACGCAGAGAGGGGAAATCCAAAGAGACCTTGGCAGTCTTGCTGAGTTGAGGAGATAGGGTTGGAAATTCAAAGGCTAAAGGCAGCTAGAATTTGGGTGGAGGGATAGACAGAAAGGAGCTTCATAGCGAGAGACCTCTAAGGTCTCCAGAGGGGTTCCCTTGAGTCTTTGGCTGAGTATTGATCAGTGTATGCATGTGGGGAAACTATCCAAGCCTGAAGAAAGAACTATTGGAACAAAGTAGGCAAAAAAATTTCCATTGCTAAAAAAGGTCTGGAGTTACTACCAGACAGGATGGAAAGATTTCCTAACGCATGTGTCAGTGGGTAGAGTCATCAGAACTTTACCACTTTAGTAGTGAGGTTAAATTAGTCCTAGACTAATCTTGCTCTGGACCCAGTCTAATAAAGCTTTAAAGCAACTCAAAAGAAGGCAACTCTTTCCAAGTAACTTAACTGTGACCCAGATCAAAGCTCAAAAATATTTAAAGATATAAATTTTAAAAATTCCATCAGCTAACAATGTAAAATTGAAAATGTCTGGCATCCAATCTAAAATTATCAGGAATGAATAGAAAAAGCCCTCCCAGGACTGGTCCTCGCATGCCTGCTGCTGGGTGCCAGAAAAAGCCCGGCCAGGGCTGGCCCTTGTATGCCTACCACTGGGCACCAGAAAGGGCCCTCGCTAGGACTGTATCACTTGCACCCGTGGCCGCTGGCTTCCCTGCTCATCTGGCACCAGAGGGGCTCCCACAATCCAAGTAGTTGTACTACCTCCGTGCCCTACCTTCACCACGGCAGACCCAAGTGTTCCAGGGCAGCCTCAGGACTAGATTCCTGTGGTTAGCCCACATGCAGAGGTGGGGATAAAACCAAAGCTGAACGCCAGGAACGGGGAAACTAAGGAAGAGGATCGAAAATCTTTCCATCAGCTGCACAAACTGCATTTTAAATCCCTGCAATAAGCTAGGTAGACCCTGCGTCTATGGAATATCTGAGTAGACATTGAGTGTTCCCGCAAATGAAAATGGTCCAGCCCTGGCAGCTGTGGACTTTGGGGGCAGCACACGTGGGAGGTGGGTCAGATCAGAGTCTGAGGGGTCCCCACAGGGCCCACAGCAGGTCCAGAGACCAGCCTAGAGGCAGTGGGGGGCCTCTTGGGGAGGTGGAGGTGGGCTGCGGTTCACAGTAGGGGCAAGGATACTGACAGCTGAGTCCCCAGGAAAACATTATTATTATTATTACTTTTATTATGTTTGGATTCATTCTGTTGTTGGTTCTGGTTTTTTGTTTTTTCTGTCATTGTTTTATTATTATTATTATTTGTGGTATGCAGGCCTCTCACTGTTGTGGCCTCTCCCATTGCGGAGCACAGGCTCCAGACGTGCAGGCCCACTGGCCATGGCCCACGGGCCCAGCCACTCCGCGGCATGTGGGATCCTCCCGGGCTGGGGCACGAACCTGCATCCCCTGCATCGGCAGGTGGACTCTCAACCACTGCGCCACCAGGGAAGCCCCATATTATTATTATTTTTATTTAGTCTTTTGGGATCTTGTTTTTTAACCTATTTATTATTTTATTTCTTATTTTTTTTATATATTTCTATTTTTACATTGCTTTCCTGTTGCTCTGTGTTCTTTTCCTGTTTTTTCTTTTCTTCTTTTTCTGTAATATATTTTTCATTTTTTTATATTTCCATTTGTACTTTGCTGTTCTGTTGTTCTGTGTTTTTTCCCTTTTTTTTTGTAATCATTTTTGTCAGTTTGTTTTGTTTCTTTGCTTTATTCTTCATTTGGCACTTTGCTTTTTGGTTTTGTGGTTTTTTTCCTTTGTTTTGTTCTTTTTTGGGCTGGGTTGGATCTTGATTGCTGCATGCAGGCTTTCTCTAGTTGCAGTGAGTGGTGGCTACTCTTTGTTGCAGTGTGAGGGCTGCTCACTGTGGTGGCTTCTCTTGTTGTGGAGCACAGGCTCTAGGTGAGCGGGCTTCAGTAGCTGTGGCGTGTGGGCTCTAGGGCACAGGCTCAATAGTTGTGGTACATGGACTTAGTCGCTCCATGGCATGTGGGATCTTCCTGGACCAGGGATCAAACCCATGTCCCCTGCATTGGCAGGTGGATTCTTAAGCACTGTACCACCAGGGAAGTCCGTGAAGTGGAAGATATTTTTAAAAGTAGATACTTTAAAACTACTAGAAATGAAAAATAAAATACCTGAAATAAAAATTTCACTGGATAGAATTAATAAGATTAGACACAGAATAATTAAAGTACAGCTAAAATGCATCTATTTTTCAAGAGGCCATAATAATCCTAAATGTGTGTGCACCTAATGCAAGAAGCAAAAACAGATGAAACTGGAAAAAGAAATAGACAAACCCTCAATAGTTAGAGATTTTAACACCCTCCTCTCTCAATAATTTATGAACAAGAAGAAAACATCAGTATGGATATAGAGTATTTGAAAAACATTATCAAGCAACATTAACTAATTGAAAAACAAAACATCTAAAATCAAGGGTAGAACAAAACAAATGGGACCTAATCAAATTTAAAAGCTTTTACACAGCAAAGGAAGTCATCAACAAAACAAAAAGGCAACCTCGGTGGGAGAAAATATTTTCAATGTCCAATAAGGGGTTAATATCCAAAATAAGAACTCATACAACTCAATATCAAAAAAATCAACAACTCCATTAAAAATAGGCAGAGGACATGAATAGGCATTTTTCCGAAGAAGTCATACATATGGCCAACAGGCACCTGAAAGGATACTCTACATCACTAATTATCAGTGGAATGCAAATCAAAACAATATCACCTCACAGCTGCGAGAATGGCTATTATCAAAAAGACAAGAAATAACAAGTGTTGGCAAGGATATGGAGAAAAGGAAACCCTAGTACACTGTTAGTAGGAATGTAAATTGGTTCAGCCACTATGGAAAACAGTATGGAGGTTCCTCAAAAAATTAAAATATAACTACCACATGATCCAGCAATTCCACTCCTGAGTATTTATCCAAAGAAATGAAAATGCTAATTCGAAAGGTGTATGTACCCCAATGTTCATAGAATTATTTACAATAATCAAGATATGGAAGAAACCTAAGTGTCCATCAACAGATGAATGGCTAAAGAAGATATTATGTGTATGTGTGTATATACATATATATATGTATATACACACACACATAATGGAATATTAGCCATAAAAAAGAATGAAATTTTGCCATTTGCAACAATACAAATGGACCTGGAGGGTATTACGCTTAGTGAAATAAGTCAGACAGAGAAAGACAAATACTGTATGTTTTTACTCCTAGCTAGAATATAAAAATTAAGACAAATGAACAAATATAACAAAACAGAAATAGATTCACAGATACAAAGAACAAACCAGTGGTTACCAGAGGAGAGAGGGGTGGAGGGAGAAGCCAAATAGGTGAAGGAGATTAAGAGGTACAAACAACCAGGTAGAAAATACATAAATTACAAGGATGTACTATACAGCCCAAGGAATATGGTCAATATTTTACAATAACTTTGTATATAGTATAAGCTAGAAAAATATCAAATTGCTATGTTGTACACCTGAAAGTAACATAATATTGTAAATCAACTATATTTCAATAAAATAAAAATTTTTTTTAATAAAAAAGAGAGAAAAAAAAGGGAAAAAGAAATCCCAGTGGGGAAAGGGGCCTGGCAATTCCAAATATGCCAGTATTTGTGGAGACTTTCTTTCTCATTCTAAATAAATATTCACTTTTACACCTTAAAAAAAAGAGTGGAATAAAGACATTTTCAGACTTTCAAGGTCTCAGAGGAATATCTCCATACTCACCCTTTCTTAGGAGGCTTTGAAAGGAGATGTTCATTAAAAGAAAATAAACTAAGTAGAAAACATGGGATACATAAAATAGAGAATCCAATACAATGAGAGGGAAAGGGAATCCACAGAATGATGGTGAACCTAGAGCAACAGCTGACCTCCTGGCTGAGAGAGAAATCATTTCGGATTTTGGCCAGAGCATAGTGGGCTCTAGGAGAGGGGAGTAAAAGGAGATTGAATTCACAGAAATGTCTATTAAGTTTAAATTGTTGACAGGAATTTTTTTTAAGGTAGGTAAAGAGTGTACAGATGATTTAATGATAGCTACACAGAAAACTAAGGAGACAAGAAAATAAAACATTTATTATCTTCTCCAAGGAAAACAAAAAGTTATACAAGAAATGTATTCATAGTACACTATATTGCTCAACTGTGAGCCATATATTATTACTGTGTTATATCTATATCAGAAGGATTGTGGAAGCTGTGTGTGTGTGTGTGTGTGTGTGTGTGTGTGTGTGTGTGTGTGTGTGTGTGTCTTCGTTTGGTGGGCTGGGGAGAGAGGAGAAAAAATATTAAATTCTTATTTTCCACAGAGAGAAGACTGAAAAATTAAGAAACAGCAGTATAAGCAGTAAAATCTTATCATTTGGAGATATGAGTTAGAATTAAAAGAGGAAGCCATAACAGTTGAAAATAGTTGAATTTAGACAGTAGGACGTTATTTCTCAAACTTGTGAAACTATTTGTTTAAATCATATGTTTGTATAACCTTGATGAAATTTTGAAAAAATAAATACATAGTATTTGAGATGTTCCATGAAAAAGAGGAGCACAGTAGTTCAGCAAGGAGTTGGGGTAGAGTTCAGGGAAGTCTTCTCAGAGAAAATCATCCTTTACATACTTTACCTCATTATAAAGATAAACTGGAGTTAATTACAAGGTTGAGGAAGAGAAAGTCCTCTTGGGCAGAGGAAAAAACCTGAGCTGAGTGGCATTCACAGATAGGCTTCATTGTGGGATCCCAGGTAGTTATTGGGTTGGAGCATGGAATGTGGTAGGAGAGGGGACTGCTGAGGAATGCGCTTGGCTGGGTCAGACAGTGCTCGAATCATGAAGGACCCTGTATTCTCAGAAAGGTATGGACAGAATGCATTTGCATTCTGAGGTGAGAATGATCTTTCAAATGGGGGATGTGTTGGAAAATGAAAGTACTGTGGACAAGCAGGTCATTTCGGAGGCTGGTGAAAAAATTTAGGCAAGAAGCAGAAGTCGTGGAAATGGAGAATAAACACACCTGACACATTTTAAAGAGTTAGAAATGATAGGACCTGGGGATGGAGAAGTCACAGATGAATTTCAGGTTTCTGTCTGGGCTGCTGGGAGAATTTACTGGGAAAGGAATAAAAGAGAGGGGCACGTGTTCATTGGGAATGTCATAGACTGAATGTGTCTCCTTAAAATTCATACATTGAAACCCTAGCCCTCAATGTAATGGTATTAGGAGGTAGGGCCTTTGGGAGATAATTAGGATAATTAGATAATTAGATGAGGTCATAAGGGTAGAGCCCTCGTAAATGGGACTAGTGCCCCTATAAGAGTCCCAAGACAGCTTGTTTCTCTCTGCTGTCTGCCATGTGAGAATACAATAAGAAGACAGCTATCTACAAGCCAGGAAGCAGGCTCTCACCAGACACTGGATCTGCTGGTACCTTGCGCTTGGTCTTCCCTGCCTCGAGAACTGTGAGAAATAAATATTTGTTGTTTAAGCTACCCAGTCTATGGTGATTTGTTATAGCAGCCTGAACTAAGACAGGAAATGATGTGTGCTATTTTGTATTTGTGTTTATAGGATGTTAGGTGTCTAGGCAGTGGACAAAAGGTTCAAAAGAAAAAGGTGTGGACTGAAGACATAGTTATCGGATCCTTGAGCCGAAGTGAGATCTTCTAAGGCAAGCATATAGAGTGATAAGAATTCCTAGGAAAGAACCCCAAAACAAAACACACCAACATTTGTGGGGGGCATTTATAGAAAAGAGACTAAAATTAATAGAAAAGGGATGACCTGAGAGGCTAGAAGAAAGCCTGGGAAGAGCAGTGTTTCAGAAATCAAGGGAATATTTTCAAGAAAGAGGAAGTAGCGGACTGTGGCAAAAGAAGACAAGGACAAAAAAACTCTTTCTTGGATTTCACAATAACAAAATAAAGGTGCCTTTGGTGAAGACAGCCACTACGTTGTAGCAATTGCAGCAGAATCTCTGTGTAAATGGAGGGAGGGCGCTTTTCATTTGACTGGACACGGTCCACGGACAGCCAGGTTATTCTTACCCTTCTGACAGTTGATTTTGAGCTAGGATTAGTTACATAATATTTTTTTCTTTTAATACTCAAAGATTAAGGTTAGAATAAGGATTAAGGTTGCCTGAAGTTAAATGACAGAGCTGGGATTATTTAAATTAGACTTTCTAGACCCTGTGCTCTTAACCACCACATTTTTTAGGACACCACATAGTTTGTGTGTTCATATGACCTACACCTCCTCAAACAAGACATGGAAGGAATCTCAAGAAATGTCTTAAATCATTCAATTGTGTAATGTTCAAGTTGAAGGGAACTAACTCAACTTGGTCACGTATGCATGCTCAATTGAACCAGGGAGGTTAGGTGAATTGCCCAAAACCACAGAGCTACTAATCCTGAGGCTTGAGAGTATACGTCCTACTCCCTGCTCCCAGTCAGTTCAACATATTTCTCAAACAACTACACTCAAAACAGTCCAATGTGTAGGACACACAGCTTTTCCTGTATGAATGAGCCAGATCATTCCAACTAATCAGATATATTGCCCAACCCTGTTTTAACACAACATACATCCCAAAGTTCAGAAATAAAATTACTTTGATCTGAAATAACTGCTTGGACCCTATACATCTCCAAACCAGGCTCTCCTATGAAGAATGACAAAGATCCTAAAATACTATGCCAACTTTCCTTACTTGTTTAAAGCCAAAAAGGTTAGCCGAGGAAAGAGTTGGGGGTTATATCATAAAAGAGGACAATTCTTTTAGTTCTGGAAATTATGCAAGGCAGCCTAGGCTAATGAGAAGATAAATCTTCATCTGGAACTAGGTAAGAATACAGTTTCTGACATTTTTCCTTCTTTCCCTTCACCATTTCCTTCCTTCTGCTCCTGCCTCTTTTCTCTCTTTCCTCTGAGCTCTCCTTTCCTTCTCAGTCCTTTTCTCTTCTCACCCTCCCTCCCTTTTATTCATCTTTTCCTTCCTTCTATTTCTCATTATCTTCTTAATTCTTATCAAACATAAGTATACTGTGTGGTTTTTTAATGACACTGAATTATGATCCTGAATGTCATCAGCAATATTGTCAGCAATGACCCAATCCAGAAAAAAAAACAAAAAACAGACCAGCAGTCTTACCTGGAGATTGTAGCACTGAGATACAAAGGGTTAAAGTCCCTGTTAGTGTCAACTTATTTCCCTAGGTTGTCCAGTTGCATATTGGTTTTTAAATAAGTTCACATTATTATAAGATTTCTTTTGCCTATTATGTTGATGAGTTTTACAGAGTCTATGCTTTGATTCTGCCAGGAAATTTAGTAGATAAATTGAATAAGTTCTTTAACAGGATGGAAACAAATTACCAGGCACCTGTTTCTATTTTCAAAAATGCTCTCCAATTGTCTTTAGATAATGAAAATAAACACTAGAAAGAACTGGAAAGCCCATAAAGTTTTGGGGATAGACAAGAGTAAGAAACCTTTTTTCAGTAAAGTCTCAAGACACAGAAATGCTTAAGAAAAGAACTGAAGTATGAACTAAAGAGACTCAAAACAGCAATATAGTTCTAGGTACCATCCATGGAGGCTGCCACATGTTCTAACTCCACTCCAAGGCTAAGAGAACAAAACTAATGGGTTGGGAGTGGGAAGGCAGGGGGAGCATTAAAAATTGTGTGACAGGTGTGCAGCAAGAATTCTCTGGGAAGTGGTTCTGTGGACTGAAGTCCACCCCCACCTCACTGATGGGACAGGAAGCAGTCTAAATTATAATAATGGGTACCAAATTCAGCTTCATGAGGCATAAGTCCAGCTCCACTTTTAAGCATTATATCCTAAAAATAACATTCTCATTTCCACATAAGAGAAGCAGTGATTAGGTAAATTCAGCCCAGAAATTCACAGACACAGGGTAGCAATGGCAGATATTAAAGGTTTTTAAAAATTCTCTACGTCAAGAAATAAGAAAAATCTCAAGTAAACAATCTAACCTTACACCTAAAGGAACTAGAGAAAGAAGAACAAACAAAACCCAAAGTTAGCAGAAGGAAAGATATCATAAAGATCAGAGCAGAAATAAATGAAATAGAAACAAAGAAAACAATAGCAAAGATCAATAAAACTAAAAGCTGGTTCTTTGAGAAGATAAACAAAATTGATAAACCATTATTAGCCAGACTCATCAAGAAAAAGAGGGAGAGGACTCAAATCAATAAAATTAGAAATGAAAAAGGAGAAGTTACAACGGACACCGCAGAAATACAAAGCATCCCAAGAGACTACTACAAGCAACTCTATGCCAATAAAATGGACAACCTGGAAGAAATGAACAAATGCTTAGAAAGGTACAGACTCCCAAGACTGAAACAGGAAGAAATACAAAATATGAACAGACCAATCACAAGTACTGAAATTGAAACTGTGATTAAAAATCTTCCAACAAACAAAAGTCCAGGACCAGATAGATGGCTTCACAGGTGATTTCTATCAAACATTTAGAGAAGAGCTAACACCTATCCTTCTCAAACTCTTCCAAAAAATTGCAGACGAAGGAACACTCCCAAACTCATTCTACAAGGCCACCATCACCCTGATACCAAAACCAGACAAAGATACCACAAAAAAAGAAAATTACAGACCAATATCACTGATGAATATAGATGCAAAAATCCTCAACAAAATACTAGCAAACAGAATTCAACAACACATTAAAAGGATCATACACCACGATCAAGTGGTATTTATCCCAGGGATGCAAGGATTCTTCAATATACACAAATCCATCAATGTGATACACCATATTAACAAACTGAAGGATAAAAATCATATGATCATCTCAGTAGATGCAGAAAAATCTTTTGACAAAATTCAACACCCATTTATGATAAAAACTCTCCAGAAAGTGGGCATAGAGGGAAACTACCTCAACATAATAAAGGCCATATATGACAAACCCACAGCAAACATCATTCTCAATGGTGAAAAACTGAAAGCATTTCCTCTAAGATCAGCAATGAGACAAGGATGTCCACTCTCACCACTATTATTATTATTATTATTATTATTTTTACCGGTATGCGGGCCTCTCACTGTTGTGGCCTCTCCCATTGCGGAGCACAGGCTCCGGACACGCAGGCTCAGCAGCCATGGCTCACGGGCCCAGCCACTCCGCGGCATGCAGGATCCTCCCAGACCGGGGCACGAACCCATGTCCCCTGCATCGGAAGGCGGACTCCCAACCACCACACCACCAGGGAAGCCCTCACCACTATTATTCAACATAGTTTTGGAAGTCCTAGTCACGGCAATCAGAGAAGAGAAAGAAATAAAAGGAATACAAATTGGAAAAGAAGAGAGTTCTTTGCAGCACTGTTCACAATAGCCAGGTCATGGAAGCAACCTAAATGCCCTAAATGCCCATCGACAGACGAATGGATAAAGAAGATGTGGTACATATATACAATGGAATATTACTCAGCCATACAAAGGAACAAAATTGAGTCATTTGTTGAGACGTGGATGGACCTGGAGACTGTCATACAGAGTGAAGTAAGTCAGAAAGAGAAAAACAAATATCGTATATTAACGCATGTATGTGGAACCTAGAAAAATGGTACAGATGAACTGGTCTGCAGGGCAGAAGCTGAGACACAGATGTAGAGAACAAACGTATGGACACCAAGGGGGGAAAACCACGGTGGGGTGGGGATGGTGGTGTGCTGAATTGGGCGATTGGGATTGACATGTATACACTGGTGTGTATAAAACTGATAACTAATAAGAACCTGCAGTATAAAAACAAACAAACAACAACAGCAAAGAAAACAACTAATACTAAACTTTCTTTGGGTTATTTGTAAGGAAATATGTTAATATAAATGTTTCAGACATTACATGAAATTTCTAAAAATCTCATATGTTCTGGTATAATGTTATAAGTCATAATTCTAGTTATTACTTTAAAATGTGTATCTCAGAAATAACTAAATTTCCTTGTCAATTGCATTATTATGAACTTTCATCAAATCTTTAACCGTGGTCATTTTTAAGTCTTTTGTTAATTACAGACATTTCTCGGTGTACTCTGATGCTTTCGCAAAAATGTTCCCATAAAAGGGTTTCATCTTCAAGGAATTCATGGAAAAGACTCTGACAAGTACAGGTTTCTGGTAACTGACTATACTGCTGAACTGAATGAATAAGCATTTTCAGAACTCTAATGGAAAACTGATGAATTCATAAAAGTGCTAACAAAAGATCAAGGTGAGAAAAAAAATTAATTACATGGGACTAAGTGAACTGATGAGGATGATTATAATTTTTGTGACTTTCTGTTTGAATAAAAAAAAAAATCCCATAAGGACTCAGAGGCCAAAAATATACAAATCAATTTTCACTGAAAAGTAAAGGAGCTGTTACCGTGGATGATTACTGGACTGAATGTCAATATTATGACATAGTATGAATGTGTTTCGTGTTTGGTAATTGCAATCATTGTTGCTTTTGTTGTGGTCATCCATTTACTATCCTTGGTGTCAGTTTATTTATCTCTTGTAAAAATAAAATACAGTGTGTGTGTGTGAGTTGTGAAAAAAAAATATATATCCAAAAAACAAAACAAAACAAAAACAAAAGAGATAATAAGTGTTGTGAGGATATAGAAAAATTCGAACCCTCATACACCGCTAGTGGAAATGTAAAATGGTGCAGCCACTTTGGAAAACAGGTGGACAGTTCTTCACAAAGTTACATATAAAGTTACCATAGATCCAGAAATTCCACTTCCAGGTATAAATACAAGAGGGTTGAAAACATGTCCACACAAAAACTTGTACCTGAGTGTTCATAACAGCATTATTAGTAATAGCCCAAAAGTGGGAAAGAACCCAAATAACTATCACTTGATAAACAAAATATGGCATATCCATACAATGGAATATTATTCAGCAATAAAAAGGAATGAAGAAATGATTCATGCTACAAGATGGAAGAATCTTGAAAACATTATGCCAAGTCACAGAAGTCAGTTGCAAAAAAACACATACAATATAATTCCATTTATATGAAATGTCCAGAGTAGGCAAATCCATAGAGACATAAAGTAGATTAGTAGTTGCCTGGGCAATTTTATTTTTGGATAGTTCATTGCTAATGTATAAACAAAAAATTGATTTTTGTATATTGATCTCATATCCTGCAACTTTGCTGCACTTTTTTTGTTTGTCTTTTAGTAGATTTCTTAGGATTTTCTTGAATACAAGAACATTTCATCTGCAATATAGTTTCACTTCCTCCTTTTCAAAAAAAAAAAATTCTCTCTAGTTGCAGGAGAGTATAGTTGGACCTCATCCATGTCCTATGTTTTTTTACTTCATTCAGTCAATCATTCCAAACCAAAACTTATTAAAGAACCCCTAGACTCAAAACTAAGACTGCCTTATTGAGTAAATAAACATATACATAAACCCCCCAAATGACTGTGTTTTTTAAGTAAAAACTGAAGAGGATGGCTGAATAATTTAGAAAGGACCAGTAATGGGAATAAGAAACAGAGAGGTCAATGTCCACTTAAGTTCTTGGGAAAAGGCGATACAAAAGAGAGTTAGAATAAAGAAAGCAGTGGGGGAGCAAAAAGAATAGATTTTTAGGGGGCTTCCCTGGTGGCGCAGTGGTTGAGAGTCCGCCTGCCGATGCAGGGGACACGAGTTCGTGCCCCGGTCCGGGAAGATCCCACATGCCGCGGAGTGGCTGGGCCCGTGAGCCATGGCTGCTGGGCCTGCTTGTCCGCAGCCTGTGCTCCGCAACGGGAGAGGCCACAACAGTGAGAGGCCCGCGTACCGCAAAAGGAAAAAAAGAATAGATTTTTAAAAATAATCATAATGCCACAATAGTGCTGTAAGACTTCTGGTTTTGATGGAATAATCAGCAATCTGCTATCTCTATTTAAATCTGTGTCCTTCTAATCAGAAAAAGTGTTTATCTTAACTGTTAACCCAGAGACGAATACAAAAAAATACCAAATCTGAAATTATAAAATATATAACTTATTCCCATGGGAATAGTTAATTTATGGAACCTTCAACTAACAGGGAAAATAAATTTTAAATCGTGTTTGAAATTTGCTTCATTAGGTAATTTGCAACATTAGCAGCTTAGCCTTTCTTCTGCACTTCCCATTACTTAATCACTGCTGAGAGTACACTCCCCACTTCTCTTGTGATCTAAATCAATGTTCGTGCAATTTTATAAAACTACCAGCCTTGTATTACTGAAAACAAAACCTAGAACATTTTCTAAATCATTTCCAGGTTTGCCTGCCTGAACATGGTAGGGCTTTTTGTAACCAACCACAATTTACACCTCAGGACCTACGTTATGCATATGCATATTTTTCTAGAGAAATTTAGATCCTCAAATTTTTCTAGAAAAAAAATGCTTTCCTTCTTAGATAATATTCTGAAATACATTCACCAGACTTTTAAAAAGAAAAGAACAAATCACAAATTTGCATTTTAAAACAGACGTATGGTCACAGCTCTTAATTCTAAGCAAGATTTTTTTTTAAGGAAAAAAAAGGAATTTATTGTAATGATACTACACTGATCTAAGAATCTCAGAATTAGATGGATAAGGTGGCTTATAGGCTATGCAGACAGGAGCAATACTTAAAATAATTAGGCAGAAGTAAGCTACTTAAGATATTAATGCCATTATTCTTGTCACAAACACTAAGTACTTCAGCTTGCACTGCCAACATCACCAGCACTGGGTGCTGGACACTGCCCTGGCACCACTGCATGGCTGCCCTGGACACTCCATCTCATTGGAACCATCACTGCTGCCAGTCTTACTAGCTAGCAGCTTACAGATTGGTTGGATGCATTTGATTGGCAGAGCTAGGTCACATGCTCACATTCTTGCTACAGGAAGGCTGGGAAAGAAGCACCTGGCACCTTCAACCTCTATATTCGAAGGTAGATTCTCCTCATACCAAAATTCATCAGGTAAGAAATTCCTCAAACATAGGAAGAGCGCTTAGATGCTGGACAGGCTAAAAAAATGATAAATGTCTACCCAAAAGCTATGAATGTGCTGCTATATTTGTGTCCAGTTATTCTAGACCTCCTTCACCAGCTCCTTTTCCAAAAGCTGGTGCTTCCTTCTCTGCATTTTCTCATCTGCACACACTTTCTTGAGATCTCATCTATCTCATAGTTTCACAGCTCCTAAATGTACATCTTTAGCCACATTCACATTCTCATTGTGGCAAAGACTGCTTACTGTCCGCCAAAATCCATTACCCTTTTCTTCTGGAGAAAGAGAATTTTAGCTTGGCATGAAGCTTCCCAGACATACAAAATTTCCTAGTCTTTCTTGAAGTTAGTTTTGACTACATTGCTAATTTCTCTTTAAAGGGATGTGAACAAATGTGATGTGTCCCACTTCCATCTCTGAGACTTAAGACGTTCAAATCTGTTTCCTCCATATTTCATCTTCCTTCCCTTTTGCAACATCTGGAACCTGTGGCAACCCCACCTAAACTGTGTAGATGATGACAAGAAGCAGCCTAGGAACCTGGGTGGTTGAGAAGCAGAGCTACCCATCAACATGAAGTGCTGAACTTGGACTGATATATGAGACAGAAATAAAGGTCTAGCATTGGTAAGCCACAAAGTTTTTTGGGGGGGGTAAGTTTTTTAATAGATTCTTAGCCTTATGCTAACTTATATATATACACATGCACGCATGCATGTATATGTGCACACATGCGCACACATGAGCGCGTGCGCGCGCGCGCTCACACACACACACACACTCACAAGTTTACCAACTCTTTTAGTTAAATTAACACCTATCCAAATACCAATGTTAGAAATCTTGGGGTTGGCCTAGATTCCTCCTTCCCTTTTTCCCCCAATTCAACAGATTACTAAATTATTTATACTTCATTAATCTATCTCTTTCTCTAAACCTAAAGCTACCTCAGTCTGGGTTCTCGGTTTCTCTCTCTTGATGTGAGTTCATTGCTCTATTAGTCAGCTCAGGCTGCCATAACAAAATACCACAGACTGAGTGGCTTAAACAACAGAAATTTATTTTCTCACAGTTCTGGGGGCTATAAGTCCCCCTTGCTCCTTCTTATCACTTCCTGGCCTAAACCTCTGCAGCTAAGGCTCACACAAAGACTGGTAAGAAATTCCTCAAACATAAACACAAACACAAGTTTCAGTAGAAACCATGACATTTAAATCAGAACAACTTAATTTCCTTGAGGAGAGTTTTCTGAGCACTGAAGCCAGTGCCCTGAGAAAATGCTGATGGAAAAGATCATTACAGAATCCTAAAGCATTAGGCTTCCTGCCCTGGTTACAGCAAAGATATTCATTCTCTTTACATGAGACAGTCACTCCTAGAAATGGTCCTGTAGTTGGGATAAAAAGCAAGAGGAAAACAAAATTCAGATCAATTTTCTTGGGTTCTCCATGTTTGCCCTCATTTTAAATTGGTCATATGTCCAGATGAAATAAAACTTTAGTGCGCTGCTTCCTTGCTTTTGGTATACAAGTTTCAAGCCCTGACCCAGCACACAGAAACAACAGAAAATTATCATACCATGCTTCTGGTTGAGTGGAATCATCCTATGTAAAATACTAAGTAATGTAGCTCCCAGGGGATTGACTGATTTCTCTGATCTTACAAGGTTATCACCATTGAATTATGGCTGAACTTTTTCATGGAGGTCATGGTGGTTATCAAATTATGGAAAATAATAGACAATAATGTCTCACGTGGCCACACTGATCCAACTGTCTCATTTTAGTTAAATTATTAACTTTTGATCTTTTTTTAATCTATAAAACTGGCAACTTCATAGGCTTCAACCTAATATAAGAAAACTAAAGTCTATAACAAATTGAGCAACTTCTCCAAGGTCACCCTATTTAGTTGGACAGTGGTAGGACTGTTATTAGAATCTAGTCTTCACCTGCCAATTCCTATAATGATTCCCTTTAAACTCTGCTTCATCTTACCATTAACCAACATTTTAAGGAGGTTAGATGGAAAGAGCAGAAAATTTGGAGTTCAGGATAAGTTTAGAATGCAGTGTTCCAAGTCATTTAAGCTCAGTGAGTCACTGGTTTCATACCTGTAGAATGGAAATAATAAGTCTGGATTCATAAGGATGCTGTGTGTAAGCATCTCGATTACAGTAGGCACTAAATAAATATAAATTATATTTACATAAATCAAAAAGCTATGGTTTCTATTTTGCCAACAATGTAATGGCCAATTGCTAATCATCAAATATTTGGGAGTAATGGATATAAGATTAAAAAAATCCGAACCTTCCTTTCTACTCCTTCCCTCTCAATCTGGGCACACACACACACACACACACACCCCTTCCCCTGGAAAAACTTGTGAAGCAACTCTATGGTCACTCTTCCAACACGGAGATGATTATTCATGCAGAAGCTGTATGTATGTGGAGTAGGTGGCCACGAACACAGAGTAATCTTTGGCATCCCGGGAGGAAATCCTCCAAATGCACCATTAAGCACTCCACCCCACATCTACTGCTTCCCCAGCCTGGGAGGCCCTTGTTTGGTTACTTTTGGGGATGTAAAGCATTGTATATTAAGATCTCTTTCTTGTTAAAACAGCCTTATCTGGGAGGGGTTTTGCATTTGTCCTTTTATGCAGTTTAATTTATTGGATCACTTGGCAATCAACTCACTCAGAAAGTTAGTCCAATCATACTGGAGTCTTGAAGGGAATATGAGAGATTTATACACAAATAATCACTATAGGATATTTGTTCCATCAGTCATAGAGTTCAAATAATGGAGAAATTAAGTATAACTGGAGGTATCAAGGAAAGTTTCATGGAAAAAAAAGTTTGTGACCAAAGCCTTAAAAGATAGCACCAGGTCATGCAAATATACAAACAATAAAACAAGGTAAAATGTAATAAGACTTCAGAGATTTTTGAGGAAATGCTTATCAGTTAGGATTTGCAAATAACAGAAAACAACTCTGCTTACTTAAGCAAAAATAGAGTATATTAGAGGGACAACAAGTACTTACAGAACAGACAAGAAGCTGGAGAACCAAATTTGGATGCAAGAGAGGAATCAACACAGGTATAAGAGCAGCTCTGGCTGTGCAGACAGCAGTTATCTTTTCCGTCTGTGTATCTCTTTGTAAGTCCAGGGAGCAATTAACCAGCTGGCTAGTTTGGGTCAAGTGCACAGAGAATAAAATTCCTAATTTACAGCCCCACCAAGGCTGCAGAGGATAAATAATTCCTCCAAAGGAAGTCAGGTGGCTCCCAGGAAGAAGAATGGATATTGAACAGCCATGTGAACCAATACATGTCCACTCTAGAGTAGAACACAGGACAAGTTGGTTTGGCAGGATGGGTAAGAAATAATTTATGGAAGACTTTCTTTGTACCAGGTACTATGCTAGTTCCCACTTTATATCATTCAATTCTCACAATAAGCCTGTAAATCAAATATTATTTTCCCCACTTCTATCTGAAAAACTATAGCCAAGTTAAGGAAACTGCTCCAGTGGGCTGGGACTTGAGATCAGGTCTGTAGGCTCTATATTTGTGCTGTCTTGAGTTGAAATATAAGGCAAGGTGTGGGGTGCTGTGAGCCTCTAGGAAGAGCAGGCCTGTTTAGATGCCATCGCAGGAGGCCTGGCAGAATGACGGGTCCTGCAAAAGGAAACTAGGACAGCAAACATGTACCAAGACAGAACTGGCTGCCTGCGGTTGAGTCCTCTTCTGGGGAGTCACAGGGGAAAGGTGGGAGCTATAGAAATCTCCTATGTGGGCCAGTGATCAGTCTTTGTTTTTAAAAATAAATAATAAACAAACAAAAATACACCTGACCTCCAGTTTGGCAGGATAAGAGAAGGGCAAGAGGCAGAAATAAAGGTGGAAAAGGGTCACAGAGCATGAATGAAGCTGAGGATCTGAGTTGGCCCAGTGTCTGGGGTGTCGATAATTCTCAGGGATAGGCAGACACTTTGTCTTCCAATAATTTATTACTGAAAAATGCTTGTTGAGTACATGCTATAGAGACTACAGTGATAAATAAAGAGACTGCTCTAAGTTGAGGTTTGAGAAATAGGCAGGAAATCAAGTTGGTAGAACATGGGAAGAAGGTCTGATGTAATTAATTCTAAGTCCAATGGGAGGCTACTGAAGGACTTCAATTAGGAGAGTGACATGATCCCACTTCATCAAAATTACCCTGGTTGCTGGGTGGCAAACAGACTAAATGGAAAAGAATGACAGCAGGATATCTAGTTATTCTTACTTAGTCACTTCCTGAGTGAAAGAGAAAGGCTTCCTTAATGGAACTTTGTCCCTGTGATATTAGCCTTTCCTGGTGTTCAGGGCAGAATTGTGCAGTGAGCTTTCTGGGCCTAGTACCCTGCTCTCTCTTTGTTGATGTCCTTCTTCCCTCTTCAGTCCCTGTTTGTATCTATAAATCAGGGGCCGTCACCTTCTTCATTTCTGCTTCCCACTTAATTGCCAGACTAGGAAGGCACTGCTAAACCAATGACTGCAATGATTTCAGTAGGTGACGCTTCCCCTCTGGGACAGATGTTCACATTGTAATAGGTCCAGTCCATTGAACCAACAAGAGCATTAACGTTGAACTTTCAGGCTTCAATAACTGAGTGGGGCTATTAGGATATTTGGGTTGGGAATTTGTCTTAACACCACTCAAATCCATCACCAAGTATGAAATTTCTATGACTGTATTCGGCCACCAATGAAAGGTTACTTTTGATATTGAAAAGCCTCTTTTCATGACACAGGCAAAACCAATGGTGCTGAAGGTTAGCACAGGGATCGGTCCATCATGCATGGACTGCACAACAAAGCAAGTCATCAGTCCCACTCCCATTCCCCCATATGGGACCTCAATTCAGTGCCTAAAACTGAACTTGGCATCAACCTCAAACTCTCCATTGTAGTATTTAACATCTGGATTAGTCATAAGCTGTAGTCATCCTATCCCATTCACGACCTTGACATTTATGATTTGTGGTATAACCTATCCTCTCAAGCTACTGATTTTGCAGCATGAAGGGGCTTCCCACACTATAACACTCCTTTTTGTCATTTGTCATATGTGGATATGGAGGGATCAGTGCAAGTGAAATGATATCAAGTACTTGTATTACATGCTTTCAATACACACTTGTTGGAGGAGTCTAAAAGTGAGACATGTGTATATTCCAGGCTCACATCCTCCAGGAAGTTCGCACAGGCCCTCCCAGTCTTACTTAGATGTATCTATTCAGGTTCTCGAGTCAGATCATCTGAGTTCAGATCCTGGTTCTCCCTTTACTGGGTGGGAGATCTTGAGCAAGTTCTGTCAACTTTCTGCACCTTAGTTTCCTCATCTACACGTGGACATATTACTAACACCTACTTCATACCTACCTTTTAAGGAATTTAAGAGGACTAACACCTACTTCATACCTGCCTCTTAAGAAACACTGAGCACAATGCCTAGCACACAGTAAGTACTCAATAAACATGAGGGATTATGAATTAATATTACTAGCATATCAGAGAATTTATTATTTTACACCACTATTCTACAATCATTATGTATGTCGTTGAGCTACCAGACTAGAAGCTCCTTTGGAGATGGGATTCATGACTCATTTAACTTTACACCTTCAGTGGAATAGCTGGCACATGGTAGGTGTTTAGCAAATGACTGCTCAATGACTGAATGAATTTTCTGGACTTGGTGCTAGTACCTGTCTGTTTAAAGAGTCATATTAGCTAAGTGGTTTAAAATTTTTGGAGGTTTCATGGTAATAGAAAGGCAGAAATGTCTAGAGTGTCAGAAAGATCATTAGAAGGTGTCCAGCAGTGGGATCTGAACAGTGCAAGCCTTCATGCTGTGCTCTCAGGCTTCTGAGAGCTTTCACATACAGTATATCTTGTACTTCACAGTACAACTCTAAGATATAACATTTCCAGATAATAAACAAGAAAACCGAAGTGGAACCAGCAAATTTGCTTGAAGGCATTCAGCTCAGAAGGGGAGCAGATATAAATGAGGGTAAGTGCAGTGGTTAGAACTCCAAACAGTTTGGTTCCACCGCTTACCAGCTGGGTGACCTTCAGTAAGTTACTGAAATACTCTCGTATGTCAGTTGCCTCATATGTAGAAATAAAAATGAGACTATTCTCTCATAGGTTGTTTTGAAAAGTAACTGAGGAAAAGATTATATTCACACTCCCTGTCCTCTGTAACTCATCTTTCTACTACAGGCTACTGAGCTCACAGACAGCACCACACTTGGCACTGTGGACCCCAATGAACTATCGTCTTTGAGATATACCCAAGGCCTCAGCCCTTGATCATTTCCTCCATGACATGGGCAAATTCCAAAACTTTCTTGTGTGCCTTTACACAAAGAATATTCATTAGAAAAGGACTAACATAACAAACTAACAGCAATGTTGAATAAAACTCAAAGTATGATTTTCATGAGTTTATTTTTTTAAATATTTCTGTCTGCAATGATGAGCTGCGCCCATCATGGTGGGCATGCAGACACTGCAGCTTTTCTATAATGAAGAGCAAGAGCCTTCCTGGTCCCACAGATTACATCTAGTAGGTGACAACCTGCTCTATAATACGGTGAGGCTGGCCCTTTTAAGCAACTTATTGCAACATAGAGTAACGGAAGCCATAGGCCAATGGCAGGTGTTCTCAGTTTGGCTGCACAACAGAATCACTTGGGAAACTTTTTAAATATTTGATGCTTAGGTCACACCCCAGACCAATTAAACCAGACTCTCTTGGGATAAGGCCCAGGCATCAGTCATTTTTTTAACTGCCCTGATGATTACTATGTACAGCCAAGATTGAAAACTTCTGGCTGAAAGCTTTGGGGCCACAGCAGTAAAACTCCATCAGTTTTCTGCTGGTTCTGCTACAAGATATTTTGTTTATCTGGAAAGTTTTGCTCATCTATAATAATAATTATATATTATATAATTCACATAAATCACTGGCATTGCCTTGAATATTGTTTTCTTATAGCACTAATTACCACTAATTAAAAGATGAGTATATTCAACTGAATTCTGATGCTTATATTACTATTCAAACATATATTTCTCATTGTAAGTAAAATCAACTAGTAGAAAGTCAAACTAACATAATTGATGACAGAAAATATTGATTCCTTTTTCAATGCTCAAACTTAAGGGATTTCTCGTCAGAAATCTTCACCGGTTAGTGTCGTCATCTACTGGCAAAGTGTGATATTGCGCCTCATTCCTTGCATCCAGAGGAAATTCACTCTTAACAAGCACATATGCTATCCTTCACAAAGAATCAATGTAAAGTAAGAAGGCCTCTGCCCAGAAGGGCCTTGTGATTTACTTAAGCCATGTTTTTTTATGGCTCCATACATAGATTCAACTACCCTGCAAATAGTCTTGTTTTTTTTTACGTAGAGGCTAGCGCTAGCAACTAAAATCTGATGCTGCGCCTCTATGTGAAAGTTGGTGATGGATCAAATTCTGCTTCAATACCAAAAAAATATTTATGGAGAAAGCTTTAAAGTCTTCTTGTGGATTAAACTAAAACATCAAAGAGTTACAGATCTAGAATATATTATATTAGGAGGCCCTCCTGATTAAAAAAAATTTTTTAACATTTTTATTGAAGTATAATTGCTTTACAGTGTTGTTTAGTTTCTGCTGTATAACAAAGTGAATCAGATATATGCATACATATATTTCCATATCCCCTCCCTCTTGCATCTCCCTCCCACCCTCCCTATCCCACCCCTCTAGGTGGTTGGAAAGCACCAAGTTGATCTCCCAGTGCTATGCAGCTGCTTCCCACTAGCTATTTTACATTTGGTAGTGTATATATGTCCATGCCACTCTCTCACTTCGTCCCAGCTTACCCTCCCCCTCCCCGTGTCTTCAAGTCTATGTCTGCGTCTTTATTCCTGTCCTATCCCTAGGTTCATCAGAACCATTTTTTTTTCTAGAGTCCATATATGTGTTAGCATATGGTATTGGTTTTTCTCTTTCTGACTTACTTCACTCTGTATGACAGACTCTAGGTTCATCCACCTCACTACAAATAACTCAATTTCGTTTCTTTTTATGGCTGAGTAATATTCCATCATATATATGTGTCACACCTTCTTTATCCATTCATCTGTCGATGGACACTTAGTTTGTTTCCATGTCCTGGCTATTGTAAATAGAGCTGCAATGAACATTGTGGTACATGACCCTTTTTGAATTATGGTTTTCTCAGGGTATATGCCCAGTAGTGGGATTGCTGGGTTATATGGTAGTTCTATTTTTAGTTTTTTTAAGGAACTTCCATACTGTTCTCCAGAGTGGCAGTATCAATTTACATTCCCACCAACAGTTCAAGAGGGTTCCCTTTTCTCCACACCCTCTCCAGCATTTATTGTTTGTAGATTTTTTTGATGATGGCCATTCTGACCAGTGTGAGGTGATACCTCATTGTAGTTTTGATTTGCATTTCTCTAATGATTAGTGATGTTGAGCATCTTTTCATGTGTTTGTTGGCAATCTGTAGATCTTCTTTGGAGAAGTGTCTATTTAGGTCTTCTGCCCATTTTTGGATTGGGCTGTTTGTTTTTTGGATATTGAGCTGCAAGAGCTGCTTGTATATTTTGGAGCTTAATCCTTTGTCAGTTGCTTCATTTGCAAATATTTTCTCCCATTCTGAGGGCTGTCTTTTCACCTCGTTTATGGCTTCCTTTGCTGTGCAAAAGCTTTGAAGTTTCATTAGGTCCCATTTGTTTATTTTTGTTTTCATTTCCATTTCTCTAGGAGGTGGGTCAAAAAGGATCTTGCTGTTATTTATGCCAGAGTGTTCTTCCTGTGTTTTCCTCTAAGAGTTTTATAGTGTCCAGTCTTACATTTAGGTCTTTAATCCGTTTTGAGTTTATTTTTGTGTATGGTGTTAGGGAGTGTTCTAATTTCATTCTTTTACATGTAACTGTCCAGTTTTCCCAGCACCACTTATTGAAAAGACTGTCTTTTTTCCATTGTATATCCTTGCCTCCTTTGTCATAGATTAGTTGACCATAGGTGCGTGGGTTTATCTCTGGGCTTTCTATCCTGTTCCACTGATGTATATTTCTGGTTTTGTGCCAGTACATACTGTCCTGATGACTGAGGCTTTCTAGTATAGTCTGAAGTCATACAGCCTGATTCCTCCAGCTCCATTTTCCTTTCTCAAGATTGCTTTGGCTATTTGGGGTCTTCTGTGTCTCCTAACAAATTTTAAGATTTTTTGTTCTAATTCTGTGAAAGATGTCATTGGTAATCTGAAAGGGATTACACTGAATCTGTAGATTGCTTTGGGTAGTATACTCATTTCCACAATGTTGATTCTTCCAATCCAAGCACATGGTATATCTCTCCATGTGTTTGTGTCATCTTTGATTTCTTTCAACAGTGTCTTATAGATTTCTGAGTACAGGCCTTTTGTCTCCTTAGGCAGGTTTATTCCTAGGTATTTTATTCTTTTTGTTGCAACGGTAAATGGGATTGTTTCCTTAATTTCTCTTTCTGATCTTTCATTGTTAGTGTATAGGAATGTAAGAGATTTCTGTGCATTCATTTTGTATCCTACAACTTTACCAAATTCGTTGAATAGCTCTAGTAGTTTTCTGGTGGCATCTTTAGGATTTTCTATGTAGAGTATCATGTCACCTGCAAACAGTGACAGTTTAACTACTTTTCCAATTTGGATTCCTTTTATTTCTTTTTCTTTTATGACTGGACTAGGACTTCCAAAACTATGTTGAATAACAGTGGTGAGAGTGGGCAAACTTCTCTTGTTCCTGATTTTAGAGGAAATGCTTTCAGTTTTTCACCATTGAGAATGATGTTTGCTGTGGTTTTGTCATATATGGCCTTCATTACATTGAGGTAGGTTCCCTCTATGTCCACTTTCTAGAGTTTTTATCATAAATGGGTGTTAAATTTGTCAAAAGCTTTTTCTGAATCTATTGAGATGATCATATGGTTTTTTCCTTCAATTTGTTAATATGGTGTATTACATTGATTGATTTGGGTATACTGAAGAATCCTTGCATCCCTGGGATAAATACCACTTAATCATGGTGTATGATCCTTTTAATGTGCTGTTGGATTCTGTTTGCTAGTATTTTGTTGAGGATTTTTGCATCTGTGTTCATCAGAGATATTGGTCTGTAATTTTCTTTTTTGTGATATCTTTGTCTGGCTTTGGTATCAGGGTCATGGTGGCCTCGTAGAATGAGTTTGGGAGTGTTCCTTCCTGTGCAGTTTTTTCAAATAGTTTGTGAAGGATGGGTGTTAGCTCTTCTCTGAATGTTTGACATAATTCACCTGTGAAGCCATCTGGTCCTGGACTTTTGTTTGTTGGAAGATTTTTAATTATGGTTTCAATTTCATTACTTGTGACTGGTCTGTTTATATTTTCTATTTCCTCTTGATTCAGTCTTGGAAGGTTGTACCTTTCTAAAAATTTGTCCATTTCTTCCAGGTTGTCCATTTTATTGGCATATAGTTGCCTGTCGTAGTCTCTTATGATCCTTTGTATTTCCACGGTGTCAGTTGTAATTTCTCCTTTTTCATTTCTAATTTTATTGATATGAATCTTCTCCCTTTTTTTCTTGATGAGTCTGGCTAAAGGTTTATCAATTTTGTTTATCTTCTCAAAGAACCAGCTCTTAGTTTCATTGATTTTTGCTATTGTTTTCTTTGTTTCTATTTCATTTATTTCTACTTTGACTTTTATGATTTCTTTCTTTCTACTAACTTTGGGTTTTGTTTGTTCTTCTTTCGCTATCTGCTTTAGGTGTAAGTTTAGGTTGTTTATTTGAGATTTTTCTTGTTTCTTGATTGGTAGGATTGAATTGTTATAAACTTCCCTTTTAGAACTATTTTTGTTGCACCCCATAGGTTTTGGGTCACCGTGTTTTCATTGTCATTTGTTTCTATGTATTTTTTGATTTCCGCTTTGATTTCTTCAGTAATCTCTTGGTTATTTATTATTGTATTGTTTAGCCTCCATGTGTTCGTGTTTTTTACAGGTTTTTTTTTTTCTGTAATTGATTTCTAATCTCATTGTGGTTGTGGTCAGAGTAGATGCTTGACAGGATTTCAGTTTTCTTAAATTTTCCGAGGCTTGATTTGTGACCCAAGATGTGATCTATCCTGAAGAATGTTCCATGCACTTGAGAAGGAAGTGTATTCTGCTGCTTTTGGGTGGAACGTCCTATAAATATCAATTAAGTCTATCTGGTCTATTGTGTCATTTAAAGCTTGTGTTTCCTTATTTATTTTCTGTCTGGATGATCTGTCCATTGGTGTAAGCGGATTGTTAAAGTCCCCCAGTATTATTGTGTTACTGTCAATTTCCCCTTTTATGGCTGTTAGCATTTGCCTTATGTATTGAGGTGTTCCTATGTTCGGTGCATAAATATTTACAATCGTTGTATCTTCTTCTTGGATTGATCCCTTGATCATTATGTAGTGTCCTTCTTTGTCTCTTGTAATAGTCTTTATTTTAAAGTCTATTTTGCCTAATATGAGAATTGCTACTCCAGTTTTCTTTTTTTCTTTTTCAGTACACGGGCCTCTCACTGTTGTGGCCTCTCCCGTTGTGGATCATAGGCTCGGGACGCGCAGGCCCAGCGGCCATGGCTCACGGGCCCAGCCGCTCCGTGGCATGTGGGATCCTCCCGGACTGGGGCACAAACCCGTGTCCCCTGCATCGGCAGGTGGACCCTCAACCACTGCGCCACCAGGGAAGCCTTCCAGCTTTCTTTTGATTTCCATTTGCATGGAATATCTTTTTCCGTCCCCTCACTTTCAGTCTGTATGTGGCCCTAGGTCTGAAGTGGGTCTCTTGTAGACAGCATACATACAGGTCTTGTTTTCTTAATCCATTCAGCCAGTCTGTGTCTTTTGGTTGGAGCATTTAAACCATTTACATTTAAGGTAATTATTGATATATATGTGTCTATTACCATTTTCTTAACTGTTTTGCATTTGTTTTTGTGGGTCTTTTTCTTCTCTTGTGTTTCCTGCCTAGAGAAGTTCCTTTAGCATTTGTTGTAAAGCTGGTTTGCTGGTGGTGAATTCTCTTAACTTTTGCTTGTCTGTAAAGCTTTTGATTTCTGTGTCAAATCTGAATGATATCCTTGCTGGATAGAGTAATTTTGGTTGTAGGTTTTTCCCTTTCATCACTTTAAATATATCCTGCCACTCCCTTCTGGCCTGCGGAGTTTCTGCTAAAAAATCAGCTGATAACCTTATGGGAATTCCCTTGTATGTTATTTTTCACTTTTCCCTTGCTGCTTTTAATATTTTTTCTTTGAATTTAATTTTTGTTTGTTTGATTAATATATGTCTTGGTATGTTTCTCCTGTGTTTATCCTCTATCGGACCCTCTGTGCTTCCTGGACTTGGGTGGCTATTTCCTTTCCCATGTTAGGGAAGTTTTCAACTATAATCTCTTCAAATATATTCTCAGACCCTTTCTCTTTCTCCTTTTCTTCTGGGATCCCTATAATTTGAATGCTGGTGTATGTAATGTTGTCCCAGAGGTCTCTGAGACTGTTCTCATTTCTTTTCATCATCCATTTCTTTTTGATCTCATTCTCTATGACAAAATTTAATATCCTCAAATAAAGGGGAAAACTCACATTACATCTGGCATTATCTTTACAATTCTCCTTTCTACATTGTGGTATGAAAAGGGGGAAATGTCTAGCTTTGAATTTAGCTTAATGCAGCTCACTGAAATAAGTATATAAAACAATTTTAACAGAAGCCTAGCACATAGAACATATATTAACATATCTATACCTTTATTTGCCTTCTCAGACATATTCACTATGCAATAATTCTCTTATTTTCAAACAGGCAACATTGAATTTCTCTATGTATTTCCTTGTAAATCTGTACCAATTTTATACACAATTGGCTGTAGTCCAACTTTCTCAACTGTATTCTATGAAAGGTACAGGAAAGTCTTGGATGAACTATAACTGAACTTTTACAATTTAGTAAATTGTTAAGAGTTATCTAAGACCTTCTTCACTGTTTTGAATCATAATACAATTTCTGATTGTATCCCTGCTATCATTTCCTGATCCCATAAAAAGAAACAACAGAATAGCCCAGCTATTTCATCTTTACATAGATACCAGGTTATTACTGCTCCCTCAGAATTTTTTCTTCCTACAAATAATTGTAACTCTCAGAGTTACTAGGACTAGGCAGTTGACAGAACACATTTCACTACAAAATGGCATAGGACAGTTTTATGTCCTAGTTCCATTTATATTTAGTGAAAATGATCAGATACACTTTTGGATGAACCAGCTCCATAGCTTCCAGCCATGGCTAAGAGGTATACAAATGCTCTGTTCTATGTTTATGTCATAGAAAGCAGGTGTGGTTTCAAGAATAAACAGAAAATTTCTGGTCAATTGTTGTTGTAAGAGCTGAATGTTAATGATTCACAATAAAACCATGATTTATATCAGATACTCCTTAGTATTCATATGGGCAATAAAAGTAGAGGCTAACACCCAGGTAAACTACATGCTATGGTCCAGGCAGTAAAGAGATCTGTTAAAACAGGTCAATTAATTTAGCAATCTGAAGGCACATTTTGCAATTCACTCATCTAAAGGTAAAGATTTCTGTCCAAAGTCAATCACTATATATATGCTGTCATAGTCAATCTAGGTTGCTATTAATAGAGTATCATAGACAGGGTGGCTTAAACAACAGACATTTATTCCCCATAATTTTAGAGGCTGGGAAGTCCAAGGTAGAGCCAGTAAATCTGATATTTAGTGAAGGCCCTCTTCCTGTTTTACAGATAGCTGTCTGCCTTCTCCCTGTATCCTCCATAGCAGAGAGGCGAGAGGAAACTAGCTCTCTCATGTCTCTTCTTATAAGGGCACTAATCCCATTATGAGGGTTCTACTGCTATGACCTAATTATTTCCTAAAGGCTCCATCTCCTAATACCATCACATTGGAGGTGGGGTTGGGGGTGGCGTTAGGATTTCAACACATGAATTGGGGAATACACAAATATTCAGTCCATAACACATGCTGTGGGGCATGGATTAGTTTTAGGAATGCTGTTTGTAGTGGTGAAGGTGCCCAGTTAGTGACAACTGCCTTCAGCTGGCCACGTTCCAGGACAGTGTTTTCTTCTCTTCTTTATTGAATGAGTGCTTGTCTTTTTAGGATTTTTGGTGTCCTGATAAAGAACAACTCTTAAGAAAAAAGTATCCACACTTGCACATAAGGCAAAAAGATTACTTCATGCCTTTTGAAAGCCATACTAGAGCACTGTCTAAGAAGCCATGTTGTCTAACAAGGATCATCTGATGATATAAGGGAAGATGACTTGGACATATTATTTACTTTGGATTAAGGCCCTGATTCTGTAAAGCTATTTATTTACTTGGAGAACATAAGCACATTTTTTTTTTGTCCAGTAGAGATGCAAGTAATTTCTTTTCAGAAGAAAAGATATCCCAAAGTTTGAAATGTACTGCTCTACAGAACAGTAACTAGTTTTGTATCTGAGGAATTGATCTTAGCTGTCTTTTACTTTCTTTCAGTCTTTTATATCCTCTTTGAACCAGCTTTACTTTCCTGATATTTCCATCATTAATGAGTGAAATATATCTTTCACATATGCTCATCATATATCTGTATGAGTTACACGTTTTAAAATTTTATCACACTCCTCTTCCCCACCCTACTGCAAATTAGGAAACAGATAAAAGTTTAGCAAAGCTGATATACTTAAAGATAACATACTCAAAATATGTACTTTCTTTACTAGAAAATTTGACTGTAGAACATGGCTTTAGAGCTGGAGCCAAATAATTCTGTCACATTTCACTCTAATTTAACTCACTTGTTCATGCATTTCCTGGCAGAACTGGACAGCTTCAGCCCTCTCACTGTCTCCACTCTCCAATGGCAGGCCACTTTTACCCTGTGGCAGACTGTAGACAATAACATTCTCTAAAGGAAGAGGAATGGAAAGAAGAGCTGAGCTGAATGTGCACATATCCATTAACCAGATAAGTCACTCATCCTTCCTTGGGGAGGAGTTAATGAGTAGGAGGGAAGAGGCCAGAATGAAGATTAAATGTTAGATCCCTGCTGCCACAATTCAGCATGTCTGATTATCCTACCCCCCAGTCTGGAGAAAAGCACAAGCCAGGTCTTTGCCATAATAAATTTAGTGTTTGCAGTGTACGTGTTTAGCATCTTAACTATATACCAAGCAATAACACAGAATGCTTTTATACTGGGCCCTTATAAGAGATATCAATCAGTTTAAATAATGTCAAAATAAGTAAGTTTTATTCAACTTTAACTTCTCGCAAAGCTCAGAGTTGGTATGCAAGCATGTGTTAAATGAACAAACGACTGAACAAATGAGGCATAGAGTTCGATATCAGCAGATCAGGGGAAGTTGAAATTTTGCCTAAAAGCAAAACTGAGTCTATTGAAACAGCAAAGCACATGTCTGTACCATGCAGCTAATGAAGTAGTTCCTTGAAAGAATGGTGGCTAAATCATCTTGGGGGTAAAAATAACATCTGAAGTATACTGATTTGGTCCTTCCTTGTGCCTCTGAATTGCATCCAAATTAACCCAAATCAATCAGAATCAGCATCATTAAGGTCCTTCAATAAAGGAGATACCACATATTCCCATGGAAAAGAATTCCATGTCCCTCAAATCTTACAGCTAAGAATATTTAGAAGTCCATTTGAAATCCTCTCTGCTCTAAAACAAACTCAATCTTATTTTTTCTTCAGAAAAGGAATGAACTTTTGTTAGAGAAACCTCCCCTTTGCAAAATATATACCCTCCTTTCACAGTTTTGCATGAAATCTACTCCAGTTAATCTGAATCCTTTTTTTTTTTTGCGGTGAGGTAAATAATTATAAACTCTGAGGTTAGAGTCTTTCTAAACCTCCTCAGAAATCTGCATGACACATACGTAAAATGATGACTCTGATTTCCTTTTGAGAAAAACACTTCCTCAGAAACATAATTGAGTCTTTAGTAAGCTATTCCACCATTTTATCAGGCTACTTGCTTCTGGAGTATCACAGTTACTATAGAAAATATCAAAATATTTGTAAGCACTAGGGAAAAATAAGAAAGCCAATCATTTGGATGATTCTTAATTACTACTTAGGTTCCCCACGCCCTTTTAACTTTAGAAGTTTATGACTCTTGACTGCACGGCAGTATTGAGATATAGTCCTTTTGAAGTATTGGGAGGGAGAAAGGGTGGGGAGGGGTTGCTTACCTAATAGATCCTTGGTGCTGCAAGGGCAGAGAAATATATCATCATCACATTAGGTGATTGTCAGAGGAGAAAGTGGGACATGTTAGCAGATTCAAGATACCTTTAAAATGATAGATTGACAGATTCCGAGACTGCATTATCTATTAGCTTCTGTCAAGGATTTTATACATGTAAGACCCGAGGTCTCTGACAGAATATGATGATTCTAGCGTTCTCCACACTGATATCAATCGATAAAATGCATAAAAAGCATTATGATGCATCACTCTGGATGAATAAAATAGCTAAAATAATGTTCAAGGGCTACTGCATCTACACCTAGACAAGAACTGCCCTGGGCTTATTCCATTTGGCTAATTAGTATGCTGGGCTCTTCTATCCAGACAACATATGTAAATTTTGGTCAGCTGCACAACTTGAGAGCAATGACTCTGAGTGGGTAAAAGTGAAAGTATTTGTGTCCCATGTGAATATCACCAAGGGGCATCCACTACAGGGGGAGCTTTCAGTAATCCAGTGGACAAGACACATACTGTGGATGTCAGTTGGCCTCTTTCCCCAGCCACCCTAGTGCTTGTTTAAAGTGCCTATGTTACAAAATGGCCATGGAGGCAGGGATGAAAGCAATGCATAGGCTTTAAAACATGCATAGGCTGATATGACTACCGCTACTGTTGAGTGCTTTGCTTTTGCACAGCAGGGACTAATGCTGAGCCCTTAATATGCTTGTACTTCCTGAGAGAACCAGCCAGCCATACAGCGGCAGGTTAATTATATTGGATTTCTTCCATCACGGAGGGGACAACAATTCGTCCTCACTACAATAGACTCATATTCCAGATACGCATTTGTGTTCCTTGCTTTTAATACTTCTGCCAGCACCACCATGTATGAACTTACAGAGTGCCTTTGTCACCGCCATGGCATTCCCACAATATTTTTTCAGGTCAAGAAACTCATGCCATAGCAAAAGAAGTACACCAAAGGGCTCATGCTTATGACATTCACTGATCTTACCATGACCCTGAAACTTCAGAAGAACGTGACCTGATAGACTATTGGAATAGTTTAGTGAAGACTCAGTTATGATGCTAGTTTAGAGACAATGCCCTAAAATAGGACGGATATTATCTTGCAGAAGGCAGTGTATGTTTTGATTCTACAACCCATATATGGTGCTGATTCTCCCATAATCAAACTATCTGAATCTGAGAATTAAGTGGTTGTGAAAAAGTGGGAGTGACTGACCTATTACAATGAATAACCCTCTCTCAGAGTGCTTGTTTCCCTTCCCCTCAACTTTCAGCATTTCTGGTTTGGAAGTCTTGGTTCCTAAGGGAAGAATGCTTCCACCAGGGAACAAATCAAACTGAGTTGGAAGTTGAGACTCTACTTACCTTCTAGGCTCCTTGTGCCACTAAACAAACAGGCAAAAGGAGACAAAGGAGAGGGTCTACTGTCTGGGTGATTTTTCCTCATTACCACAGGGAAATTACATTGCTACTATTTCCCTGGGGGTAGGGAAGACTGGGATTCTCTCCAGAGTCCTGTCAGGCTCCACCAATAAGAGGCTGCTGAAGGAAGACTACAAGACGAGAAGCTGGAGTTGGAAGAAGTGACATTCTCTTTCTTGTTTGCTTTCTGCTCTATTCAGCAGACCTCTAGCAACACTCTTTGATCCAGAAGCAGCAGTTTATTCCAGAAGCAATGGCTGATTCCAGGTTACAGTTTTTCCAGACTACTAGGGCCTCACAGTATTCACTCAGAGGCAACAGCACCAGTTGGCCAAAGCAGCCTCCTTAGAGATCTGTTCTATCTCCTTTTGGCACCTCCTCCAAGTTCCTGAGGCAAAAGTAACCAGCCAGGCTGCACCACTGTCCTCAGCATTCTGAGTTCCAGATCCAGGGCACCAGTAGTATTTGGACAGGATGCGTGCCTCAGAGATCCTACTAATCCCTGCTACTCAGAGGCCCCTCCTCCAAGCTTCTAAATTTTAACAATTCCAACCTTTCCTCCCTGTTTCTCTGATCCTACAAATGGATAGTTTCTGAATAGACTCTGACTGAACTGCTTGTCAGTAGCTGCTCCTTTAGTATAAACAGACCTAAGGAAGCATCTAATAATGAACAGTATTTTCTAAAGTCTGTTTTCATCAAAACCTTTCACATATTAAGTGTCAACCTTTGCATCAGATCCCCATGCTGTACGCTTTTTCATACTTTTCATATATAATTTTCATTGCTGGGAAAAACTGAACTAAGTTAGTTAAAAATATGTGTTCATGTGTTTAAATTAAACAGTATTTTTAGAAATAAGTAGACAATCTGAGGATAAAGTCCTACACAAAATAAATAAACAAGGGGAAAAAAAGTCAAGGACTTGTAGACAAATGATGTCTACAAGGCATAATGGAAGGAAAATCTCTGGTTCTTTGCATGTGACAAAAGCGTAATGTCGTTGGCCTACAATGAATAGAATATCAAGAATAAGTAAGGATAACTCCAAGGAAAGACAGTGCAGATGTCAACAAAGACTAAGATACCAGACCATCCAATACATTATAAAGACATGGTGTACAAAGAGGCAGATGTACACAGCTAACTGGGACCTCGGGTGCAAAGACCACCTCAAGGGAAGCATTAGGTAGGCATCTGGGTGAAATCAGAAGGAACAAAGGAAGAGGGGTTTACAATTGTGAGAAAATTTGTAAATCTAGTCCTGTATGTTTGAGAACTTTTGGGGCATTGCAGACCTGCTGTTTCTCTCGCTGGAAAAAGGTGGAGGCTCACTCAGTGATGCCACTGTGACTCAGACAGGGATTGGGATCATGTATTAACCTATTTCTCAGACTGCTCCCCAAACTAGGAGGGTTAGCCCTCTCAGAAGCCAGAATAGAATAGGGAATCAACACTCAAAATAACCTTATGAGGTAGAATTCTTTTTATCCTCTCTTTACAGATGAGGAAATTGAGAGTCAAAGAAGCTAAGATCTCCTAGCTGGCAAGTGGCAGAGCTCTGCTTAGAAGCCAGGTGCTTCTGACTCCAAAGTCTTCTAATGTCATACTTTGTGCCCAACTGTAAGTTCGAAGTGGAGACAGTTTAGTGACTGCAGAATGGCCCAAATATGCTATTTGGGCATAAGGATTATTTTTTGCTAAAGACTTGAAAAGCAGTAGGTGTAAGAAAGGTGCTTTGACCTCAGCTTTTATTCTTGAAAACAGAAGAGAAAACTCCCATGTGAAAGATGTCCTCCCTGTCCTGGGGGAAAGAAACATTATCACCAGAGACTGGGAGTCAAGGCTGAGAGAATTCTGTATAAGCACGCCTTATTAAAATACTTCTCATCTTCCTTTAGCCTCCCCATATATTTAGTTACTTTCCCACAATTGCCTCTCTTCATTCAACCTAGTATAAAAGCATTTAGGTTTTGTCACTTCTTTGGGTCTTCATTTCCTTATGAGGATTCCCATGGCACATGAATCTTATATGGAATAAATCTGTATGCTTTTCTCCTGTTAATTGGTTTGTGTCAATTTAGTTCTCAGGCCCAGCCGGAAACCCTAAGAGTGGAGTACAAACTGCAACTGGCAATTCAGCTTTCCACAGCCAACAACTTTCTGGTCACTGAAAAAGTGCCAAATGATATGGGGTTTTTAAGCAGGCACTTTTGTGGCTGCTGTTTTTGAAGGAAGGAGAGGAAGAGATATATTTTTAAGTTGCTATAATTAGGCTTAATGAGAAAAACATGGATTACTCTATATTCTATGTTATTTACATTTGTTTTCTTTAAAAACGTAGCATTTCATTTAAAAATGTAGCATTAGTTAACTGTTCCTGGAAAGTGGCGTGACATGTTTTCTCTCCTTAAAACATGTCATTTCTCTTTTTGTCACTTCTTCTTAATGGAAAGTAAAATTTATAGATATGTCTTTATTTTTAAAAGTAAACATTCTTTTTTCTGAATGTAACATATTTTCATGCAGATGATACTGAGATGGCTTTCAGTTCAATATAAACCCCTGGAAAATGTTCTAAAATCTTCCCTAGCATCTTCTTTCTGATATTAAGTTACTTAACATTTTTAGATGCGAGAAAGAGATAGAATCAGCTGTTTGCCATCCCTTGATTGAAAAGTCCTTTCCATCCTTAATTTTCACAAGGTGTTGCTGCTTACAGATGAGGTGCTGAGAAGACTGACTCATCAGCACTTTGACCACACATCCTGGACTAGACCTGAGTAAGACTGCTTTAGTTAGTGCTGAATGAACATGGGACTCTGGGAATCAGCAGAGGGCACTCTGATTCAGCCAAGGTGGGGCGATGCTATCATGGGTCTATGCATATGCCCCAAACTCATCAAAACACATATATTACATGCAATTTTTTATATCAATTATACTTCAAAAAAAAACACAACTATGTGAGCAGCTACTATGCTCATAATGACTTAGCAGAGTGAGGACCTGAGGGGGATGGGGCAGCTGAGAGCAACGAGACCACCCGGCACCACCCCTTGAGTTGAAAGGAAGTCTGGAATTTAGGCTGCTATTAAAAAGCAAATTTATACAGGAGAATACTGTCAGACCTTGTCACAAATGTCACCTTTGGCTTTAAATCTTCCCTTCTAGATTGTTTTCTAAGAGCCACATTGCTGCCAATTCTAGAAGTGTTGTGTTCATCACTCATAGCTACTCAGAAATGGTGAGCCAGGCTCACAAGGCAGAATAAGCGGGACTATTTGGACCATTTTCATCCCTTAATATGCATTCCCTTTCATTTCATGCTAAAATATTTGACCACTGTTAAATTATACACCAAATTTCATTTAAATCATATTTAACTCATAACTCAATAAGAACAATCTCCAGTAGACAATGAATGTAGTTTTTGTTTGTTTTTGGTTATTATGAACCAAAGACAGTGTCTATTGCCAATGTAACAGCAATGTCTGCCATTTCTTCCCTTCTAATAGCACCCCAATTTCATGTTTAGATAGTGCCCATTGCTCTCTTTCCCAGCCCTTGGGGATAAATCATGTTTGGTCTAAGTTAATCATTTCTCTTTATCAGTGATTGGCCAAGTGGTAGTCATGTGAGCCAGTTCTGTCCAATGATACTTAGGGAGAATCTGTTTGGGTGGTGATTAGGGGTCTTTCCTATTAAAAGAACAAAGCCTCAAAAGAATAAATAATTTTGCCGATCTCCCTCCTTTCATGCTTGGGAAGGTTTGATAGGTCTGATGTCTACAGTTGTTGGCAGGCATCCTGAGACCACAAAATGACAGATATGAGGAACTATGTTCCTGTCATAAAAATGAAGCAGGGAAAGCAGGAAAAGAAAACAAAGCAACATAAAAAACCCCCAAAACAAACAAAACCCTATGCCCTTTACAGCATCACTGAATAATTGAACCAATGTGAATAACTACCTACCTCTAGACTTCTTGATGTATGAGAAAAATAATTCCCCATTTGTTCTAATCGTGGTTAGTTGGGATTTTCTGTTACTTAATCCTCAAATCATTTATAACTGATAGAGAATTGTTTCTCCATTTAAGAGAAAGGGTGAGTGTGTTTTTATTTGTATGAAAGATAGTATTTTATTATTGTTGCTGCTGTTATTGTTGCTGGAAAGAAGGGTGTGTGCTGGACAGCCAAGGTAAGAACTATAGGGATATCTATCCTACTTTTTCACTCCAAATACCTCCTGAACATTCTTCCCACTTAAAGTCCCTGGATCCCCAACACAGAATCCAGAACCTCACTCTCTTGGCCTCCCTTGTGGCTTGGATACAGGCATGAGCCTTAGACTGTTCCCATTGGATGTGTCCACATAATATGAATTGTAAGTCATTGCCATGGAAGAGGTACTGTACAGAATCTGTTCCACTGAGAGTGGTGGCCAAGATCCCCAGCCTTCAGAGGTACCAGAGACACCCAGCAGCCAGGGCTGGCCATGCAAGTGACTTGGGGTGATCTGGACATCGTTCTTAACTACAAAGGCCACAAAAGATTTGGAAAGATTCCTAATGTTCTTTTTTTTTAAATTAATTTTTATTGTAGTTACTTTACCCTAATGTTCTTTAACATTTTTTTCTGCTGAAAATAGCTAAAATTGATTCTAAACACCTGGATTGATACATTTCATTATCTTAACAATTTTTAGCACTCTTGATTTGTCACTTCATTGTCTTAGCCTAAAGTTTGCCATTTAGCCCTCACTGAACTCAACAGACCACTGATTCCAACTAAATATGACGTTGAATGGGATCTCAAAACCTGACAGCTGCCCTGGCCCCACTGGCCCTCTCAGAGAATCTAAGAGCAGTACTGATTCATATTCCATATCTTGGAACATCAGGTTTTAAGGCATTTTCAGATATGAGCATAAGGTATTGCATAGTTTATGCTAGCACCTCTTGGTGAGGTTATGTATTTCTTTAGCCAATTAATAAGGGCAGTAATTCTCAGCATTTTTGGTCTCAGGACTTCTTTACTCTTAAAACTTATAAAGGGCCTCACCAAGCTTTAGTTATATAGATTATACCTATTAATATTCCTGTATTTGAAATACCGAGATCAGAAAGAGGCAACTAACTTTTGAGTCTTATTACTAAAACGGTTTTTTGTAATATTTTGCTGACCCCCTGAAAGGATTTCAGGAACCCCCAGGCAACTGTATCACGCTATGAAAACCATGGAATTAGGTATTTATTGTACACCTGTTGTGCGCACAACTCTGAAATGGACTTTATACCAAATTTGGAAGTTCAGCTGAAGGTGACAGCACAAACAGAGGCAGATCTATGAGAACATGACTGTCATGTTAACAGAAGAGGAGGAAACCAACCAGGTAGAGCAATTTGAAGATAACGGAAAACAATGAGAGACACTTTCCCATATGATCTAAATTTACCCTAAGTGTCTCTGGGCAATGCTCTTTGTTCAGGGGTTTTGCTACATAAGAACTATAAGAAAAAGGCCTTTTGTTTCAAATAAAGAATAATTTTTTAAGGCTTAGTATTTTTTAAAGATAAACTTGGTTTCAAGCAATACAAGGTGTGGTATATTTGTTGTGAGACTGTTACTTCCCAGCAGGAAGGAGAATGGTAATTTCCTTCCGTGGGCTCTGGTAAAGGGTAAAGAGATAAGCTAATGTGATACTGTGTCTCTATAAGACATTTAGTTCATAAGGAACCAAGTGGGTTATTTCTTTCTGCTTACCACTGAAGAACAGTGAAACTCTCAGCCCCAATATTCCTCAAGCTTTCTGGGAAACTTCAGGCACGCACCACACCATTTATTTAGGTGTGGATTTCTTTTGCCAGTTGTCCTTCCCACCACTTCCTGGAAGAACTCCAGGCTCAGCCCAACGCCAGGTGAGTCATAGACACTTCCATGGGTCTCCTACATCCCAGCTCATGTCAACCAAATGCCGAGAGAAGACGGGAACTGGAGAGTATCACCTCCTCTCAAAGAGCCAATGCTAGGGACTTGCATCCCCAAGCGAGTGTCATCAGCTCAAATTTGAAGGTCTGGGTGAAAGTCCAGTAATTAGGGCAGCAAGCGCAGCTGTAGCTCCAGTGGTGCTTTCCGGGAGGAAATGCAATTCTGGCCAGCCGCATAGAATATCTGTGCATAACAGGATGTATGTACATTTGGGTGGATGGATGTTAAGCTATATACATAAACAAATTTTATTTGAAAAACTAAATGAAGAGTAAAAAATAAAGTAAAATAGAGTAAAAGAAACCAAACACCTAAATATAAAGAGTACTGAAATGTAAGCATACAACACCCAGAATCAACATTTTATCCGATTTTGTCTAATTTTAAGTAAAAATACATAAAATATTGCAGAAAAGTTTGTTTCCTTTGTACTTAGTTCAAGGACCATTGGTCTCCACACTCCCCCAGAGGTAACAAAGAGCATGTGGCCACCCCTGACTTTCCACTGCCTTTTTCATCTCCCCTTGGTCTCTGAATTCTTGTCTCTCTCTACTCCACCACTCCCCTGGCCACCCACGTCTTTTTTTTTAAGTTTTTTTTTTTTTCCCCCCCGGTACGCGGGTCTCTCACTGCCGTGGCCTCTCCCGCCGCGGAGCACAGGCTCCGGACGCGCAGGCTCAGCGGCCATGGCTCAGGGGCCCAGCCGCTCCGCGGCATGTGGGATCTCCCCGGACCGGGAAGAGCCCGTGTCCCCTGCATCGGCAGGCGGACTCTCAACCACTGCGCCACCAGGGAAGCCCCACCCACCTCTCTTTGAGCTCTCCTGACAGTTGTCCTCTTCTCCACGCAGCCTGCCCGGGCTCACAGAGGCAGCTCTTCTCCTCCTGTGTGGCTCATGTCTTGGAGTTTGGGGTCAAGCTGCCTTATTTGCGTCGGTATCTCCAACACCTTGTCCAACACCACATAGGACTGTGAATGAGCCACTGAGGAAAGGTAATGGGATGGATTGAGGGAAGCACACGGTCCCCACGTGTACCTATTATTTCCTCACCCGTTACAGTCCCCGCCCTTCACCTCACCTTGTCACCGCAGCAACAGGCATCCTGTCTCCACCTTCCCTTCGGGTCATACTGTGTCCAGTGTGCCAAGAGCGAACACTGACACCCAGCCGCCTGGGGAGTGGCCCTCAGATCCATGAGCCCAGTCTAACAAATGGGGCGGGGCCGATGCCTCGCTTCCGCTTCCGCTTCCTCAAATGTGGCCGACTGGTACCAACCCGTTGTCTCCAGAGAACGAAGAGGTGGCGTCTTCTGAGAAAAAACGTAGGTTTTTTTCCCCCTTAATTATTTAATCTCATTATATGCATTGCTTTTCTAAGTTATAACCAAATTCTTTGTTAAAAAAGAACGGCAGAGAAAGAGCAAGCAGGCGTTTCCTCACGTCGTACTCTCTCTCACGTAGGTATCTTGCACGCTTAGAAGCTGCTTGAGACCTTCTGTCAGGCACGCACGCACGCACGCACACGGGGTCTGCGCTTTGTAACAAACTCCGGGCAGTCGCTGGTTTTGCGAAGTGTGGAGGCTTAGAAACGGTCTCTTTTGTCTTTGCACTAAAAGAGAGCAAAGGAAAATGGCCAACCAAGAGATTTTGAAAGAATGGTGAGTTAAAACCCAGCCCCACAAGGACCAGAGTCCTTGTATGTTTTGTTTTCTGAAGTAGTTCAAGAGCATAAAACAGCACCTGAGACAGAGTAGGTGCTAAGTGAGTAGCATTTGATGAGGCAGAATGAGTAAGTCAGTGACTGAAGGAAGAAGCGAAACACTGTGCTGGGTGGGGAGGCTGTCACCTTTTCGTGTGTTATACTGCTTAAGAGACCCAATCAACAGGGCAAGGTGAATCCAGGCCGGAAAATCCTCGCACCTGCCACTGATTCGGCCACTGTGCTTGCATAATATTTACTCTAGACAGCAGGGTGTGACTAGGAGTGAAGAAACAAAGCTAGAGTTATGGGATAGAGGCCAGACTTGGAAAGTTCGGGTAGGGAAAAAGAGCCAAAATAAGTTGTAACCGGTTAGTCAGAGACAGTGGAAAAAATTAAAATGGTAACAAAACCTTTTGGTTTGACATATACATTCCTGACTGTAATAGAAAATAAATGATATTGCTAAAAATTATTTGTCTGGGATTTGTGCCATTCTTATTTTTTCCCATGAACATTAAATCATTGTTATCTGCATGTCTGTGTAGATAAATCACTTTAAAAGGAGATGAAAACTAATGAATACTTTATGTACTCCTTTAGAGATATTTAGTAGAATTCAGCTGTAATTGGAAATTAGCATAATTGGAATTGGAAATTCAGCCTACAGTACAGACACTGAAAAAAATCCCACAGAATTCTGAATTTCATCCTAAACCGTCATGCCACTGGATTCAGGGGTTGGGGGAAACAAATTTACCAAATAAAAAGTATCTCAGTGTCTTTCACATTAGTTTAGGCTCTTTTGAATACACATTTTGTGAAATTTTATTTTCAAATTATCCACTAAGGCTTGCTTTCTTCTCAGTGGTTCAATCCACTCCCTTCTCCTTTCCAAGATGGCATGTGGATAAAAACCTTCTGTGTTGCCAGATCCTTTCCTTCTCCCTCCACCCACCACTGTCATCCCATTTAGCCTGTGCCTTAAGTCTCAGCTAGCCTTCCAGCTGCACCCTGGGCTAGGATGGTGCAGTTACACTCTGCTATGGGGTCATGGCTCACTGTGTCACAGTGGCTCTGCAGCCAGCCTGTGGACACTATATTCTCAGCTCTCCCTCGTTCCTCTCGTGAACAAGTGGAAAGTTCAGAGCTCTCCAGATGTCACCCACAGTCATGGAAAACTGTGATCTGTTACAGGCCTCTCTCCCTCTGCCTAAATATATCACCATACAGTCACCCTTAACTATGGTTCAAAGTTTAAGTAGGCTCATTGAAATTCTGTTTCAGGATTTGTTTAAAGATAATCACTTTCTAATTAATTTAAGTGGAAAATATGTAAATTCAGAGCTGCTGGCAGCTGTATTTTTTCAAGTTTTGATCGCTTATATTCCCAGCACAAATAAGATGCGGGCACATACTAAGTTCTCAATAAATATCTGATGAATCAGGGAATGAAGAGAGATCTTGACTGAACAGTTAACCATAATGAGAATAAAAAGAAGAGATGGAGAAAGGGACTAATTCCTATGGAACCCATGGATCCATCAATAGGTAAAGCCAATTTTTATCCCTGGACTTTGCAGATACTCATGTATTTGAGTTAGGTTTTGGTCACTTGCAACCTAGTAATTAATAAAAAGGCATAATCCTAATATAATTTACACTAATAAATTTGAAAATCTAGATTAAAGTCATGATTTGTAAGGAAAATATAGTTCACCAACATTGGCTTGAGAAGAGACAGGAAGTCCAATTAATTCAGTAACCACAGAAAAAATTAAGTAGGTAAAAATCACCATATAATAAAGACTTTATGCAAGGTTTTTTTCCCTTTTGACTAGACAAGTTTAAAAAAATATATCAAGGATAGCTGAATTCCATGAAGCAAACAAATGCACCAGTTTCATCTTACTTATAAAAAGTTCTATTCCAGAAATAAAAATGACTCAGTGTTAGAAATCTTTGAATAAAATTCACCAATTACAACAATTAAAGATATTGATTTTCCAATATATGCTGAAAGAAACACTTGATAAAATTCTATACCTCTAGTTTAAATTTTTTAAAGTAGCAAATTAATAATAAAGTAGAACTTAACCAAGGATATCTACCAGAAATTCAGAGCATACATTATCCTTAATGATGGAACACTAAAAGCATTTCCACTAAAGTCAGTAACAACACAAAAATCTCTGCTAAGCACTGCTAGTATCCAACATTCTATGCCAGATTGCTAAAGCAATCCTAACTAAAAACAAGTGAAATATGAATACTGGATAGAAAATAAAGGCCAATCAATTGAAGAAGATGGGATTCTCTTGGATTTTCTAAGACTATACTGACAAACTTTTTTTTTTTTTTTTTTGCAGTACGCGGGCCTCTCACTGTTGTGTCTTCTCCCGTTGTGGAGCACAGGCTCTGGACGCGCAGGCTCAGCGGCCATGGCTCACGGGCCTAGCCGCTCCGTGGCATGTGGGATCTTCCTGGACCGGGGCACGAACGCGTGTCCCCTGCATTGGCAGGCGGACTCTTAACCACTCTGCCACCAGGGAAGCCCTATACTGACAAACTTTTAAGAGTTCTGCAGTGTCATAAAAGATCAACACATAAAAAGAAAATTGCTTTTACCATGACAGCAATAACCAACTATAAAATATATTAGGAAAAGTATATTTCACTGTAACAACAAAAATAAAATCCCCAGAAAAGAGTCTGTCAAAAAAATGTATGATTATATAAAGAAATCTTATGAAATCAAGAGAAGCCCACTCCTGGTTTAATGAAGATATAGAGTTTTCTCAAAAAGAAATACTATTGTATGGTTGACCCTTGAACAACATGGGTTTGAACTGTGTGGGTCACTTATACATGTTTTTTTTCAGTAGTATATACTACAGTACTACAAAATCTGCAGTTAGTTGAATCCACAATGCAGAACCAGATATGGAGAAACCACAGGTATGGAGAGCCAACTATAAATTATGCTCAGATTTTGACTGCATGGAAGGTTGGCACCCCAACCCCCGCCTGTTTAAGGGTCAACTGTAATTCTTTTCAAATCAATACTATAAATTTGCTGCAACTAAAATCAAAACTTCAAAAAGATATGCTCACCAATAGCCAAAAATTTTTGAAAAACATTAGGAATGCTTTACCCCCATCTCTGAAAACATACCAGAAACTATAAGCAATGCATTATTTATTAGGAATATTAAATACCTTAATTAGAGAATTTAACACATAATAAAACAGCATCCCAAATCAGTAAAAATGAACTTCAAATGGTTTTTGGACTTTTGAATAAGTGTAGCCCTGTTCCTTGCACTCTTCACAGAAATCAATTCCAGATGGAGATCTGGATGCATACATAATTATCTTAAAAGAAAATAAAGAATATGCTCTATATTTTGAAATAAAAGTCATAAAAATACTTACCAATTTTACTATATATAAAACATCTCTTTAAAAGAGACACCAAAAGTAAAGCTAAAGACTTAAGTGACCAACTGGGAGAAAACATTGCAGCAGTCATAAAAGACTAATATCTATCCAAACTATATGAAAAACTCCTAACAAATCCATGAGATAAAAAGACAAATCCTTCAACAGAAAAATGAGCAGTGTTGGCAAAAGGCAATTCACATGTCTAAAATAAATATATGAAAAGATGCCCATCGTCACTAGTCAGTTTTTTTAATATAAACAATAAAAATGGTAATTTTTACCTATTAGATTAATAAAAAAAATTTAAAAATCTAAATCAAATGGGATTTGATTAGGGATATGGGGAGCAGGTACTCATTCCTTGCTGAGAAGCTGTAAATTGCTACCAGTCATTTTGGAAGCCAAATGAAGTATCTCTTTAAAACTGCCTAACTCTGGCCCAGCAATTCAAAGCTTAGGCACACTAGAGAAATCCCTATATGCACATAGTCATACAGGATGACATTCTTTCAGCATTGTTTGTAAACAAAAAACGAAAGGGAAACTACCCTAGTGTCCATTATAGAGTAAATAGCTTGTGGCACACTATATAAATGTAAACAGGTGAGATTAGGTGAGATTATACTCAAGTAAAGAAATCACATAGAAAAGTTGAATGATATACATATATTTATGTAAAAACTGAAGCTATACATTTTATTTCCTGTAGCTATACATAACATGTATATATATTCACAGAAAAAGGTCTAGATGGAAGGTTAACAACTGTTACTTCTAGGGAGGTATTGGGATTGAAGGTGACTATAAAAAATAGACTTGTCGGGCTTCCCTGGTGGCACAGTGGTTGAGAGTCCGCCTGCTGATGCAGGGGACACGGGTTCGTGCCCCGGTCCGGGAAGATCCCACATGCCGCGGAGTGGCTGGGCCCGTGAGCCATGGCCACTGAGCCTGTGCGTCCGGAGCCTGTGCTCCACAAAAAAAGGACTTGTCTTTGATGGTTTTACAAGTAAAATGTAGTCATATACTACACTTGTAATTTAAAATGTAAAGAAAAAGCAATATGCACAGAATGATACATTTTAAGAAAAAATATACACAAAAAATTATCCTTTGTATTTCTTTCTCCCTCCCTTCCTCGATGGCAAACACACAGGAAAGGTTTTAGAAGATTACCTGCCAAAATGATGCTTTAATACTATCTAAAGCTATCTCCAATAAAAACAATACACTCAACTCCTCTATTCTCACCTGAAAAAGAAAGCTCAGTTCAAGATTTGTCACAGCAATACAATTTCAGTTTAGAACTCATTTTAGATATTTACAGTCTTCACATTGTACATAATTGTATACTGAAATTTTGCCATATCTTTAGAATATAGTATTTGGGGCAAGGGGAAATACAGTTTTTAAAGTTACAACTTACATCATTATTAACATTTAAGTCGATGGCTTAAGTTTATATACATTTCTAAAAGAACAAAGTACCAAACCAGATTGGCTTACTTCCTCAGCCATTTACTAATTCTACCTTTCACCATTAAACAAAAACACTTTGATAGTTAAAGTTATCGTTGATCATCTCCTTGTGAGGACTATTCCTTCTGGAGATTATTCTGTAAAGCTACATCCTAATCAGAATAGAATAGTATTGGTGTTCAAATACAACCAGCTGAATTTTACGAATGACACTACTTTTGAGTGTAAAAACTAACAAGTTTTTAGAACAGTGTGCTTTTGAGAATTGCTTACTTTTAATTCACATATTGAAATCTTGAACCACAAAAACAATGACGATGAGAAAAAAAGGTACCAGAACTATCTGGTTTCACAATGGTTATGACAGAAAAGTACAGTCAGCAGTGTCTTCCCAAATAAAAAGGTCATCAGTGGGGAAGAAAAACCTTTGAAGGATATCTTCAATGGAATTCGGAATTTCCCTCACCTATCCTAGGTATCTGTTCAACTGCCTCCTATAGCAAGTTGCCTTGTGAAAGTGCCTCTCATATAAAAGAATAAAAGAATAAGTTCCTTTAGAAAGGCCACAATGTAGAGAAGACTAACGAGGCCAGTGTTAGAAAATCTGGATCTGTTTCTGAGATCCTGAGCAGACCTCAGCAGTTTCCTCTTCTGCAATGCAAGAGGGCTGCACTGTCTGACACACCTTCTGGCTCTATGTTTTCATCAAAGGCCACCAAGGAAGGAAACATGCCTTTTTACCTTATAACATGAAGGCATTTTCATAACTGTTTTATGTATTGGTTTTATCTTCAGTGTAGTTCAGCAATATTCTACATTAAACACCCAGCGTACCTCATATGTTACAAATATTCAAAAAACACGAGCTTGGTGATGACAATTCAAAAGAAGTCATATCCAAGTAACTGATGTGAAGAGACTCAGAAAATAAATCATTTGAGAATACTCTTTATATCTTTAAAACAAAAAATAGGTATACTTTTATTTCAAGAAAGTATTCAGCATTTAAAGTGGAGAATGACGGACTAGTTGGTAGTGCTGGCATTTATTTTCTTTTCACATTGACACTTGGAAAACAAGGTTGTAAGTTAAACTCAATCTCTTTAATATAAAAGTCTTTATTTAGTCACCTAAGTTTATTTTTACAACAAAGCACTTTTAATGTAATTTAAAACACACATGCTTTGATTGAAGAGTGATTGTAAATGGATCCAGTTTTCTTCCAACTGTGATGACAACTTAGTCATTTCCTCTAGAAGTACTGGCTCTGAAGGAAGCATTTTAAGGTGTAACTGAAAGAAAAATGATAGTTGAACATTTAATTTAAGAAAATTAAAATTTTGTTTATTCTGGATTTAACTGTTTTACCAAGGAAGCTCAGAAGGTACTATTCTTAATTTTTTTTCTTAAATGCTGATTTATTACCATCTCCCATCTCCCTCTCCTCTATTATGAGTTCCTTTATGGTACTGTCACTCTTTTAATAGAATTCAAGTGGTCATCACTCTCCTCCACATAAGGACAGTCCTGATACAGATCCAGAAACAAGGTCCCAGTTCTAACACTAAATCTGTATTTCTGTGCTTCTTTTAAGTTTCTCCTTTCATAGTAACCCATTGTTAATGAATGACCTATGGGCCCTTTGCTTTATTTTCTAAAGATTTAAGTAAACATATTCAGGAAGGTAAATTTGGGAAAGAATATAGAAACAATTTATGGCATTTCTATTTTTAATTCTACATACTACTTTTCAAATAATTTAAAATAACTGCATCAAGTGAAAAGTTGTTTTAGATATTTATGGGATAAATGAAGAATCATATCTGCTATTACTGAAAATCAGCATCATCTACCTCCTTCAATACATTATACTACTGAGATAAACATGAGTTCTCTATTATATTAGTCATAAAAGCAACTGTCATTGTCAAATCATTTGAAACTCCTTCAACCAGGATAGAAGTAAATATTTTGATTTCAACAGTAGAAAAAGCAAAACAAAAAATAAACATAAAACCTGACTCTCTTCATGATCATTAAAAAAAAGTCTGCCAAAATGTAACTACATTAAAAAGTTAAGTTTAGTATACTGATCAAATGGATGACACATAAAAGTCAGGGGGTTGAGTCAAAATTGTGTTAAAAAACAAAAGCCAACAAAAAACAATTACAAGCTGCTGTACTATCCAGCCATCCAGTTTGGTAGTCATTAGGCACAGGAAGCTATTTAAATTAATTAAATTTCTATAAAGTGAAAAATTCAGTTTCTCAGTCACATTAGCCACAATTCAAGTGCTCAGTAGCCACACACGGTAAGTGTGGATATGGAACGTTTCCATCTTTGCAGCAAGTTCTATCAGACAGCACTACTCTTGAGGAGGGCAAGCTGCGAAGTACTTTTCTATATATTAGACTTACCTTTAAAAACAACGCAAGGTATGCCTGGGCTAACTCAAAGTCACGCTTTTTGTCCAACATCATCCTGATCATTTTCAAGAAGCTCTTCATAACTTCTACAGAACCACCACAATCAGGAGACAAACTTCGCAGCTCTGTTTCAATTCCTGACGGGCCTAATTCTTTCAGAAGGTTAAGAGCAGCTTCATCTACATTAAGTTTTAATAAGAATCCAGTTATTATCTACAGTCATTTCTTTTAGGAAACTAGTTTACATTTCAAACCCAACATATACTTAAATTGCACAAGCAATTACTTCTATGGCTTTTTTTTTTTTTTTTTTTTGCGGTACGCGGGCCTCTCACCGTTGTGGCCTCTCCCATTGCGGAGCACAGGCTCCGGACGCGCAGGCTCAGCGGCCATGGCTCACGGGCCCAGCCGCTCCGAGGCACGTGGGATCCTCCTGGACCGGGGCACGAACCTGTGTCCCCTGCATCGGCAGGCGGACTCTCAACCACTGCGCCACCAGGGAAGCCCTATGGCTTAATTTTTGTTTTGCATTTTCAGTAAGCTTTTTTCCTATTAAGGCTGTTAAAATCTAATGAATACCTAGCAACAGACATTTTAATATGCTCATGAATCAGTCAAACAAATCCAAATGTAAGAAGGCTACAGAGGTATACGCCAAGTTATTAATAGTATTTGCCACTGGCAACAAGATGAGGTGAGGGAATTTATTTTTCTTTCTTTCTATCGTTATAAAAATACCACATGATTATTAAGAAACATTAACACTACAGAAATATATATGGGGAAAGACTCCACCCTAATCTTACCCACCCCAAATCTACTTCATTTCCCTAGAAGTAAGCACTCTTGTTTCATACGCATCCTATGAAAACATATTCTATACACTTACAAATTTTATACGAGGTATTTGATATTAACAATGGCAATGACTATGCTTTTAACTTTCTGAAAAGGAAGAACACCAATGACAAAAGTCTAATACGTTTTACTTTCTGTTCTTCAGTATATATTAAATAGTAGTGCTTTTTTTCTTTGTTCCCCCATAAATATAACAAGTTACTCCCTGTTTAATCCTGCTGTTCTTTAGCCATCAGTACCATTCTTTGACTTTTGCCAGTGTGCACTCGAGTGACAGTGGTATGAAAACAAAGCATTTGGATCAGAAAACAAGAGTATAAGTCAAACAGGAGAATGTGATTTTTGTTAATTGCTTACAGCTCTTACTATCATTATTAGCTACAGTCCGTAGCTTTCAAAGTTTAAATCTATTAAAACACTCAATGAATTTTAAAATTACCTTTTTATGTGATAATTTGGTAATATCTGAAATTATCTAAGACAAAAGTCTCTGCTGTATTGCAAACTATATTGCAAACTGTATTTGTAAGTAAAAACAAAAGCAAAAAAAAAATCCAATTTTCCATAAAGAATGAAAGGTTCTCAAAAGATTATTATAATCTCAATATCATCTGAGTTTAGTGTCACTCATTTAATACAACACAAAGCTAAAACTACTTAAGATTAAAACCAAATTTCAGTCCTTCTGGTTTTTACTTTCAGCTACTGAGAAATCTAATATTTCACTCAATTCTCTTCATATAAAGTAAAATAAACTGAAATACTTGGTAAAATATTTTATAATTTAACTTACATTTATTATTTACCAGTCCTTCCTCAAGTTTCAAGCAGAAATCTGATTTTTGAGCCAAAATTCCAAGATTTACCACTTTAGACTTAAACAAAAACAAATAAACATTATTCAAAAACCATAAATGTAACAGAAAATTTATAGTTTATAATTAAAAGCTATCAGTAATTTACTCTATATCTGTAAAACTGGGTCTTGGTTAAAACTACAAATGTAAAACACAAAATACGCACCCCATATACTTAGAATGCTCCCTCCAATTTGCTTCTTACCTTTTGAGGATCACTATTTTGTTCAGGTGCAGCATACCTGGGTACAAGGCCAGGAACTGTTGGAATAAAAAACGGTGCTGATTTGGGTACTTTCGGTGGTTCCTTTGGTTTATTCTTTTTCTAATTAAGAGAAAATGAGAAAAGGAAAAAAGACTAGTAAGTAATTAAGTATTTAATTCCCACTTAATTTTTTAAAAGTCCAAAAACTAAAGAAAGGGATGAAACTTTTTCAGACTAGTTTGCTAAAATAAAATCCCAACCAACCAAAACCACAGATATCCTTAAACTGGGATTCCCAGTGCAAACCTCTAGTATTCTTGCTGATACGGCAGAAGGAAAATGACAGGGTTCAGGAGAAGCTCTAAGGCAAAAACAGCCCATTTTCCTGAAACATGAATATTTACGTGAAGAAGTAACAAGTAATTTTGAACTTCCTTTTTATTGAAATACAACCTTTTCTGCAAAATGGGCTAGAAAGCAAAATTTACATAAATGCTCAACAGTTTTTCAAGTATCTTTTCTCCAAAAGAAATTTGGAGCCAGAGTTAGACTCCACCATTAGAAGCAATTTGGTGAAATTTTTCTGTGAAGCATGGCCCTCATTCTTCTATTTTGTTGGAATTTTTATTTTTCCTTCGTACTTTGTGCTTTTAAATACTGTTGCTCATTTATAAAATATTTCAAGTGTTAGCAAAATTCTATCATGAAAACCTCTCTTGGAATTCCCACTGACAGAATTCAGTTTTGGTGACTACATTGTTACAGATCACTATCTGGAGCATATGGTAAACTGCCTAATAAAGGAGTCGCACAATTTTACCTTACACTATTCCTCTTCCATTCTTTAGGAACCCTGGGGAGTTGCTTTCTGAAAGAAAGCCAGGGATACTTGTGGCCTCCGGGAGGCACAGCATAAAAGAAAGTTGTTACATGAAAGCCAGACGAAGCACTGCCACTAGCAATGAAAGCACAGCCCTTCTTTGTGATGGTAGAAAGTATAGTAAAAGTCACAGTTACTCTTCTAACTCATTGTTCTTGAGTTAGAAGGCAGACAGTCACTGAGTTGTAAATAAAAACAAAGGGCTTTGGAGAAGTTCCACAGGGCTCTGGAAATCACCTAATTTCATAAAGAAAACCTAAAGTAGAAAAGTTACCCATAGGACAAAAATAAAAATTCTAACCTCTTTCATTCAGAAGGAAATAAAAATATTGGAGGTGTTAGCATATTTCTCTCATAAAGAGCATTCACTCAGGTTTCTGGATGTTTTTATGCAGAACAAACTATATCTGAGCAGCAGATATTTTGTCCCTTTACGGCTGACAAACTAGACAACATAATGGAGAGATTTCATAACTATGTGCCAGGACAGCATACCTTTATGCTGATGCCCAATCTTTCAAAAAGTGAGCAAGTAAAAAGAAGCACTTTTAAATTCTGTGAGTCAAATTAACATGTGAAAACCTCTCTTTTCTTACCCAAGACACACACAACTTTTCTTGTTATTAGTTACAAAAATACTTGCTGCACCTTGTCATAGTTATGTCAGTGTTCCTTACACTTTTTTTTAATGCCAGCCCTTAATGTGACTTAGTACACTTAGTACACACATAACCTCTGGTGACTGTATGCATTTCATAAAACAATACTTACCCTAATTATCAAAGGACAGTCTCTGAAATTTTCTACTTTACTCTATACCTCTATACCTTTCAATTGATTTTGCTACTCACAAATAGGGGTCATGAAACATGCTTTTAAAAAATTAATTTATGCCATAATTGTCCATTTTTAATGTAAAATTGTAAACTCAAGGACAAAGGGCCTAAGTTTTTTTCCACTGCTGTCTCAGGACACTACCCCGTACCTAGTTCATATTAAATTATGTGCCTGAACCCAACAGCAAATCTTCTTATAGCTGACAGAGCAGGGTGTGGTATGATAAAGGGTGACTGAAGCTTACTTTTAAAAAGGCCAGTGAAAGTATTCTAATCCCCAAAATGTCTAGGAATAGAAACATCACACATTATGGCAGTATTTTTTTTTTCTTATTTCAGAAGTTAAAAAAGTAATTTATTAGGCTGGGCTTAAAACATCCAATTTCTAATAGCTCTGTAGTTGCAGGCTATACTTTTGCTATATCCAAAGGTCCTTGATTGCCCTCAAAGTTGATACATATAGAGAGAGAAAATCTTGCGATAATCATACTAGATTAAACAGCATTTAACCAAATGGTATTCTCTTTACTACCTTAGGCATCACCTGCTCCTCCTAAAGCCCTCAAAGTAAGGGAAGCTACCTCTACTAAAGAAAATACTTTTGGAATGTGTCTTTAGGGGCCAATATTAAGTGTACTATAGTATTACCTTAATAACATCAAGATTTAGAAGATTTTTCCACCGGGATTCAGGAAGTAGTGACAGAGTCACCAGCTGCTCATTCAACTGTTCTGGGGAGTCATACTCTATCATTTCATCACTTGGTTCTGTGGTTTCTTCTAATAATTCTACATCTTAAAACAAAAAATTTTCAGGTAAAACAAATTAATGCTGAATGAGATTTTTACCATATAAAAGCAAATTAGTTCATTCTAAATGAACTAATTAGTTCATTTAGAACTAGTTCCATTAGTATTTCATAACATGTTCACTCAATATAGCCTTGTAAAATCTTTCTATTTATTTAGTTCATCTTCTTATTTTCTCATATTAACTACAGTTCCCATCACCAGACTCAAAACATTTCTCCAGTGGTA